>NC_091474.1:43379517-44579517 GCF_036971445.1 Narcine bancroftii | reverse complement strand
AGTACAGGCCCTTCAGCCTGCAGTGTTGTGCTGACCTATGTAAGCCTACTCAACAACCATCTAATCCTTCCCTACCTCACAGGCTATTTTTCTTATATCCATGTGCCTATCTAAGAGTCGTTTGAATGTACGAGCCTCCATCAGCACCCTAGCAAAGCATTCCAGGCACCCACCAATCTCAAAGTAAAAAACCTACCTCTGACATCTCCCTTAAACTTTCCTTCACTCTCTTTAAAAGATGCCCTCTGGTATTTACTACTGTCGCCCAAGGTAAAAGGGCTGGGTGTCCACCCTATCTATGCCCCTCATAATGTTTCTAGCTTGGAGCTGAATTGCATTGAATTGTTTACTTGTACTGAGGTACAGTTGTTTGGCGTGTTATCCATGTAAGTCAACCCATATCTACAGTTGTTGAGATAAAATTAAAACAAAATTACAGGGTGGAGTGTTACAGTAAGTCAAAGTGTTAGGATTAGGGTTCCAAAGTAAAAAAACAGGGATGTAGCAAAAATACAGTGCAAGGGCATAATCGTCACCATTAAGAGGTCCATTTATGTCTGATGACAGCAGGAAAGAAACTGCATCTGAATCTGGAGATTTGTGATTACAAGCTCATGTATATTCTGTCTGATGGGAGGGGGGGTGAAGTGAATGTGACTGGGTGGAATGGGTCCTTTAACAGGTTGGCTGCTCTAAATGTTTTAGACATACAGCTCGGTAACAGGCCCATTCGGCCCAAAGAGCCCATTCTGTCCAATTGACCTACAACCCCTGGTACTTTTCGAATGGTGGGATGAAACCAGACCCCCCGGGAAAACCCCATGCAGACATGGGAGAGTGTACAAACTCCTGACAGACAGCGCGGGATTCGAACCCCGGTCCTAATCACTGGCGCTGTAACAGTGTTGCACTAACCGCTGCGCTAACTGAGTCACCCGAGAATCTCATTCCTGAGGTGGTGGTAGATATTGACAGAGTCGCTGGAGGCGAGGGGAGTTTGTCGGATGGGCTGGGTTCTCATCCCTCTGCAGTTTTTTTGCAGTCTTGGGCTGAGCGGTTCTTTCTCCAAGCTGGGATACGTTCCATTGTGCACCTGCAAATGTTGGTGAGGCAGCTTGAGGACATGCAGAATCTCCTTACGCCTCTGGGGGAGGAGAGGTACATGGTCATGGGTGGGGGGCCTAGACAAGTTGTTGGTGATACTCCCAAGAACATGAAGTTCTCCACCATTGTTGATGTGTATAGGAACGTGTGTCCTCCTCCATTTCCTAAAATCAATGATCAACTTCTTCCTTTTGCTGATATTAAGGGAGAGGTCATTGCCCTGACACCATGACACCCTTTCCTTCCTGTCCACCAACTCATCATTCTTTGAGATTTCTGCAACCTGTGGATGAAATTGGAGCAGAATTTGGCAAAACCGTCAGGAGTGTGTGGAGAGTACAGCAAGTGGATGAATACAGAGCCTCGCAGATCAAAGGTGTCCAGGACATGCTTCTGCTGTCTGTGGTCTACAGGTCAGTAAGTTGTGGATACCCATGTCTTGGAGTTTGGCTAAGAGTTTGTTCAGGATGTTTTAGTTTAAGGATTCCTGGAGGTCGCAGGAGGAAAAGTAACTGAAATTATCTGGTGAATTGAGGGTATGACAACAGAAAGTGGTGGGCGGTGTCTTCAGCAACCCTGTGGCTTGTGTGTGCATGAGCAGAAACTTATAGAAAAGGAGATCAGTCTGCACCCAGGTGCTAAATCTTCAAGCTGGAGTTTTGGATTAAGAGTCGACCAGACTTTCTCCCGTGGTCCAGTTCTCCCTCCTTTACCTCCTCAATACTCACAGGACTGCTTCCAGCGAGTTCCCCCCACCCCCTCCATGCCCCACCTCTCTCTCTCTCTCTCTCTCTCTCACACACACACACACACACACACACACACACACACACACACACACACACACGCACTCACACGCACAAACACACACACACACACTCACACACACACACACACACACTTCAAATAAATCACTCAGCAGAAGTCAAGTTACTTCTTGCTGCCCACAACATAATAATATGTAAAGTGTTTCAGGCAAAGCGCAACCATAAGAGCTGTTATGCCCAGTGTCAGTGAGGTAACAGAAAAATTGACATTATGCAAGTAATATTTGCTTTCACATATCTTAACCTGTCAGCTTTTTAACTTAGTCCACAGAATACATTCCATTCAGAGGACTGACAGCTCCTAAACAGCAATGAGCACGCATCTATCTCCCTGCCCAGATCACCATCCCATTGAGAAATAATCGCTCCCTGCAGTTTTCAATATCACCAGCGCTTTTACGGAATGACAGCTTCAAGAGAGGTTTATTACAGAAAACCTCTTTTTGTGCAATTTATTACAATGCTTCATTAGAAGAACTCAGAGCCACTGCTTTATTGGCACTCACTTTTGTTCGAAGTGACAAAACTTTGGGCTTCCAAATGAAAGATCCATGTAAACATCGTCACACACAAAAGCCCTATATTTAATCCCTGTTCTTTGTGGAATGAGCTGAGTCCAAGTTTGAGAACCACAGAAACAATCTGCATTTCTGTGTCATGCTTTCAGCATTGCCATAAAGTCTTTACATCCATGTATTGAACTTCCTGAAATGTATCAAAATGAGCACAAACTGATCAGACCCAACATGCGTAATCCTCAAAATGGTCAGATAGTTGACTAGACATTTGTTCAAGTTCAAGTTTATTGTCATCTGACTGTACATATACAGTGTTTCTCCAGACCACAATGCACACATGTATACATATACAGCACATAGCATGTAATAATTATTAATATGCACAAATATATTATTAAAATACACATCTTTAAATATTATGGAGTGATTTACTCAGCCACATTTATTTGGATGCAGCCCGGTGTAATTATACATCAATTTAGATGTAATTTTTACCATTAGAAACATCTCACTGCTGGACTTGCAGCTGGGGATTTTGCCTTTGATCTGTTGAGTGGCACAGACACACCAGTATGATGGTGGGGACCTCAAATTGAGCATTGCCAGAGGAACATTTCTAGGCCACACAGCTCAGTGGTGGTCTTTCTAGTCATCAAATAACTCCTAGTCTTGAAGGAAAGCCCAGTCAAGTCCAACACCACCAGCTTGTGTGGCAAACTTCACTCCTCTTGTCTGACTCCCCTTCATGTGAAAGTTATGGTTATAGGGAGGGAAGGGGATGGAAGACATCTCAACACGGGAGGATTCACCCAGAGCAAATATGGTAGAGATGATCAAATGATCAAAAGTAGCACATAGTACATCACAGCACAGTACAGGCCCTTCACCCCACGATGTTGAGCCAACCTATATAAACCTACGCCACAACAACCTAATCTTTCCCTACCCCACACCCATAACTCTATTTTTCTTACATCCATGAGCCTATCAAAGAGTCTTTTGAATGTCCCCACTGTACCAGCCTCCAATGGATTCCAGGCATCCACCACTGTTTAAAATACTTACCTCTGACATCTCTCCTAAACCTTCCTCCATTCACCATAATCAGATGTCCTCTGGTATTTGCTATTGTTGCCTCAGGAAAAGAGCACTGGCTCTCCTCCCTATCCATGCCCATTATAATTTTACCCCCTTCAGTCACCTCTCACCCCAGCCTTAGCATTGTCAATCTTATATTAACCTCATCAATATCCCTCGTGATTTTGTAAAATTCCACCTCCTTTGCTTCAGGGAGAAAAGTCACAACCTTTCCTTCTTCTAGTCCTGGTAATTTCCTTGTGAATCTTTTATGCACTCTTTCCATCTAATGATGCCTTCCCTGTAACTCGGTGACCGGAAATGAGCACGATACACAAAGTGTGGCCTGACCAACATGACCTCATGTAACATGACCTCCCTACTCTTGCATTCAGTGCCCTCATTGATGAAGCAAATGCGTCAAACGTCTTCTTCACCACCTTGCCTACCTGTGTCGCCACTTTTATGTGACTGTGTGCCTGCAGCCCTAAACCTTTCTGTTGTGTCTGCACTAAATAACTGCAGCCATAACTATAACCACAAAGCAGGCCAAGGATAGTTTTGCAGGGAGAGTTGGTGGAAAGGAAGGCAAATGTAATGCTTGCTTTCATTTTGAGAGGGACAGAATATCAAAGCAGAGGTGTAACATTGAGACTTTGGCCAATACAGGCATGGAGTGCTGAGCAATTTTGGGCTCCTTATCTAGGGAAGAATGTATTGGCATTGGAGATGGTCCAGTGGTGGTTCATGAGAAGGATCCCTGAATTCCTGGAATGAAAGGGTTATCATACGAGGAGAATTTGATGATTCTGGCACTGAACTCACTGGAGTTACAAGAATTTGGGGGGAGGGGGCATCTCATTGAAACCCGTTGAATACTGAAAGGCCTGGATAGAGTGGACATGGGGAGGATGCTTCCTACAGTGGGAAAGTCTATGGCCAGAGTACACAGCATCATAGTTCAAAAGTATCCCTTTACAAAAGAGAGGAGGAGGAATTTCAGTGAATCTGTGCAATTCAAGATATAAGATTTGTTTATTGTCATGTAATAAAAACAGTGTAATATTATGCTGTGGAGTCCAAGTCATTAGGTGGATTTAAGGCAGAGATTCTTGATTAGGAAGGGAATCAAGAGTAATGGAGAAATGGCAGGAGAACGGGGTTGAAAAGGACAGTAAATTAGCCATGATGAAATGGAGGGGTGGGCTCAATGGGAGAATCCACTCTGATGTCTAATGTTAAAGTGATCTCTTAAAGTGACTGCAACAATTAACTTTAGAGAAAACTCAAAAGTGCTGGAAGAACTCACCAGGTCTTGCAGTGTCCAAAGGAGATGTACTGTATTGCCGACGTTTCGGGCCTGAGCCCTTGGAAATCACACAGCATAGAAAAGGCCCTTTGGCCCAACTCATCCATGCTAACTAAACTAGCATTTGTCTGTATTTAGCCCAAGTCCTTGCAATCTATATAACCGTCCAAATGGCTTTCGAAAGTTGCAGTTGGTCCCATTTCTACAGTTTCCTCTCCCAGCTCATTCCAGATATGGACCACCCTTAGAGTAAAAATGTTACACCTCAGGTCCTGCTTAAATCTCTCCACTCTCTCCTTAAACTGATGCCTTCTCGCTCCAGAATTATCTACCCTGAGGACAAAGGACCGTGAGCATTCACTTTGTTCATGCCCCTCAGAATTTTATAAACCTACCCCCCCCCCCACTCAGTCTCCTACAATCCAGAGAATAAAGACCCAATCTGTCCATTCTTTCCTGATAACTCAAGTCTCATTAACATCCTGGTGACCATCTTCTGCATCTTTTTCAACCTGGATAACTCGCTCTATCTTTCTATTTGCATCAAGTTTGGGTGACTTTGCCATCCCTTCTTTATGCTTTCTTCCTCTTTATAATCTGGCTTGCTAGATGTGTCCAGTGGGACAGACTACCCAATATTACACAGACTGTACCATGTTGACAGCTCATGGACTGTTCTTTTACTGACTCCTGTATTATGAGGGTTACAATGCAGTAACAGGGTGTTCCAGCCTACGAGCCCATGCCATCCGTGTGATCAATCACCCTACTAACCCACAGATACACGAGGAGAACATACAAACACCTTACAGACAAATAGCAGAGATTTACAAGGATGCTGTCTGGATTGAAGAGCATGCCTTATGAAGATAGATTGAGTGAACTTGGTCTTTTCTCCTTGAAGCAACAAAGAATGGGGGGAGGGGGTGGGGAGGATGACCTGATAGAAATGTATATGATAATGAGAGGTATTGATCGTGTGGATGGCCCAGAGTCTTTTCCTCAGGGCTGAAATGGCAAACATGAGGGGGTGATTTTAAAAAGCATGCCAGAATCCGCACCAGAAGCAGAATTCATTGTCATAAAAAAGTCATGAAATTTGTTGTTTTGCAGGAGCATCACAGTCCAAATATTGCTATAAATTACATTTCAAAAATAAATAGGAGAAAGTTAGGTAGTGTTTGTGGATCATTCTCCATTCAGGAATCTGAAGGCACTGAGGAAGAAGCTGTCCTTGTGCCACTGGGTGTTCATCTTCAGGCTCCTGTACCTCTTTCCCCGATAGTAGTAGAGTGAAGAGGGCATGGCCTGGGTGGTCGGGGATCTTTGAGGATAGAGGCTGCTTTCTTCAGACACCACATCTTGTAGATGTCCTTGATGGAGTGAAGATTGGTGCCCCTGATGTCGCCAGCTGACTTAACAACTCTTTGGAGCACTTTTCCTGTCCTGAGCATTAGCATCTCCATCCCAGACAGTGAAGGAACCAGCCAGAATGCTCTCTATGGTACATCTGTAGAAGTTTTCTACTGTCTTCGGTGACTTACCAAATCTACACCTCACAAAGTATAGCCACTGATGAGCCTTCATCGTGATTACATCAGCATGAACACTCCAGGAGAGATCCTTGGAGAAGTTGATATCGAACTTGTTCTTGACCTTCTCCACTGCTGATCCCTCAACGAAGACTGGTTTGCATTCTCCTAATTTCCACTCAAAGTCCACAGTCAGTTCCTTGGTTTTGCTAACGTTGAGTGCAAGGTTGTTGTTGGGTCACCATTCCCTCTTGTACAGTTCCTCATCGTCATTTGTGATTCTGCTGGAAATAAATACAGAGGCGGGGGGTGTGGGGGGATATAAGGCATTATGTTTTTAACCAGAGAGTAGTGGGTGCATAGAATGAACTGTCGGACAGCTGGCAAAGGTGGTGGAGGGTAGTACAATAGGATCTTCTAAGAGACTTTTAGAACTGACAAAAATGGAGGGTTATGCAGTAGGGAAATTCTAGGCAGCTGATAGAGTAGGAGATAAGGTCTACACAATACTGAAGTACCTGTACTGTGCTGTAGGTATCTACGTTCTACTACTTCACCCTGTTCCAGATATTCCCTTCATTCTACCCATTGTCCTGCCCACCTTCCCTTCCGATGTGGTGCTGCAGAACCCAAAATCTTACCATTCATTTCACAACAGAGGATAGCTCACCCGCTATCCTTTTCCAGCATATTCTATAAGCAGTTAACGCGATGTTATTAGATCGGTAACAATCGGGACTGAGCTTCAAATCCCACACTGTCTGTAAGGAATTTGTACGCTCTCCCCTCTCTGCGTGGGAGGGCTCTGGTTTCCTCCCACCATTTGAAATGTACCGGGGTTGATGGTCAATTGGATGTATTGGGTGGCACGGGCCCGTGGGCCGAGAGGGCCTGTTACCGTATGTCTCGGTTTTTAGGTTTTTCAGCATTTGCAATTTTGTTTTGGCTGCTGCCAGAGGAGGTTGTGCAACATCTTCTTCACTGCAGTGTCAAAGGCTGCACTCCAGACATTCAAATTCCTGCAGAGGCAACGTGCAAAGGATAACATCAAAATTAATCATTTAAAACTAAAAGCAGTTTGTTGATTACATATTTATAATATTCAAAATGAAGTAAATTTAACCAAATTGTGTTCAGCTGATAATTCACTTATTTGGGGATTTGGAAGTGGATTGAGGATTCATTTGTTTTAGATCTTGGGGAAATGCAGCCCATGATTTTGTGAATCCAACGATGGTTTGGCTTTCAACCCTGCAATCCCCTCAAAACTGATCAACAAACTCCAAGGCCTGGACCTCAATACCCCACTGTGTCATTGGATCCTCACCTCCAGACCACGATCAGTGGGGATCGGTAAGAACATCTCCAACACAATCTCCGTCAGTGCTGGAGTGCCATAGGCTTTACCCTGTGCTCTACCAAATTTATATCAGTGGTTTTCAAACTTTTTCTTTCCACTCACATACCATCTTAAGTAATTCTTATGCCTTGGGTGCCCTGTGATTAGTAAGGGATTGCTTAAGGTGGTATGTGAGTGGGAAGGGAAGGTTGAGAATCACTGCTCTAGACTAAACTGAAATATTTGGCTTGAGAAAAATGGTCATTGGTCCATTGCCTTTGGAGTTGTGATAAGGTGCACATAACGAGTTAATTAGGTACGATTAAACAGTGGTTTTCAAACTTTTTCTTTCCACTCACATTCCACTTTAAATAATCCCTATGCCGTAGATGCTTTGTGATTAGTAAGAGATTGCTTAAGGTGGAATGTGAGTGGAAAGAAAATGTTTGAAAACCACTGCTTACACCTACGATTGTGTGGCTCGGTACAACAACAACACCATCTACACATTTGTTGATGATACCACGATAGTGGGTTGTATAAAAATGGGCGATAAGTCACCATGTAGGAGGGAGATTGAAAACGTGGCTGAATGGTGGACCAACAACAACCTCGCCCTCAATATCACATAACAGTGAGAAAGACTGTAGACTTCAGGAAGGGAAAACCAAGGTGTACGATCCATGGGGGAGAGAGTGAGCAAATTTAAATTGCTGGGTGTTACTATCTCAGAAGACCTTTCCTGGACTCATCATACTAATGCCATTGTGAAGAAATCACATCAGCACCTCAACTTCTTCAGGAGTTTGTGAAGGTTCGGATTGTCATTGGAAACCTTGGCAACTTTTGCAGATGTGCAGTGGAAAGTGTGCTGACGTGCTGCATCTCTGCCTGCTATGGGGACACCAATACCTCTGATCGGAAGCCCTGAAAAAAGTAGTCAACACAGCCTAGTACATCACAGGAAAAAGTCTTCCCTATCATCGAGACCCTATGTCAATGACATAGCCTGATGTAGTTCTGTAGTTCAGGTGTTTGCTGTTCTGTAGTTCAGGTGTTCTAACGAATTGTGAAGGGCCAGTGAGATAGTGTCTATCAACCTATTGTGACAAGCAAATTGAAGTAGGTCCAGGTCCTCCCTGAGACAGGAGTTAATTTGTTCCATACCCAACTTATCAAAGCACTTCATCATGATGGACGTCAATGCTACCGGCCAATAGTCATTGAAATTTAAAGATTCCTTTATTGTCATGTAATAGTACAGACCATGAAATATTACATGAAATTACCTTCTGCCAGCCATAAGGCAGACAAAGATTCAACAATAGTCTTGCCCGACACCCCTTCAATATGAAAGAAAAAGAAGCAAAAGTGAGTGTCTTTAGAGTCACTGCAGTTGTACAAACTCCATCCATTTTAATCCATCAGTAACCCAAGCTCCAAATCCAAACTTCTGACACACTCAGGAATTCGTCAGCGCCGAGGCCCTTTGGGGGCATTTCATGTCCTCAGCCCCGTCTCGAATCCCATATTCAATACCTGTTTCCTATGAGCCAGCCTCCATCACCCCTCAAGCCCTGGTGGGGGTGGGGGGTGGGGGGTTAGGCTTCCAACCACAATTTGCCAGCACCTGTGTGAGTCCCTCAGCCGCTGAGCCCTTCCCTGGCCTGCTGCCATGGCCACCATCCCCTAGGGTCATCTCCTCTGCTTCTCCTAAATGGAGGGCATTCTCCACCCTTCTGGTATCCCACACTAATTCACTGCCCCCTGAACTCTGCAACCCCTCGTAGTCACTGCCAAACACAGGCACCGCCATCTTGGATGCAGACCCCCACGATTGCAGGATTTCAGTTTAAAAATTCCGTCAGCTCCTCTAACTGGCCGTTTAATGTCTGTAGAGAGCCGAGGGCATTAGGACAGGACAGTTGAAAGCTTCAGAGCAGTGCTGTGTCTTTTCTCCCTGCTCCCCACTCTCCAAAGTCACCAACAGCAGTAGCCCTGTCATTATAGCCGCCCTGGCAGTGCCACCATTTTCTTCTTGAGGCAATCCTTCCTGAACAGCAGTAATGATTGTCCTTTTGAAGCAGTTCTCTGTAGCGAGGGGTTGAAAATGACCACACAAACTGCACCCTGGGAGGTACACCATCTGGGCCAGACACTTTCCAAGGATTCATCCTCCTGAAAGTTCTCTTCATATCAGCCTCAGGACCTGGAAGCAGAGTCGCCAGGGGCTGTGGGGGAACTCATGAGGGTGCATCACTGCTAAATCCTAAGATTTGAAATTCTCTCCAAAAAATCTTTTCACATCTTAAATCCTTCCTGTTTAATAGAACACTCCATCTATTGTCATACAGTAGAAAACCCTGTTCGATAAAATGCCAATGAAATGTTGAGTGACATCCATATATATTGGCAGTGCCAACCTGTTGGAACACAGAACATAGAACATTACAGCACAGTACCTTTAGCTTACATTGTTGTGCTGACCTATGTAACCCCCCCCCCTCACACCCATAACCCTCTAGTTTTCCTATCAAAGGGTCTTTTGAAAGACCTTGTTGCACCAGCCTCCACCACCACCCCTGGCAATGCATTCCACCACTCTCTGGGCAAAATAAAGGCTGATATCTCCCCTCAACCTTCGTCCACTCACCTTAAACAGATGCCCTCTGGTATTGGTCATTGCCATCGCGAGGGGTGGGGGGGGGAGGTGTTCTAAGCCACTCATAATCCGAAACCTCTCTGAAGTCACCTCTCATCTTTTGTCGCTCCAAAGAGAAAAGTCCTATCTCCCTCAACCTTGCTGCTGTAAGAAATTGAAATCTACATGCAGTGCATTTTTTTTATTGGGTTTTGATATTGATGATGGAAGGTTAAAGGTGAGTTTGAAAATACACTCTCATGCCACTTTGCCACTGGAGATAGATGAAAATGATAAAGGAGATCACATATCTTCTACCCTTTGACTTTTACGCCTCTTACCCAGTCAGACACACAAGTATGTCAGCATTCACCTTTGAAATTTCGGATGTTAACATTGCCCATTTCCTTGAATCATGTCAAGTTTCAGTAACTCAATGGCTCTGTGACTTATTTATTCATTCTTTCTGTTATTTCTCATTCTTGCACAAATGAAACTTGTGTTCATTGATGGCCACTGCAAATTTCTAATATTAATAAATGAAAAATGCACCGTCGATCCAGATAATTGTATTGGAGACACACACAGGAGACACTGGAACCTGAAGCCAAAGACCATCTACTAGAGGAATTCAGTGGGTCGAGCACCTTCAGTGGGTGAAAGAGAATGGTCAACATTTCCAGCCAAAACTCTTTATTGAAACCTGGGTCGAGGAGAAGAGAAGCCAGTGCCGCGGGATTGCGTGATGCTGTGATTGGTCAGGACATTAATCTCATGGCTCTCGGCATTCATATAAAAATAAGTTAGAAAAGACTCTTCATCTAAATAATGTTGACTTTAAAATTTACCTAAATGGGTAAAAGAAAAGAATCCGCAATTCCTTCAACCTTCAGGGCTCGTAGAGTTGAGGAATTGGCTCAACACGGCCCTGCAGGAACGAGGCTGATGTTCCATCAATAATCACAAAATCCTGATAACATTAAACTATCAGGCTTTTATTAACTAAGGACAGGAACTACCATCAGTCTCATGAACTGGTCGAAGTAAAGAGAAAGGGGAACGTGCAAGGGGCTATAGGTAGAATCAGTCTCGGGAGGCGTGTCCAGCTGGCAGCAGCCAATCATGGCACATCAGTGGTTTACCAAAGAGGCCTTCTTCGAAGAAGAAGAAGCCGGAGGCAGAGGTTCGACCCTCTCCAGGCTCCTGACAGAGCCGACATGGGCAGTGCCGAGTTATATGAGAGTCGGCATATATTAATGAAGCCCGACACTCAAGGCTCTGACTCAGAGGGTGGGACCTCCGATGAGGAAGAAGAGATGTATGGAGGAATTGTCAGAACAGGAGGAAGAAGAAGTCAACAAAGAGCAAAAGTAGGAAGACAGAAAAAAAGACCAAGCATAAAGAAATCATCAAATGCACTTTGAAGAATGTGATGAAGATTTTTATTAGCCAATAATAAGCAGGTTAATAAAAAGGTATGTAATATACATTCTGGAATGAACAGCTTCCAGACTGCTTCGGCTGAACTGTCTCTGGGAGCAAATATTTCAGAAGACAGACTTGAGGATATGGTTGCAAGGCAGGAGAAAACAGAAATTCAAGTAAATACTTGGGGAAAAGAACAAGATAAGATCTGGGTAAAATTAGACATCTTGGAAAACTTTACCAGGCACAATAATGTAAAACTGTGAGCCTGCAGGTAGGCTCTCAAGGGTCAAGACCCTATTAATTGTCAATTCTCGAAGTACTAGGAAAAGATAAAATAGGTAAAAAAGTTCAAATAGAAAGTACACACCATGCCCTCATGCCACGCCCAAGGCCGGACCAGAGAGCTCGCTCTGTCCTGATAAAACTGTTAAGATATCAGGATGGAGAAAAGATTTTAAGAGCGGCAGTGCTGGGTGCCAAAGAAAGGCGAGGTCCACTTGAGGCAGATGGCAAGAAAATGTTCTTCTATCCAAATATTAGTGCTGCACTACTGCAATGAAGGCGGGAGTTCAATCCAAAAGGATACAGCTATGTAGTTCGTCACCCCACGAACATTGAAGATATCAATGCAGGGTGGGGATAATCAATTTTTAACAGACGTCGGGAAAGCAGGGGACTTTATTAAAAGACTTCCAAGATTGGCTGCTAAAGGAGCCCAGTCTGAAGATATAACAAACTGTAAAAAATTATTTTGTTCCATAGTATTTCTCACGAATAACTTTATATTATATCAGTTGTCCTTTGGTTCGAAGACGACACAGTTTCATCTGTGGACACAAAGATGACTTTGCAGTCCCAGTCTGGAAGTGCAAAAACTTGCACAATGGGGACACTGGAAGTTAGCTGTTGTGGTAATAGCCGTGGCTGCTGCTCTCCAACACCATTCTCGGCCTTCCACCAGTTTTTGGCAGTGCTCGTCTTTAAAACTGGTGTGGGCTTCATCGCACAGGGCTCGCCAATGGGACCTGTCAGCAGCCACAGTTTCTAGTTCTCTTGGCTGGATGCCACAGTAGCATCGGGTTTCCTTCACAGCATCTTTATAGCACTTGCATGGATGACCTTGAGGTCTCCTTCTGGTCTTTAGTTCACTATATGAGGCATATGGTGGTCGATCATTCTGATGACATGTCCTACCCATCTCATCTAAGCTCTGATAATCAGGTGATGGACTTTACACGACCCAAGACCTCCAGGTTGGAGGCACATTCTTGCCAATGGATGCCAAGAATGGGACGGAGGGCGTGCACGTGGAATTTCTCCAGTTGTTTGATGTGACATCGATGCAGAGTCCAGGTCTCACATTCATATGGGAGAGAGGTGTTGACCACAGCTCTGTAGACTTTTGGCTTTGTGGAGATACAGACATTGTGTTGATTGAGCACTCTGATATGCAGCCTCTGCAGAGCTTGGGTGGCCTTGCTGATCCTGGAGTCAATCTCTTTGTCCAAAGACCCATCACTCGAGATGATGCTCCCCTAGTATTTGAAGCTATTTACATTTGTCACCTGGGTGTCATCAACAATGGTTTTTGGTTCTCTGCTGTTGGTGTTTGGCACGGACTGATGGAGCACTTCAGTCTTGTTCAGGTTGATGATGAAGCCAAAGTGCGTAGCAGCATCTGAGAATTTGTTCAGCATTAACTGTAGATCTTTGGGCACCAAGAGAGCACAGTCATCACTAAAAAAGGGTTAATTGTATGACTACATAGAGGCACTTCGTCCATGCGTTCAAGTACTGAAGGTCAAAGAGAGAAGTCCAGTTGGGACCTGATGTACACTCCCTCCTCCAGATCTTGGACAGCATGTTACAACATGCAAATGTTCAATCTGTTCTTCACTTTCATGTTACAATAACTTTATCCATGATATATGTTCCTCCTTTACAGGAAAAAATGTTTTTTTTTTAAATGCATATAATGTATTTAGGGTAACTGCAGATTTTTTGGGGGAGACCATGGGAGGTTGGGGTGGTAGTGTTCACTTCTACCTAACCTCGTGGTCAGTAGGTGCCTTTATGGAGGGTACTAGTCTTACCACAGTCCGGGAAGGCACCTGTGGCTTGTTTCTCTTTTTTTATTCACTATGTCTTTTCCATCTCTTTTTGATTTTATTTGGAATTTGTCTCTCTCCCTTGGGATAGTTATGACTGTAATTCAGGTGGTGGGTGTTCAGTGCTGGGGGCCGGGGGAGGGGCAATTGATATGTAAACTTCTGAAGAGAATGATAGCACAATTAAATATTTGAGTTTTAAGGTAAATGGCCTTAATGGAACAGTTAAAAAAAGGATCCTGGCACACATAAAGAAAATGGGGGTTGACCTGACCTTCCTTCAAAAGACTCATCTAATAGAAAAAGAACATGGAAAATTAAAGAGGGGTAGGGTTGGCTAGGTCCTAGCCTCTTCTTACAACTCTAAAGCAAGGGGAGTGGCAATATCAATAGGGAAAAATGTTTCAATTAGATACAAGATGTGGTTGTAGACCATCAGGTAGGTATATTACGGTATACTGTTAGATATACTCAGAATCCTGGACCCTGATGTATTTATATGCATCAAACACTGAAGATGAAAAATTTAGTTATGACATTTTTTTTAATTGGAAGTCGCACATGAGAACATAATGATGGGTGGGGATTTAATTTTTGACTTGATCCAGCTCTAGATAAGTCAGGAAGGAGAATTACAAGGATGAAGGCAACTCAGGCTACCTTGGGATTAATGATTCAGATGAATCTAGTGGACATCTGGAGAAGACTCCATCTAAGGGAAAGGAATTGTTCCTTTTACTCAGGACAATTTGATTCCTATTCTCGGATAGATTTATTTTTGGCTTCAATCCAATCACAGGGAAGGATGATGAAAGCTGAAAGAGCTGGGTGAGACTGGTATCAGATCACTCCCCACGTGTATTAATAATTGTTATGCCAGATAAGATGGGCTATAGATGGAACCTTAATTTATTGCTGTTGAAGAGACTGGATTTTTGTAATTTTATTAGGAGGGAAATTATATGGTTCTGTGAGAACAACTGTAATTCAACCACTGATAAATTTATTTTATGGGACACATTGAAAGCATACCTAAGAGGACAAATAATTAGTTATGCCTCGAGGATTAAAAAGGAATATATGAAGGAAGTAGGAGAATTGGAGCAGGAGATACTATATTTGTAAAAGGACCTTCAACAAATGGGCTCTGAGAAAAATTGTAGGCAATTAATCAACAAAAAGCACAAGGACAATACATTGCAAATTTACAGTACAGAAATAAAATGATAATCAGAACTAAACAAAAGTACTTTGAGCTCAGAGCCAATAAGGTCTCCTCCTGGCATTTGAAAGCAGAACAAATCTCCAGAATCATAAATGCAATTAAGATAGAACCACAGGGGATTTCCTATAAACCACAACCCATTAATGAGGCTTTCAAAAAATTTTATGTTAAATTTTATAAATCGCAATCAGTAGGAGATGAGAATAAAATAGAGGATTTCCTGTCACAATCAGACCTTCCAAATTTAAATATAGAAGAGCAAAGAGGTCTAAATTCCCCCTTTACTCAAGCAGAGATAAAGGAAGCTATGGCCTCATTACAAACTAATAAATCCCTGGGAGAGGATGGGTTCCCCCTGAATGTTATAAAGAATTTAAAGATATTTTATTCCCTCTTTTTATGGAGATATTGAATCAGGCAGTTGTAGCCCTGCCCTCCCAGACTCTTCTTTGATGGCAATAATTACTGTGATACCTAAAAAAGATAGGGATCCATTGAAACATTCATCTTCTAGACCCATATCATTACTGAATTTGGACTATAAGATTATTCCAAAGCCTTGGCAAATAAATTGGCAAAACAGTTGCCAAAATTAACTCGTGGATCAAACAGGCTTTGTGTAAAAGAGACAATCTGCAGAATTCATCTGGCACAAACAAGAGATGATTGGGTATCTCTGTGGCCCTTGATGCAGAAAAAGCTTTTGATAGACTGGAATAGAATTTTCTATTTGAGGAGCTGAAAAAATTTGGTTACTGAAAACATTTATAAATTGGATTAAAGCCCTATATTCTGAGCCTAAAGCCAAAGTGATTACTAGCATTCCCACTATCCAGATCCAGTAGACAGGGTTGTCCATTATCTCCAGCTCTCTTTATCCTCACTATAGAGCCGTTAACAGAATATATCTGATGAGATCCAGACATAAAAGGATTCAGGGTCAATCAGGAAGAACATAAGATTACTTTATTTGCTGATGATATACTAATATATCTGACAAAGCCTGTAACCTCATTACAAAAGCTGCAATCTAAACTGGAGGATTATGGGGTAGTTTCAGGTTATAAAGTCAATTTGGATAAAAGTGAAATTATGCCACTTACGGGAGGGAATTATAATCAAATTCAGAGAAATTCACAATTTAAGTGGCCGCTAAATGATATAAAATATTTAGGAATAAAGGTAAAGAGTAACTTACAGAATTTATATAAGTTTAACTATCTTGCCTTGCTTCAGAGAATTGGGAAAGACCTTGGTAAATGGATGATTCTTGTTAGCAGGATCAATGGTATAAAAATGAATGTGTTGCCAAGATCCCAATATCTCTTCCAGACATTACCAATTCCATTACCTCAGCGCCACCCAGAATCTCTATTAATAAATTATTACGGGCTTATGAGATGGGATGTTTAAAGCTCCCAGACTTCAAGAAATCTTATTTGCGGCCCAAATGAAGTTTGTCACCTCCCTCTTTGATGGAGGAGACAAGCCTTCTTGGGAAAAAAATAGAGCTGCATAAGGTTGGAGAGAAGACAGCAGAAGATTTTATATATAAATGGAATTCAAAATTAATTTTGGGTGGAAAAGAAGCCCCCTTACTAAAACATATAATTAATATTTGGAATAAAATTAATTATCAAATAAGGACTAAAAGAGGCCTATCTCCTTTAACAATGGACAATAAAATCCTGGATACCTGGCCCCAAAAAGGGATCAGGTGTATTGAGGATTGTTATGAATAAGGGCAATTAATGTCATTTGATCAATTAAAAGCCAAATATAGCATAACTAATAATACTATCTGCTATTTTCAATTAAGATCTTACTTAAGGGACAAATTGGGACCAATAATGACCTTACCGCAGTGAAGTAAAGACTCTGATTTGAAAGGGGACTACAAAGAAATTTATTTCAAAAGCATACTTCCTACTTCAAATGGGTACTACAAAACAGAGGTTACATAAATCTAGACAAAGACGGAAGACAGATTTGGCTATACTGGTTGATGTAAAAAGCTGGTCCGACATATCTGGACAGCATGACCAATACTTTTAACATAAGGTGCAATGCAATTTTTTGCACCAACTATATTACACGCCGCAAAAATGACACAAATTAAAATAAGAAATATCAGATCAATGTTTTAGATGGAGTGAAAAAACAGGAACCTTTTGGCATTTAACTTGATCAAGGTGAGGCCTTTCTGGGAAGATTTGGTAAATCTTCTAGAGCAAATCATTAAGATTCGATGTATACAGATACTTGAATTGTTTATATTGGGAAATGTAGCAGATGTAAGACCTAAAAGGATGATGGACAGAGGCAGAAGATTGGCAGGTGCCAGACGCAGAGGGGCAAGAGGTGCCAGGTGGAGGAAGATAAGTCACACAGTGGGAGCAGGGGATTAGAGAAAAGCTGCCAGTGCTGGAATCTGACAGGCAGAGAAGGGGAGGTGATAAAGAGAGACCAGGTTGAAATGAAGAGTGGGGGGGGGGGGGGAGTGAAAGGATCCTATTAGGAGATGAGGAGGATGAAATCAAAGAGGAGGTGGGAATCAGAATGGGTAGGGGTGGGTGGGAAATGGGACAAAAAAGCGGGCAAGGGGAAAGGCAATTAATTAATTGTGACCCAAGAATGGTCAGCTTCTTTTTAACAAGAGGGTAAGTCAAGAGCTGTGCTGTCAACACAGATTCTGGATTGATAGACAGATAGGAAAGCCAAATGGAGGCAACCTATTGTGACTTTCATCGACAGGTTCCCACAGCTGAGTTGGCTTCAGTCAAGTCCAGCAATGATCACCGATCATTTAATGCTCAAAGCAAAGATAGAAATACCCATTAAAAATAAGTTATTTGATGCCAAATGAGCTTGGTCAAGTAAAGGCAGAGCAGGCTGCACATGGCAGTGTCCCTGCATGCTTTTAAACAGGAAAATCTGCAGATGCTGGGGTCGAGTGCAATGCACAAGCGTGCAGGAGAAACTCAGCAGGTTACGCAGCAGCCAGTGGAAGTTGAGCCTGGGCCCTTCGTCAGGTACAAGCAAAAGCAGACAGGGGCCCGAATAAACGACATCTGGTACTCCTGACGTGGCCTCCTCTATTTTGATGGACCCTCAACTTCAGGGATGGAGTACATGTTATTAAAGTGATTTCGAAACTCAGCATCCAAAGGGCATGAAAGGCAGTCAATGTTTCGGGCTCAAGCCTTTCTTCGTGATACGATAAACAGAGTGACCTCAATTTGTGCTAGGGTTAGAAAACTGATGCTGATGAGGCAAAGTCAGTAACGTTTGAGCAGTTTACTTCCAAAGGCATATTTTACCAATGAAAAGGGAAGGGCAATTCTGGTTCCAGAAATGTTATGTTATGAGACTAAGCTGGCAAAATTGGATTTATTCTCTGAGGATAAGAACCATTCAGGCTGAGTATGATTCATGACTTTCAAATGCAGAAAGAAATGGGTAATTTAAATGTAATGAGATTATTTGACTTTATTGAACTATGATCATAAAATCAGAGGATATAAGAACAAAGTAGATGAGACTCAAATGAGAGAGGGATTAAACAGCTTTTTGATTGTGACAACCAGCACTAGCAGGTTGTAGAGGCAGGTTACAATAAGGATGCCTAATGCTATTTTGATTAACTCCTCATCGTGCCTGACAAGATTGGAAAGAGTGAATGGTCCACCAATGAGATGTATCCAATAACCATCAACAGGGGACAAATTGTTTTCATGTCATTTAATGGCTCCACCCTCCAAACCTGCCCCAACTCTGATTGACTTGGCAACTCTCCTTAGAAGTTCCTGCAATGTTAATCCTGTTCCTGAGAAAAATTGACTTCTCAATATTCAAACCTCTATCCTGTTGAGTTTGCAGCATAGTGAGTAGGGAGGGGTCACAAATAAAAACTGTGTCGTACTCTCATGTCTTTCCAGCCTGGCACCAACTGATGTGCGGCAATTTGGTGAGGTCAGGACATGACATCAAACTCCATGGCGAAATCCACCAGCTCATGCAGTTCAAAGAGGACTGAGACCACCAAGACCCCAGCTGGCCATTGGCCCTCCCAACCAGAAGAGGATCTGTCCCACCAGCCCCTGAATGGCGTGTGACCATCACTTCAAAGTCAGGATTGACATGGGATGGGAAAGCGAACCTACTTCTTCGAAGTACAGCGGCTGTACTTTGTTAGGAGTTCAAGAAGATTTGATACGTCACCAAAGACTTGTAAATTTCTACAGGTGTACCATAGAGAGCGTTCTGACCAGTTGCATCGCTGTCTGGTATGAAGGTGCCAATGCACAGGACAGGAAAAGGTTACAGAGAATTGTGAACTCGGCCAGCGCCATCATGGGCATTAGGTTTCACTCCATTAAGGGCATCTACAAGAGGCGGTGTCTCAAAAAGACAACCTCTATTATCAAGGACCCTCACCACCCAGGGTATGCCTTCTTCTCACTGCTACCAACTGGAAGGAGGTACAAGATCTGAAAACCCTATACACCCAACGGTACAAAAACAGCTTCTTCCCTTCTGCCAACACATATGCGAATGGACAGTGAACCACAGACACTTACTCAATTTTTTTTCTTTTCGTTTGCCCTAATGTATTTTCTTCAAATAGTGTATTTATGGAAATGTAATTTGTAACAATGCTGACACCTGTAAAGCACAATAATGTTGCCGCAAAATAAAGAACGTTCATGACAATAAATCATGAATCTTATTCTCTGAGCCAAGGAATGGCTTTATTGAGGTGAACTCAGGCAAGTGTGTGGTGTTGTGCTGGTATAGCCCTGGAAAATATGGTGGAACGAAGAGACTCGGACAACCAGGTCAGCCACACCAAAGCTGTAGATGCTGGAATCATGAGCAGAAAATAATTGTTGGACAAACTCAGCAGGTCAGACAGCGTCCATGGGTAGAAATGGTCAGTCAGCATTTCGGGTCGGGACCCCTTAAAATGGGGGAATTTCGTATATAAAGGGGGAAAGAAGCTGGTGTAGGGTCCCAGTCATGATGAAGTATTGAGAAGTCCGCATGGGAAATGGAGAGACTGGTGGATGGAGAAACCATTAGGAAGGGAAGAAAGGTTAGAGAGAAAAAAGAGAAAACATTTCTCCCTCTAAATAAGGCTGCACAAGACCACACTTGCAGGTCTGGTCACCAAGCTGTAGAAAAGATATCATTAAGTTCGATAGAGTCCAGATAAGATTCACGGGACAGGAAAATTTGAATTATGAGAGGCAACATCAGGTAGGATGTTTCTCTCTGGAGCACAGGAGACTGAGGGCCATCCTTATTGTGGTTAATAAAATCATGAGTCTTTTTTCCCTGGGTAGGAGAGCCCAAAACTAGAGGGCACAGATTTAAAATGAGAGGAGAATGATTTAAAAGTGGCCCGAGGGCCACCTTCTTCACGCAGAGGGCAAAGGTTGTGTGGAATAAGCTGCCAGAGGAAGTGGTTGAGGTTGGGAGAATTGCAGCATTCAAAAGACTTTGGAACAGGTACGTGGATAGGAAAGGTTTAGAGGGTTCTGAGCTGAATACAGGTAAATGGGGCATGTTTGAGTGCACAACTTGGGTTGAAGTCCCTGTTTATGTACTTTTTTAAAGTATCCCACCATGAAAAATTAATGAAAAACAAACAATAACCTTGAAATCAAAGTAAAACTCAGTGCTGGAGAAGCTCAGCAGGTCAACGGTGCCCCTTATTAAGCAGACACATAACCAATGTTACAGGCTTGAGCCCTTCATCAAGGTATGGAAAAATGTCAGCAGGCGGCCCAACAAAATGGTGTCGGCTGGCGCCCGAACAAAATGGCACCAGAAAAAAATTCCGAACAAAACAAAAAATCTTGAAACTGCCAGATTGTTATAAGAAGGACGTTTGATTTACTGACATCCACAAAATCTGCCTCTTCCACCCAGCTTAGCCTCTATCTAATAATAATAACAGATCCACAAATGCAGTTAAACAGTAATTCCTTCTCCAGTTCAAAGGCAATACCAAGAAAACATACTGTAAATGGTGGTATTTCCACTGAATACATTTTAAAAAGGTGCAAGGATCAAACATTTCATTGAAGAAATCAGGCCGATTAACAGTTAGCTCTTACACGCAGTGAAAATTGTGCGTCTGTTTGAGTCATGTGCCAAGATACACTTCCCATGGGTCCAGTGAATCAGTGGAGATTACGCAGGGTCTGCAACAACAAATGAGAAGAGTGGTTCAATCGTCTCTCGTTACATCTGGGAGAAGAGAATGCAAACGTTTCCATCTCCTTCCAATAAAAACAGCTGTGTACATTGTAGGGTCCACCATTGTTGGAAGGTCAAGGTTGTAGATCACTCAGAGACAATGAGTACTTTAGAATAAGGATTTGCCTAATCTTACCACATATTATGGACCATAGGACAGTACAGAACAAGAAGAGGCCTTCAGGTCCCATGTCTATGCCGAACAAGATGTCCAAATCAAACTAAAACTCAGCCACATGCACGTGATAGATATCCATCATCCCTTTCAAATTCACGTGTCTATTCAGAAGCCTCTAAAACATCACTGTTGCATCTGCTTCCACCACTGTTCTTGATAATGCGCTCCAGGCACCCTAACACTCTCTGCTTAAAACCGTTGCCCTCTCCACATCTCCCTCAAAGTTGAACACCCATCCTCCAGTGTATGACATTTTTTTTTACACTGTGAAAAAGATCATGACTCTTTACCCTTTCAATGGTCTCTCATGATCTTAAACACCTCTATCAGGTCTCTCCTCAGCTCCAGAAAATAAGTCCTACCTTTTAAATCAGGCAAAATCCTGGCAAACCTCTTCGGTGCTCTTTCAAAAGTCTCTACATCCTTCCTGTAATGGGCAACCAGAATTGCACACAATACACCAAGTGTTGCCAACCCAAAGCTTTATATTGCTGCAAATATGACCTCCTTACCTTTCTACTCAATGTCCCACCCAATGATATCAAGCATACCATATACCTTCTTTGCCACCCTATCAACTTGCATGGCCACTTTCAACGAGCTATGGACATAGACTCCCAAATTATTTTTTTTTAAGTGCCCCACCATTAACTGTATGGTGCATCACTTATGCTTCACCTCCTAAAGTACACCTCACACTTGTCCAGATTAAACTCCATCTGCCGTTTCTCTGCGCTTATCTGCAACTGATCTATATTCTGTTGTATTCTTTGCAGAACACCACTAGTCACAGGCTCCAGCCAAATAACGGCCCTCAAAGTTTAAAGTTATTGTCAGAGCACTTATATGATATCCCAAACAACCCTAAGATTCTTTTCCCTGCTGGCCAGGAAGAATTTCTCATTTTCGGTAACTGTGAACTGTACTCAAGAAGAAAGAGGTGTATGCAAATTGTCTGTGCAAATACCAAAAAATAAATATTCAGCAATAAATAATGAGAAAAGTTAGTGACCTTAAATGAGTTGTTGTTCAGGAGTCTGATGGTTGAGGGGTAGCAACTATTCCTGAACCTGGAGGTACAAGTCTTGTGGCACCTGTACCTCCTATCTGATAGCAGCAACGAGGACAGAACATGACCTGGGGTGGTGTGGATCCTTGATGATGGCTGCTGTTCTCCAACAGCACTGTTGCATGAAGATTTTCTTGATAGTTGGGAGCGTTTTGCCTGCGATGTACTGGGCCGTGTCCATGAGCTATGGTAGGGTTTTCTGCTCAGAGGCATCATGCTGCCCTACCAGTCTATTGTGCAGATCAGTTAGCACACTTTCCATTACACATCCGTAGAAGTTTGCCAAGGTCAACACCAACCTCTCAAAACATTTCATCACTGTGGATGTGATTGCCACTTCTCTTTCCAATATTTTTATTAAGTTGTATGCCCATACATGGGTAATAAGAAGAATATATAGCCAACAAAGTAAGCGTATATTAACAAACAGCTGCAAACAACCTATAAAAAAGACAAAAAATGTATATAACACAAAAACTATTCTAATGATCTGCCCCTTCCCTTGTGAAGTTATGATTAAACGTACATGTTCCGTTAATGCATGAATGAAAGGACAACCAAACCATAAAATGGGATCCAATAATCTTATAAATCCTGAAAATATTTAAGGAAAGGGCCCTATAAATTTGGAAAATTAAGGTTCATTACATTAGGAGAGCATCTAATTTTTTCCAGTCAAGCATGCCATCATATCAGAGAACCACTGAGGGGCACCGTCTTTCCCTCACGTCAGTATAGCTCTTCTGCCAATAAGAAGAGCAAAGGCAACTACACGGGACCGTAGCCCCGACAAATTTAAATCAGCTGGCTATGAGTGCCACTTCTACACAACTACTCGCTGTCTTCTATGAGTCAGCCAGTCTCCACTGTCAATTCTCCATGAATCCCCTGCACCTGCACCTTCTGAATCAGCCTATCATGAGGTACCTTGCCGAACACCTACTAAAACCGATGTGTACAACTTCCACTAAACCCAACCCTCTCAACAGCCCTTTGTCTCCTCTTTAAATTGGAAAGAAATAACCTGCCCCTCACAGAGCCATGTTGACCGTCCCTAATCTGACCATGACTTTCCAAATCTGAATAATCCTATCCCTAAGTATCCTTTTCTAATCTGTGCCCTGCCACTAATGTGAGATTTACCAGCCTATAATTTCCTGGATTATCCCTTTTTCACCTTCTTGAACAAAGGTCCAACATGAGCTACTCTGCAGTCCTCAGGGACCTCTCTTGACATAATGGAGGATGCAAAGATCTTCATCAAATCCCCAGTCATCTCTCTAATTGCCTCTTTCAATAACCAGGGCCATATCCCATCAGACCCTGGGAACTTTTCCACCTTAGTGTTCCAGAGAATACCCAATGCCACCTCTATCATGAACTCAAAATCCCCTAACACACAAGCATTTTCCACATTATGCTCCCTAATAATGGCCATGTATTTCGCCCTGGTAAATACCAATGCAAAATACTCACTTACTACTTTCCTCATTTACTCTGACTCCAAACATGAATTTCCTTCTTTGTCCTTGAGTGGTCCTTGTAAAGGTTAAAACCTTGTCTTTTTGATTTTTGTTAATTTTATGACCATCCCTTTAGGAAAGATTGTTGTTTTGTAGAGTTACCATAGTTACTATGACATCATATGTTGTAATATCCGGGCAAATGGGGAGCTTGCGTTCGGTCTTCGAAGAACCATGGAGGAGGCGTAAACATCAGAATACTTTTCTCTGAATTCATCTTAATCATTTAATTCATTTATTTATCATCTCTTATTATTGTTTTACGTCGTTATGTCTTTAAATATAACCTAATGCTTTGTTCATACATCGTTATGAAAATCTTGATGTGAAGTTTTGCAAAATGGTTATGTCAACTAATTAAAGGCTACGTAAAGCTGCAGCTATGAAGTATGGTTTATTGGAGTGATAAGATTGTAATTCGGAATTTCAAAGCTTACGTTTCTTAGAAGATTACATGCTTTGGAATTGAGAATTACCAGAACTTGGAAAGTGCCATCTACAGTCCTGTCCTCTCCCTGGTTGTCCTCTTGTTGTGAATGTAAATATAAAATGCCTTGGGGGTTTCCTTTTTTCCTGCTCACCAAGGACCTTTCTTGGCCCCCATTTGTCCTCAACACCCTGCTTGAACCCTGCAATATTAAAAATACTTGCAACAAAATGCCCATGGCAGTTATTCTCTCAGTTGTAAGAAGATTAATTCAAAACCCAGTTTCGATTGAAAAAAAAACATAAAGTGGAAAAGATTGTGTGGCACCAATTCATTCCAGGTATCTTGGCCATCAATACTTCTCCAAGAACTCAAAGTTCAAAACTTTTCTGTTCCAATTCTGAACATGAGTCATGAGCAATAATCAGTTAACTGGAAAGCCATCAAACTATTGAACCTTTTGCCAATTAGCTGATCTCTATTGTTCAGTCCAGCCTCAGATAGCCACACTCAGATCTCCAAAGAACAAATGACTCAGTTCAATAGCCACGTTCTATTGGCAACTGGATCAATACATTGTGGCTGCTTTACACAGCTGCCCCACATTTTGTCCTTTGTCAACTGGCAAAAGAGATATAAGGCATGATAAATAAAATGAAACTTTCTAATAAATTCTCATTCATACAAAGTTTTCTTCCCAGCTTACAGTCTGTGAACTGCTCCTTGTATTTAAAAGAACAGGAATGAGTAATGATGAAAAATTGAGTTCCGCCTTTTGACAAAACAGGATAAAAACGGGCTCCTATTTTTCTAAACCAGTATTTCAATGTGTTTTCTTGAAAAGATTATATTTTAGCTAAAAGTGTGTGTAGCATGTGGAAATTTCTGCCACTTGGAGTTCAGAGATAAGAAGAATCAATTCAGCCGATGTCAGCAGGTCATTAACTTCCCATACCCTGCTGTTCATAGGCTGGACACTCTTGGTTGAACAGAACTCCCAAGCCATTTAGTTACATCCTAAAATAACCGATGACTTTTTTTTGGTCCATTCTGGCAGCGTGGTCAGCCAGATCTTTGAGATGCAACACGAGTTATCAGGGGAGCTGATTTATACAGGCATTAAATGTGCAGTTGAAGCCATCTGAATCCCACTGAACAGACAGCTTCAACTGAAAAAGGTTAGTCATTCAGCCCTTTTTGCTGTTCCTCGGTGGAATTGCTCCCTCTAGAAGCAAAATTATGCCATTCAGCCCATCAGATTGGGCTGTCCACTGAGTCAGGATTGTGTGGGTGGAAGTCAGAAAAAGGAAGGGAATGATAAATCTATTGGGACCATTCTATAGGCCTTCAAATAGCCCTTGGGATTCTGAGCAGCCTTTTATAAGTAGATAATGGAAAGGTGCAAAAATAACAGGGTTGATGTTATTACAGACTTCAACCACGAATGTTGACTAAGGTTCAAATGGGGCAGAATTTGTCAGATATGTCCCAGAAGGATTCCTGACAGCATGCGGAGAAAACCAACTGGATCTAGTGCTGGGTAATGAACTTGGTCAGGTGGCAGATCTCTCAGTGAGCAGCACAGTTGGCGTAGCAGTTAGCGCAATGCTTTTGCCACACCATCGATCAGGTCCAGGGTTCAAATTCCACGATGTCTATAAGGAGCTTGTATGTTCTCCCCGTGTCTGCGTGGATTTTACCCGGGGCTCCAGTTTCCTCCCACTGTTCAAAATGTACTGGGGATTGTAGGTTAATTGAGTGTAAATTTGGCTGCACAGACTCGAAGGCCCTGTTACTGTGCTGTGTGTCTAAATTTTTTTTAATTTTAAAATTTCAGAGACAATGAAATTTGGGAAGAGCTAATTGGGATGTGTATTGGGAGAGGATATGGCTGTCACATAACAGCATGCCTCCCTACCTAGTCGGGGGGTTGGGGAGGGGGGATCACCAGCTGCCAGTCAAGCTCTTGTTCTGTCCCATCTATCAGTACACACCTTGCAATTGGCCCATGTTAATTACCTGTCCTACACCCTGCTTTGCTTGATCTCAGGACATTGGCTGCCATAATTAGATTAGCCTATCTGGCACTCAGTCATTGGCCCCCCCAGTCAATCACCTGGGTTGGACTCCCCAGCTCTCCAGCACTATAAAGGTGCCATGCGCCCTTTGTTTGTTTTCTTGCCATCTTCAAGGGACCCTGTGCTCCACCCTGGGCTGAGAAATGTGGACCTGCACTGAAGAAGCTGCTAGTGAGATAAGGGTACCGTTTAATAGGGCTTGGGAGTACTGATCAGTGTTGCTAGATTAGCAGAGCCATGTTCTCCCAGAGTCAAGGGGTGGCAGGACACAAATTTACATTTCCCTTGATTGTATGCATACATGTATCTTTTTTCCCATGTCTGTTTATTAGCTGCCTGCGTGTGTTTCATTGCCGCTATTATTTTTCCCACACTATCAAATTCTTATTGCCAACCAAGTGCGGTTCGCATGCTAAGTAATAAACTGTACAGATTTGTTCTCCATTATTCCGCCCTTCCCATGGTTGTTGCATGTATTGTGTGTGCGTGGGCGTGGGCGTGGGCGTGGGCGTGGGCGTGGGTGTGGGCGTGGGCGTGTGTGTGTGCTGTGTATAACCTCATTTTCCCATACCAAATAAAGCTTTTTGTTATCTAAACCTGTGTCCAGATCCTTGCCTTTGACAACTTCCAAACCTGTTTCCTCACTCACAACAGGATAAGCCAAGGCAAAAACTTGGGAGAGTAAATTGGGATGAGGGAAATGCACAACAGAAAAATGAGAATGTTTAGGGGTACCTGGATATGTTTATCCCAATGAGACAGTGAAGATGGTCAGATAAAGAAACTGTTGGTCAACAAGGGAGATTGAACAACTGTCAGGAGGAAGAAGGAAGGTCTTATGAGGATTGTATGGTAGCCAGGGAGGAATTTAAGAAAGGACTTGGGAGAGCTAGAAAGGGACACGAGAAGGCCTTGGGAAGTAGGATTAAGGAAAACATATGTGAAGAACAGAAGGATGACTGGAGTGAAGGTCAGACAGGTAAATATGTGCCTGGAGATAGGGGGGTAGGGAAGGCCCTAAATGAACATCAGTGTTCTCTTGGTTGAAGGACCTTGGTGAATGTGAGGCCAATGTTGAACATGCATGTCAAAGTTAAGAAAGAGAGAAGTGCTGAATCTTAAAAATATTTGATAGAAGTTCCCGGGACAGGACGGGATATTACCTTAGTGAAGGAAGAGATTGCTGAAACGTTGGTGATGATCTTTGCGCTCTCCCTGGCCACAAGATAGGTACCGAATGATTGGAGAATGGAAAATGCAGTCCTCTTATTTAAGAAAGGTAAGAGGGAGAATCCTGGGAATTATATACCTGTATATTTTATGCCAATGATAGGCAAACTATTGGAGAGGTTTCTCAGGGATAGGATTCATGAGCACTTAAAGAAACATAGTCTTCTCAAGGATAGTCAGCACGAGTTTATGACAGGCAAGTCATGCCTCAGAAGCTTGAGATTTTTGAGGAGGTGACAAAAGAAGGTAGGGTGGTAGATTGTAGTAAGAAGTTTGACAAGGTCCCCCATGGTAGACTCATTCAGAAAGTCAAAAGGCATGGGATCCATGGAACCTTGGATGTTTGAATGCAGAATCAATAGAAGACAGAGGATAGTAATAGATGGGACATATTCTGCCTGGAGATCAGTGACTAATAGAATTCTGCAGGGAACTGTTCTGGGATCCCTGCTCTAAGGATAGATCAGTAAATTTGGAGAAGACACAAAGTTTGGAGGTGTTGGGGTTATGTTACAACAGGATACAGATTTGGGTTGAGAAGTGGCAGAAGGAGTTCAATTGGGATTAATGTGAAGTGATGCATTTTGGAAAGTCAAACTATTAACTTGGTTAATAGCAGGATTCTTAACCGTGTGGAAGAACAGAGGGACCTTGGGGTCCAGATCCATGAATCTCTTAAGGCTGCTGTGCAACTCGATAGGGTGGTTAAGAAGTTATATGGTGTGCTGGCTTTCATTCATCAGGGGATTGAATTCAAGAGTTAGACCACTCTTGAAGTATTGCATTCAGTTCTGGTCAGTTCATTCCAGGAAGGATGTGGAAGATTTAGAAAGGATGCAGAAGGATTTTGAATGGATTGGACATCATTTATTACGAAGCAAGTTTGACGGAGCTAGGGCTGTTCTCTTTGAAGTGACAAAGGATGGGAGTGACCTAATAGAGGTATAAGATTATGAGGGGCTTAGATAGGGTGGAAAGCCAGCACCATTTTCCTGAGGCATCAATAGCATATTCTAGAGGAGACCTATTTAAGGTGAATGGAGGAGATGTCAGAGGTAAGTATTTTACACAGAAAGGTAAATGTCTAGAATGTATTGATGGTAGAGCTTGATACAATAGGGACATTTAAAAGATTGTGTGGAGTAAGATTCCATAACAGCATGGACTGAAGGGCCTGTCCTGTACTGTAGCATTCTATCTTCAAACAGGTTGGCATCACTGACTCGTATGGATGTCTCTCAACATTTCATTGGTATTTTATAAGGTTTACCACTGTGCAATGACAGATGGAGTGTCTGATAAAATAGTCAGGATTTAAGATGAGAAGAAGTTTATAGAGAGTATTCTAAATCTTATTATAAAATAATAGTTTAAATAGGTCGGCAAAGAGTGCAGGCTTCTACTGTGCTGTAATGTTCGACGTCCCATTACTCCGCTTCGCCATTCGAATCGTGGGCTAATGTATTTTTTTTCTTTCAACCCCATTCTCCGGTATTAACTCTCATACTAATCAAGAACCAAACAACCTCATTTTTAAACCCGCCTAATGACTTGACCTCCACAGCCATCTGTGCCAACGAATCCCACAGATTTACCATCCACCGGCTGAAGAAATTTTTCTTCCCCTCTGTTCTAAAGGGAATATGGCCTCTGGCCCTCTGCTCACACTCAATAACATTCCTCCACAGAGTGCTAATAATACTTCTTTATTGATCTAGCCTTAATAGCATCTGTGGGATAGGATCCAGATTTGCCCTACACTTTATAAGCACCAGGAAAGGTAGCAACACATCGAGCTTCATTCTGCATCAGCTCTTTTCAAAAGAATGACATTTTCTCCATATCACTGCAAGTTTTTTTTATTTCCTTCAAATATTTATCCAAACCCTTTTGAAGTCTTATTGAATTTGTAACCACTGCATTATCTGACAGTGCATTCTGAATTCTTATTACCAATGCGGTTTTAAAAAAACTTAATCGTCATCAGTCCCAGTACTTTTGCTGATGTGACTTACCATGTTGGGTCTGACCGTCACAACACTGGCACCAAATCTTTGATATGAAGACTGCCTTGCAAATAGATCAAAGCATTTTATTTCAGGCCAGTAAGTGACAGGGTAGGTAGAATTAAAAACAGAGATGGAAGTATTAAAAGTAGAACGTGGAAGATTACTGATTAACTGAGATATGATCAACAGTCTATTGGAGGTTGCCTGGCCCATTAAGTTAATCCAGCATTTTCTTTGTGCATTACTTCCAATGATAAAACCCCTGGCCCATAAAGATTGCATGAATATACTTTAAAACATGTTAGGGAACTGGCTGTCAAGGTAAGAAAAGTAAGCACAGAGGAGCAGAGATGAACCAGAGACCCTTTCATGCAGTGAAAAAGCCCGACTGTAAATGCGGAGATTCTTCGCCCTTACGTCGGGAGACTTGCCTCTATCAATGCACCGTGGCTGGCTCCAAAGCGCCGACTGCAATCCCTCTCAGGGAAGGGTCATCAGCGGAGTGCTGCGCCCTGCCACCTCACGTCAATGAACAGCTGCTGCAAGTGGCTGGTTAGGGGCGAGCTGATGATGTCGCGACGATGCTGTCAGCCAGCGACCCATCTTCCCCCTCTCACCCATCCACTCACTCCTTTCCCTCCATGACCCCGTCAGGTCAGGGGCAGTTGGCGGGTGCTGTCAGGACGGGGGCCATCAGGGGGCAGCCGGTATAGGCTGTGACAGCCCCGCCGGCCGCTCCAGCACCTCACCGGGCCGCATCAGCCTTTGGGGTTGCTCTCCGTGGCTCAAAACGCAGCTGAGTAATGGCCGTCTTCCCTACCCATAATCCCTCACAGCTGGAACTGTTCTGGGAAACAAGACGGCCATTGCTCTGCCAATCATTTATGATGGGGATGGCGCTACGGCACCAGTCACCCCGCCTCCATTGGGTCTGGAGGGAGCTACGAGGCACCACGCAACATGAATGCAGCACATGGGGCAGCCTTTTAGGACTGCTGCATGAAAGGTAAGTTTCTGTTTTCCCTCCACGCTTATAGCCGGCCTCCAGGTGGAAGCCTGGCATGAAAGGGCCTATAGAGTCCTACATAGTTCCCCGAAAGTGGCGACACAGATAGGATGTTGAAGAAGGTGTTTGGCAAGATCAGGATATTGAGTTGGGATGTCATGTTACCGCCGCATAAGATGTTGGTGCGAACACCCTCGGGGGATTGTGTACAGCTCTGGTTGTCTTGCCTTAGGAAAAATGCCAGTAGACTGGAAAGGATGCAAAAGAAGTTTTGCAAGGATGTTAGTGGCACTGCAGCACCTGGAGAGGCTGGATGGACTGAACATTTCTCCCTGGAGTGCAAGAGGCTGAGGGGGTTGGGGGTGCGGGACCTTATAGAGGTTTATAAACTCATAAAGGTGAAAAGTCATGGTCATTTCTCCAGGGTAAGAGGGTCTAAATCTAGAAGGCAAAATAGATTTAAGGTGAAGATAAAATATTTAAAAGGGACTTGAGGGAAACCTCTGCACACACCGAGTGGTGGGCGTGTGGAACAAGCTGCCAAAGGAAGTGGTAGAGGTGGGGACAATTACTATATTTAAAAGACACTTGGTCAGGTACATTGGACTTCCCAACAGGCCACCGACGGAAAAGCAGCTAACTGCAGTTGCTTCTAATTTCTTAAACACCTTCCATTTCTTACATCCTTATTTCTAGAGTTTTTTTTAACTTTTGCTGTTTCTTTATTAATTGCTGTAATTTTTGAAGAAGCATTAAGGCTGGAAGGAAAGAAGAAGAAAATCTTACATCAGAGGTGTGCAAATTAATGGAGAGGATTCTTAATTAAAGGATCTAAGCATTTGGAGAAATACGGTCAGCCTGGCTTTGGGAAGGGAAGGTCGTGCCTCACGAGTTTAATTGAATTTTTTGAGGAGGAAGCCAAAGATATTGATGAGGGTAGGTCTACATGGATTTTAGCAAGGCATTTGACAAGATTCCCCACAAGAGACTCACCCAGAAAGTCATGAGGCATAGGATCAGTGGAACTTTGGTGGTGTGGATAAAGAAAGCAGAGAATGGTGGCGGAAGCGATGTATTCTGCCTGGAGTTCGGGGACTAGTGGAGGGGCTGCAGGGATCTGTTCTGGAACCTCATGCTCTTTGTGATTTTCATAAATGACCTGGATGAAGAGGCAGATGCATGGGTCAGTAAGTTTGTGGATGACACAAAAGTTGGAGGAGTTGTGGGAGGGCCTGAAGGTGCAAAATATAAAGATGCTATGTTCAGGCTGTATAAGAGAGGCTACAAACCCTCCCTTCACTTCCTGCCGTATATTCAGATCGCTCTCCAATACAAGTCGTATCGTTGGCTGGGCTCACAGTTGGATGCTCAGAAATTTCTCGATGACCTCCCTTCTACCTCTACTTCTGTGAATCTGTAATGTTGTTTTTGTTCTCTTCTGAATTTGCAAGAAGTATGTGATTCACATTGTTAAAGATCATCACGCTTATAATTACTTATTTGAGTAGGAAGGAAGTTCCATTGATGTCCTTCCCTTTTTTGACTTTGATTTTACCATAAGGTATTTTTTTTTATTCTTTTGTTAAGATTAGATAATTTTTTGTGAGTTTAACTTTTAATTTTTTCTTAGTATTTTGTTCCATTAGTTTGGAATACTTTCATTATTTTTAAATTTATTTGGCTGATTATATTAAATTGGTAAACTGTTAACTTAGAAAATCACAATATATATTTTTCTAAGGGCCATTTCTTTTGAGCTCTTGAAATCAGACCTTGTTATTTCATTATTAGCCATAACAATTTTAGATTAGTTTGAAAGTTTCAATGTAGATAAGAAATGTTGCCTTCAGGAAGAATTTGAGGGGATGATTTGGTTGGGACTTAACTTGGGATAGTTTTTTGGGGGTGGGGGATGCAGAATTTGTTTTAGAATTCCTTTCTGTAGTTGCCTGCTTACATTCCTTTATCTGTCCGGATTTTCTAGTTTCATGCTTAAACTGAGTTAATTAGAATCGTTATGAATTTTATTTTTCAGTATTTTTTAAATTCAGTTTATACGGGTAGAGATATGAATATTGTGAGTTGGAATATTTGCAGTTTAAACCATCCTATCAAATGCAATAAAATATTTATGCATATTAGAAAGTTTAAAAAACTTTTTTTTAGAAGTAATACACATCAGTTTGAATGACACTTCAGTGTTGGAGGGGACAGCACTTTCATGCATCTTTTATGGTAAAGGATAGAGGATTTTCAATCTTAATTGACCAATCAATTCCAGTTGTCCATCATAAAGTAGTTTCTGATACAAATGATAATTTTCTGATTATTTTTGGGAAATTGTTTAATAAAATTATTACCTTCATGAATGTTTACGGTCCTAACGTTGAGGATCTGAGGTTTTTTTTAATTTTTTTTCCTCCTTACTAGACTTAAATTTATATTCTTTGGTTATGGATGGTGACTTTAATTGTTGGCTGGACCCTGCCTTAGACCATTCATCTTGTAAAAAAAAACCACATTAAGCAAGTCTGCTCTAATTATTCATTCTTTTCTGTTAAAGCATAGCATTTTAAATGTATGGCGTTTCCTCCACCCTAATGATGAGGAAGTTGCCTTTTTATCTGATATCCATCATACGTATTCATGGTTTGATTATGTTTTTACTGATAAACAACTGATTCCATTGATTACTGCATGAAAATATGAGTCTATTGTTATTCCAGACCACAGGTCTTATCCATGATCTTTCCTGACCTGCCTCCATCTGTCAGACATTGGTTTTTTACTTTCTGATCCAGACATTTTGAAATTTATGAAGGAACAGATTGTATTTTTTAGAATTATTCTCTGGAGGTTTCAAATTTAATTGTCTGGGATTCTTTTAAGGCCTATATCAGAGGAGAAATTATTTCATATATGGTGAAAATGAAAAAAAGAGGCTAATGCTGAAAGGACTGTACTTATTAATCAAATAAAGCTTTTAGATCAACAGTATGTCCTTGCATCGAAACCGGAGATATTTAAAAAGTGGCTTGAGCTTAAAACTAAATATGACTTGCTTTTGACTCATCATATTGAAACACAACATTTGAAAAGTTAGAGCCAATTCTACATTTATGGAGATAAGCCTGGTAAACTTTTGGCTAATCAGATTCAAGGCTTAGCTAATAAATGACTAATTACAGAGATTCAGGGGGAGGATGATATCATTACCACTGATCATGTAGAAATTAATGATTTAGACAATACTATTCCAATCTTTGTAAATATGATTTTACTGTTGATCATACTCCGATAGAACATTTTTTGAATCATTTGTCTATAGTTACTTTGTCTTTAGAAGCATAATCTCAGTTAGAGAAAGCTATTTCACACAAGAAGAGATAACAAGGACTATTAAATCTTTACAAGTTGGCAAGGCACCAGGTCCTGACGGCTTTTCTGTTAGTTTCATAAAACTTTTTCCCATCTGTTGGTACCCTATCTCTGTGTTTTCTGACTCTTTTAAATCTGGAAATTTGCCAACTTCATTTTATGATGCAACAATCTCTCTTATCCCTAAAAAGAATAAAGATTTGTCAGTTTGTGCCTCCTACAGGCCAATTTCCCTTTTAAATGTTGATGTAAAAATTCTTTCTACAATATTGGCCAGTAGATTGGAAAACATCTTACCTTTTATTGTATTTGAGGATCAGATGGGTTCCATTAAAAAATGTTATTCACATTTCAATATTTTCTGCTTATTGAATATTATATATTCCCCTTCTGTTTCTTCTTTGGAATATGTAATTTCTGTAGATACAGAAAAGCTGTTAATAGAGTTGAATGGGAATATTTACTTGCAAATTACAAAGGTTTCATTTTGGCCCCACATTCATTTCATGGATTATACTTTTCTCCTGTTGCTTCTATTCTTACTAATTCTAGATTATATAAGCCTTTTAAACTTTATCATGGGACTAGACAGGGATGCCTTCTTAGTCCAACATTGTTTAATTCAGTCTTAAAACCTCTGACTACTGCCATTAGAGAATCTCAGGATATTTCAGGTATTTTTAGGGGAGTGTAGAGCTCGTCGAAAGAACCAAAGACTTGTTGATCCAAACCAAGGCTTTTATTAGCAAAAGACAGGAGCTCTTCACAGGTGGCGACCAGTCCGGAATGATCCGACCTGGCTAGGGATACAACCCTTTAAGGCCCAGAGAGTAGGCGTGGCTAAGCTCTCAGCCAATCGCTGTAAGCACAGTCATTACACTCTAGATACTGTAACTATATACACTGGTGATAGGTCTGTACTATCACATTCACCCCTTCTTGGAGAACTGACCCTGGGGTGGAAGGGCTGAAGAGGGAGAAGGGAAGGAAAAAAAAATGAAGGAGAGAATGAATGGAAGGGGTAGGTTAAGGACTGTAGCAGTCAGGGGGTCTGACCATCCAGCGTGACCCCCCGTGGTGCTGGGATTGGGGTCACTGGAGTGGTACCGCCAGCGGGCTCGTCGGGTGCGACCGCTCCTTCGTTCAATTCCCCAGCCGTGTTGTCGGCAGGGTGGCCCGGGTCGTTGGGGTGCTGTTGGTCCTTCTGTTCCGGCACGGGGCTTGGGGAATAAAGAGTTGGGAAGATTGGGTTGGGGGGGTTGCTGGGCCTCCCGCACCGAAACAGTGTCCTCCCACCTGTCTGGGAACTCAACGTAGGCGTAATGCGGGTTCGCATGGAGTAGATTCACTCGGTCAACCAAGGGGTCGTTCTTTGAGTGCCGGACGTGGCGTCGCAAAAGGACGGGGCCAGGGACGGTGAGCCATGCCAGTACAGTGGTTCCTGATTCGGATTTCCTCGGGAAAAGGAACATCCTTTCGTGGGGGGTGGCATTTGTTGCGGTACATAGGAGGGAGCGGATGGAGTGTAAGGCACTAGTAAGAACCTCCTGCCAGTGAGCGGTGGGGAGACCTTTAGACTGGAGAGCCAGTGTAACCGCTCTCCAGATGGTGGCATTCTCCCTCTCGACCTGGCCGTTACCGCGTGGGTTATAGCTGGTGGTCCTGCTAGAAGCGATACCACACTCCAGAAGCTACTGTTGCATCTCTGCGCTCATGAATGAGGACCCCCTATCACTGTGAATGGAATTGGGGTACCTGAAAATGGCGAAGATACTGTGAAGGGCCTGTATCACTGAGGTGGCGGTGGTATCTGGGCAGGGCACAGCGAACGGGAAGCGGGAGTACTCGTCGAAGGCCATAAGGATGTAGTTATTATGGTTGGTCAACGGTAAGGGCCCCTTAAAGTCTACGCTAAGACGCTCGAAGGGGCGGGTGGCTTTGATAACGTGGGAGTTCACCGGACGGAAGAAGTGGGGCTTGCATTCAGTGCACACCAAACAGGCTCGGGTCATGGAGCGAATCTCCTCGACTGTGTAGGGTAGGTTGCGCGCCTTCACAAAGTGGGCAAACCTAGTGACCCCATGACGCCTCATGGAGTTTCTGTAGTCTGTCCATCTGTACGCTGGCGCACGTCCCCTTGGAAGCACGTCAGGCAGGTCGTTGAGCTTACCAGGATGTCATAGTTAAAGGTGGAGAGTTTGATTCTCCATCTGGCGATTTTGTCATTTTTTATCTTACCTCGCTGGGTGTTGCTGAACATGAAGGAGACCGCGTGTTGATCAGTCAACAGTGTAAAGCGCCTCCCAGAGAGGTAATGTCTCCAATGAGGCACCGCTTCAACTATGGCCTGGGCCTCCTTTTCGACCGAGGAGTGTCTACTCTCTGGACCCTGGAGGGTTCTGGAGAAGAAGTCTATAGGCCGACTGGCCTGGTTCAAGGTGGCTGCCAGGGCGAATTCAGATGCATCGCTCTCGACTTGAAACGGGACAGACTCATTGATCACGTGCAGCGTCGCAGCGGCGATGTCGGATTTGATTCGATTGAAAGCCGCTCTGGCTTCAGTCAAGAGGGGAAAGGAGTTGGTCTTGATAAGAGGACGCGCCTTGTCGGCGTAGTGTGGAACCCATTGGGCGTAATATGAGAAAAATCCTAGGCAGCGTTTGAGGGCTTTCTGGGTATGGCGGGGGGGTAAGTCCATTAGGGGACGCATGCAGTCAGGAACTGGGATCACTACCCCGTTCTCCACCACGCAACCTAGAATCGTGAGTCGTGTGGTCCGGAAGACACACTTGTCAAAATTGTAGGTCAAGTTCAGCCGACTGGCAGTTTGAAGAAATTTGTCTAGGTTGGCGTCGTGGTCCTGCGCGTCGTGGCCGCAGATGGTGACATTGTCCAGATACAGGAAGGTAGCGGTTAGCCCATTCTGGTCCACCATCAGTCCATTTCCTGCTGGAAGCCCATGACACCATTCGTGACCCCGAATGGTACCCTGAGAAATTGATACAGCCGCCCATTCGCTTCGAAGGCCGTGAATGGTCGGTCCTCACAGCGGATCGGGAGCTGGTGGTAGGCCGAAGATAGGTCAATGGTGGAGAATAACAAGTATTGGGCAATCTGGTTCACCACATCCGTGATGCGTGGCAGGGGGTACACATCCAAGAGCGTGAAGCGGTTAATGGTCTGGCTATAGTCGACCACCATCCGTATCTTTTCCCCGTTCTTGACAACCACCACCTGGGCTCTCCAGGGACTTGAACTGGGTTCGATGATGCCCTCATCCAGCAATCTAAGCACCTCACTCCTAATGAATTGCTTGTTTTCGTAACTATATTGCCGACTTTTGATGGTCACAGGCTTCCAGCCAGGGTTGAGGTTTACGAAGAGTGCTGGCGGGGCTATCCGGAGTGTGGAAAGGCCGCAGGAGTGGCCCCGGGGCACGGGGGGAGGTTGCTCAGATGCTTCAGGGGTGGGGCAATGGCAGACCGAGAGGGGAGCGTGGGATCCCCCAAAGTGTAGGGACACCGTTCGAAACCAACACTGAAAGTCTAATCCCAGCAACACTGGGACACACAATTGGGGAAGGACGAATAATTTGAAGTGGGTGACCGTTACACCCTGTACTTCCAGCATGGTGATGCAATACCCCTTTATCCTGGTCAAATTCGACCTCGTCGCTAATGAGATCCTCTGGGTAGTGGGGATAAGGTCAAGTCCGCAACGGAGGGCCAGATCTAGCTGGATTAAACTGTCAGTTGACCCAGAGTCAAATAAGCAATTGGTGTAGTGTCCATGCACTTTAATCAGATCCATTACTTTAGTGAGGGGATGAGAGCATTGCTGGTTTAGTGTTATAGGAGCAGCCACTGATCCAGTTGACAGGGGAGTTCCGCGTGATGACATCACGCAATGGGATGACGTCATAGATGCAGTCAGCGCTGGAGGAGCAGGTTGGAGGTACTCCCAGAGCTGCTGTTGTGGCGGCATCGGCTGATGAACAGTAAGTAGTGGGGATTGTTGATGGCGGTTGGCGGTGGGTAGGTCGTCGGTCACGGTGGTCGGGCCCCAGCAGTCATCAGCGATGGACGCTAGGGTGAGTACCTGGTTGGCCGCGGCGGATCCCCAGTCGGTCGTGGTGGCCGCACCGGCGGCGGCGTGGGCAGCGGCAGCAGGGGAGCGAGCAGTGGTAGTGGTAGCGTCGTCTCCGGGGGTGGCTGTGGTGGTGGCAGCGACAACAGCAGCAGTAGCGTCGGCCCCGGGGGTGGTCGTGGCCGTGGCAATAATGGGCTCTACAGTTGGGACCGAGGTCGGGTCAAGTGTTCCGCACAGGGGCGAGAGGGGGCCAACATCATGGTTGCGAGGGTGGGCTTCCCCTTCCGGGTTCGGCGTGCAGGGGAGACCTCGCTCTCATTGGACGAGAGCTCTGGGGAAGAAGAGTTTGAATGGGATAGTGGCAGTTGGGCTTCACACGAGGCACTGTGTTTGCCGGTGGCCATTTTAGACCTACAGACTGCAGCAAAGTGGCCGTTTTTAGGCACTTCTGGCACCTGGCTTTTCTTGCTGGGCACTGGGACCTGCTGTGCTTGTCCCTCCCGCAGAAATAACATTTTGGGTTCGCAGGGGGCAGTGTAGCAGCAGCTGACAGGCCATCATTATATCGGGGGGTGGTTGGGTAGAAGGGCACTCTACTCACATCAGAACGTGGGGTCCAGTCCCTAGAGAACTCGTTTGACTTTAAGGCTGCATCCTCCATTGTGATTGCAATCCGGGCCACGTCCTCTAGTTTTTCTACCCCTTGTTTGAGCAAGCGCAGCCTCACTTTGTTCGATCGGAGCCCGGCCACATAGGCATCCCGGACGAGATCATTTGTGATCTCGGCAGCAGTTTTGTCCACACAGGTACAGTCCTTGCCCAATGCCTTTACTACTTGTAAATATGCCCTGTTGGACTCGCCGGGCTGTTGCTTCCTTGATGCAAGCACAAGCCGGGCATGAACTCTGTTCATTGGTTGATCGTACAGTTCTTTCAGTACCTTTATGGCTGCGGTGTAAGTGGTCTCATCCTGGATGTTCTTGTAGACTCTCAAGGACACCATAGACAGCAATGCTGTTAGACGCTGGTTATCCTCCTCCACCTCAATGAGCCTTAGGAAGTTTTCAAAGTTCAACAGCCAGAACTTAAAGGCTTTGAAGGCTGTAGCTGACTGTGGGTCGATGTCAAGTTTTTCTGGCCGAGTCAGACGCTCCATCCCTTTTTAAAAAAAAAATTCCTTTTGCTAATAAAACTGTAGAGCTCGTTGAAAGAACCAAAGACTTGTTGATCCAAACCAAGGCTTTTATTAGCAAAAGACAGAAGCTCTTCACAGGTGGCCAACCAGTCCGGAATGATCCGACCTGGCTAGGAACACAACCCTTTAAGGCCCAGACAGTAGGCGTGGCTAAGCTCTCAGCCAATCGCTGTAAGCACAGTCATTACATACTCTAGATACTGTAACTATATACATTGGTGATAGGTCTGTACTATCACAGGGAGGATTGGATCATAAAGTTTCTCTTTATGGTGATGACCTTTTGCTTTTTGTATCAGATCTTAACTCCTCAATTCCTGCTATACTAATAATATTTCAGCAATTCAGTCAGTTTTCTGGATAGAAATTAAATTTACAAAAGAGTGAATTATTTCTTTTGAACACCCTCACTCCCTTACACACTGCTTTTCCTTTGAAAATTGCCAAAACCCCAATTTACATACTTTGGTGTAACAATTACAAAGAGTCATAAACATCTGCTTAAAGAGAATTGTCTTGCCTTATTAAATCAGGTGAAGAAATTTTTATCCCAGTGGTCTCCTCTTTCAATGTCCTTAATTGAATGAATTAATGTCATTAAGATGAATATTTTGCCTAAATTTTATATATATTTTTCAAGCTATTCCAATCTTTGTTCCTCAATCTCACTTGATTTCATCGTATCATCATATATTTGGAAAAATAAATGCCCTCATTTAAATATATCTCCAAAACATCAAGAAGAATGACGGCTTGGCTCTACCAATTTCAGATTTTATTATTGGGCTGGAAATATTATATTATGGTTATATTATGATAGTAAAATGGTGGCCCTGCTTGGGTTGATTTAGAGCTGAATTCGGTCCAGAAACTCTCTATTGACTCAATACTTGGAAGGCCTAGGCCTTATCCTATTGGTAAAAAAATTGATAATCTGGTGGTTAAACATACAATTAGGATTTAGTTTCAGTGCAGAAAACATTTTGGGCTCCAAAGGTTTCTTCTTTTCAGTCCTATTTTATCATATTATTTTTTTCAACTGTTTTTGATGGATTCTGCTTTTCTGGAATGGTCCAGATTAGGTATTAAACATTGTTATGATTTATTTATTGATAATAATCTTCTTGCATTTGAGCAACTTTCTTTTAAATTTAATTTACCAAATTCTCACTTTTTTTAGATATTTGCAGATTCTCAATCTTCAAAATTCTTGCAGGTTCCTGTAATGAATTTGATAGAAAAAATTTACAATCTTCAGCCATCTCAGAAAAGGTTGGATACGATGTTCTGTTGAAATCAAGGCAAGCTTCAGTGGAAAAAAAATTAACAAGGCATGTGAGCAGGACCTCCAGATTTCTATTTCTGATGATTCTTGGAACTCTATTTTTAAGTTGGTTAATACATCTTCTCTTTGTGCCCGTCTCTCACTCTTACAACTCAAAGTTGTGCATAGAAAGAGTTTATATGTCTAAAGTTAAATTAGCTAGTACTTACCCTAATATTACCTCTTTCTGTGACAGATTTAAGAAAAAATATTCCCATTAATTCATATGTTTTGGCCTTGCTCAACCCTTGCAAGTATTGGGAAGAGGTTATTCATACTTCATCAATAATTATTAATGTTAATCTGCACCAGACCCATGGCCAGTCTTATTTGGGATGGTCGAACAGAAGCCCATGAAATTGCCTTCATTTCAATATCATGTATTAGCCCTTTGCCTCTCTTATTGCAAGATGATTTATTTTGTTCAGATGGAAAGATGCTGTCCCGCCCACTCATAATCAATGGTTATATGGTATGATGTCATATTTAACCTTTGAGGAAATAAGATGTTGCATCAGTGGCTCGAATTTAAAATTTCCCAATCTTTGGTGTTCTTTTCTGAATTAATTTCATAGCCTCTAATGGGAAACTTAATCAGGTTCTTTGTGATTCTTTTGATTATGCTTTTTATTTTTACTGGCACTTTTTTAAAATCTATATTGCCATGAAAATTCAGTATGGTTTGAGGTTTAGATTAGTTAATTATATTGGGGTTTTTTTCTCTTTTCCTTTATCTTTCTTTTTTTCAATGTACCCATGAATAATACTGATGCATAAGAATTTTTTTCTCTCTGACATATTGTGCTTGTCTGTTCTAATACAGTTTGTATTGGTTTTATGCATCATTCCTTTATGTATGTATGTACTATTATATAAAATTCAATAAAAATATTGAAACAGAAGGACAGACATTGATTGGAAGGGTTAGAAGGCATATGGGCCAATTGTGGGGAAGTAGGACTGGCTCAAATAGTCATCTTGGTCAGCATAGACAATTTGGGCTGAAGGGCCTTGTCCTGTGCTGTAAAATTTTATGTTCTCCTCTGGCAATATATAGTAGCAAGAACCCTACTTCTCCCCTTATGTTGATATGGAGATCATTGTACTGTGAGTTTTACATCAGTGAAAGACAAGATCAAACTACTGCCACTTGAGTGAATGAATTAAGTTTTATTACACAGCTGTTGCATTCCAAGAAAATATTCCCATTTTACACATGCTTGTGTAAAAAGCTTGGAACGGGAATGAGGGTGCCATTCCCTTTCCGACATTTTCCCTCCTAGACCCCTTGTCAATTTTCCGGAAAGTCTGCAGTCTAAAGTGAACAGGCTAATAGGGCATCCATAGGACCATAGAACGTTACAGCTCTGGAAAATAGGCCATTCGACCCTTCTGATCTGTGCCAACCAATAAAACTAGCTAGTCCCACTGACCTGTTCTCATTCCTTGACCCTCCAGACCCCTCCCATCCATGTATTTCTCCATTTTTAAAACTCAAGACTGAATCTGCATTCATTACATCGGATAGCAGCTCATTCCACACTCCTGCCACTCTCTGAGTGAAAAACTTTCCCCTAATGTTCCCCTTATATCTCTCCCTTTTCAGCCTAAAGTTATGACCTCTCGTATTTATCTCCCCCAATCTCAGTGGAAACATCCTACTCACATCTACTCTGTATATTCCCCTCATAGTCTTATAAACCTCTATCAAGTCTCTCCTCATCCTTTTTTGTTCCAAGGAGTTTAGTCCTAACCTATTTAATCTTTCCTGGTAACTCAACTCCTGAGGACTCGGCAACATCTTAGTAAATCTTCTCTACAATCTTTCAATCTTATTGATATCTTTCCTGCTGCTGGGTGACCAGAACTGAACACAATATTCTAAGTGTGGTCTCACCAATGACTTGAATAACATTCCAACTTCTATTCTCAATACTTTAATTTATAAAGGCTAAGAAAACTGAGGTCCTCCATCAGCCAGCTCCCCACCATGACTATCAGCACCCCAACATTTCCATCGGGCACACAAAACTCAAAACGGTCAACCAGTTTACCTATCTCAGCTGCACCATTTCATCGGATGCAAGGATCGACAACGAGATAGACAACAGACTCGCCAAGGCAAATAGCGCCTTTGGAAGACTACACAAAAGAGTCTGGAAAAACAACCAACTGAAAAACCTCACAAAGATTAGCGTATACAGAGCCATTGACATACCCACACACCTGTTCGGCTCCGAATCATGGGTCCTCTACCGGCATCACCTACGGCTCCTAGAACGCTTCCACCAGCGTTGTCTCCGCTCCATCCTCAACATTCATTGGAGCGACTTCATCTCCAACATCGAAGTACTCGAGATGGCAGAGGTCGACAGCATCGAATCCATGCTGCTGAAGATCCAACTGCGCTGGGTAGATCATGTCTCCAGAATGGAGGACCATCGCCTTCCCAAGATCGTGTTATATGGCGAGCTCTCCACTGGCCACCGAGACAGAGGTGCACCAAAGAAGAGGTACAAGGACTGCCTAAAGAAATCTCTTGGTGCCTGCCACATTGACCACCGCCAGTCGGCTGATATCGCCTCAAACCGTGCATCTTGGCACCTCACAGTTCGGCAGGCAGCAACCTCCTTTGAAGAAGACCACAGACCCCACCTCACTGACAAAAGACAAAGGAGGAAAAACCCAACACCCAACCCCAACCAACCAATTTTCCCTTGCAACCGCTGCAACCGTGTCTGCCTGTCCCGCATCGGACTTGTCAGCCACAAACAAGCCTGCAGCTGACATTTACATTACCCCTCCATAAATCTTCGTCCGCAAAGCCAAGCCAAAGATAAGAAGAAGAAAGAAAGAAAGGCTAAGAAGCCAAAAGCTTTCTTTACAACCATGTCCACCTGCGATGCCACCTTCAGGGAACAATGTATATGTATTCCCAGATCTCTTTGCTCTTCCACACTCCTCAATGGCCTACCATTTACTGTTTACATCCTACCCTGATTCACTCTTCCAAAGTCCAACACCTCACACTTATCTGTATTGAATTTCATCAGTCATTTACTGGCCCAATTTCCCAGCTGGTCCAGATCCCTCTTGAAGTTTTGAAAATCTTCCTCACAATCCACCACGCCTTTTATCTTTGTGTCATCAGCAAATTTGCTGATCCAATTCACCATGTTATCATCTAGGTCATTTATATAGATAATGAACAGTAATGGTCCCAACACAGATCCCTGAGGGACTCTACTTGACACAGACATCCAGTCTGAGAAGCAACCGTCCACCACCACCCCTCTCTGTTTTCTTCCACCAAATCCAGTTTGTGACCTCTCTATGTATACCTAGTATCCTAACCTTCTGAACCGACCTCTCATGTGGAACCTTATCAAATGCCTTACTAAAGTCCATATAGGCAACATCCACAGCCTTTGCCTCATCAACCTTCTCGGTAACTTCCTCAAAAAACTCTACAAGATTTGTTAAACACGACCTACCACGCACAAATTCATGCTGACTGTCCTTAATCAGCTGATGACAGTCAAAATAATTACATGTTCTATCTCTCAGATATCCTTCAAATAATTTACATGCTGCTAACGTCAGGGCCACTGGCCTATAATTCACTAGTTTACTCTTGGAGCCCTTCTTAAACAGCAGGACAACATGAGCCACCCTCTGATCCTCCAGCACCTCTCCCATGATTAAGAACATTTTGAATATATCCACAAGGGGCCCTGAAATTTCAGCACATCTCCCTCAAGGTGCGGGGGAAAATCATATCCGGTCCAGAGGATTTGTCTACTTTTATTCATTGCAAGTAGCAAGCACCTCCTTCTCCTTAAACTCCATATGTCCCATGACATTTCTATTTGTTTCCCTTCCACCCTTACTCACTGTGACAGTTTCTTGCGTAAATACTGACACAGTGGTGTCCCAAGTCCCGCCTTTTTACTTACCACACTTTCAGTACGCTGTCTAAATTCGTGTAAAGAAACGGAAATTTGGAATTTTGGTCATTCATGTGTGAAAGACCAATGCCAAGACGTTAGACATTCTTCAGACCGGTAAAAACACGCAAAGTCCATCTAAAAAACATAAAATATTAGCAAGCAGAAGATAGATGATGGATGGTCAAAGAAACATACATTCACAATGAATTTAGAGGATAATTTAATGTTATTTTGTATTGGTCGCCAAAGTTTGTAAACAGCTTATCTCCAGAAAGTAGTTTTCACCATCAATAAGCCTTTTTCAAAATCACTTAGTTTGATGGACTGGTTCACAGTTATTTACCTTTATCTTTCACAGATTTCATTTCAAAATGAATTTATTAAGGTGGTTGGAGAGATGCTGGTCAGTGAATCAGAACATTACTGTAAAATTAGAGCTAGCCTACGAAGGAGACCGTCTGCCTGGGAATGAGAGCAAGAACAATCTCTTAGAAGTTGGTTGATGCTGGAACAGATTTTCAGAATGGAGCTTGAAAGACAGGGAAGGTTATTTACAGTTTATATTAGTGGAGTTGAATGTATGATCTGATTGAAATGAAGAATAGGCTTGAAAAACCAAGCATTCCTGCTTCCCTTCCTGATAGTCCTATTTTCCTGAATGCAGACAGTTTTTATATGGATAACCCTGTGTGAGCAATATACCCCCACTCAGATCCTCCTGTTCACCAGGACACTGAAAGTAAAATATCAAGGAAGGTGGTTAAGTAGCGTGTTCTGTAACTAGAGGACCCAGTTTGATCGAGGTTCTAATCTGTAAAAATGGTTGATGGGGCATAAGATGGAAAATTCACTGCTGGATTCCTGACAATAGATTAAAATGCATACTTTCACAAAGTTTTCTTTAAGATGTCTGTTTGGGTGAACTAGGTTCTCTGTATTATTTGTCATGGTCTTCCTGCAAAGAGGGAATTATTTTGCCTGTTTCACTGCAACCATGACCAACCAACCTGTCCATAACAGAGCTGTGGGATGAACAGCTCACACCTGATTTTCTCTAGACAACTGGGTGAGTCATTCTTAGGGGGGTAGTGATGGAAGTTCACATTGTTTCAGGGCTAGTGGGACTCAGTGAGTCCGGCAGCTTCCATGTAAGCCATCAGGAATGAAGGGTTTCAGGCCATTACATCTTTTTTTTCTTTTTAAAATATCTTTATTGAGTTTAATAAAATAAAATGTACACACATATTAAACCAATACACTGGGTGAAATATAAGAAAAGGCAGATCATTTGTACTTCTCAAACAATACCTTAATCATACATAGTATAAATTGTGCATACCATTCTCAATCAAACCCATTTTATCAAGATATCTTATTAAAAAAATAAAGGAAAAAAGGTTAAAAAAAATCCTATTAATCAATCCCCTCCCTCCAAACAAGGAAAACGTGCATATTTAATATACAGAGGAAACGACGTTTGGAGAGGAGGCAACGCTGCTCAGGAGCATCCAAAACCTTAATTCATTCAATGTCTTGTAAAAATTCTCCTTGACATCTTTAACGTTATGTCTGAATTTTTTCAAAACTTAAGAATTGCATGACCTCCTGTAATCATTGAACATAAGAAGGTGGAGTGTTGTCTTTCCATTTCATCAGAATTTCCCATCTAGCTATCAGAAAGGTAAAAGCTAAAATTCACTTCTGTGATGGAGTCAAGAGTATTTCCCATTCTTGAGAAAAACCAAATAGAATATCATTCTAATTTGACCTTAAAAATGACTGATAAAGTCTGAAAATAATTTTTCCAAAAATCTTCTAAACTAAGGCAAGCCCAAAACATATGATTCAATGAAGCCTCAACATTGTTACACTTATCACATAATGGATTAATATCAGAATAAAAGTGAGATTGTTTAACTTTTGAAATATGTGCTCTATGCACCACTTTGAATAACCACAAAGTTAATCAAATTTAGAGCAATATCCCAGTCCTCATTTGGAAGTGATAAATCCAAGTCATGCTCCCAATCACTCCTTTTTGTGATCTTTTTATTCAAGATAATTTTGAAGATGTTGACACCCAGGAATTTGAAATATTTGAGATAATTTCGCTTCTTTTGAACAACTAAGGGCATAATTTAAATTATCCAATAGTCATATTTTTTCAGGTATCTACAAGTCAGATATTTTGCAGTCCAAGCTCTCTGATTTTCCATAGATTTCTGAAATTAACATTCTTGATTTAATTTTTGACTTTTTTTTCATAGGGGCTCAATATAAATTATTTATAATAATTTGAAGGACTTGAGGACTTGAGAATAGCTGCGGTATTGGGAGCATGACTTAGATTTGTCACTAACAGATGAGGATAGGCCATTACATCAATAATCTATTGCCTTCCATGGATACTACCTGACCCATTGAGTTCTTCCAGCACCTTGTCTGCTTCTCCATTTTCCAGTGCATGCATTCCCGCCTGTTTACCTTCATATAGTTTGGGCGAGGATATCAGAATGTGCTTACCCACATTCAGTACGAATTGGAAACAATGTCTCTTGTTCATTAACGATCAACACGGGTGCTCCTCAAGGATGTATATCCATGACCGTTTGGCTACACATGACTACAATGCTATCTGCAAATTTGCCGATGACACCATGGTTGTTGGCAGAATCACAGATGCCAATAATGAAGCGTATAGGAAGGAGATGGATCAGATAGTTGAGAGGTGTCACACCAACAACCTTGTGCTCATTGTTAGCAAAACCAAGGAAATAATTGTGGACTTCAGGAGGAAGTCAGCACACAAACTGTCCTCATCGAGGGCTCACTAGTGGAGAGGGTCAACAACTTCAAATTCCTAAGTTTTAACATCTCCAAGGATCTGTTCTGGAGCCTCCATGTTGATGCATTCACAAAGAATGTGAGGAGTTTGATATGCTTTGGTATGTCACCCAAGACTCTCCAAAACTTCTACAGATGGACTATGGTGAGCATTCTGGCTGGTTGCATCACTGTCTGGTACAGAGGTGCCAACGCTCAGGACAGGAAAAACTTCCAAAGGATTGTTAACTCAACCTGCGACATCATTGCCACCAGACTTCACTCCATCGAGGACTTTTACAAGAGGTGGTATCTTAAAAAGCAGCCTCTATCCTCAAAGATCCCCACCACCCAGGCCATGCCCTCTTCACTCTGCTACCATCAGGAAAAGGGTACAGAAGCCTAAAGATGAGCACTCTGCGGCATAAGGACAGCTTCTTCCCTGCTCCCATCAGATTCCTGAATAATCAATGAACCAAAGACACTGCCTCACTTTGACTTTTTCGTGCACTATTTTTATTTATTTGATAATGTGGTTTATATAAATGTTCACGCTATGACGCTGCTGTGAAACAGAATTTCATCATGACAAATTCTGATTCTGATGTTCCAATCATGGGTCGAGATCAATTGGAGAACTTCATCTGTATTCTCTGTGCAAACACACGGGTTATTGGTCTAAGTTCATTATTAGTTATCAGCCACTAAAGTATGATCTTGTAACAATAGTTGTACATTTTTTAAATTAAAAAAATACAGTACAGTAACAGGTCCTTCCAGCCAACGAGGCTGTGACACCCAAATAGACACAATTAACCTAAAACGCCATATTTGAATAATACATTTGTATTATTGTTGCCCCATGTACTCTGTAATTAATAATTTACTATTTGAAATATATTAAGCAACAAATGTTAATTACTATCATAGCAAAGATCTTAAGATGGATTATGCTCTAATTACAAGGTTATTCATTCACAACCTTTGATTTTTTTTTAAACGGGACTTATAGCGATAAGATCTACACTACATGATAAAGAGATAGTCAAATTATTTGGTCTCTACTTTCCTTTCCAACAACAGTCTCCCAAGGGAATCAAACTCTATCCCAAGGGAATCACACTCTATCCCGACCAGCTACATCCGTGACTTATACATGGGGACAGATACCTTGATTGTTGTAAATTGAATTGAATCGTATTGTTTATTGTTACTCTGTGCTGAGAAATTTTGAAATACTTTATTTTGCTTTTATTCACTGTTGAGGAGAGAGAATTTCACTACTAATACCAGGGTAATGCCTCAGAAGAGTTTATTAGAGCCAGATATCTCAGAGAGCAGTCCCTGTAACAGCCAGGGCTCACCTCTGAACTTCACAGTTGCACAGCTCGAATCGATACAGTGAAGTAAACAACCTAGTTTGTAAAGTCATCAGAATGGGTTACAATGAGTTGATCACATCTCGGGAAATGAAGGTTGTTCAAAGAACATAGTGTGGTTAAAGTATTTATTAGAAGACAAAGAAAGTTATCTAGAGATATTCTTTAGCAGACTTAAATATTATCTGGAGTTATTCTTTTGCAAGCGGCACCCGGGACCAGAGGACCTTGTGGTTTCCCCCTTGATGACTCATTCCGTTCTCACAAACAACTTTTACATCATGCCACTAACCCCTTAAGAGTTACTCCGCCATCTACAGTATCCTTCCATTTTGCAAATTTCTTCCACATTCACACTTGTCAACCTCCATGTAAATCAACAGGTGACTTGAGGGTAAAAAGAGAGTTTTCAGTAAAAGTGTAGGGTATGGTGTTAATGGGAAAAGTACAGTTAAGCAGTGCCTCTGATGAGCTGGAGGCACCGGTGCAATTTCACAAGTTGGTTGAAGAAGTTGGTGACATTTACTCCAAAAAATCTGAAGCCCTCCACACCTAAGCACCAATTCAACATGGTTCCAGTTCTGTAAAGGTTCAACTCTCATTTTCTCTGCACGTACATTGGTGTGAGATTCATTTACATCTAGAGTGGAAGGATTATTTATACCTTTGCTCTTTTGAGTGCAGATGAAGTCTGCTTCCTTGTTAGCTCATAGAGATAAATTGTTTACCTTCCACGCCAAGCTAATAGTTGGTATGAAAGCATCATTGCTTGGACAACAATAAAGAGAGCTCCATCAGTCGGAGGCATTATTTAATCAATTTTAAATATCCTTTGCTGAGATTACAGCCTCAAAATACCATTATTATGCTAAGCAGGCATGTCATTGTGGCTCAAAAGTTAAACTTTCTGCTTTGTGACCTTCCATTGAGAGGTTTGGAAAAGGCAAGTCAGCAAAGATGAGTCAGTGACTCATGGAAAATTGTTTGTCCAGGCCTTACAAAAATCATTGGGGATATTATTCTGAACAGAAATCATTTTCAACAGTTTGAGTGTATTCGATTCTATGTCGTGTTCTGAATTGTGGATGACTTGATTTCTGTAGGGCCTACAAGTGCAAATTAACCAAATGGACAAGAGTTTTTTCATTGAAAAATTATAGAACAATTGGAAAAACCCCTTGTGTAACTTTTAAGTGTTTGAAATGTCACACATAAAGCATTTGAGAAAGAATAAAGAAGGATGCTGGGCAAATAATAAGAAATGCTACTGATTAGTCATTCATGGGTTGTGGGAAATACTGGCTAAGGCAGGATTTATTGCCTCGTCAAAGGAGCCCCCATGTGTTTGTCTGAGAAAGCAATTCAAGCCCAAGCACATTGGTCACTCTCGAGCAGTGGTTCTCAACCTTTTTCTTCCCACTCACATACCACTTTAAGTAATCCTAGTGCCATCAGGCAACCCTCTCTTCACCCACTTCCCATCATTGATACGTGAGCTCACATGCCACAACACTCAAGGACAGTTTCTTCTGTGTCCTTATCAGAATCCCGAATGAACCTCAAATTAATAAAATTAAGTTGCCTACGTTCCATACCAACTGATCTCTTGCTGTAACTCTGCACTATTATACTGTGTCTTATGTATAAGATGTCTACTGGTCTGCTCACAAAACAATCTCTATCACTGTGTTTTCAAAATGTGTCCATAAACTTGAATTTGAATCTTTTATTTTTTCCCTCCTTCCAACTCTGGGTGCAAATCACTATAAGCTTCCCAGGATCGATCTTATCTGAACTTTGCTATTCAGTCCGCATTGAAACAGCTGTCAATAATTTGGCATTCCAGAAACAAGCATATACACACCTCTCCTCGATATTAACTGATGAGCACATATTCTTCTGCAAGAATATTTTGACTCATGCACAGTTAACTAAGCATGAAATTTGAATTAAGGTCACTGTTGGAGGGCATCGTTAAAACAGCCCATCCCATTACCCCACCCCCACTGTATATCACACCCCCTCCCTCTCCCTCACTCCTCCTCCCGCTTCATCACATCTCCTCATTCTTCATCTCCCAATCTCCCATGCCTCCCTCCCTCCTCAGTCCCAATCACTCCCCCTCATCCTCTCCCCACTTCCCCTCACTCTCTCATCACACCTCCTCACTCTTTGTCACTCCCCTCACTCTTCATTACTCCCATTTCACTCACTCCCACTCTCCCTCACTTCTCATCACTCCCCATCACACCCCTCACCTTGACTCCTTGTCAGTCCCTTCCCACTCCCTCTTCGTCACTTTCCCTTAACCTCACTCATCTTCATGACCCCTTGCTCCCTCTCCTTCCCCTTCCATTCCTCACTTTCTTCTCACTCCTTCACTCCCTTCACTTTCCCCTCACTCCTTATCATTCACACTCACTCCAGCTCACTCTCTTAACTCTTCATCACTCTCCCTCACCCCTCCTCACTTTACTCACTCTCTTCTCTCCCCTCTCAGTGCTTCTCATTCTCCCTCACTTCCCACTCATCCTTACTGCCTCTCATTCCCCCTAATCCACACCCTTCTCACTCCCCCTCACCCCCCTTCAATCCTCATCACCCACTCAAGTTCTTCACTTCAGCTTCTTCATTCTCCCTCACTCCGCCTCCCTCTTGTTGACCACTTCCTCACTGCCTCTCTCTCCCCCGCATTCTCCCTCACTCTCCCCACCCTTCTTCACTCCTGCTCAACCCCTCACCTCCCTTCACTCTTCATCAGTCCCCCTTGCACTCTTTCCACCCCTCCTCATTCCCCTCATCCTTATTCACTCTCCCCATTTCCCACTCACTCTTCCCCTCACTCCTGTTCACCCCCTTCTCACTCCCCCTCCTCTTCATTCACTCCCCCCACACCCCACTCACCCCCTCCCTCACTCCCTTTCATCTCGTCATTTCCCCCTCATGGTGTTCACTCTCTCACACCCTCTCCTCACTATCCCATCACTCTCCATCATTCCTTTCTCACCCCCCGCTCTTCACTCCTCTCATTTCTCCTCCAGGTACAGATTTCCTTCTGCCCCAGGCACCATTTGACCTTGGAGATGAGTCATATCTTCATCACTAATGAAGCAAAATTCTAAAGCAGTGGGAAGGGAAGGTTGAGAACCACTTCTCTAGACCCATTTGTTACTGAAATATTATGCTTGATAAAAATTGTCATTGCCGCTTTCCTTTGGAGTTATGAAACAGTGTACATAACGAGCCAAATGGGACAATTAAAACAGTGGTTTTCAAACTTCTTTCCACCCACATACCACCTTAAGCAATCCTTTACTAATCACAGAGCACCGATGGCATAGGGATTACTTAAAGTGGGATGTGAACCACTGCTCTCAAGCTTTGTACTAAGCAGCAATGGGGAAATCCCATGACCAAAGATAACAATTATTACCTTATGTCTTCAAAGGCAATAAATCAAAGGGTTAAAGACATTAATAAATAGTGTTTTTTTCTGCATTGCACCAGACCTGTAAATTAATTCAAAAAATCTAATTTATTCCATCTGCCAATTTATTTCTTCTTCTGTATTGGTCTCATTTTTTATCTTCAGCTGATGAATGTCAAAGTAATTATTCCTGCGATGGAGGTTAAACCATCTTACAGTGTGTATGGACATCTTATTTCCTTCATGGCCCAGTTGGCGTAGTGGTTAGGACGACACCTTTACAGGGCCAGCAGATGGGACCAGGGTTCGAATTCCATGCTGTCTGTAAGGTGTTTGTACGTTCTCCCCGTGTCTTCATGGATTTTCTTCTGGGGCTCTGGTTTCGTCCCACTGTTCAAAACATACCGGGGATGTAGGTTCATTGGGTGGCACGGATTCATGGGCCAAAATGGCCTGTTTCCGCGCTGTTTGTTTAAATTTGTTTTTAAAAAATTAAAATTTAAACACCTCATAGTAAAAGTGATTGCTCTTTGCACCATGATATTGAATGCCTAAGTATGGATCTATAGAAAGTGCAGCAAGTTTGTCAGAAAATTTATGTCTGATTTCTGGCATCCACTGCAGTTTTTCGACATTCAGGTTTCCTGGAAAGGTCCCTTAAGCGTTGTAATCACCAGATGCAAACTCTGAAGGCCTTCAGGAGAAAGGGAAGCAGAAACTTTTGTTCACCTGCCTAGATTTTACTGGTTCTTCATCAATAGTATTTTGGAGGCTATACAGAAGATTAGCAAAAGTGCTCGGAGCAATACAGAGAGAAGATTAGCACCTCAGGTGTGGGAGCCAATGGGAGAAAGCCCAGGAGAAATTCTGGGAATTAAGCAGAATAACTGCAGTCATCTGCTGAGGACTGTTTGGTGGGAACTGTACGCACAAACATTGGCCAATTGGTCAGAGTGCAACAACATATAGGCAGGAGATGTGAATGGACCAGCATAGAGAGATACAATGATCAGAATGGAGATGATGGCCCATTTCTATTCTCCAGGACCCCGTGACTCTCAGAAAGTCACACAACAGGGAAACAGGCCCTTCAGCCCAACATGCTTATGCTGAGCAAAATAGTTGACAATCGTCCCACCTCCTGCAATTGGCCCATATCCCTCTAAAACCATCCTATTCATGTATCCATCCAAATTTCTTAGACATTGCAAGAGAACCTGACTCAACCCCCTCCTCTAGCAGACTGTTCCATACGCTCCCCACCCTCTCTGTTAAAAAAAAGTCACCCTTCAGGTTCTTTTGAAATCCCCCCCCTTGCCTTAAACTGATGTCTTCTGGTTACTAATTCCCATAATATGGGCAAAATATGCTGTGTATTTAATAGAACAATCAGAGAACTTCATTGTGATTGTATTTTAAGGGAGTGTCTTACCTATCCCACTCATGTACACCCCCCCACCCACGCACAGGAGCAGCAGTTTGTTCCGTCTACAGGACACTCTGCAGCAACTCACTCAGACAGCGCCTTGCACTTCCACCAGCAAGAAGGATAAGGGTGGGAAAAGCATAGGGGACATGACCCTCCTGGATGTTACCTCCAAACCACACACCGTCCTGTCTTGTAAACATCTTGCCATTCCTTCACCGTCACTGGGACAAACCTCTGGACCTCCCTCCATGACAGCACTGTGGGGACCTCCCCCCCCCCATACCTCAAGGACTGCAGAGGTTCCACAAGGCAGCTCCCCACCACCTTCTCAGGAGCAATTAGGGATGAGCAATAAATGCTGGCTCAGCCTGTGAAGCCCTCGTCTCTTGGATGACTTTAAAAAAGAGCTCTAGTCTATTGCTTTCAAATGAGTGCCAAGGTATTATTGATCTGGATGGAATTATTTGATCTGGAAGACCAATTTTTTGAATAACACTATTTTGTGGTGAGCAACTTTTTGCAGGTGTTTTGTTTTTGTTTCATTTGATGTTTGAATATAATCCCCTTTCTAAGACAATAGGAAGAAGGAACATCGAACTTCAAACCAAAGTCAAGGTAATCAAACCAGGAAAGATATTGAACAACTGCCTTCAATAACATTTCACATAGTAATTATCCAGGGCAGAAAACATGCAGTATTGTTTTGTGCACAGACCAGCTTCAATCCAGGCCCGATGTAGAGTGGATCCTCATAGACTGGGCCAACGTACAGAACACCAAGTCTCACTACATCCAGGGAGTGTGGGCAGGAGGCAGAGGGTCAAAGCAGAGGCAAATCCATCTGAAAGCCCAGGTGTGAGGACAGGGCTGGCCTCACTTGTCCAATAAGGTTTCCACTGTGAACATGCCAATTTAGAATTTCCTGTCCATGAGTATCTGGTGGAGGTCAGAGGACAAATATTTCAAAAAGAAAATTAAACCTCAGCAAAAAGTGATGTAAGGACATCAAGACCATACTGGATCCACCCATCCCTTGAATACCCTCTATGCGATGGTATCACTCCCATCACAAGTGGTCAGGTGGGAGAGACAAGAGAGATCAGAAAGACAACTTCAATTGTGCCGCCCAGACAGCTTTGGGCAGCAAATGAGTGTAGCAGTTAGCACAATGTTATTACAGCGCCAGTGATCAGGACCAGGGTTCCACCACGTCTGAGTGGGTTTCCTCAGGGGGCTCCGGTTTCTTCCCACCGTTCAAAACGTAGCAGGGGTTGTAGGTTAATTGGGTGTAATTGGACAGCACAGGCTTGTGGGCTGAAATGGCCTGTTAACGTGCTGTGCGTTTAACTTTAAAATGTAAATGATCTAAATTTAAATTTTAAAAATCAGAATCTTTAGGTCTGCTCAGTTTAAAGACGCTGCCTGATGGTGTGCTAAACTGCTCTGTCCTTTTCAGTTCATTTTAAATTTCTATTGTTCATTGAGTCCAGTTATTCTGCATAAGCCTGATATTACTTTAATTTTATCTGTACATCATTGTGTTATTTATTTGCAGACTTGTGTGACACATTTCAATGTTGTTTGACAGCTCCTTTAAATGTTTTCCCTCCGAGTTCACTGGGCAGAGAGGAAAACATTGAACACTTCAAAATAACCTCAGGTGTCTTTTTAAGGAGAACTGACTAATAAGCCAAGGTGATTGGTGGATCATCTATCAAGGAATTACTCAAGTAGACCAATATGTGTCAAAACTATAACTGGCAGATTTTAGTAATTTTGACCAAGATTAAGAATTCCATTTACATGCTACACTTCCTCCTTCTGCTCTAAGTTTAAATCACAAGAAAGATGTATCTCTCAACATGAGGAACCGCTTAAGTCACTCGCTGACCTGTTTGGGGACTGTAACACGCTAAATCTTTTACCAATCCTCACTTGCATTCAGCTGCATTTCATCCCACGTCAAGTTTTCATGTGTAAAAGTGGCCTGATAACAGGATTAAGGAGTTCTTTGCCTTTGAATGAAATGTTACCTCTTCCAGGAAATCCTGCTTGGTTGACTTGACATTTTGCAAATGAATTAGTAAAGCAACCAGTTTTCCGGATGGCACGTCGAAGGAAAAATATGCAGCAGATTCCCGCCTGCAAGAAGTGCGGGAGATTCACAGATCATTCCATAGAACCATAGAACGTTACAGCATAGAAACTGGCCCCTTCAGCCCTTCTAGCCTGTGCTGAACATTTTTTTTTTGCCTTGTCCCATACCTCTCCCATCCATGTACCTGTCCAAATTCTTCTTAAATGTCAAAATTGAGTCTGTATTCATCACTTCATCTGGCACCTCTTACCACACCCCACCACTGTCTGTGTGAAGAAGTTCCCCCTTATGTTCCCCTTAAACTCTTCCCCCTTCACCCATGCCATTTACTCTGTCTATCCCCCTCATAAATTTTAATACCTCTATCAAATCTCGCCTCTTTCTTCTATGCTCCAGGATATAAAGTTCTAACCTGTTTAACCTTTCCCTGTAACTCAGTTCCTGAAGTGCGGGCAATATCCTAGTAAATCTTCTCTGCCCTCTTTCAATTGTATTGATACCTTTCCTGGAGTTAGATGACTACAATACACACAATACTCCAAATTTGACCTCACCAATGTCTTATGTACAACTTTACCACAACATCCCAACTCAATATTTTGATTTATGAAGGCCAATATCCCAAAAGCTCTCTTTACAACCCTATCCACCTGTGATGGCACTTTCAGGGAATTATGTATCTGTGTTTCCAGGTCCTTTAGTTTTACCGCACTCCTCAGTGCCCTACCATTTACCGTCTATGTTCTTTCTTGGTTTGTCCTTCCAAAATGCAATACTTCACAATTGTTTGCATTAAATTCCATCTGCCATTTTCAACCAATTTTTTCCAGCTGGACCAGATTCCTCTGCAAACTTTGAAAACCTTCTCTCGCTGTCCTCCCCGCCTCCAATCTTAGTGTCATCTGCAAAAATGCTGATCCAATTTACCACATTATCATCCAGATCATTGATATAGATGACAAACAACAATGGTCCCAGCACTGATCCCTGAGGCACACCACTAGTGCAGGCCAACTTCAGGAGTTGAGTTACAGGGAAAGATTAAACTGGTTAGGACTTTATTCCTTGGAGCAAAGAAAAGCAAGGGGAGATTTTATCGAGGTATGCAAGATTATGAGAGGTATAGACAGAGTGGATGCGAATAAGCTTTTTTCACTTAGATTGAGGGAGATAAGTACTAGAGGTCATAGTTTTAAGATGAAGGGAGAAAGATTCAGGGGGAACATTAAGAGGAAGTTCTTCACTCAGAGAGTGGTGTGAGTGTGGAATGAGCTGCCATCTGATGTGGGCTCAATTGTATGTTTTAAGAATAAATTGGATAGGCACATGGATGGGAAATGACTGGAGGGTTATGGAATGAGGCTAGGCAGATGATGGTCAGCACAGACTAGGGGGGCTGAATGGCCTGTTTTCTGTGCTGTAGCATTCTATGGTTCTAAATATTTCTGCCATAGCCCCTGCAATTTCCACTCTGGCCTCCCTCAAAGCCTGATGGAATATCTTGTCAGGCCCTTATTTGCTTTAAGATACTAAGCACCTCCTCCTCTTTAATATGTAGAGGTTCCATGACCTCTGTTTGTTTTCCTTGCTTCCCATGACTGTACCTGTTTCTGATTAAATACTGATGCAAAAAGCCCATTTAAGATCTCCCCATCACTTTTGACTCCATATATAGCCGACCGCTCTGATCTTTAAGGGGACCAATTTTGTCTCTTACTATCCATTTGTTCTTAATGCACCTGTAGGAACCTTTAAGATTTTCCTTCGCATTGTCTGCCAAAGTAACCTCATATCTTCTTTTAGCCTTCCTGACTTCTTAAGGTGTCACTTGCAATTTTTATGCTCCTCAAGTATCTCATTTGCTCCACGTTGCCTATACCTGCTTTACACCTCTCTCTTCTTCAAAACCAGATCCCCAATATCCCTCAAACACCAAGGTTCCCTATGCCTGCTAACCTGGCCTTTAATCCTGACAGGAACATATAAATTCTGTATTCTCAAAATTTCACCTTTGAAGGTCCTCCACTTACCTAACACATCCTTGCAGGAAAACAACTTACCCCTAATCCACGCATTCTAGATCCTTTTTTCCTCAGAATTGGCCTTTCTCCAATTGAGAATCTCTATCCAATTCTATTTATCCCCATAATTATCTTAAAACTAATGACATTACAATCACTGGTCCCAAAATGTCCTCCTATGCATACTTCTGTCACCTGCCCTGTCTCGTTCCCTCATAAGAGATCCAGTATTGCATCCTCTCTAGTTGGTACATCAATATATTGATTTAGAAAACTTTCCTGAGCACATTTGACAAACTCCAAGTCATCCATCCCTTTTACAGTATGGGAGTCCCAGTCAATATGTGGAAAGTTTAAATCTCCTACTATCATAACTTTATGTTTCCTGTAACTTTCTGCTATTGCTCTACAGATTTGCTCCTCCAATTCTCATTGACTATTGGACAGTCTCTAATATAACCCCTTGAGTGTGGTCATACTTTTCCCGATCCTCTGCTCCACCCATATAGCCTCAGTAGATGACCCTTCCACACTCTCAGCTCATTTGCCTTTCTAAAAATACTCCTTTCATTGAAATAGACAGACCTCAGAACATTATTCCTGTCTTTGTCTGCTGGCTTAACATCATCTATTTGCACAGCCACAAAATTATCTGCTCTTTCACCTTGGTTCCCATCTCCCTGCAAATCTGGAGAGCACTGGCAAACAAGAATATTAGTCCCCCTTCAGTTCCGATGCAAACCCGTCCTGCTGATAGAGGTCCCAAATTCCCTGGAAGAGAGCCCAATGATCCATAAATCTGAAGCCCCCCTTCTGCACCATCTCTTTTTCCACATATTAAGCCACATTATCCTCTTATTTCTAACATCACAAGCCATAGCAGGGGTAACAATCCTGACATCACAATTCTAGAAGTCTTGTCTTTTTTTTTAAGTAAAATCCTGCAACCGCGGAGTTCTGTGCCCAAGGTGGCACCTATGCTTGGCAGTGGCCACGAGGGGGTTGCAGACCCCAAGAGTGGTGCAGGGCACCAGAAGTGGTAAGAACACTTGTGAAGGAGAACCATGGAAGACAACCCCACAGGGAAGGTGACCATAAATATGAACCAGTGAGGGGCTCAATGGCTGACGTACCCAGGCAGCAAGCAACTTGCAGTCAGGGTACCCGCACAGGCTTTGGGCTGCTGGAAACAACTCATGGGAACTAGGTATTAGAGATAAGATTCAAGAGGGTGCTGAGGGCAAGAAGGGTTCTCAAAGGGTCTTAGGTGCTGAAGGCTTCCTGGACCTAGATATTTGGATCTGGAGCTTGGGCTACCAATGACTCAAACAGGAGATTAGCTGCCAGAGCACTGGAGGTGAATCCATGGACACTCAGTAACTCTGAAGGGTCTCTCTTTTGCTTCTCTTTCCCTCTTACTCTAAGGGGTGCTGGGCAACGCTAATGGTGACTCTTTGCCTGCCTTACATCAGGACAAGGCAATTTCTTGTAATACTACACATTCTGTTCATTATATGACAATAAAGGAATATTGAATGTTAAATCTTGTCCTTTAATGTCATAGCTAAATCCATGAACTCTCTTTGCAGGACCTCATTACCCTTCCTACCCACATCATTGGTCCATTCATGGACTACGATATCTGGCTGATCACCCCCTCCCACTTGAGAATGCCAATGACTTGGTCCGAGACCTCCCAGACGCTGCCACCTGGGAGGCAACATACCAGCTGGAATCTTGATCTTGCCACAGAACCTCTCTGTTCCCTTAACTAGCAAATCCCCTATCACTACAACTCATCTCCTCCATCGCCATAAGGCCAGACTCTGTACCAAAGACCTGACGACAGTTGTTTGTCCCTGGTTGGTCCCTCCCACAGTGGTATCCAGAATGGTCATGCATTCATGATCCAGAATTCATCCAGGCCCAGAGACCTAACTCAGTCTGTGTACAACCACAGATGTTGTACATCGCTCATCAGGGACACGAGTCAAGGGAATAATGCTCACCAATTCTGGTATGTATGTTGGGGGGACACTGCTCACCAGTTCTGGTATGTGTGTTGGGGGTACACTGCTCACCAGTTCTGGTATGTGTGTTGGGGGTACACTGCTCACCAGTTCTGGTATGTGTGTTGGGGGTACACTGCTCACCAGTTCTGGTATGTGTGTTGGGGGGACACTGCTCACCAGTTCTGGTATGTGTGTTGGGGGTACACTGCTCACCAGTTCTGGTATGTGTGTTGGAGGGACACTGCTCACCAGTTCTGGTATGTGTGTTGGGGGTACACTGCTCACCAGTTCTGGTATGTGTGTTGGGGGTACACTGCTCACCAGTTCTGGTATGTGTGTTGGAGGTACACTGCTCACCAGTTCTGGTATGTGGGTTGGGGGGACACTGCTCACCAGTTCTGGTATTTGTGTTGGGGGTACACTGCTCACCAGTTCTGGTATGTGTGTTGGGGGTACACTGCTCACCAGTTCTGGTATGTGTATTGGGGGTACACTGCTCACCAGTTCTGGTATGTGTGTTGGGGGTACACTGCTCACCAGTTCTGGTATGTGTGTTGGGGGTACACTGCTCACCAGTTCTGGTATGTGTGTTTGGGGTACACTGCTCACCAGTTCTGGTATGTGTGTTGGGGGTACACTGCTCACCAGTTCTGGTATGTGTGTTGGGGGTACACTGCTCACCAGTTCTGGTATGTGTATTGGGGGTACACTGCTCACCAGTTCTGGTATGTGTGTTGGGGGTACACTGCTCACCAGTTCTGGTATGTGTGTTGGGGGTACACTGCTCACCAGTTCTGGTATGTGTGTTTGGGGTACACTGCTCACCAGTTCTGGTATGTGTGTTGGGGGTACACTGCTCACCAGTTCTGGTATGTGTGTTGGGGGGACACTGCTCACCAGTTCCGGTATGTGTGTTGGGGGTACACTGCTCACCAGTTCTGGTATGTGTGTTGGGGGTACACTGCTCACCAGTTCTGGTATGTGTGTTGGGGGGACACTGCTCACCAGTTCTGGTATGTGTGTTGGGGGTACACTGCTCACCAGTTCTGGTATGTGTGTTGGGGGGACACTGCTCACCAGTCTGGTATGTGTGTTGGGGGTACACTGCTCACCAGTTCTGGTATGTGTGTTGGGGGTACACTGCTCACCAGTTCTGGTATGTGTGTTGGAGGTACACTGCTCACCAGTTCTGGTATGTGTGTTGGGGGGACACTGCTCACCAGTTCTGGTATTTGTGTTGGTGGTACACTGCTCACCAGTTCTGGTATGTGTGTTGGGGGTACACTGCTCACCAGTTCTGGTATGTGTATTGGGGGTACACTGCTCACCAGTTCTGGTATGTGTGTTGGGGGTACACTGCTCACCAGTTCTGGTATGTGTGTTGGGGGTACACTGCTCACCAGTTCTGGTATGTGTGTTTGGGGTACACTGCTCACCAGTTCTGGTATGTGTGTTGGGGGTACACTGCTCACCAGTTCTGGTATGTGTGTTGGGGGGACACTGCTCACCAGTTCCGGTATGTGTGTTGGGGGTACACTGCTCACCAGTTCTGGTATGTGTGTTGGGGGTACACTGCTCACCAGTTCCGGTATGTGTGTTGGGGGTACACTGCTCACCATTTCTGGTATGTGTGTTGGGGGTACACTGCTCACCAGTTCTGGTATGTGTGTTGGGGGTACACTGCTCACCAGTTCTGGTATGTGTGTTGGGGGTACACTGCTCACCAGTTCTGGTATGTGTGTTGGGGGTACACTGCTCACCAGTTCTGGAATGTGTGTTGGGGGTACACTGCTCACCAATTCTGGTATGTGTGTTGGGGGGACTATCGCAGTCATGTATGTACCTGTATTCAGAGGAGGGGAGTGAGAGTATCAGGATAACAGTGTGGCAGTGCCCCAATGAGAAGGTCAAAGAAGTTTAGCTGGTTGGAGTTGAAGAATGTAATGTTGTGCCTAGTGAATAATAAAAATAAATTCAACTCACAGTGTGCTGAAAGAAATGAGTGTGTATATTCTTTATTTGTCTGTAAGCTGTGGTAAATCAGTGCCATTACAAGAGAAGATAGGGTAAGCCTAAAACCCCACCATCACTTTTCAGACCCACAGATACAAGCAGCAACACCACACACGACTACTTGGCTCTGACCAGAATTCATCTCTCATCGAAATCTGCCACATATTGGAAGGGCTGGATAGTGTGAACAGGGAGATGTTTCCAGATGTGGGAGCATCTAAGACCAGAGGGGACAGCCTCAGAATAAAAGGATGTCCCTTTAGAACAGAGATGAGAAGAAACCTCTTCAGCCAGAGATTGGGGAATCTGTGAAACACGGCTGCGGAGGCCTAGTCATTGGGCAAATTGAAAGCCGAGGTTGGTTGGTTTTGAAGGTTATGGGGAGAAGGCATTTGAGAGGAAAAATACATCCACCATGATTTGACTGGTGGTACAGCCAAATAGCCCAATATTCCGAAGCCTTATGATCAGGAGAACTGCTTGTGGCCTGAAGCAGAGCATCTGATTTTTCTACCATGTGAAAGGAAATAAATATAATTAAATGAAGGTTAGGGATGTTCTCAGTGGCTCTTTTGTGGGTTAAATTATACAGATTGATTATGCAAAGAAACCTGGGTCCTTCCATGGACTTTACTTGAAATGTACTCATTTATCAAATGCTATGTTAAAAGAAGTGATTTAATGTCACTCGTGAGTACTTTAGTCACCATTTCTCTGTCCCAGGGATGGTGAGCCTCTCTCTGAAGAATCGTCCGATAGGGTCAAAGTACTAGTCTAAGGCAATGAGCAAGATTCAAAGGTGAAGAGCATCATTTTCTATTTCCAGTAACTGCCGCAGGCGATTCCCTTTCTCCTGGAGGCCACCCGCAACACCTGCCTAAGAGGAAAAATAGAAAATGGCAGAAATACTCTGCAGGAACACAGAAGATTGCAGAAAGTGACCGGCATAGCCAAGTCCTTTGAAGATGTCCACGTGAGGTGCTCCTCATAGAGGGCAGTCAGCATCATCACCCTGGCCACAACCTCTTCTCGCTGCTCCCTTCAGACTGAGGTTGCAGGAGCCTGAAGTCCAACTCCTCCAGGTTCAAGAGCTATCCTACCTATTCTGTCCAATACATAACTCAGTCCCAAGACCACTGCCATCTGTCTGCAATCCCAGCCCCTGTGAATAATAATAATTTATTTATTTTTCTCTATTCTCATGTGTTAATGATACTTAAGTTGATTTAGTGTGTTTTATGTCCCTGGGAAACTATGGCAAGTCTTTCCTTGCAATTGTTTATGACAATAAACTTTTCATTGGTTCCATTGTGAAAGTTAGCATTTCAGGCTAATAGCTGTTCATGAGAATTGTTGTTTCTCTCTCCACAGATGCTGCTTGGCCAGTATTTCAAGCATTTTGGATTTTAATTCAGATTTCCAGCATCTGCAGTATTTTAGCTTCTGAGTACCACCCATGAGATCGACTGAATCAGAACAGGTTTGTATGCATCAAAGCAGAATTATAACAATTTGGGGGACATTGCCCCTGAACCTGCTTTGAAGGTGCAGCTGTCTGAACTGAAACAAACCAAAGTCTTGATGAGGGGTCACGGCCCGAAACGCTGACTGATCATTTCTGATGCTGTCTGATGTGCTGAGCTCCTCCAGCAGTTATTTGTCTTGGCATACCAAGCTTTCACCTGGAATTGCATCCTGACACACACACAAAGTTCTGAGATGAGGGTCAATTCTGAGGACCAAAGCAATAGATCTGTGTTACAGTCAACATCCATCCTGCCAGTAATTCTGCTTTTTCCTCATCAGCAAATCTGTAGCATAATGCATCAGTGACCTTTAGTGGCAGAGTCTGCACACTGCAGCAGTGAGAATTGCTGGCAAACATCAGTCCTGCCATCATTCAAAGGGAATATCGTTCATTGAAGAGTAGGTTATCTATGTGTTGACTGATTATACTTACAGTAGATAGAATACACAAATCTGCTGGAGAAACTCAGCAGGTCATGCAGCATCCTTAGGAAGTGAAGGCTATCCAGCATTTCGGGCCCAGGTCCTTTGAAAGGGACAAGCAAAAACTGGCAGGCTCAACCCCCCCCACCACCACTTTATTCAGGTGACTTGGTGAAGGACTCAGGGCCGAAATGTTGGGAACACCCTTTCATTTCTATTGTTACCGCATGGCCTGCTGAGTTTCTCCAGTGGATACAAGTCCAAGTTGACTCAAAAGACAACTTGTCTAGTCCAGCACCTGCTGACGCCTGCTAGTTTGTAACATTCCTGCTTCCTGCATTGTCCCCCTCCTCATCGACTCAGCAATGAGCGATTGGGTCTGATTGCAGCGAAACGTTCCACTGAAGGATATAGATCGTAGGGCATGTGATGCACTGTGGTGACAGTAAGCAGACGCAAGATTCGAAAGACTGAACAACAGGCTTTATTCTACTTAAAGTCTTCTTCAGTAGTTAGCTGCAACTCTGCATGACTGACCTTGAAGTGCTGGATGTGGCTTATATCCCGGCGGATGATTGGCAGCCGACCAGGTGGGGCTTGATCCATTCAGGTCGGCTGATTAACATCTGGCCCGGTGTGGTCTGTCCTCCGGTGCTCTTTCTGCAGGTACACAGTTCACCCCCTGTGGTAGGCTAGTGGGGTATCACCACAGGGCATGGATTCCTTCTCTGTTTTGCTGCCTACCTTTCCCCAACTCACCTTGGCAGGTGGAGTCCCAGGTAACATGTGACATAACTGCTCCTGTGTAGCTTTATTCCTTTTAAAATATTTTTTATTAGTTTTATCAAATAAAAGTTCCATAGGTACATGACAATAAAGTATTAACAAATCTCATACAGCAGTACAAATAGTACCGAGACCTACGAAACATGAAAAGGAAAACACTATCCTAAATATCTAATTCAATTCCTCCTCACCCCCCCCCCCACCCCACTCCTTTTAAACAGTCCACTACTAATTATTAAAAAGGTAAACATTGGGTTCAAAAACCAAAAAACTCGTTGATCTTACAAACTTTGAAAATAATTGAGAAAGGAACCTATAAAGAAAAGGAGCATCTTCAGTTATCAGCTCCCGTTCAGCACGTCATGATGTTCCCCAAGCAGTTACATAACATCCGTAAAAGATGTAGTTCTTATTGCAGTACGCAAATGTGCTGGAGAAACTCAGGTCACATAGGGATGAAAGGATAGCCAACTTTTCGGGCCTGGGCCCTTCATCAGGCACAAGTCCAGTTTATTGTCATCTGATTGCACAAGTACAACCTGATGAAACAGTGTTCTCTGGTCATCGGTGCAAAACACACAGACACACAACCAGACATCACACACATACAGACAAACAATACATATGCAGCACAAGTATTTCATCCATACAAATAAATAAATATTGTTTCATGAATATCAGAGTCTCAGATGGTCGGTGTGAGCGGCTCCTTTGGTTGTTCAGCATTCTTGCTGCCCGTGAGAAGAAGCTGTTCCTCAGCCTGGTGGTGCTGGCTCTGATCCTCCTGTATCTCTTTCCTAACAGGAGCAGCTCAAAGATTCTGTGTGCAGAGTGGAAGGGATCCTCAATTATGTTGTGCAACCACTTCAGACAATGATCCTGGTAGATCACATCGATGACGGGTTGGGAAACTCCAGTGATCCTCTCTGCCATTCTTATGGTCCTGTGAAGTGACCTCCAATCCATTTCTCTGCAGTAACTATACCCACACGGTGATGCAGCCGGCCAGGACACCCTCAATAGAGCTCCAATAGAAGGTTGACGTAATAGTGGCCAGTAGCCTTGTCCGTTTCAGACCTCAGAAAGTGCAGTCACTGTTGTGCCTTCCCGGCAAGTGAGAAGATGTTAAGTATCCACAATAGGTCACTAGTTAAGTGAACCCCAAGGAACCTGGTGCTCTCCACTCTCTCTACTACAGTTATTGATGTGTAAAGGAGGGTGGTAAGCAAAAACAGGCTGGTGCCTGGACCTGACAAAGACCTCATGTCTGAAATATTGTTTACCCTTTAATACCTATGGATGCTATGTGAGCTGCTGAGTTTCTCCAGCACATTTGTGTGAGATCCATGTGTATCAGCATCAGTTGTATTTATCTGGGGGAGGGATAGGGCTGGATCAGCGAGGGGGAGGGCAGAGGGCTCGATCAGTGAGGGGAGAGGAGGGGCTGGATCAGTGGGGGGGAGGGGGAGCTGCATTGGGGCTGGATAATTGGGGGGGAAGGAAGGCTAGATCAGGGAGGGGCTGGATCAATGAGGAGGGGCTCGAGCCCAATGTCTCCACCACTGGACACATGAGGGGCACAACAGGAGGTCGCGGAGAAGAGGGACGAGACCCTCGACCACTCCCCGTCTCCGAAGGGACTTTCTCTGCCTGGGAGATGGTGCTAGAATGCAGAGATTCTTTAGTAAAATAAACCTTCCTGTTCATCGCGGATCCCGTGACTAATAAATAGATGTAAATCTAAAATATTCAAGTTGAAGAGATTTAGTTTAATTTGGGCATCATGTTTGATGCAGACATCATGGGCCAAAGGGCCTGTTGCTGTGCTGTAACTTCGAAGTTCTAAATTGTTTTTGCAATAACTATAGAGTGGTTTTCTTTAGATTACATTGACTTTACTCTATGAAGGTAGCAGAGGCCTCTGTGTGTTCCTACCCTCTATATTTAGGCCATGTCGGAGCTTTTTAATTCATGTTTTAAATGGCATAAATCTTTGAGGAAGTAGCAGCAGAAATATAATTACTTTAAAATAACATTTCATTCTCTGGGGCTGACTGCATCCCTATTTTTATTCAAATGGCAGCAATTTGTTCCTCAGGGAACCACTCATAACACCCAAAAGGGGTGGATCTTGAAGGAGAAGCTCTCCGGCAGAAAATGGCTGTGACGACGTCGCACACCACCCGCCTCATCAGCAACTTGGCCCTCATGAATATGTAAGCAGCGTGTCATTCTCTTTAGCATGGCTACGTCTGGATTCTGGCTGCAATTCCTCCTAAGATATTACAGAAATTAGCTCTCTATCATGTAATTCTTGTACCTCTGGTGGTGGAATGCTCGTCAATTTCCTGCAAACCACTTTCGGATGTTCAATCAGCATAAAGAGAAATCGTAGTTCCCCGACAGGGTACCACTGGTTTTATTGCTTGGGTATAAATTTGTGGAGTGGCAGTCGATTTGCTACATGTGCTGTAAACCCTACATACAGAAGTAAAGCACAAAAGTCTGCAGACACCGTGATTGAAATAAAAACACAACGCTGGAGAAACTCAGAAGGTCAAACAGTGGGCTTGGTACGGCAAAAATAAAGATACATAACCAACGTTTTAGCCTTGAGCCCTTCATTAAAGTATGAGCAACATGTAGTCAGGTGCTCAAACAAACTGGCGGAGAAGGAGGGGCAGGGGGAGGAGCACAGTCCCACAGGCCAAATCCTACTCCTCCCCCTCCACCATTTTGTTCAGGCATCTGCCTACATTTCGCACATACCTTGATGAAGGGCTCAAGCCCTCAACATTGGTTGTGTGTCTTCATGGTGATACAACACGGGGCCAGGCTCCCACTGGCCTCCTGAAGGGGGCAACCACTGTATCTGCAGGAAGGCAATCTGGGAGGCTGGCCCCACCTGGCTGGCTGTCAATCTCTGACCTACGTATAGACTCGAGCCGGCCCCAGGGTCAGTCAGCAGAGGACAGACGGACACACGTGGAGCCATCAAAATTGGGCAACTGATGTGTACAGAGTTTACATTGATTAAAGCCTGTAGTACAGTCTTTTCTCGTGTTTGGAGTTTGCTTGCTGCACCACAGCCCATCACAGTCTTTCCCATGTATAGAAGCTCTTTCTTCACCAATATAATTTTTTTTGCATGATATAGGCCCTAGTGCAGGATTCCATGAAGGTTAACTTGCAGGTTGAGTCAGTCGTCAGGACAACAAATGCCATGATAAAATTCATTTCAATGTACTCAAATATAAAAGCAAAGGTATAATGCTGAGCCTTTATGAGGCATTGGTCAGACCTGTTACGATATGGTACAATACGATACCTTTCTTGTCATTTAAGACCAGACTGTAAAACAGTACACAGAAAAAGCAAAACATTCCTCCTACCCATAATGCTACCTACACACAAGATATCACAAAAACAACTTAGACAATACAAGACTACACCATTCCTACACCAGATTAAAAAAACTACACGAGACTGAAACACACCTCCACAGAGCTAAGCACACCTCCACAGAGCAACATAGTGAATGAAAAAAAGTGCAAACCATACAGTAGAAGATTTAAAACAAGACAGGAGTGTCTATGCTCCACGTCTCTCAAATGTTTAGATCCCAGAGTCCTGGCAACACCCTCACCAATCTTCTCTGTACCCTCTTCAGCTTGACAACATCTATCCTGCAGCATGGTGACCAAAATAGAGCGCAATACTCCAAATGGGGCCTCACCAACATCCATACTCAAACCTCTGACTGATGAAGGCCAACGTGCTGAAAACCTTTTGACCACTTTATCTACCTGTGATGCAGCTTTCAAGGTACTATGTACCTGTTCTCCTCGATAGAACTCCCCAAATCCCTTCCATTCACTGGGTAGGTCATACCCATGTTCAACCACCCAAGATGTAGCACCTCACGTTTCTCTGTACTAAATTCTATCAACGATTCCTCTGTCGATCAAGACCCTGCTGCAACCTTTGGCATTCGTCTTCACTATCAGACATGTTAGTGTCATCCACAAACTTGCTAATCATGCCATGTACCTTTTTAATGATAATAATTGATATGGATGACATACAGAACCAGGCCTGCATAGGCCTGCAGTACTGCACATCTCCTTTAAACTATCACCCCTCACTTTAAATGTACATCCTCTCATAACTTAACATTTTTACCCTTGGAGAAAGATTTTGTGTGTTTACTCTGTCTGTGCCTCCCCAGATTTTATAAACTTCTATCAGGTCTCCTATCGGTCTCGGATACTCCAGGGAAAGCAACTCAACTTTGTCCAACCTCTCCTTGGAGCTTCTACCCTTTAAGTCCCTTCTGCACCCTTTCCAAAGCCTCCTCATCCTTCCTGTAATGGAGCGACCAGAATTACCCACAAAGCACTTCTCTTTTCGCTTTTGTGGCCCGTCCTTCCCTATAATCAAATCCCCCTGTGCAATCAGTTTGTTCCTTGATTACCCTTGTAGACAAGGGCGACCTTTACATCTATTTCAGCAATAAAGTCATCCCCTTTATTGCAAATGGTCTGCACATGAAAACACAATTAACAGATGATTTCACAACATTAGGGCCCCTTTATTATTTTTACTTTGGCCCCTTGTTCTTGTCCCCCATGTGTCCTTTCTCCTTTTTCTGTCTTTATTCACCCTTTTTGTTTCTCCCTCCTCTATCTTGCTCAAGTTTCTCTCCCCTACCATTCTAGTTGAAAGCTTCATTCAAAACATGAAACAAACACCCCCTCGCTGAGTGTAACAGTCTTCAGCTCAAAGGCTCAATGTGTAAGTAGCTTAGGTGTTCTGCTTTGCAAATCAGTCATTATCTTTTTGGATTTATATATTCTGTGTCTTAATAGCTTTCTAAAGGTATTACAGATGCCATGCCTCGGAAAGGATGCAGAGGGGATTTATTCAAATCCCACTGGGGATAAGGGGCTTTGGTCATGTGAAGGATTACCAGCGCTGAAATTACTCTCTTAAGATCAGCGTAGGTTAAGGGAGAGAGGTGTATGATAAACGCACAAAACTATTTCCACAGGCAGGAAAGATGGTAATCAGATTTAATTTAATTGCCAGGTTTTTTTTTATCCTGTAAACTGTAATCTAGAATGCACTCACTGAATAAGATGAAATAAACCTTATGTGACTTCCAATAAAAGTAATGGGATAAAAGCTGAGTATGCTGAAGTGTGCAAAGGTTAGCGGACAGTGAAGAAGTGAAATGACATAGCAGTTTTTTGGAAGAGACGGTCACCTTCTGATACAGTACCTTGCCTTGACTTACCAGCTAAAACAGTGAAGCATAGAACACTGGCTGACAATGTTGTGCTGACCTCTGCAAGCCTACTCCCCAACAATCTAACCCTTCCCTCACTCACCCATAACCCTCTGTTTTTCTTGCATTGCATTTCATCGTTTTAAGAACCATTGTGAATTAGTCACAGAGAAACTAACTTCTCACAGCACGCATTTCTGGCCGTCGTACAGTTTAAAGGGCTACTCATTTTATACAAAGGAAAAACAATTTGTTGCTCAAAACAGAGCATAACTGCACATCACAGGCCCTTCAGCCCCTGATGTTGTGCCAACCTACTCCACAACATCCTCATTTTGCCCTACCTCACACCTGTAACCCTCTTTTTTATTTACATCCATGTGCCTATCTAGGAATATTTTGAATGAACCTGTTGTATCAGCCTCCGCCCCCATACCTGGCAACCCATTCCTGGCACCCACCACTCTTGGAGTAAAAATCGTATCTCTGACATCTCCCCTAAACTTTCCTCCCCTCATTTATGCAGATATCCTCTGATATTTGCTCTTATCACCCCAGATGTTGGCTATCCACCCTATCTAAGCCTTTCACAATCTTATATAACACAAACAGGTTCAAATTTATTATCATCTGACTGTACATATACAACCAGACTAAACAGCTTTCTCTGAACACATGCACACGCAATACACAGCACATAATAAATTTTAAATATATTTAAATTTAGACATACAGCCCGGCCCACGCTGCTCAATTACACGCAACTAACCTACATCCCAGTACGTTTTGAAGGGTGGGAGAAAACCGGAAAAACCCACACAGACACAGGAAGATCTTACAGACGGTGCAGGATTCTGACCTGATCACTGGCACTGATAAGGCATTGCACTAACCGCTACACCAACTGTGCCACCCTCACTGATGTTTGCCCTGGCCTTACCCCAATCTTCCCTAGGACCTCACCTTATGTCTCCTGTGATATTATCTTGTGTGTGAGATGCCCTGCTTGATCCTCAACCCCATTTCCAACAAAATGTCCATCAGATTTCCAAGCTCATGTGACTTTGACACAAGTCCTCTCCCCTCTGAGAAAATGCTGGGTGGAAAGTTTGAGGCAGTCCATACCTGCAATGAGGAAGCTTAAGAAGCAGATCCAACTTTGACATTCAAAAGACATTTGGACAGAGATATGGACAGCAAGGCTTTAGGTCAAACACGTGGACCAAAGACAAGCAAGTGGGAATAATCCACAATGTCAACTTGGTCACCATGGACAAGATGTCCTGTTCTGTATGACAAAGAATCTTGAAATAAAACTAAAAAACTGTGTCAATGTGTAAACCTGGAAAAAAAATTATAAATGCTGGAAACATTCAGCAGGTCGGTCAACATCAGTGTGGCTTGAGCCTTGAATTGCCCAAGTTTTAAGCTGAATGAATGAAGTTTTTTGTCATATGCTTAAGTACAACCACGTGCAGTCTGTAAGGAGTAATGTTCTCCCAGTGTCTGCTTGGGTTTTCTCCGGGGACTCCAGTTTCCTCCCACCGTTCGAAACGTGCAGTGGGTGTAGGTTAATTGGGCGGCACAGACTTGAGGGCCAAAGTGGCCTGTTACAGAGCTGTGTATCTAAATTAAAATTTTAATTAAATTTTTAAAAATTTAATGAAATTAAATTTCATTCATTTTTTTTATTAAAAATACAGTATACAGATGCAAGAAAATGTTACTTGCTGAAGCTGCTTTCCTGGTCCAGAAAAATACACTAAAAAACAATTTAATTTACACATAAAAAAGATTTTTTTAAATATAAAAAGAAGTGAAATAAAATATGCACAGATTGCTGGTAATGGAAACATGGTGCTGTGAGAATAATACGGCAGATCTTTGGTGGTAGTGTTGTTATTGTTGATGTAGCTTTACTTATTGTAAGATCCATGTTATGCTTGGTAAAACTGATTAAAAATATAAATTCAGACACCTCTGTGGGAAGGTTGCCTGGTTACCAGAAATGTGTTTTAATTTCACAGAGTAAATGTATTAAAAAAAAACACTGAACCGATTATTAATAAACTGAAGACCCAGTCTGCTGGAGCAACTCAGAAGTCAAGCAGCATCCATGGGAGTAAAATAATGGTCGACATTTCGAGCCCAAAACCTGCTCTCGAGACTGGAGAAAAGTAGAGAAGGCAGTATAAAGGGAACATGGTGAGAGGTCTGATGTACAGAGGGCAGAGGGGCAGGGGCTCCACTGGGGGAATCCAGTGTAGTGAGGGGAAGGTGGGGGGGGGGAGAAAAGAAGGTCCAGTGCAGAGGGCAAAGGATAGGAAAGGGCAGAGGTCCAGTGGAGAGTAGAGAGATGCAGGGTGAGAGGGGAGGAGATCCAGGGTAAAGAGGGTAAGGGGGGTCCAGTGTAGAGAAGGCAGAGTAAAGGTGGGGAAAATCCAGTGGAGAGAGATCAGTGAGAGGGAGTAGGTCCAATGGAGCGAGGGCAGGGTGGGAGGTTCAGGGTCAAGAGGGCAGGGTGGGAGGTTCAGGGTCAAGGGGGCAGGATGGGAGGTTCAGGGTCAAAAGGGCAAGGTGGGAGGTTCAGGGGCAAGGCGGGAGGTTCAGGGTCAAGGCAGGGTGGGAGGTTCAGGGTCAAGGCAGGGTGGGAGGTTCAGGGTCAAGAGGGCAGGGTGGGAGATTCAGGGTCAAGAGGGCAGGGTGGGAGTCCTCCAAGATCCAGAAGCTTCATTGAAAGCTCCCAGCCCGATATGTTGGCCACTCAGTTTCTCCCACTGATGCTGCTTGACCCAGTGAGTACCTCCAGCAGAGGGTTTCCAGGATCTGCTGTCTCAAGTCCTCCACAATTTGTGCCTAGTACTTGGATTTTCTGCATAGATCCATTTAACATCATATCCATCAAAATGAGATGGATCAGAAAAGCCCAGCTTTGTTCTGGAGGAAAACCCAAAGATAACATTTTTCACAGGTTTTGCAGTCATATCAAAAAATATCAGACAAATCTTTCTCAATACAGAAAGAAAGTTGCCTTAAGCAGTGTTTACTTTATCCTGGGAAAATTCAGATTCTGTCACTACTTTAATGAACTGCACAAGTTTCTCTTTTAATGGCTCTCGTTATAGATATTCAGATTTCATATTTATGGTCAGAGAACATACAACCCTGAGATTCTTTTTGCTGCAGTCAAAGCAGAATTACCACTTACTGGGAGTCAAAAAACTACACAACGTCTACCCATAAACAAATATAGAAATGTAAACAGATATCAACTGTAAAACTGACTGCGCAATATAGAGAGAATTTTTAAAAATAAAATGCACAAGTAAAAGTCCTTAAATGAGTCCTTGATTGGGTTTGTTGTTGAGGAGTCTGATGGTGAAGGGGGAGCAGCTGTTCCTGAACCTGGTGGGGAGAGTCTGGTGGCACCTACACCTCTTTCCTCATGGTAGCAGCGAGAACTGAGTGTGTGTTGTGGATCCTTGATGATTGCTGCTGCCCTCCACCAGGAGCGTTCCTTGTAGATGTACTCAATAGTGAGGAGGGTTTTGCCTGTGATGTCCTGGGCTGTGTCCACTATCTTTTGGAGGGCTTTACACTCGGGGATATTTGGTGTCCCTGTACCAGACCGTGATCCAGCTGGTCAGCACACTTTCCAGCACATATCTGAACCAGCAACCGTCACTGTGATAACTTTCAGATGGTGACAAGCATTCCAAGGACCATATTCCAATAAAACAACTTGATTAGCAGACAACTGAGAAATGCCTGCCAGAAACATGTTCAGTTTTTTTCACCTAGAAAGTACATGGACTGGAACATGTCATGGGAACATCCATGGAGTGGGAGTTGTAACAAGGAGAAGAGTACATGGAGTGGAATGTTTCATTGGTGGTTACCAGTCAGTGTGAAACCTTGTGTGAATGGGTAGTACACATAATGGATACAAGGGACAAAACATGGAGTGAAACATTAAGGGGTCGTGTAAGGACCATTCAGGAACATCCAATTAGCTTTTGGCTGAATGCTGTGATATTATTGTAAGTCAACTTCATTTATCAGTGAGGGTGAATGGTGAAGGCAGCTTGGCCAAGACAAGACTGAGAAAAAAAGGTGGTAAAGAGTTATCGGAATTTCCTTCCCCGCCCACACCTTCTGACACCACTCACCAGATGCCCTCCCCCCACAGTCCCACCTCTCCCTGACAGTTCCCTTTGCCACACTATCAACTTCTCCATTCAGATCCCAGCACTGGCAGCCTTTGCTCCCACTGATCATCCTCCACCACTGATTCACCCAACATCAATGACCTATTCCTCTACATGAATGTTGTGCATCTTCCCTCACTTTTGCGTGTTGTGTGTTCCTGTTCAGACTATCTGGGTGAGTCCAAAGTAGAACCAAGAGATCCAGAAACTTCAAAACACCAGACCTGTGACATTTAGGACTGGAGATTCAGAAACATGCAGGAAGTCCAGGTACAACCTCCAGAAGGCTAACACCAATGCAAAGGGACAACTCTGGACCGAGTGACAGGGCTTGCAGATGATCACATCTTGTAAGGGATAACAAGGCAGTATAATCAAGTGTGACACATCTCCTCCAGACTAGCTTAATGCCTTCCCTGCTCACTCAGGATCAGAAAGTAATGAAGAACCCTTGCAACCCCCACAGTCCCCCGGTGACGTTGTGCTCCCAGTTTCTGAGGCCAAGGTGAAGCTACAGAAGGGTGAATCCTCAGAATCATCTGATCCAGACAGTGTACCTGGTCATGACTTTAAAACCAGAGTAGACCATCAGCCTGGAGATTTTGTTGATATTTCCAATATCCCGCAACAGCCGTAAGTAGGAGGTCCCCACCTGCATCTAAAGGACCTCCATCATTCTGGTGCCCAAGAACACCAAGGAAATCTGCCTCGGTGATGGGGAGCAAGTACAAAGGGATCAAAGAGTGACAGCCCTGGACACACAGTAATATTAAACTCTGAACTTTATTTATCAGAGAACAAATACACAATAGGAGAGACGTACACTGATTTTGCCATCATACAAATTAACTACAAACAGCCACAACTACAGAGGATTAAAACAAGCAATACCAGTTACCCGTCTCCCAATAACCATGTACAATATTTAACTTAAAGGAGCTATTTACATTGAATTATACAACCCATGATGGTTCCCTTTGTGGTGCATGCAAAAGAGCCCCAACCCATCTACACACCTCACAGTTGGTTAATTCTCCGGCACTGTTCGTGACTCCTAGTGTGGAGCACCTCAAGAGGGGCAGAGGGACAACATGGTCGGGTTTTATACCAGGACACCTGGCAGCTGGCCCAGTTACTGCTCATTTGACTCCAGATGACGAATTGTAAGGTGGCATCAGCTATAGGTGGATCTGGCATTCACTGACACTGACCTTCAACTCCTTTTCCTGTCCGACTTGTACAATGACCCTCCATATTACAGCCTCTGTGACCATTTGCACTGATGTCTAGAAACCTACATTAGGCTGTTGTTCATTGCCTCAGTGTTCAACATCATTGTACCAACGAGACTCATGACCAAGCTAAACCATCTTTGGACTATCTGTTACTCTGCAACTAGGTCCTCGACTTCAATGACAGATCCTAATTAGCACAGATGGGTAACCTCACTTCCGCCACAGGGGCACCCCAGACCTGTGTGCTTCATCCCCTACTTCCTGTACACCCACGACTGTATAGTCAAGTTCAATTCCAATTCACTCTACCAATTTGTTGATGACACCCCATTGTTGGATGAATAATTGGAAGTAACGAATCATGGGTCCTCTACCGGCACCACCTACGACTCCTAGAACGCTTCCACCAGCGTTGTCTCCGCTCCATCCTCAACATCCATTGGAGCGCTTTCATCCCTAACGTCGAAGTACTCGAGATGGCAGAGGTCGACAGCATCGAGTCCACGCTGCTGAAGATCCAGCTGCGCTGGATGGGTCACGTCTCCAGAATGGAGGACCATCGCCGTCCCAAGATCGTGTTATATGGCGAGCTCTCCACTGGCCACCGTGACAGAGGTGCACCAAAGAAAAGGTACAAGGACTGCCTAAAGAAATCTCTTGGTGCCTGCCACATTGACCACCGCCAGTGGGCTGATAACGCCTCAAACCGTGCATCTTGGCGCCTCACAGTTTGGCGGGCAGCAACCTCCTTTGAAGAAGACCGCAGAGCCCACCTCACTGACAAAAGGCAAAGGAGGAAAAACCCAACACCCAACCCCAACCAACCAATTTTCCCCTGCAACCGCTGCAACCGTGTCTGCCTGTCCCGCATCGGACTTGTCAGCCACAAATGAGCCTGCAGCTGACGTGGACTTTTACCCCCTCCATAAATATTCGTCCGAGAAGCCAAGCCAAAGGGATGGTGCCAGAACAATAATCTTGTTCTCAATGTCACCAATACATTGTTGATTTTAGGAAGGAGGGGCTGAGGGACCAGACACCTTCAAGTCGCTGGCAGTTTGTCTCTCTAAAGACCTTTCCTTTAACCAGCATATCAAAGGAACCATGAAGAAGGCACATCAATGCCTCAACCTTCGAAGAAGTCTGCAGAGATTTGACATGTCATCAGATACTCTGTCAAACCTCCGCAGGTGGGCAGCAGAAAGGTTACTGACTGGTTGCATTGCAGACTGGTTTGGTTATTTGAGTGCCCAGGAATGCACAAGGTAGCAAACATAGCCAGTTCCGTCAAAGGCTTTGACCTCCCGTCCATTGAAGAAGTCTGAATGAGATGAATGCAGCCAACAACATCAAGGAGCACCCATTACCTTGGTCAGAACCTCATCCCACTGCTACCTTCAGGCAAAGGGTTACTGAAAATCAGCACCTCTATGCTTAAGGATAGTTTCTTTTCAAAAACAACCAAGTTCTTGAGTTTCCCTTTGGTTCACTAATCGTGGTCTCTCTGCACCTTTGCCATTACTTTTTTTGCACGGATTACTGTGAATATTCATCATCTTATATTTGTTGGCCAGCCACGTCTTTGCTACAAAAACATAATCAAGCATGATCTCCAGTCATTCCATGTCATCCATACTGACTGGGAGGGCCTTGCAAAAAAATAATTTTATTTATATAGATATATATATAGATATATATCTATATATATATAGATATCTATATATATATCTATATATATATATATATATAGATATATATATAGATATCTATCTATATATCGATATATAGATATATATACACACACACTGCATGGCGTTCCACGATTCACAGTGATACATCACAATGTGCCAACAACTACAAAAATTTCTGTGAGGGCAGAAGAGTTACAAGGCACCCTGTTCATCTTCGCTCACGAAGGGATGGGCCATGATGATGATATTTATGGTCTCATTTCATTTAATTAGTCTACTGTTATAGTTTTTCTAAAAATCAAGTACCTGTTTGGGCTGCAGCAAGTTGGAATTTGGTGAGTTGGTACATTGTTCAATGCAGTTGACAATAAACTCTTCATCATTGCCATTGCCGTCCTGTCCACTCTCCCTCTTTTGCCGGCTATCTCCCCTTCCCACATTCAGTCCCAAAGCACCGGCAATTCCTTCACAGATGCTGCTCACCCTGCCTCTAGCAGATTGTAAAGTTTCCATTAACGTCACGTAATACTACATTTAGAATGTGGCCTTCATGAAATTCTTTACCTTCTACCGACCGTAAAGCAGTCAGAAAGTCACCGCTTTGCCCAGCACCCTTCCCAGGCACCTACAGCATCTGGTGTTCCCAGGCACTCTCCCCCTTCAAATACTGACCAGCCCTGAGCTTGCTTAGCTTCTCAGATCAGACAATCTCAGGCATATTCGGGCTATTAGGTTATTCTCTCTTCTAGAAAGGAGGTGGAAGCTAAATGATATTGGAAGAGTTGTTTTACCCAAAGATGCAGAACATAGAGGATGGCGGAAGTGCAGCGATGTGAGGCTACACCACTTCTTGAAAGGATCTCTGCAGGCAGTGACCCTTGCTGCGCTGAAAGCTTCTTTGATTCTCCAGTAATAAAGAGGGATGGCATGCTTGAATGGAAGACTGATGCAGATAATGGGCTTCACTGGTCTGAGAACCACTTCAATTTACATCCTGCCTTTCATGGCCTCGGGATATTCAAAAGCACTTTGCAGTGAATTAAGCAACTTGGATGTGCTTTCACCTTTGGGATGTAAATACAGCAGCCAATTTGCTCACAACTGGGTGCCACAAACAGTGGTGTGATAACAAGTTAAATTCAGTTTTCCTTAATTATGTCATAAAATTCTACAACACAGTAAACGCCCCTTCAGCCCAACTTGTCCATACTGACCAAGTTAGTCCCATCTGACCCATATCCTTCTGACCTTTTCCTACCCATGTATCTGTCTAAATATCTTCACCTCTTCCACTGGCAGCTTGTTCCACACCCTGACCACCCTCTGTGTGAAGAAGTTCCCCTCAGGTCCACTCATCTTTTCCTTAAAACCTTACTCTAGTTTTGGGCTCTCCTGCACTGGGAAAAAGATTATGACGATTTACCTTATCTGTGCCCTTTAAGATTTTGTCAACTTTATTGTCATCTTATTGTACAAGTACAATCTGGCAAAACAGCGTTCTCTGGTCCTCAGTACAAAAACACACTGACACACACAACCAGACATAACACACAGACAGACAAATAATACACATGCAGGACAAGTATTTTATCTATAAAAATAAATAAATATTGATTTGTACAAATGAGAGTCTCGGATGGATAGTGAGAGCAATTCCTTTGGTCATTCAGTATTCTCAATGCCTGTGGGAAGAAGCTGTTCCTCAGACTGGTGGTGATGGCTCTGCAGAGAGACTCCTGTATCTCTTCCCTGATGGAAGCAGCTGAAAGATGCGGTGTGCAGGGTGGAAGGGGACCTCAATGATTTTGTATGCCCTCTTCAGACAATGATCCTGATAGATCCTGTCAATGATGGGGGAGTGGGTGGAGAAGGGAGACTCCGGTGATCCTCTCTGCCACTCTTTTGGTCCTGTGAATTGACCACCCATCCATTTCTCTGCAGCAACTGTACCACACTGATGCTGCCGGCCAGGACACTCTCGATAGGGCTCCTCTAGAAAGTTGACATGATGGTGGCCAGTAGCCTTGACCACTTCAGTCTTCCCAGGAAGTGTAATCACTGTTGCACATTCCTGACAAGTGAGATGTTAAGTGTCCACGATAGGTCACTAGTTAAGTGAACTCCAAGGAACTTGATGCTCTCCACTGTCTCTACTACAGAGTTGTTGGTGTGTAGCAGAGGGTGGTCATTGCTGGTCCTCCTGAAGTCCATGATCATCTCCTTCATCTCATCCACATTGAGATGTAGGTTGTTGCTCTCACACCATTTCACAAGATTTTCCACCTCTTCTCTGTAGTGCAACTCATCATTGTTGCTGATGAGGTCGACGACTGTTGTTTCATCTACAGACGATGTCACTGTTGGAGCTAGATCTGGCGATGCAGTTCATTAGCATGAACAGGAGCCGGCTGATCATATGGCCCCAAGGTGCTGTAACCTTGCTGTAATCTCCCTCCATTCCAGACTGTAAAGTCTCAACCCAACAAACCTCTTGGAATTCAAACCCATTGGTCCCAGAAACATCCTTGTTAATATTTACGACACCCTTTACAGTTTAATCACATCTTCTCTGTCATTGTGTGGTCAGAACTGCACAAAATATTCCAAGTGTAGTTTTAGCCATGCCTTGTGTAGAGCGCGTCAAAAGAAACAAAGACTTGTTGATCCAAACCAAGGCTTTTTATTAACCAAAAGACTGGAGCATATCAGATGCAGGTTGACCAGTCCAGAATGACCTGGTCTGGCTAGGAGCAATCCTTTAAGACCTGCCAGTAGGTGTGGCTACACTCTCAGCCAATCACAGTCATCCTACACTTCCATTTGTACATAGACACATTGGTGATAGAATCTGTGCGATCACACCTCGTAAAGATGTAACATGACCTCTTCTTTCTCTCTCCTTCTCCTTCCACCCCCCCCCCCCCCACAGGGATTACTTCCTCCATAATTCCCTCACCCACTCCATACCTACCTCAGTGACCACATAAATGCTACACTTACACCCACGCTGCCTCCCTCACCACCATTTGGAGCCTCAAAAAGTCCTAACAAGTGAATTAATACCTCACTTGTGAATCTACAGGGGTCATTTACTACATCCAGTGCTCCCATTGTGCTCTACGTTGGAGGGACAACACAGACTGGGAGATAGTTTCATTGACCATCTTCACTCTCTCTTCTCCAATAACAAGGACTTTCCAGTGGCCAACCATTTCAATTCCACTTCCCATTCCCACACAAACATGTCTGTCCATGGCCATATACACTAGCAAACCAAGGCCACCTACAAATGAGAGGAACACCATCTAATATTCTCCAATCAAACTGCATTGACATCAACTACTCCAGTTTCTGTAAGGCCCTTCCCTGTCTATCACTGTCTCCTTTACTCCAGCTCCCCGCTCTCCATTCAAAGACCTATGCTCTCCCCTATCGTTTGTCAAATTTATCTTCTGCCCTCCCACCCATAACCTCTTGCTTCTTGTACTCCTTCCCCTGTCTTCTTCACTCCTTTCTATTTAGGCAACTGCCCACTTTCTGCTTATAACATAGTGAAGACCTGCTAAGTTACTCCAACACTTTTGTTTATTGCACTAGACACCTGCATCTGCAGACTTTCCTGTTTAACTCCCTACACCTGTACTCAGTGCCCTGATCTACGAAGACAAGTGCTCATCACCCAGTCAACCTACATTACCACTTTCATGGAACTATGTGCCTGCAACACTGCCCAGGGCCCTACCATTCACTGGGTCACTCCTGTGCTGGTTTAACCTGCTGAAGTGCATCACCTCACAGTTGCCCAAGTTGAATTCCATTTTTTATTTCTTGACCCACTTTCCCCAATTCTGCCAGATGCTGTTGATATCTTAGAAGCCTTCTTCACTATTCAACATGTGCCATTCTGGTCACCCCATTACAGGAAGGAAGTGAAGGCTTGGGTACAGAAGATATTTGCCGAGACATGGCCTGGATTAGAGGACACAATTTAGAAGGAAAGGTTGAGCAAACTTGGGTTGTTTTTTTCTGGAGCATCAGTAGCCAAGGAGAGATCTGCTAGAGGTGTATTTTTTTTAAATCATGAGATGTATAAATAAGATGGACAGTATTTTTTTCCATCTAAAAATTTTAAATATGAGTGAACATGCACCTTAAGGTGAGAGGGGGAAAGTTTAAAGGAGATGCATGGGGCAAGTGTTTTTCTACAGAGTGCTGGGTGCCTGCAATGACCTGCCAGGTGTCGTCGTGGAAGATGATGTGATACCAGATTGGTAGACACACAAATATGCAGGGAGTGCAGAGATATGGAAAGAGTCCGAGATTTAGTTTAATTTGGGCAACATGTTCAATACAGCCATTGTGGCCTGAATGACCTGTTCTTCTGTCCTATGTGCTCATTCATCTGAACATTTTCTGAATGCAATTGTGATAAACCACTGTTATGCTGTGATTGGTTACTGCCGCTGGACACGCCTCCTGAGATCGATCCTACCCATAACCCCTTGCATGCTCCCCATTAATCTTGACAGAATCAGTTGGAGGCTGGTTGTTGCTCCAGTCTAGAGTCAATAAAGCCTAACGGTTTCACAACCTCAGTCTTTTGCGGTAATCGATGGTGCATCGGCAATTCTACCTGTGCTTGTTAGATCCACAGGTAAACAAGAAATTCTGCAAACACTGGGGTCCAGTGCAGTGTACAAAAGTGCTGGAGAAACTGAGCAGGTTATGCAGCATCCATAGGAAGTCCAGGGTAACCAACATTTCAGACATGAAGAAGAGTGCAGGCCCGAAACGTCGACTGGATGCTGCGTGACCCTGCTGAATTCCTCCAGTACTTTTGTGCACTGCCACTCAGTTTACATAGAAGTTGTTCCACAGACGAAAATGAGACAAAGCATGTTCACCAGGTTTTGCATCTAGTTTTCCCATAGCACCTGGCATTGCAGTCAAAAAACACTTAAAGTCAACCATTCCACACCACAAGTTAACAATCCTCAACTTTCCATCCTACATTCTGCTCAGGAAAGGAGATTTATAATCTCCAGGATAGGCGGGGGTCTCTTCCTGACAGCACAGAGGGCGATCTCAAAAGGATCAATTATATTCTGTTATGGGTACAGTTGAAATGATTCAGGAAGCTTGTATATAAACCCTGCAATTGATCTGAATATAAAACTTGCAGTGGTATAGGAAAGCGAATGGGACAATGGCCTCACAAGGATTACTGGGATGAGGCTGGGCAAAGGAGAAAGAACTGAATCAAGGGAGGGGGGGGGGGGGGAGGGAAATCAAATATTACAGGACAAGAGCAAGCCAGGATGGATTGAACAGGAACACAGTAGCCAGTGGAGGGAAATGGAGAGTGGATACTTTGAGTGGAGACCGTGCACAGGGGCTGAATGATCTCCAGCATCTCCATGTCCCCGATATCAGATGGGGTTAGGAAATGATGCTACATGAGAAACCTAATAGGCTTGGCCGAGTATATTCTTCTGTGGAACTAATTCCAAATGAATCCCAGCATTACACATTCAGGATGCTGCAAGATTTCACCATGAAACGCCTTTGCCTGTAAATCCATCTCCCTCATTAGTGTGCTCGGTTATTGCAGCAGTGTGTTTAGCACTGTTGACTAGATCAATGCACATTTGTCAGTCCCAGCTTCATGCTGTAAATCAAAAGAAAATTTGTTCAACTAGTTAAAGAAAAATATTCAGTGCAAAAAGATGCTACGAACTTCTCAATGGCCTGATGCTGGGAAATAGTAAAAAATGCTATTTAATTCTCATTGGTTAAATATGAATGTTTACTCCAGTGATTCTCAGCGTTTTATTTCCCACTCACATATCACCTTAAGGTATCCCTTACTAACCCCAGAGCACCTATGGCATCCTATGCAAAAGGCACTGGGGTAGTAAGGGATTACTTAAGGTGGTACGTGAAAGGGAAATAAAAAGGTTGAGAACCACTGGATTATTCAAAAGGCTTGCTCCGTTCAACAGGTTTCTATTTTGCCATGTGTGGTCACTTTTTTTTTTGCGGGGTAAGGGAGTCCAAAACTAGACAGCATAGGTTTAAGGAGAAAGATTTAAAGGGGTCCTGAGGGGCACCCATTTCACGCAGAGAATGGTAGGAGTACTGAATGAGTAACACAAGACATAGGAGCAGGAGTCGGCCAGCTGGCCCGTCAACCCTCTCCGCCATTTGGCAAAATGATGGCTGATCTGGCTGGAGACTCAGCTCTACCTATGAGAGGAAGCGGAGGGGGGGGGAATTAAAATGCATAAAAGACATTTGGACAGGTACATGGATAGGAATGTATTGTCAGATATATTGTACAATATATGTGAGCCCAATTTTTTTGCTGGCTGCAGTCAATGAAGTACTTCATGAAGAAAAGGTCCATTAGTACAGTATACATTAAATTTCCCCAATACAGAATGAGATAATGAATATAAAAGATAGTTAAATAATAAATATTTGCAGTTACAGAGAGTGCAAGATAGAAAACTGGCATTTCAATACTGTGGACAGATCTCTGTGGTGTTGGAGAGAGCCATTGGGAAAAAAAAAAATCAGTCCTTGAACCAAAAGGAGCTGGTCTTCAGGTTTCTGTACTTTCTGCCTGAAGTTGGCAGTGAGAAGAGGTTGTGATCAGAATGAAGGGGTCCTTTATGATGTAGGCTGCCTTCCTAGATGTATTCAGTGTCTGGGAGGTCAGAGTCTGTGATGGACTTGCCTATGCTTGCTACCTTCTACATCCTTCTGTATCTGGGCAGTTGCATTTGCAAACCAGCCCACGATGCAACCTATAGAAGCATCCGATTACATGCCAAATCTCTTCAGACTCCGGATAAAGTAGAGATATTGGTGTACCTTCTTCACAGTTGCCTCAAACTGCTGGCTCCAGGAGAGCTCTTCTGAAACAGACTCCCAGAATATTTGACAAGATCTCCACTCATTCTAAAAAGTTCTAAAGAATACAGTCCTATCTACTCAATCGGTCCTCATGTGGCAAAACTCATAATAAAACCCAAAATGCCATTTGAACCAAGTTTATTGTCACATCCACTATACAACAGAGCATGCTATCCAGAGAGTCAACGTGCACTTTATTACGATAAATAAAACACAGTGCAGAGAGCAGAGTTAAAGATAGAGATCAGTTAGAATCTGGAAGGGCAATTTTTTTTTAAACTGATGATTCATCCTGAAGACATGGGAGAGTAGATGTCCATGGTGGTGTAGGATTTCATACCCATAAACCTTCTTCCTGACAGGACTGGGAGAAAAGAGCGTGGCCAGGTGGGATGAGTTTGTTACCATGTTGGTTGCTTTCCTGCAGCAGTAGATGGAGTCAAGGGTGGGGGGGGGGGGGGCGCGGTGGTTGGTTTGTGTAATGGTCTGAGCTGCGTTAACAGCTCTTTGCAGTTTCAGTGATCTTGGACAGATCAGTTCCTGACCCACGCTGGGATGGATCCGGACTAGAAATTTTCTATAGGGCATCTGTGTTGAGGGATGTAGGAGTCACAGTATGGAAACAGGCCCTTCCGAAAACTTGACTATGCCAAGTTGACCAAAATGTCCCATCCATAGTGGTTCTGTCCTCAAAACCCATATCCATGTACATGTCCAATTGTTTACTTAAACGTTGCAATAGTACCTGCCCCAACCACCTCCTGGCAGCTCATTCTAATCACTATGTAAAAATGTTGTCCCTCAAATTCTGGTTAAATCTCCCCCACACACCCCCTCACCTCAAGCCTATATCCTCTGGTTACCAGTTCCCCTACTTTGGGGGTAAACAATCTTTCTGTTCACCACATCATTTCCTCTCATGATTTTGTACACCTCAGAGTTCACCCCCACCCCCTCCAACTTCAAGAAATAAACTCCTCACCTTCTCAACCTATCCCAATAGCTCAGGCCCCAGAGTCCTGGACTGATAGAAAATGACCTTGGAAAAATTATAATGGCAGATGAATGAATATTTTGCATCAATCTTCATTGTGGAAGACATTAGCAGCATAATCAAAATTTCAAGAGTGTCAGGGAAGAGCAGCGAGTGCAGTTACAGAGAGAAGGTGGTTGGGAAACTGAAAGGTTTAAGGGAAGATAAGTCACCCTGACCAAATAGGATGCATCATCAGGTTCTGAGATTGTGTCAGCCTTAATATCGATCTTCAAATAATCAATTGATTCTGTCATGGTTCTGAAGACCGGAAAAAGGAAGAGAGGCAGCAGAAAGGAAGTTTAGCCTAACATCAGTGGTTGGGAAGTTGTTAGAATCCATTGTCAAGGACGAGGGTACAGATGAAATACATAATAGGCCAAAGTCAGCATGGTGTCCTTAAGGGAATATCTTGCCTGACAAACTTAACAGCAATTTGTTGAGGAAACAACAAGCAGGCTAGACAAAGGAGATGGAGTGGATGTTATACTTACAAAAGGCTTTTGACAATATGCTGCTTAACAAAATGGAATTGCAGGACAGATACTAGCAAGGGTAGAGCATCAGCTGGTCATTCAGGAAACAGTGAGAATAAGGGGATCCTATTCTGGTTGGTTACTGGTTAGCAGTGGTGTTATGCAGGAGTCTTTGCTAAGGGCCTTTCATGTTGCATGTTAATGATTTAATTGTGGAATAAAAGGCTTTGTATCTAGAAGGAAAACATAATGCTGGCGTTCAGATCTAGAGGAATAGGATGCAAGGGCAGGGATGAGATGTTGAGACTTTACAAGGCACTGGTGAGACCTCACCTGGAGAACAGTTTTGAGCTTCTTATTTAAGAAAGTGTGTGCTGGCATTGGAGAGGCAGAGAAGATTCAGAAGAATGATTACTGGAAGGAACAGAATGCTTGACGGCTCTTTATCTGTACTCCTTAGAATTCAGAAGAATGAGAGGGGACCACAGAACCATTTTGAATGTTGATTCAGAGAAGATGCAGAAAAATTGTTTCCCATGGTAGGGGAGTCTAGGACAAGAGGGCACAACTTCAGAATGGAAGGTCTCCCATTTAAAACAGATGCAGGGAAATATCTTTAGCCAGAAGGTGGTGAAACTCTGGAATTTGCTACCAAGGATGGCTGAGGAAGCCAGGTTGTTGAGTATTTAAGGCAGAGATTGATAGATATCTGAATAGTCAGGGTATCAAAGGTTATGGAGAGATGGAAGCAGAGTGGGCCTGAGTAAGAGAATGGAGGAGCTCATGATGGAATGGTGGAGCAGAGTCAATGGGCCAAATGGCCAACTTCTGCTACTATGCTTTATAGTCTAGCATCATTGTAAATCTCTGCACCCATCTCCAGCCTGACATACAACATGGTGATGAAAACTAACAATATTCCAAACGGGGCCTCACCACCATCCTATGGAACTGCAATAGGACCTCCCACCTTATGTACTCAATATGGACTGATGAAGGCCAATGTGCTGTATTTTTTTTCCAGGCTTCTCAGGCAGTCAAGGCATTAGTGTGTTGCCTTGGCCATTGCAAGGACAGTTGTGATAGAAGGAGATTTTAAACTTTCCACCTATTGACTCAGGCTCCCACACTGTATAGGGCTTGGGGTTTGTCGAATGTGTTCATAAAAGCTTTTCAAATCAATATATAGGTGTACCAAGTAGAGAGAGTGCAACATTGGATCTTCTTTTAGGGAGAGAGACAGGACAGGTGACAAAAGTATGTGTAAGGGAACATGAAAGGCCCAGTGATCATAATGCCATTAGTTTCAAGTTAATTATAACCACATAACCATTTACAACACAGAAACAGGCCAGTTTGGGGCTACCAGTCCATGCCAAACAATTTCTTCCATCTAGTTCCACTGACCTGCATTTGGCCCTCTCCCATCCATATACCTATCCTTGAATACTAACGTTGATCTCACTTTGACCACCACTGCCAGAAGTTCATTCCATACCCTCATGTTTCCCTCAAACTTTTCCCCTTTTACTCCAATCCACACCCTCTTGTTTAAATATTTCCCCCTCTCAGTAGGAAAAAAAAACTATCCTCATTGGCTCTATCCAACCCCTTATAATTTTGAATACCTCTATCAAATCACCCCAAAATCATCTACACTCCAGTGAATAAAGTCCCAGCCTGCTCAACGGTTTCCTATAAACTCAAACCCTGAAACCCCAGCAACATTCTCGTAAATCTCCTCTGCACTCTCTATACTGTTTATATCCTTCCTGTAATTCGACCAAAACTGCACACAATATTCCAAATATGGCCTCACCAATGCCTTATACAATTTCAACATAACATCCTAACTCCTGTGTTCTATACTCTGATTTAGGAAAGCCAACATACTAAATGCCTTCTTCACCGCCCTATCCACATGTGATTTAACTTTCAGAGAATTATGTACCACGACACCTAAATCCCTTTGTTCCTCTACACTCCTCAATCATCTACCATTTAATATACATGACCTGTTTTGATTCACCCTGTAAACTTTGATAATCTTCCTCACTGGCCACTTGGGGGACAGTGTGTCCCAAATTTCAGATTTTTCTGGATTTCAGAAAGCCAGATTTAAACCTACCCAAATTGTGTTGCCATATCCACTCCCACCCCCTTCCAGTTGCGCTGCCGTCTCTCCACCCCCACCCCAACCTCGCCAGCCTGACTCGCATCACCCAGTCTCTCTTCTCGCCAGCCCAACTCGCGCTGCCCACCCTCTACCACCCCCTCACCCGACTTGCGCTGCTGGTCTCTCCCCCTCGCCTGCCTGACTCACGCCTCCAGCCCAACTCATGCCGCCAACTCTCTCCTGCCCACCCGGTCTCTCCCACCCACCCCTCCCCCTCCTCACACTGCTGATGTCTCCCCCTTACCTGCCCGACTCGCACTGCCAGTCTCTCTCCCCACTTGCTGGATTTTAGATGTCCGGATAAAGGATTGTGTACCTGTATTTCTGTCAATGTCCTCACTATTTGTTCAGTGACTGGGAATATTTTGTCAAGATCTGAAGATTTATCCACCTTGATTTTTTTCAATATAGCCATCACTATCTCCTCATTAATCCTTGAGCTCCCTACCTTATTTCTTCACTTCATCTGGTTTAATATTCTTTTCCTTAGTGAATACAGAAGGAAAAAGTTTGAAATTTCATCCATCCCCTCCGGCTTCTCAGAGCCTACTCCCCTCATCTTCAGGGGGCACAATTTTATTCCTCACTATTTTTTTACTTTTAATGTACCTATAGAAACCCTTTGAATTTATTTTTACTTTTCCTGCCATAGCAGCTTCATAGCTCCTTTTAGCCGTTCTAATTTCCTTAATTTTTTTTTTTTAAAAACACACCTATATTCCTCGAGCAGTTGATCCCTTCCTTGCTGTTTATACCTGTGGTACTCATCCCCTTCCTTCAAGTTCCCAATATCTTTTGAAAATCAAGGCTCCTTACAGTTTCTAACCTTTCCTTTAATCCTCACAGGGACAGACCAACTCTGTACTCTCAGACATTCTCCTTTGAATATCCTCCATTTTTCTGCTACGTTCTTCCCTAAAAATCTTACCCTAATCCACACACTCCAAATGTTTTCTCATCCCCTCAAAATTTGCTTTCTTCCAATCAAGAATCGCAGCCTTTGGCCCACCTCTATTCTTTTCCATTACTAGCCCAAAACTAATAGTATTGTGATCACTAGACCCAGTGTTCCCCAATACAAACCTTAGTCACCTGACCTATCTCATTTCCCCAAGAGGAGATCCAAAATTGCCCCCCTCTTGAGTCAGTTCTTCTATGTATGGATTCAAAAAGTTTTCCTGAACACACGTAAACTCTACCCCATCCAGACCTCTTCATATGGATGTCCAAGTTATTGGTCAGAAAGTTGAGATCTCCCACCAGCTTATGTTTATTACACATATACACAATCTCCTTACAAATTTGCTTGTCTAATTCCCTCAGCCCATTTGATGGTCTATAATACACTCCCATTAATGTATTCATGCCTCTGCCATTCCTCAATTCTACCCAAATAGCCTCACTGGATGATCCCATTAAACCATCCTGCCACAGCATTGCTGTAAATTTCTCTAATAAGCAATGCAACTCCTCCACCTTTTATCCCCCTGTTCTATCATGCCTAAAACAATAGAATCATGGAATATTTAACTGCCAAACATGCCCTGCCTGCAACCAAGTTTCACAGATGGCCACAATATCGTATTTCCATGTGGCCATCTATGCCTTAAGCTCATCCCCCTTATTTAAAATGCTCCTTCCATTAAAATATATGCACTTGAGAGACTGTCCTCCATATATACTCCTTTTGTTACCAACTACCTTTAACTTCCTCCCTCTATTTATATTTTCATTCTGTTCCCTCCCAGTCTAGATGTTCTTCCTCCCTACTCTATGGTCTCATTCTGATTCCCACCCCCCGCTAAGTTAGTTTAAACCTTCCCCAACAGCTCTAGCAAACCTGCCCACCAGGATATTGGTCCCACTCCAGTTCAAGTGTAGCCCATCCCTTTTGTTCAGGTCAGATTTGCTCCAGAAGAGATTCAAATGATCCAGAAATCTAAACCCCTACCCCAGCTCCTGAGCCACACATTCATCCTCCACAACTTCCTATTTCTACCCTCACTAGCGCGTGGCACAGGCAGCAATCCCACCCTTGAGATCCTGCTTTTTAACTTCTTCCCTCACTCTATGTAATCCCTTTTCAGGACCTCATCCCCACTTCTAACTATGTCATTGGTCCCCACATGGACCACAACTTCTAGCTACTCACCCTCCCCCTCCAGAATGCCGTGGACTCAATTGGAGTCATCCCTGATCCTGGCACCTCGGAGGCAACATACTAACCAGGATCCCTGATCTCATCCAGCAAACTTCCTACCTGCTCCAGTCCCTGACTACATGAGCCCTTCTCTTCAACCCCCCCCCCCCCCACTTCCCTTCTGAGCCAAGGGACCAGCCCCTGTACCAGAGATCTGACCTCCATGATGTCCCCCTACAGATCACCACCCCCCCCTCCCCCGTCAACGGTATCCAAAGCAGTATGCTTGTTAGTGAGGGGAACAGCCACAGGGGTACTCTGCACTGCCTGTCTCCCCTTTTCCCCAGTGACCCATTTCCCTGACTGCCTCCCTGTAACTCCTACCTATCACTGCCTCTGCCTCCCTTATGATTCACAGTTCATCCAGCTGCAACTCCAGCTCCCTAACGCAATCTTCCAGGAGTTCCAACTGGTTGCACCTTTTGCAGGTATAGTCATCAGGAACATATGTGCTGTTCCTGACCTCCCACATCCTGCAATCAGAGCATTCACAACTGCACTAATTGCCTCCATCACCTGCTCTTCAATTTAAATTAGAGTAATTTAGATAACTTAAAAATAGACTTTTTAATCCTTAGCTCATAGCAAGCTTAGCCTCTGCTCACCAAAACCTTGAAGTCCCACTCCTTCACTGTCCCACTCCTCACTGGCCACACCTTGAGCAGGCCCTCCTTTTTATTGGTTCCTGCTAATTCTCTTAATTACCCAATTAATCCCTCCCACAATAATCAATGACCAGCAGCCACCAGACTCACCTGGCAGAAGCTCCTCACCAAGTGAACAACAAGGTCAGCTTTTCTTCCCTTTTATAAATTCTACCACTCGATCAACATCACACATCTGCGCACTAGGCCTGACTTTCAAAACCAACCCAGAAAATTAAATAAATAGATCGCCACTTAGAATTAAACACCCATAAATAAATAAATATCAGCAAACACCAATGACTACACATAGATAAGCAGTGATTCTCCGTGCCTGAAGGCTTCTCGCCAAATGAACAGCATTATGGAGAAGGGTTGAGATTCTAAATTGGAGAAAGGCCAATTTTGAGGAAATGAGGAAGGATCTAGAATGAGTGGATTGGGATACGTTATTAACTAGACGGGATGTGCAGGGCAAGTGGAGGACCTTCAAATGTGTGAAATTTTGAGAGTATAGAGTTTGTATGTTCTTGTCAGAGTTAAAGGCAAAGTTAACAGCCATAGGCAACCTTAAAATATGCGCGGGTCCAACAGGAAACTGTTTCGAGGGTTATTGGGGATCTGGTTCAGAAGGGGAGTGCGGTGTGTGGAAGGTAGAGGCAAAAGTCTAAATAAGGTACTTGTGGAGAATTTTAAAAAGTGCAAGAAAAACACAAGAAAGAAATCAGGGGTGCTAAAAGAAGACATAAGGTTGCTTTGCCAGACAACGTGAAGGAAAATCCTAAGGGTTTTACAGGTATCATAACAAAATTGGTCGCCTTGGTAAGATCAGAGTGATCGACTATCTCTAAAGAGATAGGGGAGATCTTAAATGGGATTTTTGCATCCGTATTTACTCAAGGAAACGGATACAGAGTCGTATGAAGTAAGGAAAACAAGCAGTGAGGTCATGGACCCTATACAGACTAAAGAGGGGGAAGTGCTTGGAAAATTACAATAACATATGCTAATATTAATGCCAGGTATAGATTGATTCACTTTAATTTTCTCCATCACCCCACAGAAACTACAGAACTATAAACCCGCGTTGTCAGAGATGTGCTTTAGAGATTGGCTCCTTTTTGCACTCTACCTGGCTCTGAACAACGATGAGACCCTTCTGGTACGACCTCTGCAATACCCTGGCTAAGATGACAGGAGTCACCTTCCCATTGGATCCAGAGCTTTGCTTACTGGACCAAATACTGATATTAAGAAATCATTAACTTATTTCCAAATTAAATTTACAGAAACTGCTTTATGTGTGGGCAGGAAATGTAGAGAGGTGACATGGAAATCTGACCCCCATCTGGAAATGAACACCAACATTCCTCTTGAAAAGATCACCTATCATCTTAGAAAAGAATATAACACCTTCTTGAAAATTTGGCAACCTTATCTAGAACATATAGGCACTTCAGTGATCCCACCCTAGGGATGTTGTGGTCGCTGAATCACGGTGCAAAATGAAGAGGTGTAGTTGAGTTGAGTTCAAACAGAAAAGAACAGTTTCCTGTTGGACCCGTGGATATTTTAAAACCATGGGCGTCCCCGAACCACACATAGCCGAAGGTGACGTCATCTCGCTGCCTGAGACTTCCCGAGTTGGTTCGATTTTCTGGCAGGTGAACTGCCATGATGTGATTTATTTCTAGCTAGCCAGTAGACCTCTATAAAGTCTTTAACACAGTGGTAATATCGAGATGGAAGAGGTCGACAGCATCGAGTCCACGCTGCTGAAGATCCAGCTGCGCTGGGTGGGTCACGTCTCCAGAATGGAGGACCATCGCCTTCCCAAGATCGTGTTATATGGCGAGCTCTCCACTGGCCACCGTGACAGAGGTGCACCAAAGAAAAGGTACAAAGACTGCCTAAAGAAATCTCTTGGTCCCTGCCACATTGACCACCGCCAGTGGGCTGATATTGCCTCAAACCGTGCATCTTGGCGCCTCACAGTTCGGCGGGCAGCAACCTCCTTTGAAGAAGACCGCAGAGCCCACCTCACTGACAAAAGGCAAAGGAGGAAAAACCCAACACCCAACCCCAACCCACCAATTTTCCCCTGCAACTGCTGCAACCATGTCTGCCTGTCCCGCATCGGACTTGTCAGCCACAAACGAGCCTGCAGCTGACGTGGACATTTACCCCCTCCATAAATCTTCATCCGCGAAGCCAAGCCAAAGAAAGAAGAAAGAATATCATGTCTCTATGTGTTTCACTGATGATGGGATTTTTCTTTTTCATTGTTTAATTGGGTTTAGACACAAAGGATGGGGAAGTGGGGTTTTAGTGATGTTTTGTATAATTGTTAAATATACTTAAAAATTCAGAATAAAGTTTTTTTTTAATTCTAAGGGTTCAAGAGAGCAAAGATGGAAAAGATGTTTCCAGTACTGGGATAGTCAAGGATCAGAGGCCATGTCCTCAAAAATAAAAGGATTTCCCTTTTGAACAGAGCTGAGGAGAAGCTTCTTCTCCCAGAGGGTGGTGAATCTATAGATTTCATTGCCACCGAAAGTCATGTAGACCAAGTCATTTGGTATATTTAAAATGGAGGTTGATAGATTCTTAATTAGCCAGGGTGTCAAAGGTTAGGGGGAGAAGGCAGAAGAATGGGGTTGAAAAGAAAAATACATACGGGTGGTGTGAGTGTAGTCCCTGGAGTCTCAATCTCTTCCAACCCACTCATCTCTGGAATCAACTAGGTAAACTTCTTGTGCACCTCCTCCAAAGCAAGTATGTCCTTTCTCAAGTCACCGGAACTGCACATAGTTCTTCATGTTCAGATAATATTTCAATTCTGCTCTGAAAATGCATTTAACTGTGCTTTTGGCAAGGATACATGTCACATGATTGCAGGGTTGATTTTACAAACACAAGTTGTGTTCATGAGACATAAAAACAATACAGGACAGGAAGAGGCCCTTTGGCCCACACCACTGACACCGAACACGATGCCAAATCAAACTAACTCTCTTCTGCCTGCACATGATCCATATCCCTCCATTCCCTGCACGTTCACATGTCTATCTCAAAGCCCGTTACATGCTACAATTGTATCTGTTTCCACCATTACCCTGGCAGCCCTTTCCAGACACCCACCACTCTCTGTGTAAAAAACAACCTGCACCACACACCCCCTTTAAACTGTCTCCCTCCCTCTCACCTTAAATGCTTATCTGAAAGTACTTGACATTGTTACCCTGGACAAACAATTCTCATCTATGCCAACCTATGCATCTTATAATTTCACCAATTTCTTTCCGTGGCTGTTGCCAAACCCGCTGAATCTCTCCAGCTCCGAAGTAAGCAAGACTGGTACCATGCTGGGGAGGGGTGAAGGCTCAAGATTTGCGAGAGTTGATTTAGGATGGAGGTGAGAAGGAACTGCTTCTCCCAGAGAGGAGTGGATCAATGGAATTCTCTGTGCTCGGAAACAGTAGAGGCCGCCTCATTAAATATATTTAAGACGCAGTCGGGTATATCTTTGCATTGCAGAGGAATTAAGGGCATGAGGTAAAGGTGGGCCGGTAGAGCTAAGTTCATGGCCAGATCAGCCGTGATCTTATTGAATGGCGCAGCAGGCTTGAAGGCCCAGATACTGCCCCTATTGCTTGCGTTCTTACTTGTTGACCTATCCTCTGGAAACACTTGAAAAATAAAATCCAAAAATAAACCAGATATTTAATTTGATGATCTCAACGGGGTTCCTTCCTGTTAACGTTTGCACAATCCTGTTACGCAATTCATTAATTAAAACAAATTTCGATTTGGTTCTCCTAAAACTTTCTGCACTGACTCACAGTGGTACGATTAAATTAAGGGTTTCTGAAAAGTGTTATGTGATTTTATATCCCATTAATATTCATGCAATTAAATATCAGCAGCTTTTCTTGTAACAGATAATTAGGACAATGTCACAGCACATAAAGCATTTATTTTACTTAATTATAATATTGTACTGATTTTTAATCGCCATACACCAAACGCTAACAAATTGCTCAGGGACAGAGGCATAATTTTAAATGCGTGAAATAACTGAGTCAGGTAAATGTATTTAATGTTATAGTTTACTCTTCTGGTTTAGGGATAATGGAATTTATTCTCTTTCAGGTTTAGAACTCCCAGGGGAAATACAAATATCATTAACTGACAATAAACGGAAAATAAAGCACTAATGCTCCATGTAGCCTGACATATCTTTAATGAGAGCAGAAAAGCAAAGAGATTTGCAGGTACAGATGTTTACACTTTTCTTAATCAGTTTATCAACATTTAATTAGGATCAGAGTAAATAAGCTCCTTGGAATCAAGTTTTCCTTTAGTTGGTGCTAACAGATATGGTCATCAGAATGGAGCTCGTCTGTGCAGTGGTGGTGGCAGTCTCGTGCCAGAGAATCTCAACAGGTCACGCTGCGTCCAGAGGATGCAAAGGGCACTCGACGTTTCGGGCCCGAACCCTTCATCTGGAACATGGAAACAAAAGTAGATGCCTGAATTAGAAGGGTGGGTGGTGGGTGGGGGGGGGTAGGAGGAGATGAGGGGGAAGGGAAGGGGGAAGGGGGAGGAGCACAGGCTTACCGGTAGGAGGTCAGGTGGAGACAGCTGAGAAGTGATGGGGGAGAAGGCAGAGGGCTAAGATGGGTCGCTCTCTCTGAGAGGAGAAGGAAGGCAAGAGGGTGGGGAGTCGGAGGAAGGGAGGCAAAGGAATAAGGGAGAAACTTGGGAGAGGGGGGTTACCGGAGAAAAAGAAGTCAATATTGATGTATTCTGTTTGGAGCCTGATGAGACAGATGTTCTTCCTTCATTTTGTGGGTTGCCTCAATTTGGCACTACATGAAGCATGACAATGGGATGAAAATCAAATGGCTGGTCAAGGGGAGGTCCTTACTGTTATAGCGGAGAGAACAAAAGTGCCCAACGAAATGATCTCCAAGTCTGCATCCTGTCTTCCTGATGTAGAGGAGGCCACAGTTTCACATGTATTCCTTTTATTGTTGAACCTCGGTCTGAGTTACGTGGTGAAGCCTTTCTCTCTGCAGATTGCCATCAATGTCCTGTTTCAGACCAGTGGTGCAGCTGGTAGAGGTGCTGGCACTTGTTTCCACCAGCGTGGGTTCAATCCTGACCTCAGGTGTCGTCTGTGTGGAGTTCATCCGTTCTCCCTGTGACTATGTGGCATGTTCACCTGACAGATGCAGTTTCCTGCCATCTCTCAAACAAGTGAGGGTGGCTGGGTTAACTGTAACTTGCCTCCTACTGTATGTTCTAATGGGGAGAACAAATCAGAAGATTGAAAAAGATGTCTGTAACTTGAAGCGGGTGAGGGTATATAAGATTATAAGGGTCTTAGTTAGGATGGACAACTAACAGCTTTATCTTGGGGCGACAATTGTAAATATATCTGTTTAAGGTGAGTAGTGGAACATTTAGGGAAGAAGTCAGAGCTAAGTTTTTTTGCACAGAGAGTGGTGGGTGCCTTGAAGTGCCAGTTAATGAAGAAGACGAAGACTGTGTAGTTAACCAGAAATCATGGCTTTTATTAGCAGAAACTAGTGGTACAATAATGAATGATAATGGGTACATACACAGTTATACCCAAGGGGGGTGTCTTTAGTGGTAGAGATAATACATGTCCAATGTCAGTAAAGCACAGCGAAAGACTGACAGCACGACACAGATTCGCCATATGCCTGGAATGCATTGCCGAGTGTAGTGTTGGAGGATGGTACAATAGAGACCTTCAAAAGTTTCTGAGATGGGCACATGTGTGTAAAAAAAAAAAATTAGGGGGCTTTGAAAAATTAGATTGTCATGAAGTAGGTTTACAAAAATCAGCCAACGTCATGAGCCAAAGGGACCACTACTGTGTACAAAGTTTGATGTCCTAATTCACCTGCAGGTTACTGGATGACTTAAATTATAAGGAGAGATTGGATTGGCTGGGACTTCATTTGCTGGAGTATAGGAGACTGAACGGTGTTCTTATTAGAGGGCTGTTAAACTATGAGAGACATGGAGAAAGTGAATCGTCAGTCTTTTTCACGGGTAAATGATTCTAAAACCAGAGGGAAAGGTTGAAGGTCAGAAGGAAGAGGTTTTAGAGGGACCTGAGGGGCAACATTTTTGCTCAGAGGGTGGTCCATATCTGGAACAAGCTGCCAGAGGAAGCAGAAAGAAGCAGGTGAAAATCTGGAAGTCTGCAGAAAATGGAGAAGATGCTGGAGGAACTCAGCAGCCCAGCGATTAATGATGAAAGTCAATAGATATCTGATGTTTTGGGGCGGAACCCTTCATCGGAAATGCCAAGGATTGGGCAGTAGACAATGAGAAGGTGGGGAGGGGGAAGGGTGAGGGGGGTGGGGAGGAGCACAGGCTGATAGGTGAACACAGGTGTGAGGGACAAGAAGAGAAAGGAGCTGAGAACTGATAGGGGGAAGGGGCAAGGGCTGAGATGTTGTGATCCACGTGGGGACCAATGACATAGATAGAAGTGGGGATGAGGTCCTGAAAAAAGAATATATGGTGTTAGGAAATGTTAAAAGGCAGGACCTCAAGGGTGGTCATCTCGGGATTGGTGTCTGTGCCATGCACTAGAGAGGGTAGGAATAGGAAGATGTGGCGAATGAATGTGTGAATAAAAAGTTGGTGCAGAGGGCAGAAGTTCAGATTTCTGGATCATTGGGATCCCTTCTGCAAAAAGGACGGGCTGCACTTGAACTGGAGGGGTACCAATATCCTGGCAGCCAGGTTTGCTAGAGCTGTTGGGGAGGGTTTAAACTAGTTTGGCAGGGGGGAGGGTTGGGAATCAGAATGAGAGTGAGGTTAGAGTAGAAGAACACCTGGATTTGAGAGGAACTAGAATGTTAAAGTTAATGAAGGAGGGGGTGGCAAAAGTAGATGGTAATCAAAGGAGTGAATGAGAGGGACATTCTCTTAAGTGTAGATATTTCAATGCAAGGAATATGGTAAGTCAGGTAGATGAGCTTAGAGCATGGATTGATACATGGAAGCATGATATTGTAGCCATCAGTGAAACTTTGTTGCCAGAGGAGCATGATTGGCAGCTAAATGTTCCAGGGTTCCATTGTTTTGGTGTGATAGAACAGAGGGGATAAAAGGTGGAGGAGTTGCATTGCTTGTTAGAGAAAACATTACAGCGGGGCTATGACAGGATAGATTGGAGGGCTCGTCCAGTGAGGCTACTTGAGTGGAAGTGAGGAATGGGAAAGGCATGAAAACACTAATGGGGGTGTATTATATACCCCGTAATGGGCTGAGGGAATTAGAGGAGCAAATTTGTAAGGAGATAGCAGATATGGTGGTGATTGTAGGAGATGGTAACTTTCCACACATTGACTGGGACGCCCATACCGTAAAAAGGCTGGATGAGTTGGAGTTTGTCAGGAAAGTTTTCTAAATCAATACATAGAAGACTGACTAGTGAAGGGGCAGTATGGACCTCCTATTAGGGAACAAGATAGGTCAGGTGACAGATGTTTGTGTTAGGGAACATTTTGGGTCTAGTGATTATAATACTATTAGTCCTAAGTTAATACTGGAGGAGGATAGGGCTGGGCCTAAGTTTAAGGTTCTTGATTGGAACAAGACTAATTTTGAGGAGATGAAAAAGGATTTAGAAGGTGTGGATTGGGATCATTTATTTTCTGGGAAGGATGTTACTGATAAATGGAGGATATTCAAAGGGGAAATTTTGAGGACACAGAGTTGGTTTGTCCCTGTGAGGATTAAAGGAAAGGTTAAGAAATATAGGGTGTCTTGGTTTTGAAGGGATATTTGGAATTTGGTTCGGAGGAAGGGGGATGTGTTCAACAGGTATAGACAGCAAGGAATAAATGAGGTGTTTGAGGAACATAAGGAGTGTAAAAAAAAATCTTAAGAAAGAAATTAGAAAGGATAAAAGGAAATGTGAGGCTGCTTTGACAGGCAAGGTAAAAATAAATCCAAAGGGTTTCTACAGGTACATTAAAAGTAAAAGAACAGTGAGGGATAAAATTGGGCTCCTTGAGGAACAGAGGGGTAGTGAATGTGAGAAGACAGAAGAGAGGGGGTGAAATTTTAAATGATTTTTTTTCTTCAGTATTCACTAAGGAAAAAAAATATTGAGCCAGGTGAATAAAGGAAATTTGTTAGTGAGGTCATGAAGAATATACAGATTAAGGAGGAGGGAGTACTGGCTATTTTAAAGACAATAAAGGTGGATAAATCTCTGGGTCCTGACAAGATATACACTAGGACCCTGAGGGAGGTTTGCGTATATATAGTGTGGGCTCTGACAGAAATAGTTAAAATGTCACTGGCCATGGGGGAGGTGCCGGAGGACTGGAGGGTGGCTCGTGTGGTTCTGCTGTTTAAGAAAGGCTCCAAAGTAAACCTGGTAATTATAGGCCTGTAAGTCTGACATCGGTGATGGGTAAATTAATGGAAAGAGTTCTTAGAGATGGTATATACAATTATTTGGAAAAACAGGGATTGATTAGGAGTAGTCAACACGGTTTTGTACATGGTAAATCATGTTTAACAAATCTTATAGAGTTTTTCAAGGAGGTTACCAAGGGAAAGGCTGTGGGTGTTGTCTATATGGACTTCAGTAAGGACTTTGACAAGGTTTCACATTAGAGATTAGTTAGGAATGTTCAAGCATCAGGTATTAATGTTGAAATAGTGAAATGGATTCAACAATGGTTGGATGGGAGTTGCCAGAGAGGAGTGGTGGAAAATTGTTGGTCAAATTGGAGGTCGGTGACTAGTGGAGTTCCTTAGGGAATCAGTACTGGGTCCATTGTTGTTTATCATAATATATTAATGATCTAGATTATATGGTGGTAAATTGAATTAGTAAGAATGCAGATGATATAAAGATTGGTGGTGTCGTGGACAATGAAGAAGGTTATCAAAGCTTGAAGTGGGATATAGGCCGGTTAGAAGAGTGGGCTGAAAGATGGCAGATGGAGTTTAATACTGATAAATTTGAGGTGCTACATTTTGGTCAGACTAATCAGCAAAGGTTATACATGTTAAATAGTCGACAATTGAGGAGTTCAGTAGGACAAAGGGATTTAGGAATTCTGGTACATAATTACCTGAACGTGGAGTCACATATAGATAGGGTGGCGAAGAAAGCATTTGGTATGGTGGCCTTCATAAATCAGAGTATTGAATACAGGAGTTGGGATGACATGGTGAAGCTGTATAAGGCATTGGTGAGGCCAAATATGGAATATTGTGTGCAGTTTTGGTCGCCGAATTATAGGAAGGATATAAACAGAATAGAGAGGGTGCGGAGGAGATTTAAAAGAATGTCACCTGGATTTCAAGATTTGAGTTAAGGGCGAGGTTGAGCAGGCTGGGACTTTATTCCCTGGAGTGTAGAAGATTATGGGGTGATTTGATAGAGATATTTAATTATATTGAGAGTGGGGGAGATTCAAACAAGAGAGCAAGGATTGAGATTGAAGGGGGATAATTTAAGGGAAACATGAGGGGGAAACACTCATGTGGTGGGAGTGTGGAATGAGTTTTCAGCTGAAGTGGTAGACATGGGTTTGATTTTAATATTTAAGGAAAAGTTGGATAGGTATATGGACAAGAGAGGTGTAGAGGGTTAAGGGCCGGGTGTTGGTCAATGGGATTAGGTGGGATAATCTGATCGGCATGGACTAAAAGGGCCAAACTGGCCTGTTTCTGTGTTGTAATTGTGAGAGATGATAAAAACTGATATACAAATATGAACATGAAGAAACAAAAATTGATACATGAGTAAATGAATGAAGCCAGTACAAACAGGATGAGACATGGATATTAGAATGCAGGAAGCAGAATCAATCTGAGACACCGTGAGCAGGAAAGGGCTTTGGCAAATACTAGAGTGCATCGGATGCCCCCCAAAGTTCCTCAACATGGTTATCCAACTGCACGAAAACCAACAAGGTTGGGTCAGATACAGCAACGAGCTCTCTGAACCCTTCTCCATTAACAATGGCGTGAAGCAAGGCTGCATTCTCGCACCAACCCTCTTTTCAATCTTCTTCACCATGATGCTGAACCAAGCCATGAAAGACCTCAACAATGAAGACGCTGTTTACATCCGGTACCACACGGATGATAGACTCTTCAATCTGAGGCGCCTGCAAGCTCACACCAAGACACAAGAGCAACTTGTCCGTGAACTACTCTTTGCAGACGATGCCGCTTTAGTTGCCCATTCAGAGCCAGCTCTTCAGCGCTTGACGTCCTGTTTTGCAGAAACTGCCAAAATGTTTGGCCTGGAAGTCAGCCTGAAGAAAACTGAGGTCCTCCATCAGCCAGCTCCCCACCATGACTACCAGCCACCCCCCCACCACATCTCCATCAGGCACACAAAACTCAAAACGGTCAACCAGTTTACTTATCTCGGCTGCACCATTTCATCAGATGCACGGATCGACAACGAGATAGACAACAGACTCGCCAAGGCAAATAGCGCCTTTGGAAGACTACACAAGAGAGTCTGGAAAAACAACCAAATGACAAACCTCACAAAGATAAGCGTATACAGAGCCGTTGTCATACCCACACTCCTGTTCGGCTCCGAATCATGGGTCCTCTACTGGCATCACCTACGGCTCCTAGAACGCTTCCACCAGCGTTGTCTCCGCTCCATCCTCAACATTCATTGGAGCGACTTCATCCCTAACATCGAAGTACTCGAGATGGCAGAGGCCGACAGCATCGAATCCACGCTGCTGAAGATCCAACTGCGCTGGGTAGGTCACGTCTCCAGAATGGAGGACCATCGCCTTCCCAAGATCATTTTATATGGCGAGCTCTCCACTGGCCATCGTGACAGAGGTGCACCAAAGAAGAGGTACAAGGACTGCCTAAAGAAATCTCTTGGTGCCTGCCATATTGACCACCGCCAGTGGGCTGATATCCCCTCAAACCATGCATCTTTGCGCCTCACAGTTCGGCGGGCAGCAACCTCCTTTGAAGAAGACCACAGAGCCCACCTCACTGACAAAAGACAAAGGAGGAAAAACCCAACGCCCAACCCCAACCAACCAATTTTCCCTTGCAACCGCTGCAACCGTGTCTGCCTGTCCCGCATCGGACTTGTCAGCCACAAACGAGCCTGCAGCTGCCGTGGACTTTTACCCCCTCCATAAATCTTCGTCCGCGAAGCCAAGCCAAAGAAGGAGACAATAGATAATAGAATGTAGGAAGTAGAGTTAGTCTGAATGAGATAAGGGTCTTCTAGCCCCAGATAGAATTAGCAAGTTTGAATATGTAATTAGTAAGCGAAGAGGGCACAGCCCTGAGGGTCGGGAAGGTGTGAATTAGAACAAAGACAGGGTTGTGAATAAGGACAATGAGGATAATGACATGAGAAGACACCGACAGGATACCTGGTCCTCCAAGTGCACAGACAGCAGGTAGGCAGGCAGGATTACCTAATTCCAAACCTCTCCAGGAGGCAGAAGAATGTAAGGGGGAGGGTATTCCTATACTGAAATGAACTGTATAAAAGTTGGGTGAGCCCCAATGTATGTGTGTATTCCCATGGTAAGGGGAAGCACCCAACTTTGCATTGTTGTATAATAAATGTTCTTTGTTCTCAATTTTTGTCTCAAGCAATTTCTGTGAAGGTACTTCTATTTCTAACATAGTTGTTACATGCACCTGTGCCTATGTCAATAAACTTACATTGGTGGTTAACAAGAAAAATCTTCAGATACTGGGGTCCAGTGCCATGCATCAAAAGTACACTTTTGTGTACTAAACTCACTTTGGACATTGGGCAGTGAACATTTCAGGTTGAGACCTGTTTTTCAAGGTGAGAGGGAGACTGGGTGTGGGAACACAGAGAGAACTTTTCTTAGGGAAGATAAATGCATTAATTTCAATTGATCCAGCCGTTCGTGAGAGAGTTCCAGATTTTCACGAGTCAACTGATAATAAACCACAAAGGAATATTGTGTGCCATTAAATCCAATCTTTATAACCTCTGTGTTCGGGGTCATTTACCATTCATTTACTGGATCCATTGTAAACTTTCAGCCCAAATCAATGAGCGGTGGAATATAATTTATAACACTCTCATGCTATTGACAAAAATGCACTTGTGAGTTGATCTGCTCACATATCCACGCGTCAAGTAGGAAATCGTTGTTTGTTGATTTATTGACCAGGCTCGAGAAAATGACTTCCTCAGGTATAATTACACAGGATTAATTTGACAACTGATAATGGTAGCCTGCTCAAACATTTTCTCCACTCTCCTCCCTAAAAAAGACAAATTCCAAGGCAATATTTGCATGAGGAATGTATTTTGGATGATTTGTTTATTTTCAGCTGTTGCTGGGTGTGTGACTGAAATTTAATGCTCCACACAGTTAAACTGCAATGGCAACAGAAACCTGATGCCTGTTTTAATTATTCTCATGCTGCAAGGTTCAGTGTTTTATGGAGAGGGAGTGTATGTGTGGAGTAGGTTTGTAAAGGTTGGCTCATCTTTGCAGGGTTGACAGAGCTAAGGCTTTTCTCTTTGGAGCGATGAAGGACAGGAGGTTACTTAATATAAGATTATGCGGGGGCTTAGATTGGGTGGACAGCCCGCACTTATTTCCTGGGACGGCAATAGCAAATTCCATCTGTTTAAGGTGAGCGGAGGAACATTTGGGGAAGACGTCAAAGGTCAGATTTTTACACAGAGTGGTGGGTGCCTGGAATGCATTGCTGGGATTGTTGGTAAAGGTTGGTACAATAGGAACATTCCAAAGTTTCTTGGATAGATGCAAGAATGTAAGAAAAATATGGGTATGATGGAGTGAAAGATTAGATTGATAGAGAGGTTTACTTTGGTTGGCACAATGTTGTGGACAGAAGGGCCTGTACTGTGCTTTAATGTTCTAGGTTTTATGCTCTATGTCTATCTAATAACCTCTGCCTGAATAGTCTGCTCAAATGGACAGTAACAGGCATGAAAAAGGAATCATCCAGTAAAAGGGAGAAGCACATTTCCAAGAAGCAAATTTGTGGAGAAAATGTCACTGAATAAGAAAACGGTAAGGTTGAGTTAATTCCCTTTCTTTGTTTGAAAGGAAGGTCTTGTAAGGAATCTGAGGAAACAATGTATTCTCCATTAAGAAAGCAAGGCAAACAAAGGCTAAACCGACTTCCAGTCTATTTGTGTCAGATTGAAAAAAATCTAGCTAATAAAAAAAGCCCAAAACATGGTTGAAGTGTCAGCGTCAAGACTCCTGAGAGAAATGTTAAATTCAGGCAGTGGCTGCTTTCCTCCAGGAGACTCATTTGCTGGAGAGCAGAATGTTTTCTCATTTTGTCTTTAAGATGGTGTTCGGATGCTGCCACCCACAGTCCCCTCCTGTACCTCTACCTTTGAGGGACAAGGGTTAGTGGGGGTGGGAGGGGGGGAAGGGAGACCATTTTCATTTCTCAATCCACTCAATCCTTCTCAAGGGTGGTACAGTTAGCATGGTGGTTAGCCCAACACTGTTACAGCGCCCGCCACCCAGATTTGAATCTGGCATTGTCCGTAAGGTGTCTGTATGTTCTCCCCCTGACTGGGTGGGGTTTCCTCCAGGTGCTCTGGTTTCCTCCCGCCCTCCGACGATGTACAGTATGAGTAGGTTAATTGGACGCATGGGTGTAACTGGGTGATGCTGGCTCGTGGGCCAGAAGGGCCTGCTACAGTGCTGCATCTCTAAATTAAAAATTTTAATTATAAATTAAACAGACTGGTCAACAAGGCCTGGAGTGGGGAAAAGGGGGGGAAGGTAGGGGTGAACACTAAAGATGCCAATCTAGCAGAGGATCCGAGCAGGGGCTCAAGGTGTACAGAGGGTTCAAAGTTCATGCCCATGTACATTTGGTGGAAAGGGTGGACGACCTATTCATGTACAACGTTTTGCATGGTTGGTGTTGTGGTTAGCCCAATGTGGTTCGAATTCAGCGGTGACTGTCAAGAGTTTGTATGTTCTTCCCACGACCACGTAGGATTCCTCTGGGAGCACTGAATTCCTCCCATGTTCCAAAGACATGTGAGGTCAGTCAGTTAATTGGTCGCATTGGGTGTATTTGGGCATCATGGGCTTTTGGGCCAGAGGGCATGTTACCATGCTATGTCTCTTTACAGGTGCTCCCCAACATACAAACGCCTGACTTAAGGTTTTTCTTAGTTACAATGGTGCAGTAGTGCGACTCATTATTTACTTTCATGTAATACGTTAAAGTAAGGTTATCACAAGCACCATTGATTTTTCCAATAAATTCTTTGTAGTGTCCCTGGTCAATCACTTCTTTTAGTTCAGTCAGAAAACTTGCAGGGACTGATACAGCACTGTCAGGAGAGTGGGCCAGTGGGATCACTGTGTGGATGATACAGTGCTGTCGGGAGAGAGCGAGGCAGTGGGATCAGTGTGAGGACTGATACAGCACAGTCGGGAGAGAGCGAGGCAGTCGGATCAGTATGAGGACTGATACAGTGCTGTCAGCATACCTGTATTCTTTTTCGACATGACGGGCTTTCGGGATCACAACCCCATCATAAGTTGAGGAGCACCTGTACTAAAGTTAAAGCAGTCGAGCAGCGCCTATGTCAGCAAAGGTTTGGTCAAGGTTTCAGGTCCTGTCATCAACTGCCCCTCTGCCTCCACAGATGCTGCCCGACCCACTGAGCTCCTTCAACTTGCTGCAGATTCCAACCACCTGCACTCTCTTGTGCCTCTCTGGTCATTGTGTGAACCATGGAAATGTCACAAACATTTTGTGGCATTTAATCAAAACAGAGCAGATAATGATTGCCAAAAGAATTCAAAATAATTAGAAATTATTGTCATTAAAATGAAACATTCAACATTCAAGTTCAAACGATTGAATAAACTACAAGCAGAAGCAAATTGAATTGCTTGATGTACCCCTGGAGGCAGTCTGATAGATTCTAGATGTGGAGCAAAGCCCCACCTGTTGGACTGTTGAATTCTGGATTGTAATTACTCCACAAGTGCCCTGAACCAAGCTGATAAATACATCATACAATATCTCATACAAGATCTGAACAATTCAGCTGTTTGTTCAGTGCTTATCAAGCTCCAGGTAACCCAGATGAATGTACATAACAATTCTTATCAATGTGCCACCCTCTATTTTATTGAGATGGAATGTATGAAGCTATTTCCAGCTCATTCTGAATTCAGCAACAAACCGTTCAGTTTTCTTTGCCTAGTTTTACTGCTCACTTTCCAGAGCTCTTTTGGGTACGAGAATTTAATGCTGAGTGGTCGCATCAGCTTTAGTGGTGAGCATGAAAGAAATGAGTTGCCGTAAAAAAAACCTTCTGAATGTTCCGTAGGAAATTAAAATCTGCATATCCATTCCCGCTATGAGCTCCATTTGGCTCCACCACTTTAATTTGGTGGCTATGGGAACTAACTGTCCAAAGTGCAGCGTCCCAATGTGCTGGGAGGAAGTCGGCAGGTCACGCAACATCCAGAGGAAGTTGAAGGAAGTCCTTGTTTCGGGCCTGAGCCCTTTGTCAGAAATAAGTTAAAAAAAAAAGAGTCGTCTGAATAAAAATGACCTTTTGTGGTGCGCTGTGGTGCAGCAACCAGACCCAAAACAAATAAACCTGTATTACCAGCTTTAATTCACTTATACTCTGTTGGACACCAGTAGTAGTCTCCATAGCTCCACATGTGACTGGCCCGGGAAGTGATTGACAGCTGGCCAGATGGAGTCAGCCTCCCAGGTGGTCTTCCCGCAGGTACAGAGGTCGCCGCCCCCCCCCCCCCCCACCTCTGGCCCCGCAGTAGGCTGGTGGATGCACAGTACAGTGCTGTGATTGTATCACCACAACTTTTTTTCAAGTGTCAACACTATACAGAACAAAAGACAAGAGCCGGATTTTTGTTTTTGCCAACTGCTACCACTGTGCAAAGGAAGTGAATGAAGATTCAACTGCTAACCTGGTAAGATACTTGGAGACACAAGGGACTCCAAGTGGGAGAATCTGGAGCAAAGAGTAAACTCTTGGGGGAACACAGCAGGTCAGGCAGCATCTGTGGAACTAAAGGGACAGTCGCTGTTTTGGGTCAAGGCTCTTCATGAGTGAATCTCCTCACATGCCCATCTGCCCAATTCAGTAGCCACCTACTGTCCTGCCTACGGATGAGCCTGTGTTGTCTTCATCAATCACTGTGGAGCCAACAGAATGCAAAATGGAAGAAAGTCACCATTGATCCATATGGACAGGCTAAGAAAGTCAAGGTGAATTTATTTTTTATAATTTAGACATACAGCACAGTAACAGGCCATTTTGGCCCATGAGTCCGTGCCGCCCAATTTACACCTAATTAATCTACGCCCCCGGTACATTTTGAACGGTGGGAGGAAACCAGAGGCCCCCAAGAAAAACCCACATAGACACGGGGAGAATGCACAAACTCCTTACAGACAGCGTGAAATTCAAACCCCAGTCCCGGTCACTGGCTCTGTAAAGGTGCTGCGTTAACCACTAAGCCAACGAAAAATTATCACAAGTGAATCACTGGACAAGACAAAAAAAAGTAAACATTTTCAAACCCAAAGAAGCAAAGAACCTTCCACTCTCAACAGCAGAGAGAAATGTCCACTGATTTATGGTAAGCAATCTGGGAGGGGGAGGTTTAAAGGAACCTGGGGTGCAATCTTTTCACCCAGGTCTTAGGTGGAATCTGGAGCATACTGCCTGAGGATAGGGTGGAGGCAGCACTCCAACAACCTTCAAGAAGAAGTAAGACCCATTTCCTTGTTGACATGTCTGTCCATGGTCTCATGCACTGCCAGACTAAGACGACCTGTAAGTTGGAGGAACAACACCTCGTCTTCTGAAGGGGCTCCCTCCAACCAGATGGCATTAATATTGACGTCTCTGGCTTTCATTTAACCCCCCCCCCACACTTCTACCCCCATCCCCTTCCCCCAGCTCTGTCTCTCCCTTCCGTCTCCTTTCACGCTAACATGATAAATTCTTACCTCCTCCCTTATCATATCCAATTAACACCTTTTGTTGGTCTGGATTCCTCCCCCAGCTGGCACTGTCTGAATTCTGGGACTTTCTGAGATTTCCTGCTTCAGGCTCATTCTCATTATTCCTTGAAGAAGGACTCAGGCCCGAAACATATTTTTGTCTCCTATGGACGCTGCAAAGACCTGCTGAGTTCTTCCAGGATTTCAGTGGGTGTATACTTTGTGAAGGCATAGTAGGTTATGGGATGAGTGCTGGCAAATAGAACGCTACAACACAGAAACAGGCCCTTTGGCCCATCTAATCTGTGCCAACCTATTATTCTGCCTTGTCGCATTGATCTGCACTCAGACTATAGCCACCCATACCCCACCCGTCCATATACCTATCCAAATTTTTCTTATCTGTCAAAATAGAGCCCACGTTCACCATTTCAGCTGGCACCACTCTGAATATCAATGGGTTTGCCAAAGGACTGACTCCAAACTGCATGAATCTAATTCTGAACACCCTGGGAGCTTCCAAAACAGCTTGTGGCACAAAGCAATAATTTCCAGACTGCCTTACAACCTTTAATCAACAAAAGGTTCAAGCATAGATTGAATGGCTGACCCCTGGAGAACAGAGAAAGATACAGGTGGATAGTTCCAGGTAGACAAAATGGTGAAGAAAGTGTTTAACACACTTGCCCTCATCAGTCAGGGCATTGAGTACAGAAGCAGGAACATCATGTTTAGCACTGGAAAAAGATTGGTAGACTATGCTCAGATTATTGTGTACAGCTCTGGTCAGACAGCTGTAGGGAGGATGCCAGTAAGTTGGAAAGGGTGCAGTAAAAATTCACAAGTATATTCCAAGGACTGGAAGGGCTTGAGCTATAAAGAGAGACTGGGACTTTTCTCCTTGGAGTTCAAGAAGCTGAGAGAGGACCTTGTACATGTTCCTAAAATCACGAGGTACGTGGATAAGGTAAATAGTCACAGTCTTTTTCCAAAGGGAGGGGAGTCAAAAACTAGAGGGCATAGATTTATAGTGAGAGGAAAAAAGATTTAAAGAGCAGCAACTTTTTTACACATAGAGGCTAGACTGGTGGGTAAATGAAAAAGCTGCTCGTGGGAGGTGTAAAGGCAGATACTATTGCACCGTTTAAATAACAGATCCATGGACAGGAAAGGTTTCGAGCAGTGGTTTTCAAATGTTTTCTTTCCACTTGCAAACCACTTTAAGTAATCCCTCTGCCACTGGTGCTCTGTGATTAGTAAGGGATTGCTTAAGGTGGAATGTGGGTGGAAAGAAAAAGTTTGAAAACCACTATTATAATTGTCCCTCATTGACTTGTTATGTGCATGGTTTCATAACTCCAAAGGAAATGGGCCAATGACAATTTTTCTCAAGCAAAATATTTCAGTAACAATTGGTTCTTGAGCAGTGATTCTCAACCGTACCTTCCCACTCACGTCCCATCTTAAGTAATCCCTTCCTAATCACAGAGAACCGATGGCATAGGGATTACTTAAAGTGGAATGTGAGTGGAAAGAAACAGGTTGAGAACCCTTGCCTTAAACAGATCTTTAAGGCAGGGGTTGTCAACTATAGTATTTGCTATATTTGACTAGGAAAAAGGTGCTGGCTGACCTCATAAGTTGCTATGCCCCTCATAATCTTGTATACTTCTATTAAGTCAACACTTACCCTTTGTCGCTCCAAAGATAAAAGTCCAAGCTCTGTCAACTTGCTTCTCAAGACATTTTCCAATCCAGGCAAGGTCTGGTAAATCGCCTCTTCACCCTTTCTGAAGCATCTAAATCCTTCCTGTAATGAGGTGACCAGAAATGGACACAATAAAGGCAAAAATTGTGTCAGCCCTCATTAGTGAGAGAGAGGAGACAGACCAAGATTGACAGAGAGAGAGAGAGAGAGAGAGAGAGAGAGAGAGAGAGAGAGAGAGAGAGAGAGAAAGAGAGAGAGAAGAGAAAGTGTGTCTCCAAATGGTCCCTGTGAGTTGAAGCTGTTCCCATTCTCTACTATTTTCACAAGCATGAGATATTGGCTTAAAATTGGGCAAGTGCACGAGGTGACTGTGATGAAAAACAATTTTATTTGGAGAGCAGTTGTTACCAATAATTTTTTTAATATTTTATTTTTGATTTTCATGGACTAATAAAAATTCCAATAGGCATTTTAATCCCTTTCAACACTCATATAATATAGTGCCTGTATTTATCGCCCCCCTCCCCTCCCCACCCACCCTAACACAACTGAGAATACAGATACAAATACCGGTGGGGTCAATGAACCCTATAGAAACCTAGGAAAAAGCCTGGAAAAAAACAACCAGGGTGACTAAATAACAAAAAAAAAGTAAAAAAGAAAGAACTAAAAACAAAACTTTTAAAAAATCACATCGTCTGCATCGCGTCCAACTTCCCTAATCCCACTCAATTCCCTGCTGGGACTGATTGTTGCAGTACCCATAATTCGAAGGGGAGCTAGTCAATTCTGCGTGCCAAGTGGATTTCAAATAAGCTTTCCAAACCCTAACGATTGTGTCGTATTTCCTCCTTAGATTGTTCATGAATTTTCCAGGACAATGCAACTCTGCATTTCCACAATCCATCGTTTGGTATTTAATCGGGAATCAGACTTTCACGTAACTACTATATACTTCCTGGCTACCACCAAGGCGACCTTCACAAACTGAATTTAATATTTGGACAGTGTAAAACTCACTTTCCCAAAATATCCCAAAAGTTACAACTCTGGATCTGTGGAAAATCCCCATTTGTAATTTTTTTTTTCAGAAAGTCCCCTAGGTTTTCCCAGAAGGATCTCACCCTTGTACATAACCAGGTGGAGTGGACAAAAGTTCCAATTCCACACCACACCTAAAGCACATTTCAGAAATTTCAGGCTTTAATTTGTGTAATTTTTGTGGTGTGAGGTACAAGTGGTGCAAGACATTGTATTGCACCAACCTGTATCTGGCATTGATGACCCCAGTCACATTGTCCAGACACAGGTCTTGCCACCAGTCTTCATTGATTGTTGCGCCCAAGTCCGACTCCCATCTTTCCCTCGACCCGGCTTCAGGCTCTCACTTTGGAATAGGTAATACACCTTAGAGATAAATTTGCACACATTCCCCTGTCAAATTAGAATCTCCATGTAGGGTCATAGACAGTCCCAATTTTTCCCTTAAGAAAGATTTCATATTTCATTTGTAGATAGCAGAAGAATGTTCTCAGACAAATCGTCTTCGTTCCCCAACAGCTTGAATAACATAAGTTGGCCTCGCTTGTAACAATCCTCAATACACCCTAACACTTTCTGGCTCTAGGTGTCCAGGATTTTATTACCCAGAGTCAAGGGTATTAAATTATTCTGGGTCAAGGGCATTTTGGGAGATATCCCCCACCTCCCATCCAATACACTGCTTTATTCTTTTCCATGTCTGAAGGATGAGGTTATCCGTTTTCTTTGTGAATTCTCCTGCCATCTTTTCACCTACCGCGTGTAGTCCAATTGGTGCCCAGGAGGGGGGGATCCCCCTCCCTCAAAGAGTGAGGTAATGGTTTGAAGCATGATGCAACAGAATAAATCTTGAAAGGCAAGTTGTACAGACGGGGAGGGAATAATATACAGAATCCAGGGATTAGAGTCATAAAGACACACAATGCAGAAATGGGCCCTTCAGTCCAACTTGCCCACACCAATCAATGTCTCCCTACACTAGTCCCACATGCCTGCATTTGGCACATATCCCTCTGAACCCATGTATCCAAATGTTTCTTAAATGCTGCAATAGTACCTGCCTCCACCACCTCTGCAGCCCGTTCCATCCTCTGTGTAAAAATGTTGCCCTTCAGGTTCCTTTTAAATCTCTTCCCTTCACCTTAAATCCAGATCCTCATGGAGAAGGAACATCACCCCCAGACCCAAGTCATCATGGAGAGGGAACATCACCCCCAGACCCATGTCCTCATGGAGAGGGAACGTCACCCCAGACCCACATTCATGGAGAGGGAAGGTGAATTGAAATGGGTCCAGTGTCTGTGGGAGATGTGCTTTTTTTAAAATTTTTGATTTTTACAGACTCAACAAACCATAAACAAATCTCATATGCATATATTATGTGTTAATCCCAGCCCCTTCCCTCCCTACCTCCCTCCCCTTTACAACTGATGAAACAATCAATAAACTTTTATTAATACAGAATCAATTAGCTACCTTTCTTCATAAAAAAATCCACACACACATGATGTCTGTGTTCTCTTCTTTGCAAGTAGGAGGAATTAATCAAACCGGTTGCCAATATAATTCATATAACATTTCCATATTTTAACAAATATTCTTGAAGTAACTTCGTCTGCCTGTTCCACCATTGAGGAGTTGGTTGGAGTGTTCTTTGTCAGGGGCCTCACCCTCGAGCTCACCACCATGGGTGGCCCTACCAGGAGCAGAGCTCCAGAAGGCATTGCTCTTGGGATCTTAGGACCACACAAGCTTCTCCACCCCGACAAGGTGACAATCCACACAGAAGTGTGAATTCTTCCTTGTAAGCGACCTTCTTTAGGGGAATGGAACTGCATTTCTATATCCCATCGTGAAATGGTTAACTGGGAGTTGGATTTCCATGAAACCGCTATACATTTCCTGTTCTTCATCAAAGAAATTTGAAATTTTGATAACTTAAAACTCATGTTGCCGATGTTTCCCAAGATACACTTCCACTTTTGTAATTTTCTTAAGAATGTCCCCCAAAAAGACTGTCCTTTGTACATGGCCAGGTGGAGTGGACAAAAGTTCCAACATCTACACCACATCTAAAGCACGTTTCTGAAAAATCAGATTTTGCTTTATGTAATTTTTGCAGTGAGGTGTAACTGATGTAAGAAAGTATATTGCACAAATTTATATTTGGTATTAATGATTCCAGTCAACTGTTCACGGGAGGTGTTCCATCACCAGTCACTCAAAGCAATTCATAATGGTGGAGGTCAGTGCCACAGGGCATTAGTCAGCTGTAACCTGCTGAGTTTCTTCAGCACATCTGTGTGTCAGTTAATATGGAGGAGTTGGGCCAAAGAGTCTGTTTCCATGCTGTAAACTCGATGGAAAGAGTCATCTGGCAGAAGTTAGTGTGTGTGTTTTAACCCATGAGCATTTCTGTGTGGATTGTCACGTTGTCGGGGTGGAGAAGCTTGAGTGGTCCTGAGATCCCAAGAGCAATGTTGTCTGGAGCTCTGCTCCTGGTAGGGCCACCCATGGTGGTGAGCTCGAGGGTGAGGCCTCTGACAAAGAACACTCCAACCAACTCCTCAATGGTGGAACAGGCAGACGAAGTTACTTCAAACTCAATGGCTGTGAAGGCGGACGAAGACTGCCACAAATCCATCAGCTCCAATCGTCATGCTTTCCATGCCATTGGGACTAGTTAGTTGATTTGTGAAGTATCGTGTGGTTATTGGAGTGCAACATTAAGTGCACGTTAAACAAATACATGCACAGGCGTCTTCGCTCAGTGGGCCACTTTCCAAGATGGACTCATAAGCCACTTGAGAACCCATAGGAACAAAGACCTCGAGGGATAGCCATGACTCTCCTACCAACTAATGAAGTCTTCCCTCATTGGCAGTAAACGGTGATCAAGTCCCAGTCTACCTGCACTCAAGACAGGTGTTCTTGATCCCATGTTGTGTTGAGGCAGTTGCAGCCACCTCCCAACGTATGACTGTTGTAACTTGTCACCATTGTATATGGGCCAACACCTCAAGCCAAGTGTGGAAGCTCTGACTGACATTATACAAATGCAAGTCTTTCCCCACTTCAATTGATTACAAATATTTCATTTCTGTACACAACATAAAAGCGAAGACTGAAGTGTATTGGAACGATACGGTCAGAGTGCAGAGGTCCATTGGAGCTAGTTTTACAAGTTTGTAGTCCAGGGGTTAGCAAAATGTTTTGGACTTTTCCACACAGAAACTCATGTCAATGATAAGCTATTTGTTGTTAAATAAAGCTTCCATTTTTGTTTACAGCTTTCTGGATAAACTTTGTAGCTTAATTAGAACAGTGTGATTGAAAGGCTGCTCAGTCAAGGATGTCTTTCAGGCACTCAGGCATTTGTCTTATCTTTGTTCCAAGGATTGATCTCCTGTACACGGGCAAGACTCATCTTCTAGGCAAGAGGCAAAAAGTTATTTATGGAAAGCCTTTTAATTTTGTGTTTGGTACACACAAGCTGGTCGCAGGTGAGAGAAGAGGATAAGAGTGTGGGAGTGAGTGCAGAAGGAGAGAGCTGAGAGGAAAGAGATGGAAGGAAGGGATAGGCAAAGAGACAATTAGTGGAAGGGAGCAGATGGGTTCTTTGAGAGATGGGGGACCGATTCAGGGTTGTGGTATTTACAGTGTGTGTGTGTGTGTGTGTGTGTGTGTGTGTGTGTGTGTGTGTGTGTGTGTGTGTGTGTGTGTGTGTGTGTGTGTGTGTGTGTGTGTGTGTGTGTGTGTGTGTGTGTGTGTGTGTGTGACAGAGAGAGAGAGAGAAATGTAATTAAATTATTGTTTAAATTTAAAAATTTTTACAGCAAACCCACGTCCTCGAGGAGAAGGAACGTCAACCCCCAGACCCACATCCTCATAGAGAGGGAACATCACCCCCAGATCCATGTCCTCACAGAGTGGGAACAAACATCATCCCCAGGCCCATGTCCTCATGGAGAGGGAACATCACCCCCAGACCCACATCCTCACAGAGAGGGAACATCACCCCCAGATCCATGTCCTCACAGAGTGGGAACAAACATCCTCCCCAGACCCACGTCCTCATGGAGAGGGAGCATCATCCCCAGATCCACGTTCATGGAGAGGAAAGGTCTCCCACAAACCTACCTCTAGTTGGTTCGACGAGATCACTATGTAAATGGACAGGTCACCCCCAACTCATTGCGTACTGTTAAGCTGCACAGTAACACCCTGTTTACAATTTATTACGTGTGACCCCAGCAACTCAGCGTCATGTTTTGCAATTCTAAAATATGCAAGTATTTCATAGACAATAATAGCAGAATTTAAGCGTGCAGAGAGTCATAGAGGGGACAAGGTTTTGAGGAAGTTCAGGTACTATTGCGCCATTTAAGAAACATTTGGACAAATACATGGATAGGATGGGTTTAGGGGGGTCTGGGTCGAACTCGAGCAGGTGGGACAAGTATTGGTGGGACATGTATGCAGGTTGGGCCAAAGACCCATTTCCCATGGTGTGTTACTGTTTGACTCGATAATTTTAGTTTAATCCGACATCACATTCAGCAAAGCCTGTTCCTGTGCTCAACTGTTCTTTGTTCCATTTCAGAACAGGTTTCCTTCTACAATCTAAGGATGGCAGACAGGATCAGAACACAAGCCAACCACACCAGGGGACCAGAGCAGTGATTCTCTCGAAAATCAGTATTGCCGTTAGCCGAGAAGAGCCTGCCCACATTCAGCGTGATACGCTGCAGTGACTGAATTCAACCCTTGCTCCAGGATGTTCCTATTCACTGCAACCACCGGGCAGCTCCTGAAATGGTAGGAGGTCACTGAGAATGCATCTGATTCTCGTGTTTTGTTGAAATGCTGCAAACCCAGTTTGACCGTCCCGTGCAATCCTATCACTTGTTTTTTTTTAATCCATGTTTTTCTGCAAAATTTTTAATTCAAAGTGAAGCTGGACCATGGGAGTTTTATTGTGGTGAAAAATCCAAACTTTTCACTGTACCATGGAACACAAGAGCAATGGGCTTTTCTCTTTGAAGCAAGAGAGGTGATTGAATAGATTATGTGTGTAAGATTATGAGGGCCATCGATAGGGTGGACACCCAACACGTTTTTCCTGGGTGACTGTATCAAATACCAGAGGACGTCTGTTTAAGGAAGATTTGGGGTAGATATCAGAGGTAAGTATTTTACACAGAGAGTGGTGGGTGCCTGGAATGCATTGCCAGGGGTAGTGGTGGAGGCTGGTCCAATAGGGACATTAGACAGGCACATTCTTGCGGAAAAAAAATAGAGGGTCATGGGTGTGAGGTGGGTAAGGATTTGATCGTTGTGGCGCAGGTTTACATTGGTCAGCCCAACATCGTGGCCTGAAGGGCCTGTACCATGCTGAAATGCTCTCTGTTTTATGAATCGACTGCAACTCCACACCTGACCTTTCACCTCCTCTCTTCCCACAACTTGAATCCCCGAACTTTTCCCTGGGCAAGCAACGCTTTATTCACACAGTTTTTAACTGGACTCCCACTTCACACTGGGATCATCCAAAGTCCTCTCTGTGTTCTTCATTTACCCGAGACCCATCGAGTTTCTCCCTCCACTGCAAGTCTTAGAGGGACCACCACTGCGGTGTGCTCTTTCAAAGCCAACTTCCAAGCCCAGAGCTGCAAAGAGCGAAGCAACTAACGTGAGCAATTTAACCCTTAAATTCCATTGACCCTGCAAGGGAGCTATGTCTTTGCAATGAGCTCTTGCGTTTCTTGTTTTCAAAAATAGGGAAAATAGCTGCACAGAATGGAAGTCACATCCCTTCTTTTCAAAGGAACACATTGGCAAATTCTGGTTCAGTAACAGCGTGATTGTTGTGCTCTCAATAATTCAAAAGACTGGAGCTACAGAACAAGAGGCTTTTATTTACAATAAATTTGAAGGTCATCCTGTGCTGTGACATGGGCTCTCTGGGGTGGGGTAGAGTGTTGGAGCCTTTACACAGGGTCAGGAGGGAGGAGCTATAGGTACTGTCACAGATACGAGTGTACAGCAGTTCACCACATTCACCCCTTGTTTTTTTTTTAAATTTTGTCCAGTGGGGTGTCATGAGGGCACAAAGTTTTACGGGTTAAGTCTGTCCACCAACCTGGTCTTACACTGTGACCGACACAGATGTAGGGAAGGAGAAAATTTGTTCATGCAGGGTAGCATTGGTGGCAGTACATAACAGCAACCTGATAGTGTGGAGCCCCTCAGGAAGGATCTCCTGCCAATGAGAGTCAGGCTGCCCTCTAGACTTAAGGGTAGGAATGAGGGCCTTCCGCATTCTCCCTCTGCACCTGGCCATTCCATTGGTTCTACTGCTTGTGATGCCTCTGGCCAGCAGATATTGGCGCAGTTCATCGCTCATGAACAAGGACTCCCTGGTCGCTATAGGTATATGACGGGTATCCAAAAAGGGTGAACAAGTTGCACAGTGTCCTGATGACCATGGTGGTGGTCAAGTCTGGGCAGGGGATGGCAAATCAATGACCATGAGGAATTACATGTTGCACGGGGGCCCTTGAAGTCCATATTCAGGTGTTTGAAAGATCATGTGGCTTTCATCAGGTGTGCCCTGGCTGGTTGGGAGAAGTTTGGCTTGCACTCCACACAGACCCAGCAGTCACTAGTCATGTCTCTGACATTCCCGATGGAGTACGGCAGATTATGAGCTTTGTTGAGCTTCCCCAGGCGAAACAGAATATCATAGTTATAGGTTAAGAGTTCGATCCTCCACCTCAAAATTTTATCATTCTTTATCTACCCCCACTGTTTGTTATTAAACATGAATGCCACGGTCCGTTGGTCCGTGACCAGGGTAAAATGTCACCGGTCCAGGTAATGCCTCCAGTGCCTCGATGGAGGAGTGTTGGACTTCTGATCTTTGGAGGGTATGGGAGAAGAAGGCCATGGGCCAACCTGCCTGATTAAGGTGGTGGCTCAGGCAAAATTGGATGCTTCGCTCTCCACCTAAAATGGGGAAGATTCGTCCACTGTGTACATTGTGGCCTTAGCAATGCCTTCTTTTATGTGACCGTCAGTGGGAAGGATGTGCACTTGATAAGGGAGTGGGCTTTATCTGCATAATTAGGGATCCACTGGGATTAGTAAGAAAAGAACCCCAGGCACCTTTTGAGGGCCTTGAGGCTGTGGGAAAGGGAAAGCTCTAGAAGAGGACACATGCGGTCGGGGTCAGGAACAATGATTTCATTCTCCACAACATAGCTAAGGATCGCCGGGCAGATAGTCCGGAAAACACATTTATCCCTGTTGTAGGTGAGGTTTAGGCATTTGGCTTTTGTGAGGAATTTCTGGAGGTCAATCTTGCAGGTTGTTGGCTGCAGATCGTGACGTTATCCAGGTAAGGGAAAGTGGTGGGCAGGTCATTTTGGTCCACCATCCGGTCCATCTCCCTCTGGAAGACAGAGACACTGTTGGTAACACCAAAGGGTGCCCTGAGGAAGTGGTAGAGGTGGCCATCTGCCTCGAAGGTGGTGTACTGGTGGTCCTCTGGGTGCATGGGGAGCTGGTGTTAGGTGGATTTCAGATCGATCATAGAGAACACTCAATATTGGGCAATTTGATTGACCATATCCGCAATGCGAGCGAGCGGATACATATCCAGCTGCGTGTAGTGGTTAATGGTCTGGCTATAATCAATCACCATTTTGTGTTTACTTCCACCCTTGACCACCACCACTTGAGTGCTCCAAGGGCTGGTATTGACCTCTATGCTTCCCTCATTCGTGTCACCGCACCTCTGCTTTAATGAAAGCCCTGTCCCCTTCATTGTATCGCTTGCTTTTTGATGTGACTGGTTCATAGACGGGGGTGCGGTTCGCAGACAGTGGCGGGGGATTGATACGGTATGTGTTTAGAAGCACACACCACCAGGCTCAAAAACTGTTCCTTCCCTCCTGTTATCAGACTTTTGAGCAATTCTCTCACAAATAAAATTGATCATTTGATTTCACGACCCCACCTCATTGATCGTTTGCACTATTTTAAATGTACTTCTCTCTATAGAACTATATTCTGAACTTTTGCTTCATTTTGCACTGTCGTCTGCACTTAACTATGGGTCGCCTGGTCTCAATTGCACATAAAACAAAGTTTGTCACTGTATCTCAGTACCACATGATGATGAACAATTTGATTTGAAACGATTGAGAGAAATTGCTAGCTGTTGGAAAAAGGCTACAGACAAATATCTTGCCCAGTCCTCTGAAGTATGCCAAATCTGAAACTATACCATAACTTCCTCCAGTGTTCATTGACTTCTTTAGCAGGTAACTTGAAATTTCCCCTGGGAGGATCGGAGATGGGTGAAAATTAACTGCACGCGATGGAAGTCATACCTAATTTTTTTTTAAAGAAACCTTAATAAATTCTGCACTACCAACTGTCTGATAGATAAGAACCTGCTGGCAATAAGTCAGTCCTCTACGAGGACACAGACTATAAGTTATTACAGCACGCACACTGTCATTATAATCCTGTGAGCAAGCTACGAACAAATTCTCACTATCTGTAGGACTGCAGTCAATAGAAACCTCCACAGGTAACACCTCCGAGACACAGAATTCTTTGGAGTGAAACAGACAAAGGCACTTGCAATTACTGATGAAGCTTTCCTGAAATGTTTGCCTCAACCCAGCGCCAGCAATGTAAACCCCATTCATCACTCCCAAATGCCCTTAATGTAAATTGAGAATGCATTATGCAGAAAAAAAAACAATATCGATAAATTGCAGCAACTTGTGTCATTCTAGATAAAGTAATTACTTTTTAAATGAGCTTGTACAGATTTATAGGGAGAACTGTGGTTACACAGTATGGATAGATGAATGCTTGGTGTTTATTGTCATATGCATGAGTCGATATTCTAGTCCAATGAAAGGCTGACTTTCTGCAATTTCCCATAAAACACACCGACAACATTTAAGTATATTTAACACAAAAGAGGTAATAAATAGAAAAAGGTAGAAAGAGAAAAAAAACAGATATGTGGCAGTGCCAGTGGTAGAGGTAGGTGTAAACGTAACATCTAAAAGGCCCTGAGACAGGTACATTGGTAGGCAAGATTTAAAGGGAATGTGGGCCAAATGGAGGCAAGTGGGACTAACGTGGGAGACAATTGGACAGAATGTTAAAGATTAAAACTTTTCTTTTATTCAGACACAAAATTGGGAAGCATCAAGGCATTTGTTAAAGGTCCCAAGGAATAGGGAGCCAGCTTCAGTGAAAACGGGTCACAGGTCAGACCCGATCTAATTCAATTGTTCGTTATGCTCGAGAAGGTGAGCGTTCCAATATTTTCCCAAGAAAAAATTTTGCCCAAGCCTCTGGGGCGGCACAGTTGGCGTAGCGGTTAACACCAATGCCTTTACAGTGCCAGTGATCGAGACCGGGGTTCAAATCCCACATTGTCTGTAAAGAGTTTGTACGTTCTCCCCGTGTCTGCATAGGTTTTCGCCAGGGGCTCCAGTTTACTCCCACCATTCGAAACGTACCGGGGTGTAGGTTAATGGAATGTAAATTGGGTGTCACGGACTCGTGGGCCAAAATGTCCTGTTACTGTGCTGGATGTCTAAATTTAGATGTTTTTAGGTGTCGGTGCTAGGCAATTGTTCAGCAAAAGAGGTGTAAGGCACACATTCCTTCCGATAGACTACAAGTCACCCTTGGACAAGGTGTAATACTGTTTAGCCTTCTAATCAGGATCTCATGAAGCCAAGGATTGCAGATGGTGGATGGCTTTTCCAAGCAAATTCTACAAATTGAAATTTATGGTTGTAAAACTAAAAACGCTGGGCAGATGAATCTGTTGATCAGTGGCCAGGGTGAGCCGTCCAGTACGGACACTGCAACTGAAGAAGGCAGTGGGAAACCACTTCAGTATTTGTCCCATGTGTAATCATGATCTCAACATCAACTACGGTCTCAGATGAAAGGTGGAGCCTTCACTGAAGGAGAACAGGGGAGACAACAGCTACAATATGGAGAGTCATAGATCATGACGGATGGAGAGACGTGATTGCCCACGCCGAACGGCAAGGCACCTGAATGATGATGATGTCTAAATTTTAATTTTTTTTTTAAATGAGCACTTACCTCCTATACATTGAAGGTATCGATATGGAGGGCTGACGAAAGTTGCCATCATAAAGGTCCCCCATCACCCTGGTCACAACCTCTTCTCACTGCTACCTTCAGGCAGAAGTCTGGCACCTCCAGGTTCAAGAACAGTTATCAGGCTCTTGAACCCACCCCCATGTCATACTGACCATAAACTACACCAGGACCACCAAAGATCCGTCTGCACAACTGACACTGCAAATTTTTCAAACTCCGATTTATTTCCAAATGACTAGTTATTACTTTTTATCCCTCTTCCTTATATGTTATTATCTTGGTTTTCTCCTCTTGTGTGTTGTTTTGTGTTGTACATGTCTGTACCTGGGTATGTTAGACTTTCACTGAGACAGACATTATGTCTCTCTTCGTTAGCAGTGAAAAACCATCGACACAGCACAGTCTTTGCACAACTGCAAACAACCATTATTTATTTCTGAGGGATTATGTGTAGGAGTGGGGCGGAATTTTGAACAAACAGAGATCAAGGGAGTCAATAATGTTGGAAAGGCCAAAAAAAAACAAAAGTTTGAAATTCAGACCTTTAGAAGAGAGTGTCGCCATCTTAAGTTGAAGCTCATCGGGTGAACAGCAAAGCCACAAAATTAGAACCCAATGATTTTGTTCTTTATTAATTTCAGCAATGCCCAGTTTCCTGGTTTGAAGCCTTCACTTTAAAATCACAAAGACAAATTTTGAGAAGTTCCCCTAGAGCCTGTTTTTAATTAAATAAGACTCTGAGCAACTGGAGAAGCAAACTCCAGAAAGTTTACACATTTAAACCAAAGAGATTGATGTGAAGGAACAGACCTAACATACCTGATCGAAATGCAGCCTCATTTGTTCTGAAGACTGATGTTTGATGTTAATCCATCATTTGTTCAACTAAGTGAAGTCCGTCTCTTTTTTCTTTGTCAATGTCCTCCTTTCAGACGTAAATGACGACACCAAGCTGAAAATTGAAGCCCCATTTCACACAGCCAATATGAAAGGAAGATCATCAGTTGGGGTGGAAATCCGTGAGGAATCAGCGTTTGAAATGGAAGCGTCACTTAAAACGCGTCCATCAAACATCCCATCAAAACGGTGCATTAAGCAAACAAAGTGGGATTGCAAGTTGAAATTTTAATTTAGAAATCCAGCACAGTAACGGGCCCATGAGCCCATGCTGCCCCAAATGCACTAACTAACGTCCAAACCCCATATGTTTTTGGAGGAAACAGGAGCATCCAGAGGAAACCCATGCAGACATGAGGAGAACATGCAAAATCTTTACAGACAGTGGCAGATTCAGACCTGGGTCGCTGGCACTGGTAATAGCATTGTTACGCTGGCCATGTCAGTTGTTCATATCGACATTAGGATGTGGACTTGACTTGCTTTTGTTCTGTTCTGATTACTTACTTCTTGGAAGAAAGGCAGACCTTGTATTTTTTTACAATCTGACCACATCCACAGCATTTTACATTTGTAGCTTCACTCCTGCTGTACTGCCTGGTTGAGATGGCGGTGAAGAAGGGAAATGCGAGGCTGGCGTTCATTTCAAGAGAAATAGAATATAAAAGCAGGGATGTGATGTTGAGGCTCTACAAGGCCCTGGTGAGACCTCACTGAGTATTGTGAGCCATTATGGGCTCCTTATTTAAGATGCACGGCATTGGGTTTTGGGCTACCCAGAAGGAATATGACATGTTGTTCTTTCAGTTTACATTTCTCCCAACTGCTGTGTCCATGTTGGAACAGGGAGGAGAATTAAGCTGAAGTTAAACAAGAAAGTCTGCAGATGCTGAGGTCAAGTGCAACACGCAGAAGTGTTAGAGCAAGCCACACAGTGAAGAAAAAACAGCATTTTGGCCTGGGCCCTTTGTATAAAAATGTTCAGCAACCGGGATCTCCAGCTCAGACCCAGAGTGCAGGTCTCGGCGAAACAACCACACACTCAGAGTTTGCCCTCACCTATGTAGAGGATACCATACCGGGTGCAGTAGACAAGATTAAATTAGCTGACTGGTGCAGAAGATGATTTTTCATTTTGAATTGTACTCCCTGAAGGATCCTTGTTTTCCCAAGATTCTCAAGAACCAACAAAACCATTCAACTAGTCACGAATGATTTATGTCTTAAACCATGGAAATTTACAGTGCCTGTAAATAACGGTAGCAGTCTGCTGAAGCCACATTCCTGTTAAATCATTAAAACTGCAATAAATAGAAAAGGAAAGATGTCACTGAGCTGGAAAGAGTGCAGAAAAGATTCACGAGGTTGATACTGGGACTTGAGGGCTCGGCAGGCAGAGTCTTTTCTCCTTGAAGCGTGGAGGCTGAGGGGGGACCTAATGGAGGTTTCTAAAGTCATGAGGGGAATCGATAAGCTAAATAGTCGATCTTTTACCCAGGGTAGGGTATCTAAAACAAGAGGGTGTCAATTTAAGGTGAGAGGGGAAAGATTTAAAAGTGACCCAGGAGACAAGAGGTTCACACAGAAGGCAGTGGATGCATGCAACAAACAGCCGGAAGAGGTGATAGAGGTGGGGACAATTAGAGCCATGCAACACTGCACCACAGGAGCAATGCCCTTTGGCCCATCTAGTTTGTTCTGGACAATTTATTCCACCTAATACCATCAACCACAGCTCCTACACCCCTCCCATCCAATCTTCCCTTAATTGTTGAAATCGAACCCGAATTCACTTGCTCCACTGACAGCTCATTCTATGCTCTCGCCCCTCTGAGAGAAGAAGTTTCACCCAAATGCTCCCCTTAAACATTGCACCTTTACAATCAGACAGGGGCATGGATAGGAAAGGTTGAGTTTATGCTCAAGTTTATTGTCGGAGTGCCTACATGACATTCAACCCTGAGATTCTTTTTTTCCTGTGGCCAGACAGAAAACGATGCATATATAAGAGAGGGAAATGTAAACTACCTGATTGTGCAAATACAGAAAAAAAATATATTCAGTAATACATAATGTGCAAAGCAAGAGTCCTTAAAATGAGACTCTGATTGAGTTTGTCATTGAGGAGTCTGATGGTGGAGGATTAGCAGCTGTTCCTGAACCTGGTGGTGCGAGTCTTGTGGCACCGACACCTCTTTCCTGATGGTAAAGACGAGAACAGAGTGTGTGCTGGGTCGTGTGGATCCTTAATGATCGCTGCTGCTCTCTAACAGCAGTGTTCCATGTAGATGTTCTTGATGGTGGGGAGAGTTTTTGCCTGTGATGTCCTGAGCTGTGTCCTCTACCTTTTACAGGGCTTTACACTCCAGAGGTATTGGTTCCCCCATACCAGGTCATATCTGAAGAAGTTTGAAAAGTGTCTGATGGCATTCTGAACCTTCCTCCTGAGGAAGTAGAGGCGCTGACATGCTTTCTTTATGATTTCATATGTTATGTTGGGTCCAGGAAAGGTCCTCTGTGATAGTGACTCCCATAAATTTAAATTTACTCACTCTCTCCACCACTGATCCCCCAATGATCACTGGATCATACACCTCTGGTTTTGACATTCAAAAGTCAACAATTGGCTCCTTGGTTCTGGTGACATTAAGTGAGAGGTTGTTGTTGGTACGCCATTTAGCCAGGTTTTCAATCTCCTTCTTGTAAGTTGACTCATTGCCCCCTTTCAATACAGCCCACCAGTACGGTATCAACAGCAAAATTGTAAATCGTGTTGTTGTCGTACTGAGCCAGACAGTCATAGGTGGAAGATACAGTGGCCATTTCTTCAGCACTGATTTTCAGGTCTCAGCTGGGTACTCTACCCAAACCATATGGATTCATTCTCCTGAAGCCAGCCCACATGTCATCCTCGGATACTGTCAGTAGAAGATCATCAGGGATGTAGGAATATGCAGCATTTCTTCCTTGTGCTGGTGGTCAAATTGGGAATAGAAGGCATTGTGTTCATCTGGGAGTGAAGCTTTGCTGTCTTCTCTTGCCCTGGATTTGGTTTTGTTGCAGGTTATGTCATTCATCCCCTGTCACAGCAGTCAGGTATCCTTCGTTGTTCCCATTCTCATTTGGAATCTCCATTTTGCCCAGGAGACAGCTTTCCACAGGTCCTACCTGCGGTTTGTGTTGTGATCTGTGTGGTACGCATCGAAAGAACCAAAGACTTGTTGATCCAAACCAAGACTTTTATTAACTAAAAGACTGGAGCATATCACAAGTAAGTCGACCAGTCCAGAATGACCTGGTCTGGCTAGGACCAATCCTTTAAGACCTGCCAGTAGGTGTGGCTACACTCTCAGCCAATCACAGTCATCCTACACTTCTTCTCCCTTCTTTGGCTTGGCTTCGCGGACGAAGATTTATGGAGGGGGTAAAAAGTCCACGTCAGCTGCAGGCTCGTTTGTGGCTGACAAGTCCGATGCAGGACAGGCAGACACGATTGCAGCGGTTGCAGGGGAAAATTGGTTGGTTGGGGTTGGGTGTTGGGTTTTTCCTCCTTTGCCTTTTGTCAGTGAGGTGGGCTCTGCAGTCTTCTTCAAAGGAGGTTGCTGCCCGCCAAACTGTGAGGCGCCAAGATGCACGGTTTGAGGCGTTATCAGCCCACTGGCGGTGGTCAATGTGGCAGGCACCAAGAGATTTCTTTAGGCAGTCCTTGTACCTTTTCTTTGGTGCACCTCTGTCATGGTGGCCAGTGGAGAGCTCGCCATATAACACGATCTTGGGAAGGCGATGGTCCTCCATTCTGGAGACGTGACCCATCCAGCGCAGCTGGATCTTCAGCAGCGTGGACTCGATGCTGTCGACCTCTGCCATCTCGAGTACTTCGACGTTAGGGATGTAAGCGCTCCAATGGATGTTGAGGATGGAGTGGAGACAACGCTGGTGGAAGCGTTCTAGGAGCCGTAGGTGGTGCCGGTAGAGGACCCATGATTCGGAGCCGAACAGGAGTGTGGGTATGACAACGGCTCTGTATACGCTTATCTTTGTGAGGTTTTTCAGTTGGTTGTTTTTCCAGACTCTTTTGTGTAGTCTTCCAAAGGCGCTATTTGCCTTGGCGAGTCTGTTGTCTATCTCATTGTCGATCCTTGCATCTGATGAAATGGTGCAGCCGAGATAGGTAAACTGGTTGACCATTTTGAGTTTTGTGTGCCCGATGGAGATGTGGGGGGGCTGGTAGTCATGGTGGGGAGCTGGCTGATGGAGGACCTCAGTTTTCTTCAGGCTGACTTCCAGGCCAAACATTTTGGCAGTTTCCGCAAAGCAGGACGTCAAGCGCTGAAGAGCTGGCTCTGAATGGGCAACTAAAGCGGCATCGTCTGCAAAGAGTAGTTCACGGACAAGTTTCTCTTGTGTCTTGGTGTGAGCTTGCAGGCGCCTCAGATTGAAGAGACTGCCATCCGTGCGGTACCGGATGTAAACAGCGTCTTCATTGTTGGGGTCTTTCATGGCTTGGTTCAGCATCATGCTGAAGAAGATTGAAAAGAGGGTTGGTGCCAGAACACAGCCTTGCTTCACGCCATTGTTAATGGAGAAGGGTTCAGAGAGCTCATTGCTGTATCTGACCCGACCTTGTTGGTTTTCGTGCAGTTGGATAATCATGTTGAGGAACTTTGGGGGACATCCGATGCGCTCTAGTATTTGCCAAAGCCCTTTCCTGCTCACGGTGTCGAAGGCTTTGGTGAGATCAACAAAGGTGATGTAGAGTCCTTTATTTTGTTCTCTGCACTTTTCTTGGAGCTGTCTGAGGGCAAAGACCATGTCAGTAGTTCCTCTGTTTGCGCGAAAGCCGCACTGTGATTCTGGGAGAATATTCTCGGCGACACTAGGTATTATTCTATTTAGTAGAATCCTAGCGAAGATTTTGCCTGCAATGGAGAGCAACGTGATTCCCCTGTAGTTTGAGCAGTCTGATTTCTCGCCTTTGTTTTTGTACAGGGTGATGATGGTGGCATCACGAAGATCCTAAGGTAGTTTTCCTTGGTCCCAACAAAGCTTGAAAAACTCATGCAGTTTGGCATGCAGAGTTTTGCCGCCAGCCTTCCAGACCTCTGGGGGGATTCCATCCATACCTGCTGCTTTGCCACTTTTCAGTTGTTCAATTGCCTTATATGTCTCATCCAGGGTGATGAGACATATATGAGACACTACAATCTATACATATACACATTGGTGATAGAATCTGTACTATCACATTCACCCCTTCTTTGAGAACCCACCCCAGGGTGGATGGAGGTTAGGGGCTGTACTGGTCATGGGGTCTAACCATCCGGCGTGACCGCCGTAGCACCAGGATTGGGGTCGCTGGAGTCGTGTCGCCGGTAGGCCCGTAGGGTGGGGCCACTGCTTTGCTCAATTCCCCAACGGCGTTGTCGCCAGTCTGGCCTGAGCTGGTTGGGTGGTGCTGGTCCCTCTGTTCAAGCACATGACCTGGGGGAGAAGGAATAGGGGGAGGTTGAGTTAAAGGCACTGCTGCACCTGATCCGTCTTGGGCTAGGTCCCTTACCGAGACTGTGTCCATTAGACCGGAGGGCAAGTGTAACCGCTATCCAAACGGTGGCATTCTCTCTTTCGACTTGCCCATTACCACGTGGGTTATAGCTGGTGGTCCTGCTTGAAGCAATACCACGCTCCAGAAGGTACTGCTGCAGCTCCGCGCACATAAACGAGGACCCCCTGTCACTTTGGATGTAACTGGGGTACCCGAAGATGGCAAAGATGCTGTGCAGGGCCTCTATAACTGAGGAGGCAGTCATGTCCGAGCAGGGCACAGCGAACAGGAAGTGGAAGTACTCGTCGATGGCCGTAAGGTTGTAGGTATTATGGTTGGTCGACGGTAGGGGCCCCTTGAAGTCTACTCTGAGACACTCAAAGGGGTGGGTGGCTTTGATGATGTGGGTGTTCTCTGGATGGAAGAAGTGGGGTTTGCACTCAGCACACGCAGGGCAGGCTCGGGTCATGGAGTGAATCTCCTCGACCGTGTAGAGCAGGTTGCGAGCTTTGACAAAGTGCGCAAACCTAGTGATCCCTGGGTGACAGAGCTCCTCGTGGAGATTCTGCAGCCTATCCAGTTGCATGTTGGTGCAAGTCCCCCTGGAGAGCACATCTGGTGGGTCGTTGAGCTTACCTGGCTGATACAGTATGTCATAATTAAAGATTCTCTACCTGGCAATTTTGTCATTCTTGATCTTACCTCGCTGGGTATTGCTAAACATGAAGGAGACCCCGTGTTGGTCAGTCAGCAGCGTAAACCACCTGCCAGTGAGGTAGTGTCTCCAACGACGTACTGCCTCGACTATGGCCTGGGCCTCCTTCTCGACAGAGGAGTGTCGGCTCTCAGGACCCTGGAGGGTTCTGGAGAAGAAGGCTAATGGCCGGCCGACCTGGTTCAAAGTGGCTGCCAGTGCAAAGTCAGACGCATCGCATTCGACTTGAAACGGAATGGACTCATCGATGGAGTGCAGCTTTGCAGCAGCGATGTCTGATTTAATGCGGTCGAAAGCCACACTAGCTTCAGTTGACAGGGGGAAGGAGGTGGTCTTGATGAGTGCCCGTGCCTTGTCGGCATAGTGTGGAACCCATTGGGCATAGTAAGAGAAAAAGCCCAGGCAGCGTTTGAGTGCCTTTTGGGTGTGGGGGTGGGGGGAAAGTCCACGAGGGAACGCATGCAGTCAGGGTCCAGCATGACCACCCCGTTCTCCACCACACAACCAAGAATTGCGAGCCGAGTGGTCCGGAAGACACACTTGTCGAAACTGTAGGTCAAGTGCAGCCGAATTGCAGTCTGAAAAAATTTCTCAAGGTTGGCATCATGATCCTCCGTGTCATGGCCGCAGATGGTGACATTGTCCAGATACGGGAAAGTAGCAGTCAGTCCATTCTGGTCCACCATTTGGTCCATTTCCCGCAGGAAGACTGTGACGCCATTTGTGACCCCAAAGGGTACCCTGAGGAATTGATACAGCCGCCCATTTGCTTCGAAGGCCGTGAAAGATCGGTCTTCTTGGCGGATCGGGAGCTGATGATAGGCCAAATGTAAGTCAATGGTGGAAAATACATGGTAGAAAATACACGGTATTGGGCAATCTGATTCACCACATCCATGATCAGTGGAAGGGAGTACGCATCCAGGAGTGTGAAGCGGTTGATTGTCTGGCTGTAGTCAACAACCATCCACGGCTTCTCCCCGTTTTTAACAACCACTACCTTGGCCCTCCATGGACTCGAGCTAGATTCGATAATGCCCTCATCAAGCAGTCTGCGCACCTTGCTTGTGATAAATTTCCTGTGTTCATAACTATATTGCCAGCTTTTGGTGGCCACAGTCTTCCAGCCAGGGGTGAGATTTGTGAAAAGTGCTGGCGGAGCAACTCAGAGCATGGAGAGACTACAGGTGTGGCCCCGGGACGGGGGGCGGGTGGCTTGGTCTGCCGCTGGCAGGAGGTTCCCGGGGTGGAGTGGTTACAGACAGAGAGTGGAGTGTGATGCCCCCCAAAGTGCAGGGAAATGGTTTGAAACTGGCACTGAAAATCCAGTCCCAGCAGAGCAGGGGCGCACAATTGGGGAAGGACTAATAGTTTGAAGTCTGTGAACTTGATGCCCTGGACTTTCAGGGTCGCCACACAATATCCCATTACCCCAGTCGAGTGTGATCTGATCGTCAATGGAATTCTCTGTGCAGTGGGGAGAATAGTTAGTCCGCAACGGTGGGCCAAGTCTGGGCAGATAAAAACTGTCAGTTAACCCCAAGTCAAATAGGCAAGTGGTAGAGTGTCCATGCACTTTAATCAGTTCCATTGCTTTTGTGAGAGGTTGGGGAAATCCTGGTTGAGGGTTATTGATGCAGAGACTTGTAATGTAGACAGTGGAGACCTGTGTGATAATGTCACGCAACGTGTGTGTGATGACGTCACACAAATAGTGGGGCCTGAAAAAACAGTGTCGGAGAGGTGGTATTGCTGCCTGCAGCCAAAGGTAAGTGTTGGGGGTCGCTGCTTGCCATCGGCGGTGGGGTGGACAGCGGTGGCAGTGGTGGGTCCCTGGTCGGCGGCAGCGGGTCCCTGGTCAGCAGCGGTGGCAGCGGGTCTCTGGTTGACAGCGGCGGGAGCAGGTATTGAGGTCGGGGCTGGGGCCTGGTCGGACATTGCTTCGTGAGGTAGGGTGAACGTCGTTGCAGCGAGGGTGGGTTGTACCTTGTGCGCTCGGCATCTGCCCCGTGTCGTCAGGCGCTGCCCCGCAGTTGAGTCCTCACTCTCATTAGACGAGAGCTCTGAGGAAGAAGTGATTGAAATGGAGAGTGGCGATTTGGCTTCACACGAGGCACTGTGTTTGACGGTGTCCATTTTGGAGCAACAGACTACAGCAAAGTGGCCGTTTTTAAGACACTTCTGGCACCTGGCTTTTCTTGCCGGGCACTGGGACTTGCTGTGCTTGTTCCTCCCGCAGAAATAACACTTCGGGGTCGCATCGGGCAGCGTAGCAGCAGTAGTAGGGTAGAGGGTGGGCATCCTACTCACATCAGAGTGTGAGGTCCAGCCCCGAGAGTACATGTCCATACTTAAGACCACAGCCTCCATCGTCTCCGTGATCCGGATCACATCCTCTAGGTTTTCTCCCTCGTGCTCTCGCAGGCGCTGCCTCACCTCATTCGATCAAACCCTGGCCACATAGGCATCCTGAATGAGATCATCTGTGGTCTCCACAGCAGTTCTGTCTGTGCAGGCACAGTCCCTGCCCATTGCCCTTAGTGCCTGAATATAAGCTTTACAGGACTCACCGGGCTGTTGCCTCCTTGTAACAAGTTTGTACCGAGCATAGACACTGTCACCAGTCACTCGTAGAGCCCTTTCAGCACCTTCATGGCTGCAGTGTAAGTGGTCGCATCCTGGACACTCTGGTAGACTCTTGGGGACACCATAGTCATCAATATTAGTAGTCGATGGTTGTCCTCTATCACAGCAGGATCAGAGAGCTGTAAGTATGTTTTGAAGCATCTCACCCAGTGCTTAAAGTCATTCGAGGCTGTAGCTGACTGTGGGTCGATGTTGAGGTGTCCTAGCCATAGCATATGCTCCACCCCTTCAAAATTTTTATAGTTAGTAAAATTGTAATGCGCGTCGAAAGAACCAAAGACTTGTTGATCCAAACCAAGGCTTTTATTAACTAAAAGACTGGTGCATATCACAAGTAGGTTGACCAGTCCAGAATGACCTGGTCTGGCTAGGAGCAATCCTTTAAGACCTGCCATTAGGTGTGGCTATACTCTCAGCCAATCACAGTTATCCTACACTACCATCTGTACATATGTACATATACACATTGGTGATAGATTCTGTACTATCACAATCTGGATCTCCAGATTTGAATGCTTGTGATCCAGCTGTCAGCAGGTTCTGCATTTCATTGTTCATCTAGGGTTTCTGGTTGGGGAAAACCCTGAATGCTTTGGTTCATCCACAGCTGTTTTAATAAAGTCAGTAACGGCCCTAGTCTACTCGTTAGATCCTCAGCAGAGTCCTTGAACACCATCCAATCCACCGACTTGAGGAAGTCCTGTAACTGTTCTTCAGCCTCCCACAGCCACTTTCTGACTGTCCTGACATCTGGAGCCTCTATCTTTAGGCCCTGTCTGCATGAAGGCAACAGGAGCGCCACCAGGTGATCTGACTCGGCAAAATGCGGTCTCAGTAAAGAACAATAGGCCTTCCTTATCTTAGTGTAGCAGTGATCAAGTGTGCTGGGACTTCTGGTACAGGCAGTTATTAGAGTTTGATTGGGGCATGCGCGAGAGTCAAGTGCCCTAACAATACTGAATTCACGTCCTTAACTCTCGTGAATGCACCAACTAAACTCCAATACACAAACTCACTGCACGTGCACCAACCAAAGACAGCAATCAAGACGGCCCAGCCCATGGGCTCCGGGACGCCGACTAACAAGGTAAGCACGCACATTTTGGCTCTGACATGCCCTGCATCCCTGTTATAGTTTGTCAAATACAACATAAATTGCGTAAATTTTATATTTTTTCTTGCCCTTCATAAAAAATTTGGTCGTATGGCGGATGAATGTTAGTTGCAAGTCGGGGAGTGCCCGTACTTATTTTCTTGTATATTTATTAATTTTCCCCTCTTCTGAATTTTAAAGTTCTCCTTCAATAGCTTCATTAAAAGTAAGAGTGAGGTTTTCCTGAATTCCAAAATAATTTGCTTTGGAACCTTGTTCCACCATATTTAGACTTCCTGACAAGTTGTGAAGAGAAGGATTAGATGCCACCTCAACTCTTTAAAAACTGCTCATCAATTAGGAAATCAAATAAGATGAATACAGGGTATAACAGCACTTAACAAGAGCAAATAGATATTGTCAATTAACCGGTAATTTTTATTCTGTGTCATTAATGGGGAGATAAATGAACAAAATAACCAGCTCGACATATACAATTCATTGCAATATAAATCATTAAAAGAGAGAATTAATGGTGGAAATGATTAGAATCTCTTATTGTTTTAGTGGTTGAGATAGGATTAAATCCCCAGGCAATTGTTGTTAACAGACTTGATACTTTTATTGAGTAGTGTGTCCCCTGTTTATAAAGGGTAACCTGTCTCTTTATCACTTAATACTCATTGTCGTCAGAGATATGGTTAATGCATTTTCACTCCCTTCCCCCCACCAATGCACTCCGGGGGAATCTAGTTGATGAACACCCCCTTCAGCAGCAGAGCTATTATTTTTATTCACTTTTCACTTTATCCGCAATTCCCGGGAAAAAGGAACGGAGATTCAGAGAGCTAATCAGCATTTATAACATGGGAATTAGCTGTAAGATTTTCCAATGAACTATTAGTTACGTCAGGACTGTATTTTGCAGTTGTCAACATCTATGCGTATGTGGTCAACAGTGAAGCAGTTGGCTGAGATGATGATGCCTTTGGCTTTCAGACAGGCTTTGTGGTTCAAACACCATGCCTCAAGAATATAATGTCGACTGCAGGAGATCTCCAGTTTGGCATAGTCCTATTAGAGCTTCTCTCCCAGATGAACCCAATGCCTTCTCCACCCGATTTGATGACAGTGCCAGCAAAGAACCGCCCCTCCACCACCACCCCCCCCCCCCCCCATGCCCTTTGATGATCCCATCCTGTCTGTATCTGAGGGTGATGCTGAGAGTGAATCCGAGGAAAACATCCGGCCTGGATGGAGTACCAGGCTGAGTATTAAAAATCTGTGCTCACCAACTTGCCAATGTATTCATGGATATCTTCAGCATCTCACTCTGGCAGGGTGTGGTCCCCACCTGTTTCAAACAGACATCTATCGTACCAATGTCCAAGAAGAGTGTGGTAACCTCCCTAAATGACTATTGATCCATGGTGCTCACATCACCAGTGATTAATTGTTTTGAAAGGCATGTTGAATCATATCAGCTCCCGCCTGAGCAGTGACGTGGATCTGTTCCATTTCTCCGATCATAGCAACATGTCTACTGCAGATGCCTTCTCACTGGCTCTACAGAAAGCTTTGGAGCACCTGTATGGCAAAGATGCACATATCAGGATGCTCTTTTCAACTACAGTCTGGCATTTAACACCACCATCTACTCAAACTTGATCAGCAACCACCAAGACCTGGGACTCAGTGGTTCCTGGATGTCCACAATCAGTGAGGATTCATAAGAACATCTCCACAATCTCCTTCAGGACCCGAGCACAACAGGGCTGAATTCTTAGCCTCCTGCTCCACTCATTTTACACTGATGACTGTGGGGCTCAGTACGACATCAACACCATCTACAAATTCCATGACAATACCATGGTAGTGTGTTGTATAATAAGGGGCAACAAAAACTTGGTTGAATGGTGCACCAACAACAACCTCACACTCAATATCACCAAAACCAAGGAGTTGATTGTTGACTTCAAGAAAGGAAAATCAGAGGTGTACGATCCAGTGGTCATTGTGGGAATCATATTAACCTTCTCTATCTCAAACAACGCACTAAGGATCCCCTGAACAGGCTTTATATGAATCATACATTAAGATTATTCTTGAGCTACTCTTTATCCTGCAACGTTGCTATCCTCTGACTTGTCATACACTCTGAAAATGCTAGGTGATGTGATATCAGTCCACCTTTCTCATTTCTTTAAGAGTGTTCTGATTTCCATCTTTCTTTCAATTTAGATATGCAGCACGGTGACAGACCCTTCCAGCCTACCAGTTCATGTCACCTAAAAACAATTAACCAACTAGCCCCAAATATACTTGGAAAACGAGAGAAACCAGAAGGCCCAGAGGAAAGAGGGAGAACATGCAAACTCCTTACAGACAGTGGCAGATTTGAACTCGGGTCGCTGGTGCAATGAGAACATGGTGCCAACTGCGGTACTCCCAAGAGAAAGTATTCTGTCCAAGTGCATCACAACTTCCGTAAACCTGATGACTCTATAAAGACAACAGCCCACAATTTGCTTGGGTGAACTTTGAAAAGTTTTAGGGAATTAATTCCTTCAATTTCTGTCACGCAATATCTACTACCTAGAGGATACGTTTCTGAGAAAGGCAAAAGAAGCTCACATAGATCATCCCCCAGTCTCTGGGAAAGGAGATGTATTGAGCCCTGGCAGTCACTTCTGGTACAGCTCTCAAACCATGGATCTTCAGAGACTGAAGATTGTTTACAAGTGGATTGTATCGAAGCGGCCTATTTCCCAGAAGATAATCAAGGTAATAAAATTAACCGTGTACAAACAATAACTGGCATCTTTTGCCCATGAAGGGATTCACTGTAACCTTCACCCACAATTCATCCAGCACTATGTCAGAGGCATGTTTTACATCCTTAGGCTCAACTTGCCTATGTTTGTCTCCAAGGGGGCTTCTTTCCTTCCCTCCTTTCTTCTATTCATTCTTCCTTTTCTTCCTTCTTTGTTTATTTTTTTCCTTTCATCCTTTCCTCCTTACTTTCTCTCCTTCTTCTTTCCTTTTTTCTTTCTTTCATTCTTTCTTTCCCTTCTTGTTTGTATGATGGTGCTGGAGTGCAGAGACTCATTGCTCACCTCTGAATGACAAAAGAAAACTTCTCCCTCTATCTCGGTCTACCTGACTGCAAGAAATAAATCTAAATCTGGTTGTGAAACAATTGTGCCAACTATTGGGAATGTATGTGATCTCACTTACTGTGTTTTTTAAAGGAACTGTGTGCAGATAGTCATCCTGATGAATCTCATTTGTGGAGGATAAAACATCACTTCAACATAGAGTGAGAAAATCAGGGAGTTACACATGATGGAAACAGGCCTTTCAGCCCAACTTAACCATGCTGACCAAGTTGTCCACCCAAACTCATTCCATCTGTCTGTATTTCCTTGGACATTTCCTTCCCATGTATCGATCTAAATATATTTCAAATGTTGCAAATGTGCCCACCTCTACTATTTCCTCTGCCAATTTGCCCTGTCCTCTGTCTCATTTATCCTCTGTTTTTCAGCCTCCAACATTCTCCTTTTTTTCTTTCTTCTCCTGCCAGCTATGTTCCAATTATGGGCACAATTTCAACATTTGAAGGACATTTGGAAATATATCTGGATGGGAAAGGTTTAGCTCAGTGGTTCTCAACCTTTTTCTTTCCACTTTAAGTATTCCCTATGCCATCGGTGCTCTGTGATTAGTAAGGGATTGCTTAAGGTGGTACGTGAGTGGGAAGGGAAGGGTGAGAATCACTGCTTTCGACCCAATTGTTACTGATATATTTTGCTTGAGAAAAATTGCCATTGGTCCATTTCCTTTGGAGTTCTGAATCCATGCACAGAATGAGTCATTTAGGCACGATTAAAACAGTGGATTTCAAACTTTTTCTTTCCACCCACATACCACCTTGAACAATCCCTTACTAATCACCAAGCACCGATGGCATAAGGAATACTTAAAATGATATATGAGTGGAAAGAAAAAGGTTGTGAACCACTGGTTTAGAAAGACTTGGACCAAATGCAGACAAATAGGACAAGCTCAAAATGGTCATCACGAAAATGTCTCTGGGAACCTATGTCTTTTTTTACCCACCACTCTCTGTGTGAAAAAGGTGCCCTTCAGGTTGGAAAGCCAGCTCAGGGAACCAGGAGTGTGTTGACCGAGACAGAGAAGGGTTCATGTGAAACTTTGGATATCAATATGCCATCCAGAATAGTTGGAAAATATCAAAAGAGGTATAAAGTGTCACTCAAAAACCTACTCAGTAATCTGCTGAAGAATAGAAGGGAAAGCCTTGGATGAGAAGGGAATTGGCTGAGTTTGCGTAAGAAAGGCTTGTTGTTGGCAGAGTTAAACAAGAAATTCTGCAGGTATTTGGGGTCGAGTGCAATGCAGAAACATTCTGAAGACATTCAGCAGGTCTCACAGCATCCACAGAAGGTAAAAAGGAATCAATTATATTTTTTAAAATCAAGCAGATGTCTGAATAAAAAGGAAAGGAGATGGAGGAGGAAGGGAGAAAGAGCAGGCTAACAGGTAAGAGGTCATAGATGGATACAGGTGGGAGGGTGGAAGAGAAACAAGGTGAGAAGTGTTGGGGGTTGAGGTCTGATAAAAATAGCTCTCTGAAAGGAGAAGAAAGGGAAGGGGTTTGGGGGCCAGTGGAAAGACAAAAGGATTAGGAAAGAGAGAGAGAGACCGGAGAAAGGAAATTAACAGAAATTGTAGGTTGATGCTGATGACATCTGGTTGGAGATTCCGACGCCTCAGTTTAGCTGTGCATGATGTCAGATTGTCTCAGCAAGGTTTGTGCAAAGATCAGATACTGTCTTACAAGGGGAAACGTAACATTGTGCATTTGAATGAGGCAAATGTCAAGCACGTCAATCATTCTAGCTGCTGAACAGAATTCTGTCACTGTGTGTCTTTGATAGTGTATCCTCAGTGCCATGAAGATATTACAAAGATTGCTCATTTGTATACACAGAACAAACCATGGTGTAATGTAATTATAAGGGCACCGTTTCTATTAAGCCCTTTGAATTCCATCCCCAATTGAAATGAGGCCACGGCTGATCAGCTTTCATAACTCCACCTGTCTCTGATACATTTGGTTAAAACTCTTACAACATTTTCAATTGTTCACTAACCTCAGCAGCTCTCTGCAATAAAATAGGTTCAGTTCTCCACCCCTTTTGAGCTTATCTTATTGATTGAATTGGGTTGTTTATAGTTATGTATACTGAGATACAGTGTAAAGTTTATTTAGTGTGCCATCCAGGTAAGTCAACTTCAGAATCATCATTTTATTGTCATGAACAGGTCATGAAATTCGTTCTTTTGCGGCAGCGTCATAGCGCAAACATCCAGATTAAATATCCATCTTTCCACATGACTGTAAAAAAAATTAAAATAATAATGCACGAAAAGTAAGGAGTGTCTTTGGTTCATTGATTATTCAGGAATCTGATGGCAGCGGGGAAGAAGCTGTCCTTGTGCTGTTGGGTGCTCGTCTTTAGACTCCTGTACCTTTTCCCTGATGGTAGCAGAGTGAAGAAGGCATGGCTTAGGTGGTTGTGGTCTTTAAGGATAGAGGCTGCTTTATTAAGACATCGTCTCATGTAGATGGAGTGAAGTCTGGTGCCTGTGATCTTGCAGGCCAAGTTAACAACCCTCTGGACTTTATTCTTGCCCTGAGAGTTGGTGCCTCCATATCAGGCAGTGATGCAACCAACCAAAATGCTCTCCACAGTACACCCATGGAAATTTACGAGAGTCTTTGGTGACATACCGAATCTCCTCAGACACCTCACAAAGTATAGTCGCTGGTGAGCCTTTATTGGGATTGTATCAACATGGAGGCTCCCAGACAGATCCTCGGAGATATTGACATAGAGGAATTTGAAGTTCTTGACTCTCTCCACTACTGAGCCCTCAATGAGGACTGGGTTGTGATCCCCTGAGAAGTCCACAATCATCTCCTTGGTTTTGCTGAAGTCAAGGATCCAGTTGCAGAGGGAGTTATAGAGACCTAGGGTTTGAAGCTTCTTGACCAGCACTGAGGGAATAATGATGTTGAAGGTTGAGCTGTAATCAATGAAGAGCAGCCATATGTATGAATTGCTGTTTTCGAGGTGATTGAGGGCTGAGTGTAGAGTCAGCAATATTTCATCTGCTGTGGAACGATTGTAATGACAGGTGAATTGCAGTGGGTCTGGATTTTTGCTTAGGTACGTGTTAATTCTCGCCATGTCCATCCTCTCAAAACACAGTAGAAGTTAGTACTAGTGGGCATAGTCATTCTTTGGTACCAGGATGATTGATGTCCTTTTGAAGCTGGTGGGAACCTCTGACCGCACCAATGAGAGGTTGAAAAGGTCCGTGAACACTCCGGCTAGTTGGTTGGTGCAGTTTTTCAGTACCCTGCCAGGTACACTATCAGGGCCAGTCACCTTGCTGGGGTTCATCCTCTTGAATGATGTTCTGGCGTTGTCCTCAGAGACAGATATCACAGGGTCCTCAGCTTTTTAAGGGATTCATTGGGTAATGAAGCATCACAGCCATCTATAGTGTTCACCCTCACTTTGTAGGCTGTAATGGCCTGCATTCCCTGCCGTTGTTCAGCCCCTACCGTGCCAACTTATACGCAAGTCCAATATTAAAACAAAAGTGCAAGTTGTAGGGTTACAGTAAGTCAAAGAGTGCAGGGTGCAGTGTTATGTGGAGTCAGAGTGCAGGGTGTAGAGTACAGTCAAAGAGTGCGGAGTGCAGTGTTATGTGGAGTCAGAGTGCAGGGTGTAGAGTACAGTCAAAGAGTGCGGAGTGCAGTGTTATGTGGAGTCAGAGTGCAGGGTGTAGAGTACAGTCAAAGAGTGCGGAGTGCAGTGTTATGTGGAGTCAGAGTGCAGGGTGTAGAGTACAGTCAAAGAGTGCGGAGTGCAGTGTTATGTGGAGTCAGAGTGCAGGGTGTAGAGTACAGTCAAAGAGTGCGGAGTGCAGTGTTATGTGGAGTCAGAGTGCAGGGTGTAGAGTACAGTCAAAGAGTGCGGAGTGCAGTGTTATGTGGAGTCAGAGTGCAGGGTGTAGAGTACAGTCAAAGAGTGCAGGGTGCAGTGTTATGTGGAGTCAGAGTGCAGGGTGTAGAGTACAGTCAAAGAGTGCGGAGTGCAGTGTTATGTGGAGTCAGAGTGCAGGGTGTAGAGTACAGTCAAAGAGTGCGGAGTGCAGTGTTATGTGGAGTCAGAGTGCAGGGTGTAGAGTACAGTCAAAGAGTGCGGAGTGCAGTGTTATGTGGAGTCAGAGTGCAGGGTGTAGAGTACAGTCAAAGAGTGCGGAGTGCAGTGTTATGTGGAGTCAGAGTGCAGGGTGTAGAGTACAGTCAAAGAGTGCGGAGTGCAGTGTTATGTGGAGTCAGAGTGCAGGGTGTAGAGTACAGTCAAAGAGTGCGGAGTGCAGTGTTATGTGGAGTCAGAGTGCAGGGTGTAGAGTACAGTCAAAGAGTGCGGAGTGCAGTGTTATGTGGAGTCAGAGTGCAGGGTGTAGAGTACAGTCAAAGAGTGCGGAGTGCAGTGTTATGTGGAGTCAGAGTGCAGGGTGTAGAGTACAGTCAAAGAGTGCGGAGTGCAGTGTTATGTGGAGTCAGAGTGCAGGGTGTAGAGTACAGTCAAAGAGTGCGGAGTGCAGTGTTATGTGGAGTCAGAGTGCAGGGTGTAGAGTACAGTCAAAGAGTGCGGAGTGCAGTGTTATGTGGAGTCAGAGTGCAGGGTGTAGAGTACAGTCAAAGAGTGCGGAGTGCAGTGTTATGTGGAGTCAGAGTGCAGGGTGTAGAGTACAGTCAAAGAGTGCGGAGTGCAGTGTTATGTGGAGTCAGAGTGCAGGGTGTAGAGTACAGTCAAAGAGTGCGGAGTGCAGTGTTATGTGGAGTCAGAGTGCAGGGTGTAGAGCAATGGTTTTCAAACTTTTTCTTTCCACTTGCATACAACCTTAAGGAATCCTTTACTAACCACAGACCAGGTGAACTTTTGTGATGTTGGCTGCCTTCCAGAGGCAGCTTTATTCACGATAAATTATTTACAAAAGGAAAACTGTTCAAAGTCTCTCAGCACCCTTTGTGTCATATCCTGACATTTCCATCACTGCACATTGGTACGATCATTTTGCAGCATTGCCACTACTGGGACACCTTGCCATTACTTCCCCCCTCTATTGGTTGAGGGACTTCCCCTCAGTCTCTGCCCCTCAATGCCGAGTAATGGGAGGACTCTAGACTGTGCTCCTTCTCCTCATGCTGGCCACACCAAGTTCATCCCTTAGCACGTACTCCTGCAGCCAGGAATGTGCTAGTTTGGCAGCATTCCCTCACCGACATCTCCGTATGCTGAAAGACCAGTAGGTTTCATGCCGTCCGAAGTGCGTCTTTTACCGAGTTGATGGTCTTCCAGGAGTTCTGGATGTCTGACTCTGTATGTGTCCCCAGGAACAGCCCTTAGATCAGAGAGTCCTCTGTCCCACTGCTGCTGGGGAGGAACTCTGACAATGGCCCTTGCATTCTTCTCTCCGATGCTCTTAGCAAATCTGCATTCCTACATTCTACAAAGAGATGGGCGGCGGTCTCCACTTCACTTCAGTCATCTCAGGGATAATGTGTTTTGTGGGTAATGTTCCGATGGTACAGGAAGGATCTGACCGGGAGGGGTCCTCTCAATGCCTGCCAGGCCAAGTTCTGGTGCTTGTTCATGAGCACTGGGGAAGAGGCATTTCACCAGATGACCATTACCATCTGCACAGGGAATCACCCCACTGTGTCCATCAAATCCTCATCTCTTCATGTCTGCAGGATGTTCCAAACTAACCACTGCCTGATGGCCTTGTGGTCAAAGATGTTTGTTTGAAAAAACTTTTCCACAGGGATATATGGTGTTGCAGAGGTCAGTTGACTGGGACATTGCATGTGCATTTGGCCAGGTCCATCCTTTGCAACACATGAGACAGGTAGAACCCCAGCACACAGAAGCACTTGCTGCCCTCGTTCTTTGGTTCCATGCACAGCCTGATGTAGCCACACATGAAGGTGGTCATCAGGATTAGGGCCAAATTGGGTACACACGCCCCCATTGTCTGACAGGGTATATGGCAGCACTTCTGATGGTGAGAGAATAAAGAGAACATGGCACCTTTATTGTGCTGGAGGGACAAGCCCACATCATTTACTGGGGGCCAATGACTCGGTGCCAGGAGTGTTAATCTAATTACAACAGTCAATGACCCAAGGCCAAGTCCAAGCAGGCTAGAGAGTGATGTCCAGGTAATTTACCTGGTGCCAACAGCAAGGTGTGCACTAATAGGTGGGTGGAACCAAACCTTGATTGGCAGCTGGTGTGTCCTCCGATTAGGTAGGGGGCAGTGCTGTCACATGACAGCCACAACCCTTCCCAATACACTGACGAAGGGGGAGAAGAGAGTGTCAGTGGGGTCGGTTGAAGATGTTCGTACTCTGAATGTTTGCAACATGGCACAGCAGCCTATCTGGGCCATCCTTTTACCACTCATGACTGACACGAAAGTCAAAAAAGACCATATTACAACTCAAAAACACCCATCCCAGTTGTAAATCTACACATGGCAGTGAAGAGTTTCAGTCGGACATCTACAATACCATCAGCCGCATCAAGGAGAAACCAGAACCACTTTATCAGCATAAATATTTAACCATAACTAGTACATTACTGTACACAAAAAGTCCTGCAGACACCCAGCAGGTCACGCGGCATCCATAGGAACTAAATGGTAGCCAATGTTTCCGACCTGAGCCCTTCATCAGGAATCTGGGAAAAAAAGTGGGGGTAAGGGGGTGGGAAGAGGAGGAGAGAGGAGCACAGGCTAACAGGTAAGAGGTAATGGGTGCAAACTGGTGGGAGAATGAAGCTGAGAAATGATAGAGTGAGAGAGCAGAGAGCTAAGAAAGGTCACTATCTGATAGGAGAAGGAAGGAAAGGGGGTGGGGAGCTGGGGAAAAGGAGACAAAGGGTTAACAGAAATTGGAGGTCAATATTGATGTCATTTCGTTGAAGACTGCCGTGACAGAATAATACAGTGCTGGCCTCGATTTGGCAGTACGTGAGGGAGTACTGTGCCCCATTCTGGTCACCATACAGAGAATGCAGAGAAAATTGAGAAGGATATTGCTGGGACAGGTGGCTTGAGTTACAGGGCAGAGCTGGATAGACCTGGACTTCCTGGAAGTGTAGGAGGCTGAGGAGCGATCTTACAGAGGTTTATAAAACCATGAGGGGCATGGAAAAAAAAGATCATAGTCTATTACTTAGGGCAAGTGAGTCTGAACATGGAGAGCACGAATTTGAGGTGATGGGGCAAAGAATTGAAAGGAGGGGCAATTCTTTATGGGTCAAGCTTCTGAAAAAGTGGTGAAGGCAGGGACAGTTACAATGCACAGAGGATAGTTGGACACATTCATGGGTGGGAGAGGTTCAGAGGGATATAGTCAAGATGCCAGCAAATGGGGTTCACTCAGGGAAAGGGTCTGGCCAGCATTCAATCAATTGGATGAAAGGACCTGTTTCCATGCTGTAAAATTCCATGACAAATTATGACCAGATTCAAGAAAGGAGGCCACAGGAGACTGTCCAAAAAGAGAAGGCTTCGTTTGGAATACTTTATTCACGTGGTCCCATCAGACTATTAAAATTTTCTGGAGAAGGATCGAAGAGGGCCTCAAGGATTATATGTCATTTAAAAAGCATTGAACGAAAGAGAGAGAGAAGACCACTGACTGGTCATAGAGTTTTACAGCCCTTCGACCCAATGTAAACATGCTGACCAGGTTGTCAGCCCAAGCTAGTCCCATTTGCCTGTGTTCAGCCCATGTCCCACTGAACCTTTCCTATCCCTGTACCCATTTTAATATCTTTTAAATTCACTCACAACTCTGACAGCTCATTGCACATGCCCAGCATCTTCTGCGTGAAGAAGGAACTCCTCAGTACCCCTCCCCCCACACCTTAAATCTCTGGCTTCCTGGAGGAAAGGACAACGGGTTTATTTATCCATGCCCCTCATGATTCGATAACCTTCTATAAGTTCATCTCTCAGCCTCCAACACTCCCGAAGAAAGTCTGAGCCTTTCCTTGTAATTTAAACACTCCAGTTCTGGCAACATCCTCATGAATCTTTTTTACATGAGAACTAATGTTTATAAGCTGCATCAACATAGCAGTACATCAAGATAATTTTCTTTCACAAAGAGTCATCAGTGTGATGAATGGGGCTTTGCAATGCTTGCAACAGGGGCACACTCTCCATGCAGACAGATATTTGGGGCACCGAATATTTTCTGAGCTTAGCTCAATGGTAATGTGCAGTGAAAAGCGTAGTCCTGTGTGCTATCCAGACAGCATTTAAAAAAACCGTCACCCCACTCCAGCACCATTTTTGTTTTAAAAATTAACAGGAAACCACATTGTAAGTGAATGACAGATTAACCGTTTAAACTGGGTGCCCAAAAATTTAATAAAAAGGCAAATCAAAACCACAGTCCTGTCAAGTCCATAACAATCACAGCTATCATCTTTTTTTTAAACTTTATTTATTCGTTCAAAAAACAAATAATATATGACATATGCAACAATTAACCATAAACATGAACATTTTTTTATAGAAAAAAAAAGAAAAGAATCCCCCCCCACTTCAGCCAACTCTCCTAAGGAGAGCCATAAAGAAAGAAAAAAAGAAAGAATATTAAATAAAAATTAAATATACATATTAAGATCTAATCAATATAAATTGAAATGTAAATATTCTGAATATAACAACCACTTATTAATTTTAAAATTATAATTATCACGCGAAACATGTGTAATTTTTTCCATTATTAAACAATATTTCATCTCATTATGCCATCTATTAATATCAATCATATTTGTATCTTTCAATGTACTAGCAATACATTTTTTCACTACAGATAAAGCTAAATATACAAACGCAAGCTGAAACTTATCTAATCCCAAGCCTTTCAGAGGTTGCAAACTACCCAATAACTGTCCATCATACTGACCTCCACCATAGCCGCTCCTCTTCTTCTCCCAATGGACTATAGGCTGAGGAGCAGAATTAGACCATTCAGCCCATCAAGTCTGCCCCACACTGCTCCACCTGGAAACTACATGAAATTGGTCTCAGCCAAAAGTTCAAGTTCATCTGACTGTACATATAAAACTCAACAAAACAGCATTTCTCCACTCAACGGTCCACTTACAGATAATACAGAGTAAGTACATGATAATCACATATCTACAGAAAGAAATAATTCAAAATAAATATGGATAAACACTTTGTGATGATTTACTTGGTTACAGAGAACTGTTCATCAACCTTACAGCATATGCAAAGAAGCTATTACCTAGCCTGAGTCCTGATTTTGATGCTCCTGTACCCCCTTCTCGGTGACCACCTTCCAAATACTTTGCAGGTTAACCCTACCCCTTCCCCTGAACAGCATGTGGGGACAGGAGCACCGAGATGCCTCTATCTTGATGTCCTGCTCTAAGTTATTTTATTTTAAACATGGTGCTAAGTCTTACACAGGAGATAGAGAGTGTCTTGATGCTCAGCTGCAGGACATTGGACGAAGCTGACTTGCTCTTTTATGTACCTTGTTGTTTACAGACCTACAGCATGGAAACTTGCCCACACCATTCAAAATGTCCGATCCACGCTCATCCCACCAGCCTACATTTGGCCCATACCCCTCAAAACCCATCCTATCTATGTATTTGTCCATTTTTTTCTTAAACATTTCAATAGTACCTGCCTCAACCACCTCCTCTGGCAGCCTGTTCCATGCACCCAGCACAAGATCACAAGATGTTAGAGCAGAAGTAGGCCAGTCAGTCCATCGAGTCAGCTCTGCCATTCTATCATGAGGTGATCCACCCTCTCACTCAGCCCCACTCCCTGGCCTTCTCTCCGTAACCCTTGATATCCTGGCTAATCAAATACATGTCAATCTCTGGCTTAAATATGCCCAACAGCTTCCAGACTGCCTGTGACAACAACCTCCACGACCCTCCGGCTAATGAAATGTCTCTGCATCTTTTATTTTAAATACACTCTTATTCTGAAAATGTGTCCTCTTGCCTAGACACCCCTACCATGGGAAACATCCTTGCCACATCTACTCTGTCCAGGCCTTTCAGCATTCAAAATATCTCTATGAAGTCCTCCTTTATCCTTCCGTACCCCAATGAGTCAATAAATGTCCAAGAGCCAATAAATGTTCCTCACATGGCAACCCTTTCAATCCTGCTATAATTCTAGTAAATCTTCTCTGAACCCTCTCCAACACCAGCACATCCTTTCTCAAATAAGGTGCCCAAAACTGTACGTAATACTCCAAGTGAAGTCTCACCAGTGCCCTATAGAATCATTCACCCACTGTATTAAAAAAAATTACCTCTCTGGTTACTGTTAAATCTCTCCCCCATCCCACCCCCTTCGCCACTTTAAACCAATGTCCTTTGGTTATCAACTCCCGATTTTGGGCAAAAAGACTCTATGCATTCACCCAATTTCTTCCTCATGATTTTGAATACCTCCATGAGATCCCCCCCTTTTGCAGTGCTGTGATGCAGCCAGTCAGCACATTTTCCACTATCCATCAGTAGAAGTTTACCAAGGTTTTCAATGTCATACCAAATTCCGCAAACTCCTGAGAAAATCTTGATGCTGACGCGTTTTCTTCACAATGACATTTGTGTGTTGGGTCCAGGAAAGGTCTCAGAGATAGTGACACCCAAGAATTTAAATATGCTCACACTCTACACCTCTGATCCCCCAATAATCACTGGATTTTACACCTCTGGTTTTCCCCTCCTGAAGTCAACAATCAGCTCCTTGGTTTTGGTGACATTGAATGTGAGGTTGTTGTTGGTGCACCATTCAGCCAAATTTTCAATCTCTCTCCTGTAGGCTGACTTATCACATCTTTTTATGCAACCCACTACCGTGGTATCGTCAGCAAATTCGGCATACGGAGCCACACAGTTGTAAGTGTAAAGCGAGCAGACCATTCTCTGAGGTACCCAGGATAAACTTCCCAAAATGCAACACCCCACGTCAATTTGCATTAAATTCCATCAACCATTCCTTTGTCCAACCGATCAAGATTTTGTTGCAAACTTTGGCAACCATCTTCCCTATCTAAAATGCCAGACAGTTTAGTGCAGTGGTTCTCAACCCTTTTCTTTCCACTCACATCCCACTTTAAATATTCCTTAAGCCATCGGTGCTCTGTGATTAGTAAGGGATTGCTTAAGGTGGGATGTGAGTGGAAAGAAAAAGTTTGAAAACCACTGTTTTAATCATCCCTAATTGACTCGTGATGTGCAGTTTCTGAACTCCAAAGGAAATGGGCCAATGACAGTTTTTCTCAAGGAAAATATTTCAGTAACAATTGGGTCAAGAGCAGTGGTTCTCAACCTACATACCACCTTAAGCAATCCCTTACTAATCACAGAGCACCTGTGGCATAGGGATTACTTAAAGTGGTATGTGAGTGGAAAGAAAAAGGTTGAGAACCACTCCTTTAGTGTTATTTGCAAATGTGCTAACCATGCCATGTACGTCTTCATCTAAATGGACCTATCTGCTAATATGGATGATTAACAGCAATGGGCCCAACACCGATCCCTGTGAGACACATCAGGCCCCCAATCTGAAAAACAGCCTTCCAGCATCACCTTCTGATTTCTACCTGAAGCCAGTTTTCTATCCATCCTGCTATCTCACTTGGATCCCATGCGGTGTAAGCTTTGCGGAGCAGGTCCCTATAGAACGCCTTGTTGAAATCCAAACAGACCATTCATCCACATCTCTACCCTTGTCAACCTTCTTGGTTACCTCTTCTACAATCTCAATGAGATTTGTGAATCCAAACAAACTCTGCAGGAAGAACTCGGCAGGCCAAGCAGCATCAGTGGGAGAGAAAGAGCAGTCAGCATTCCGGGCAGAGGAGTGAGCCAGATTAGTGTGTGGAAGGGGTGAGGCAGGGGCCCCGTGTGGGAATGGCCGTCTAGCAAGTTGAATCAAGCAAATCTTTTTGGATACTGGGGCCCTGAATTTTCCCCTGCAACCGCTGCAACCGTGTCTGCCTGTCCCGCATCGGACTTGTCAGCCACCAACGAGCCTGCAGTTGACGTGGACATTTACCCCCTCCATAAATCTTCGTCCGCGAAGCCAAGCCAAAGAAGAAATGTCCACGTCAGCTGCAGGCTCGTTGGTGGCTGACAAGTCCGATGCGGGACAGGCAGACACGGTTGCAGCGGTTGCAGGGGAAAATTGGTTGGTTGGGGTTGGGTGTTGGGTTTTTCCTCCTTTGCCTTTTGTCAGTGAGGTGGGCTCTGCGGTCTTCTTCAAAGGAGGTTGCTGCCTGCCAAACTGTGAGGCGCCAAGATGCACGGTTTGAGGTGATATCAGCCCACTGGCGGTGGTCAATGTGGCAGGCACCAAGAGATTTCTTTAGGCAGTCCTTGTACCTTTTCTTTGGTGCACCTCTGTCACGGTGGCCAGTGGAGAGCTAACCATATAACACGATCTTGGGAAGGCGATGGTCCTCCATTCTGGAGACGTGACCCACCCAGCGCAGCTGGATCTTCAGCAGCGTGGACTCGATGCTGTCGACCTCTGCCATCTCGAGTACTTCGACATTAGGGATGAAAGCGCTCCAATGAATGTTGAGGATGGAGCGGAGACAACGCTGGTGGAAGCGTTCTAGGAGCCGTAGGTGATGCTGGTAGAGGACCCATGATTCGGAGCCGAACAGGAGTGTGGGTATGACAACGGCTCTGTATACGCTTATCTTTGTGAGGTTTTTCAGTTGGTTGTTTTTCCAGACTCTTTTGTGTAGTCTTCCAAAGCCGCTATTTGCCTTGGCGAGTCTGTTGTCTATCTCGTTGTCGATCCTTGCATCCGATGAAATGGTGCAGCCGAGGTAGGTAAACTGGTTGACCGTTTTGAGTTTTGTGTGCCCGATGGAGATGTGGGGGGGCTGGTAGTCATGGTGGGGAGCTGGCTGATGGAGGACCTCAGTTTTCTTCAGGCTGACTTCCAGGCCAAACATTTTGGTAGTTTTCGCAAAACAGGACGTCAAGCGCTGAAGAGCTGGCTCTGAATGGGCAACTAAAGCGGCATCGTCTGCAAAGAGTAGTTCACGGACAAGTTTCTCTTGTGTCTTGGTGTGAGCTTGCAGGCGCCTCAGATTGAAGAGACTGCCATCCGTGCGGTACCGGATGTAAACAGCGTCTTCATTGTTGAGGTCTTTCATGGCTTGGTTCAGCATCATGCTGAAGAGGATTGAAAAGAGGGTTGGTGCGAGGACACAGCCTTGCTTCACGCCATTGTTAATGGAGAAGGGTTCAGAGAGCTCATTGCTGTATCTGACCCGACCTTGTTGGTTTTCGTGCAGTTGGATAATCATGTTGAGGAACTTTGGGGGGCATCCGATGCGCTCTAGTATTTGCCAAAGCCCTTTCCTGCTCACGGTGTCAAAGGCTTTGGTGAGGTCAACAAAGGTGCTGCTCAAACTACAGGGGAATCACGGTGCTCTCCATTGCAGGCAAAATTTTCGCTAGGATTCTCCTAAATAGAATAATACCTAGTGTCACTGAAAATGTTCTCCCAGAATCCCAGTGCGGCTTTTGTGCAAACAGAGGAACTACTGTCATGGTCTTTGCCCTCAGATCACAACATTATAGTCTCCTGAAAAAATATTGCTGTTGTCATAGGCTGTAGTTGGAAAAGTGGGCAGCTCACTAAGTTAAGCATTCTGCTGAAATGGCCTGCTTATTCTTGGATCTATCACCATGGTAACAAGGTGTGCAATTGCACCCCAGTGCTTCGCTCTGCAACGTGCATCATTATTGCATTCTTATGAGTATCACAGATCACTGGATTGTCTAATAGCTTGGTTAAAACAGCAAAAAGAGAAGGATCTTTTGCATGTGTTAAGCATTATATATTTTGCAAGAATTGTCTGAAGAGTTCATCTTAATTAGTTCCTTTGATCAAAAGATGACACATTCTTCACACCATAAGCTTAGATGGAGCAGAAATTGTTCAATGCATCCAGAAGATAGTTCCTCTAGGAAGAGGACCATACTACCCCATCCAGGTGAACAGATTTGCTGCAGGGGAACATTTCGGGTTTAGTTATCACTCTTCCTCAAGTTTCAAGACATGGACTTGGGGCTTGTAGTAAACTACCAAATGGGGTAGGGGAAATTATAGCACTATTCAGCAGGATCTGGAGCCAGTTAAAAGGGAGCAGCTGTTAGCAGGCAAGTCCACACCTGACTGGTGGGAGTTGTTTAAGGACAAACTAATGAGAATCAAAGACTGGCACGAAGAAGTGAAGTCCTGGCACGAAGAAGTGAAGTGTGAAGGAAGACCTGGGAGGGAAAAGTAAGAGAAACTTGGATAACGAGAGAGGTTATATACTTAGAAAAAGGAGACATATGCCAAACTAGGAAACCACAAGCAGTTAGGTCCATGGACAAATATAATGGTTACATGAAAGAAATCAAGCAGGGCTTTGGGAAGGCCAAAAGGGGCCATGACATGTCTTTGTCAAGCAGGATTAAAGAAAACAAGCAAGAGGATGACAAGGGAGAGGATAGGACCACTCAAGGACAAAGGGAGAATTTATGGTTGGAGTCAGAGGAAGTGGATGAGGTGCTACCTTAGTGTTTACCAAGGAGAAGGGCATGGACAATGATAGGGAGTATCATGTGGAGAAAGCTAATGTGTTCTGGCATTTTGAGTTCAAGATAGAGGTGGGGTTGGGTCTTCTGAGGAGCATGAAAGGGGACATCCCCAAGGTCAGATGGGATATATCCCTGCTTATTGAAAGAGCCAAGTGAAGAGATTGCTGGGGCCTTGATAAAGATCTTGGCATCCTCGCTAGTGACAGGAGATGTCCTCAAGAACAGGAGAGTGGATGTTGTACCTTTGATCAAGAAGGGGATAAGGAATAATTTGGGCCAGTTAGCCTCACATCACAGAGGGGAAACTTCCAGGATAGGATGTACGCACATTTGGAAAGTCGTGGTCAGTCGAGAGATAGGAAACATGGCTTTGTGCGGGGCAGATCAAGACTTAGCTATCTGATTGAGTTTCTTGAGGAGATGTTGAAGGTAGTTAATAACGGAAGAGCAGTGGACATCGTCTACATAGCCTTTAGTAAGGCATTTGACAAGATTCTTCACAGTAGTCTGATTCATAAGCTGCAGATGTACAAGATACGAAATCAGCTTGTCCATAGAAGACAGAGGGTTGTACTGGAAGGGTGTAACTCTGGCTGAAGGCTTGTTTTTTTTGCAGGGATTCAGGGTTGAGTCTTCTGTTGTTTGTGATAGACACAAATAAAAAAAAGTATGTGGGTGGGTTAGTAAGGTTGTAGAGGATACAAAGATCTGCTGAGTTTCTCCAGCATTGTGTTTTTACTTCAATCACTGTATCTGCAGACATTTGTGTTTTACCCCATACAAAGATCAATGGAGGGCTATCAGATATGGCAGAGAAATGGCAGATGGAGTTTAACCCAGACATGTGTGAGGAGGTCAAATTGTAGGCCTCTTAAAAGCCTTCATGTGCAGAAGGATCGGCTCGTTGAAAGTGACCATTCCACTTTTTAAGGATGGTAAAGAAGGCGTGTGGTATGTTTGGCTTCACTGGGCACTGCATTGAGTATAAAAGGAAGGAAGTCATGTTGCAGCAAGATAAAACTTTGGTTCAGGTGCACTTGGAACGTGTTCGATTCTGATTGCCCCATTGCAGGAAAGATGCAGAGGCTTTGGAAAGGGAAACTCCTAGAAGCGTTTTACTAGGATGTGGCCTGGATTAGAGGGCATGAATTATGGTGAGAGATTGGAAAAACTCAAGTTATTTTCCTAGAGCATCAGAAACTGAGACTTGAGAAAGGTATATAAGATCAATGAGAGAGATTGATAGGGTGGGCTGTCAAAATCTTTTCCCTAGGGTAAAAGTATCATACTCTAGAGGACATCCATTCAAGTTGGGGGAAGGTAGAAGTTTAAGGAAGATGTGCAGGGCAAATATTTCACACAAATAGTGGTGGGGGGTCCTGGAACTGGTGGTAGTGTTTGAGAAACTTCCAGATAAGCACATCAGTATGAAGGGGATGGAGGGAAATCTATCATTTGCAAGCGGCTGGGCTTTACTTTGACTTGGCCATCATGTTCTTGTCCTGCACCGAACTGTTCTGTGTTCTACATTCAAAGAATCACAGTCACAGACTTCTGCAGCACAGAAACAGACCCTTCAGGCCAACTTGTCAATGCCAACCACAATGCTTATTTGAGCTCATCTCATTTACCTGCATTTGGCCCATATCCCTCTAAACCTATCCTATCCCTGCCTCTACCTCTTCCTCTAGCAGCTCGTTCCACATACTCACCACCTTCTGTGTGAAAAACTTGTCCTTCAAGTCCCTCTCAACTTAAATCTATGCCTTCCAGTTTTAGACTCTCCTATCCTGGAAATATTCACCATATTTCTGTCCATTGTAATTTCATTAACCTCTATAAGTCCAAAGTCCAACCCACCAATTTTCCCCTGCAACCGCTGCAATCGTGTCTGCCTGTCCCGCATCGGACTTGTCAGCCACAAACGAGCCTGCAGCTGACGTGGACTTTTTACCCCCTCCATAAATCTTCGTCCGCGAAGCCAAGCCAAAGAAGATAAGTCCAAAGTGTAACATTAACTTCATGTTTCTCTCTCCTCAGATACTGTGTATATAGTAGATAGAATATTCATGCACAGAGCAGGCCCTTCCACCCACAGTGTTGTGCTGACCTATCTAACCTTTCCCTTCCTCACACCCATATAACCCTCTATTTTTCCTACATGCATATGCCTATCTTTTTTGAATGTCTCTCTTGTACCAGCCTTCAGCACCAGCCCACCCACCACCCTCCCCACCTCCCCTGCCAATGTATTCCAGGCACCCACCACTCTCAGTGTAAAAAAAACAACTCTGACACCTCCCCTCACCTTAAACAGATGTCATTAGGTATTTCCTATTGTCCTCCCTGGAAAAAGATGCTGACTGTCCATCTTACCTAGGCCCAGATTCTCTTTTATGTCAAACCTTCCAGCAAACACTAATTTATTTCCACTCTCCAGGATTTGTGTTTTACTCCTCCACCATTCATCTCATCCATCGCTCTCTCTTTGTACACCTCTCCCAGACAGATCCATTATAATTAACAAGCCGTCACACCATTCCACAGTCAGCAGTCTTTCTTGAATGCCCAGCCCATCCATTCCCCCCCCACCCCCCCCCACCACAACCCACCTCTCGACAACTTTAGACCGATGTCCTGGCTGTGACAAAGATTTATTGACCTATTGACATCAGGCGTGGCCTGATCTGCTGAGTATTCGAGGCATTGTCTGCATTTTTGTTTTTCGGATATTATGCAAGTGATGAATGAAGGTTGCAACGTCCATAGTGCCCTAGACAGCTAAGGCACAAAACCCCCTTCGTGGTTTTGGAAGGATCATACTTCATGGCACAGAGGAGACAAAAAGGCAAGACGCCCAAACATTTATATTCTTTTATCAATATTAGAAAGCAAGCAGAAATTGCAATGACATTTCTTTTCAGTAAGCTCAGAAGGATTCATTCCCTGATTAAGCATTCATGTCAGACTTTCCTCCAGTCTAGTCTTCTCTGTAGCTTTTTAATAAATTATTCTTCCATTTAGCCTGTCAGTCCACTGCAGTTAATTAGGTGCATTCAATTAAGTTGGCTCTTTGCTGCAGGGGAGAGCTTGATAAATATGGTGGCATATGTTTGACATGGAAAGGTAAATATTACACCTGTTGTCAGTCCGTGTTCAGATCTCAGTGTGATTGAGTGGCTAAATCTACAACTGGGGCTGACACTCCCATGATTGATACATATTCAAGGCAACATTGTCCTCAATACATTTATCTCAATCTGGTACATTGTGGGAAATTCTGGTGCTGATAATAATAAAATACCTTTCATCTAATAGTTCAGGAGCTAAACTTGACATCGTGACATGCCGCACAAATGCAGGAAAGAAATGAGTGGGTCTTGAACATCAACCATTAGAACTCAGAGAAAGAAGTGTTTCTCTCAGCCCAGCTTCAACAAAAAGCCGCAATTATGTCAGCCCGAGAATGGGTATTAACTAATCTGGAACAACATGTTCAAGTTAATTGTCACATGTGCCAAGATGCAGAGTGTCAGTCCTGTTAGGCATCCTATGCCACAAGCATAGGATAGTAGAGAAACAGAGAGAGGGGACAAAGCAAAAGCAGCATAAATTTACTGGCATGAGGTTCATTCATGAGTCTGATAACAGCGGGAAAGAAACTGTACTTGAATCTGCTGTTACATGATCTCGCCATTGTCAATTCTCATCCTGATGAAAGATCAATGAACAGAGTATGGCTAGGATGGGATGAGTCTTTCATTGTTCCCTGCTTCGCCAATGCAGTGGGCAGTGCAGATTTCTACATAGTAGGAGATTTAAGGGTTATCCCAGTGGTTCTCCCCCTTTTTCTTTCCACTCACATCCCATTTTAAGTATTCCCTATGCCATCAGTGCTCTGTGATTAGTAAGGGATTGCTTAGGTCACTGTTTTAATCGTCCCTAATTGACTCGTTATGTGCACAGTTTCATAACTCCAAAGAAAATAGGCCAATGACAATTTTTCTCAAACAAAGAATTTCAGTAACAAATGGGTCTCGAGCAGTGATTTTCAAACTTCCCTTCCCACTCACATCCCACCTTAACCAATCCCTTACTAATCACAGAGCACCAATGGCATAGGGATTGGTTAAGGTAGCATGCGAGTTTAGGGGGGCAGTTTGAAAATCACTGACATACAGGATCAGAAGATTAGTTTGTCAAATGGGTGTATTTAAGGCAGCCTAGCCTAGTGGACCAGAAGGCCCTGTTACTGTGCTGTATCTCTAAAATTATTATTTTTTTTAAATGAATAATAAACCAGTTGGTTGCCAAACCTCACTCCTGCTAAAACACGATTTCTTTAGGAAGCCATCAGGTGTGAGCCATAATTAAGTGGACGGGTGGACCCCACATGTGTGAATAAACATGCAAAACCCCTCTGACATCATTTTGGAAAAAGTTCAATACCAGAGGGCATCTGTTAGTGAGTGTAAGAAAGTTTAGGGAGGTGTCAGGGGTATTTTAGTGGGTAACGGGAATACATTGCCATGGGTGGTGGTGGTGGAGGCTGCTACAGTAGGGATGCTCATACGAAAGTCTGCAGATTCCGTGGTTGAAGTGAAAACACGAAGCTGGAGAAACTCAGCCGGTCAAGCAGGGTCCTTTATATAAGTGGCATTTCATACACCAAAGGTAAAAATACACAACTGACATTTCATATAGCAAAGTGGGATTATATATTTTTACCTTTGCTATATAAAGGACCCTGCTTGACTTGCTGAGTTTCTCCAGCATTGTGTTTTTACAGGGGACATTCAAAAGACTGGGCACATGGACGCAAGAAAAATGGAGGGTTATGGATGCAAGTTAGGGAAGGATTAGATTATTGTGGAGTAGTTTTACATAGATCAGCACAACGTCGTGGGCCAAAGGGCTGTATCGTACTGTGATGTCCTATGTTCTAAGGTGATGGTGAACAAGAAATTCTGCAGATCCTGGGGTCATGTGCAATACACCAGAGTGTTGGAGAAATTCAGTGGGTCCTGCAGCATTTGTCAGAATTAAGGGAGTGTCATAATTTCAGGCCTGAGCCCATTCTTTTCACGCCCCTCTGGCTTCATTCATCCAGCTCCCCACCCTTTTCCCTTCCTTCTCTTATCAGAGACCTACCCTTCTTCATTCTCTACCCTCTTACCCTATCACATCTCAGCTTTTTACTTTTACCCTCCCACAACCAGTTGGCCTGTATTCCTCCCCCTTCCTCACATTTTTATTCAGCTGTCTACCTGTTTTTCCACATGCTCAGTCCTGGAACAGAAAATGCCGTTTACTTCCTATGGATGCTGCATGGCGTACTGAGTTTCTCCAGCACTTTGATGTACTGCCCATCGTGACAGTATCATCCCTACCTGGATCATGGAGTATTTCCAGGACTTCTTCCCCTTCATTCTTCTGGCAGTCCATTTCCCATGCGTATCAGTTGTTCAGCAATATCTCATCCAAAGTGAGTAGTGAGTGTGACCAAGTTATCTGGTCAAGTTCAAATTCAAATTTATTTGTTATCCCATGGCACAAGTACAACCTGACAAAACAGCGTTCTCCAGTCCTCGATGCAAAACATGCAAACATATATAAACATATATAAACATATATAGGACATATCAATAAATAGTAGACTCCCGGATGGTCAGTGTGAACATTTCCTTTGGTCATTCAGCATTCTCACTGCCCATGGGAAGAAGCTGCTTCTCAGCCTACTCTGATACTCCTGTATCTCTTTTCCAACGGGATCAGCTAAAAGGTGCTGTGTGCAGGGTGGAAGGGGTCCTCAGTGATTTTGTGCTCCCTCTTCGGAGAATGATCCCAGTAGATCAAGTCAATGGGGGGAAAGAGACACTCCAGTGATCCTCTCTGCCATTCTCATGGATTGGCCTCTACATAAACCGTACCGCACTGTGATGTGGAGAGCTCTTCTAGAAGGTTGACGTGATGGTGGCCGGTAGCCTTGCCCGCTCACTCTTCTCAGGAAGTGCAGTCTCTGTTGCGCCTTCCTGACAAGTGAAGGGATGTTGTTTGTCGAGGATAGGTCACTAGTTAAGTGAACTCCAAGGAACCTGGTGCTCTGCACTCTCTCCATGTATAGTGGAGGATGGCCATTCCTGGTCCTCCTGAAGTTCACAATCATCTCCTTTGTCTTGTCCACATTGAGGCTCAGGTTGTTACTCTCTCACCATTTCACAAGATTTTCCACCTCTTCTCTGTAGGGCAACTCATCGTTGTTGCTGATGAGGCCGATGACTGTTGTGTCATCTGCAAACTTGATGACTCTGTTCGGACTGGATCTGTGTTGCAGTTGTGGGTCAGTAGTGTGAACAGGAACTGACGGAGCACACAGCCCTGAAGTGAGGCAGGGCTCAGCATGATGGTGCTTGACATTCTGCTACTAACCCGGACAGAGTGCGGACTTTCTGTTAGGAAATCCGGAATCCAGTTTCAGAAAGGTGTGTTGAGTCCCAGTGAAGACAGCTTCTCCACCAGCCCCTTGGAAATTATCATATTAAACGCCAAGCTGAATTTGATGAACAACCACCTGGCATATGAGGCGTCAGTATCCAGGTGGGTCAGGACAGAGTGGAGGGACAATGCTATAGTATCATTAGTGGAACAGTTTCATTTGTAGGTGAACTGAAATGAATCCAGAGTCTCTGGGAGGTGGGCCTTGATCCAATCCATCACCAGCCCATTCGAAGCATTTCATAATGGTGGAGGTCAGTGCCACAGAGTGGTAGTCAGTGAGACCTATTTCTGATAAGCTCTTTGAAACAAGGATAAAGGTGGTTGTCTTGAAACTTGTGGGAATGATGGACTGCTTCAGTGATGCAGTGAAGATGTCTGTAAGGAACTCAAACAGGTGGTCTATGTAATCTTTCTGTATGTAATCCTTCTGTACCGAACCAGGTACGTTGTCTGGTCTCACTGCTTTGTGAGGGTTCACCTTGGAAAGGGTCATAGTTACTGCCAGTGGTGCAACAGAGGGCATTAGGATTGAGTATTGGGCCAGAATCAGAGGGTCAAAGTGTTGGAGACTGACAATCCCATGGAGACCACTGAGCACAAGGATGAAATGGGTCAAATGAAGTCTTTAGGATTTTAAAAAAGAATCAAACTGTTTTCCACTGAACCATTCAAAAATATTGGCATCCTATGATTGTTTAACAGTTGATTAAACTGCAATTATTTTCATCATTAATTGTGTTTCAATCCATCTTGTGTGCTGTAAGGCTCAATAATTGGTGGTTAAATTACTTGTTGCAAATGGACATATATCACACAATATGACCTAATCCCAGGGATAGTTGAAGCTGAGCACCACTGAACCAAAAACCAGGGCCTCCAACTTAGAGTAAGATAATGGTGTGAAGGTAAGGTTCTCCAAGGCAAAATAAACCAAGAGTTAGGTCAGTCAATCAACAGTAGCTTCTATTCATCTGCTGGTCCGTAACACTCAATTGGGTGGATTTTGAGAGAAAACTTGCATATCATATCAATAGGAAATATGAATGAATTGGAAGATAGTGTTGTGGGACCTCCAGAGAATAAAGTGGTGAATTAATAACAGGAAACAAAGAAATGGCAAGTATGCTAATTCAATGTAAATTATTAATTAAATCTGTACATTGTACAATAAATGTTGTGACACATGTATAACAATAAACCTGTATAAATTTCATTCATTCAGTCATTATCAGTGAAAACCCACAAGGGAAATGCTCAGAGGCCATCCTTAGAGTCATTGTAGACCCGTTCACAGAAGACCTTCAACTCAGCATCCATGAGACGAGGATCTTTTCCCAAACTGCCACCAATGCACTGAGATTAAGCTTCACAGAATGTTTCCTGCTTCTTGGAGGCCACCCCTCAGCGAAGGCATATTTGGATGAGGAAATGTAGCACAGCAGTAAAGAAAGCGAATGCTATGTTGGCATTCATTTCAAGAGGAATCATGTACAAGAGTAAGAAGGTGTTGATGAGGCTCTATGGGGCACTGGTGAGACTTCATTTGGAGTCCTGTGTGCAGTTTTGGACCCCTTATCTTAGAAGAGATGCAATGATGTTGGAGAGAGTAGAGAGAAGATTTACCAGGAATGCAAAGGCTAACATATGAGGAATGTTTAGCAGCTCTTGGACTGTATTCATTGGAGTGTAGAAGAAAGAGAGGGATCTCATAGAAACATTTTGAATGCTGAAAGGATTGGTCAGATGTGAATAAGATGTTTCCCTTGGTGGGTGAGTCCAGGACAAGAGGGCACAGTCTTAGAATTAGAAGGTACCCATTTAAAACAGAGATGAGGAGAAATTTCTTTATCCAAAAGGTCGTGGATTTGTGGAATGTGTTGCCACATACAGTTTAAGGAGGAGATTGCTAGGTATCTAATCAGTCAGGGTATCAAGGGATATGGGGAAAAGGCCGGAATTTGGGAATGGTTTAGCCCAGGGCGGAGCAGACTCAATGGGCCGAATGGCCTACAACTGTTCTTTTACCTTGTGATCTTGGGCCAGCAGTTGAGGGAAAAAGAATAGGTTTGAAGATCAGGATCTTAGATTCTGTGCAAGATGTTTGGTTACACTGGGCAACAGTAACCCCTGGCCTCCTATGTCCTTCTGAAGGTTGGGCATAAACAAGAAAGTCTGCAGATGCTGGGGTTGAGTGCAGTGCACAAATGAGCTGGAGAAACTGGGCAGGTTACACGGGAAGTAAAAGGTAACCAACATTCACCCGGGTTACCTGGCCTGGGTCCTTTGTCAAAACATCGGTAAACCTTTACTTTCTATGGATGCTGTATGACCTGCTGAGTTGCTCCTGCATGTTTGGGAATTGAAGCTTGGACTGCATGCAACATATACTGTAATGACTCCAGAGCAACATTACAAAGGTTGTCTCTGTAAAACTTGCCAAATTCACAGGAGGGATTATCAGTGTTCTCGCCCCTGGGTAATAGGCTTAAAATTAATTACACTTATTTATCTCATACAGCCTGTCCGTTGGGCAGGCCACAACGTTGAAACTCCCAGCAATGGATTCCCAATGCAGGCACTCTATTCCTAGCTATGGTACAATGCCACAGGAAGAGATGAATGGGCAAACAAAGGAAAAGTTTCAAGGAGTTTAGCAGAACAGAAACAGGCCCTTTGGGCAGTTCTGACCAAGCTTCTCCCATTTGGCTCATATCGCTCCAAACCTTTCCGATCCACACCACTACCACTTATTCAGGTAGCTGTTTGTAATGCACCCACCACTCTCTATGTGAAGAAATTGGTCTCTTTTAAATCTTTCCCCTCTCACCTTAAACCAGTGGTTCTCAACCTTTTTCTTTCCACTCACATCCCACTTTAAGTATTCCCTATGCCATAGGTGCTCTGTGATTAGGAAGGGATTGCTTAAGGTAAGATGTGAGTGGAAAGAAAAAGTTTGAAAACCACTTTTAATCATCCCTAATTGAGTCATGATGTGCAGTTTCTGAACTCCAAAGGAAATGGGCCAATGACAATTTTTCTCAAGCAAAATATTTCAGTAACAATTGGGTCTAGAGCAGTGATTCTCAGCCTACCCTCTCACTCACATCCCACCTCAAATAATCCCTTCCTAATCACAGAGCACCGATGGCATAGGGATTATTTAAAGTGGTATGTGGGTGGGAAGAAAAAGGTTGAGAACCACTGCCTTAAAACTATCGCTTCTAGTTTTAGACTTCCCTTCCCTGGAAGAAAGACTGTGACAATTTGCCTTATCCATACACCGAATTATTTGATCAACTTCAATAAAGTCCTCCCTCAGCCTTCTTTGCTCCAAGGAGAAATGTCCCAGCCTATCCAACCTCTCCTTAGAATTCAAAATTTCCAGTTCCGATAATATTCTTGTGACTCTTTTCTGCACCCTTTTCAAGTTAATGGCATCTTTCCTTGAGATGGGTAACCAGATGTGCGCGCAATACTCCATGTGGTCTCACAAACGTCTGGTACAGTTGTAACATGATGTCCCTGTTCCTGTGCTCAGTGCCCTGGTTGATGAAGGCAAGTATGCCAAACCCCTTCTTCACTACCCTGCCTACCTGTGTCATCATTTGCAAAGAACCATGTACCTTATATCTCTAGATCACTCTGTGCTACAACACTCTCATTGAGTTTTGAGGGGCATGGATAAAGACAGAGTTAATGTTTGACTTTTTCTTCAGAAACATCATCTGGAACAACCAAAGGTTCCTTTTATCATCATGTAATAATATAAAAAATGTAATATACATGATATATTTAAACTTTTGTCTGCTGTAAAGGCAAACAAAGAATCACCATGAACATTGTCTGGCGTCCCTAATAATAAGAGAAGGAGAAGCAAAAGAAAGGTCCTTCAGAAACATTGAGTGTCTGTGGGTTCACTTCCACAGCCACTGCACACCTCACAGGCTCCTGTTCAATCCATGGCAGCCTGAGTTCCAGATCCCAAACCTCCAAATGTGCTCAGTCAGCTTTCAGCACCGGATGCCCTCTGAGAGCCCTTTTTGCCCTCTGCAACCTCTCTTTTCAGTTCTGAGACCTGGTTCCCACAAGCTAGTCTGCAGACTGACTTGAGTTCTTCCACCACAAGTTGCCAGAAGCCCACAGCCTGTGCAGAAAGGGCAGCCTGAATGGCGGAGCGGTTAGCGCAATGCCTTTACAATGCCAGTGATTGGGATCAGACTGGGGTTTGAATCCTGCGCTGTCTGTAAGAAATTTGTATGGTATCTCTGTGTCTGTGTGGGTTTTCTCTTCTCTGGGGGCTCTGGTTTCCTCCCACTGCTCAAATAGAATTTACGGGGTTTGTGGGGGGGGGGGGCATGGTGTAGGCTAATGGGTTGTAAATTGGGTGAAATGGCTGTTACCATGCTGTTTGTCTAAATTAAAATTAAATCCTTCGCCACTGAGCCCCTTGCTGGTCCGTGGCCAGTCACCTTCCCTGTAGGGTCATGTCCCAGGCTTTCCTCCTTAATGGTGTGGGGGGAGTATCTCCCCATTTATGCGGGGACCCTATCATTCACAGTGTGGCACATCCATGTTAATTTCCCCCCCCCCTAATGATCCTTCCTGTAAGATAGGGACCAGAAGTGTACCTGATACTCCAGTTGTACCTCAGAAGGGATTTTATGCAGCTTATGCACAATTTCACATCTCCGATATTCTGTTTCATTTAACAAAGTTTCTCATATACCTTCTTAAACATCTACCTGACCCACTCTTACTTCCCTGAACTTCACCAGCTGCCGGAACCCTCTCTCTGAGTTCCCTGCTTTTCCCTACATAGCTGTGTCCTCCTACTTATCATGCCCATCTGCCTGGTTTCCCCATCATATATAATTGTTCTTTGTGCCTGGCACATCCACTGAAACCTCCCTGCGTTCTCCGTTTTTCTTGCTCACGGTCTACCAGACCGCCAATTTGGTCATCTACCACCTTCGTCATCATGGCTCCTATACTTAAGTGTAAATTATTTCATTTGAAATGACTCAACAACAAGAAAAAAAACAGGGTGGAAGCCTTCTCTTCCTCAGAGCAAGCATCGTCCTATTTCTAAAACACCATGGCCTGTTACTTGATTTTTACTTTAATTTACAAATACAGCACAGTAACAGGCTCTTCCAGCCTCATGAGCCCACTCCACCCAGATACATCCGTTAACCTACTAACCCCGTACGTCTTTGGAACATGGGAGGGAACTGGAGCGTCCGGAGGAAGCCCTCACAGTCATGGAGAGAATGGACAAACTCCGCACAGACAGTGAGGGACACTGACTGCTACACTAACCGTGCAGCACGTGCTCTTTGACTCCTAGTCCCAAGCCAATGGAATTTGTCACTGTGCCTTGGAGTTTTATCTTTCGGACTTATCTGCCATGTGGGAGCTTGTCAAAACCATGTTAACTACTTCAAACAATGAGCACAAACCCCATCAGGAGAAAGCTCAAATCTTAACAACATGGTAATTGAGATTGCATGGAAACACAGCATAATGTATGGTGAGTAAGATAATAAAAAGCACCTTAGCACCATCAATGAGACACATTTCATGTACTATAGAACATCTATTACCATCTTGTCTGGAATAATATTCCCATTTGACAGCATATAATGTGTCACAGACCCTGTGGCTGACAAGAGATGTTTATGCTCAGGAAATTCAATGTGATTTAATAACTAACCCAACAGTAATATAAACCTGTTACGTTCTTTAGCAAGAACCATCTTTTATCTTTTTTCGTTTCTGAACACTTCTTGTGGTGATAATTATGGTGAAGTTTTAATAAAATGGCGGCACAGGCGGAGCCGCTGTCACAGCAGTGCTGGTCAACAGCAACGTTGCTGCTAGTGCAGTCCTGAGAAAGAGGGGAGCAGAGACATTGCGCTGCTCCACAGGGTCCTACTGCCTGAGCTACATGGTGATTGCTCTGTACAGGCTTTAAACAGCCTGTGATAAGAGTGGATGGTGATTTTTTTTCCCTAAATCCTACAACCGCAGGGGTTTGCGCCAAAGATGACAGTGCCTGTGCTGGGCAGTGTACCGTGAGGAGCTGCATAAATGGGGAGATACCCCCCTCCCCACACCATTAAGGAGGAAAGCCTGGGACATGACCCTACAGGGAAGGTTACTGGCCACGGACCAGGAAGGGGCTCAGTAGCGAAGGATTAATTTTAATTTAGATACACAGCATGGTAACAAGCCATTTCACCCAATTTATAACCCATTAACCTACACCATGCCCCCCCCCCCCCCACAACCCCTGTACATTCTATTTGAGCAGTGGAAGGAAACCAGAGCCCCCAGAGAAAACCCATGCAGACACAGAGATACGATACAAACTCCTTACAGACAGCGCACGATTCAAACCCCAGTCTGATCCCGATCACTGGCACTGTAAAGGCATTGCGCTAACCGCTCTGCCATTCGGGCTGCCCTTTCTGCACAGGCTGTGGGCTTTTGGCAACTTGTGGTGGAAGAACTCACACCAGTCTGCAGACTAGTTCATGGGAACCAGGTCTCGGAACTGAAAAGAGAGGTTGCAGAGGGCAAAAAGGGCTCCCAGAGGGCATCCAGTGCTGAAAGCTGACTGAGCATATTTGGAGGTTTGGGATCTGGAACTCAGGCTGCCATGGATTGAACAAGAGCCTGTGAGGTGTGCAGTGGCTGTGGAAGTGAACCCACAGACACTCAGTGTTCTGAAGGACCTTTCTTTTGCTTCTCCTTCTCTTATTATTAGGGACACCAGACAATGTTCATGGTGATTCTTTGTTTGCCTTTACAGCAGACAAAAGTTTAAATATATCATGTATATTACATTTTTTATATTATTACATGACTATAAAAGGAACCTTTGGTTGTTCCAGATGATGTTTCTGAAGAAAAAGTCAAATATTAACTCTGTCTTTATCCATGCCCCTCAAAACTCAATAAACCTCCAGATCACACCTGTGCTGCAGGGAATACATACCTAGCCTGCTAAACCTCTCTCTATACTCAAGCCCTCTAGTCTAGGTAACATCCTGGTGAATCTCTTCTGCACTCTTTCCAAGTTGATGACATCCTTTCCACAGATGGGGCAAATGCAGGCAAATGAGAAGAGCCCAGCATGGATGATTTGGGCTGAAGGGCCTTCTCTGCGCGACATGGCTCTGCAACTCTGAATGGGCTGAGCAGCAGACTGGTGACTAGGAGTGGTGAGCAGGTGAGGAAATGTCAATTCGAACTTCAGGGCAAAAAGAGCAACGGCATTAAAGTGGCAGAAAACAGTGTGCAATTCTGGGTCGTTGTGTTCACAATATATGGCTTGTAGTTTGGAGCAGATTGTAATTCCCGGCTTCCGGATGGCGTATTAAATGCCGTATTACCTTGCCGGTGCACAGCGTGCACAAGTTGCTGCAAAGACTGAGAATTCCAGGCACATCCTCAATCCAAACCATTTTGAAAATGGTGCAATTTATCTTGTTAACTGCAATCCTGCTGAGTATTAATTCGATTAAGTAAATACACATTTGCCTGATTTACTGTGTTACTGTATTTTTGCTTCCCATGCAAATTGTTTTATCTGCCCTATACAAATGTATCACAACAATTAATTTACCCTGTGTGATTTTTATTCATGCAATAATTGAGTGATATTCTTTGCTATTATATTTCTCCTCCTAAATGACAACATCGAATGATCCACAAGGATGGACCTAGAAGAAATGTTAACTTATTAAATGTTGTTTAATTTTAATAATTACAACACAGTAAAAGGCCTGACTTAGTTTCGCCTTATGCAGGGTAATTCAAAGGTTTGAAGACCAGCTGGTCAACAGAAGCCCCATCTCTCCTTTCAAGAACCCAGTGTTCTCCCTACTTGAACCACATAGGGGCGCAATTGTAGCGTGGACCTCCATGTCTTGCCACCCTGCTCTACCCTCCTAATTCACCCCTCCATTGGGTTGTGTTCAAGGATGGGGGTGGGGGGAAGGGAATATAAAGAAACACAATGAGAAGATTGTACGGAATGAACAAATACAAAATGTAAATAATGTTGATAATGATATTGACAATTGTTGGAGTTTGAGTGGAAAATTATAAATAAATTATTCAAGAAAAAAAGAAGCTAGTGTTCTTCTGAGAATGAAGAATACAGGAGTATCAGAGCCAGCACCACCAGGCTGACAAACAACTGGGCCCCACAGGCAGTGAGAATGCCAAGCTCAAGGTGCTGCCCAAGTTCAACTGCAACTTATTTTTATTTCTCATTCAGCCTCTCCACTCAGAATTTGACCCTTCCTTCCACTGAGGCCAGAGAGGAGACAGACAGTGGTTTCCTCCCTTGTGGGGTTGTCGGAACTCATGCATTTGACCCGCTGCCAAGGGATTCCAAACATTCTAACGCAGTGAAAAAGTGACCACACTTTAAAAGGTCTGGATGTAAAATATTCCACAAACCTTTGAGATGTAAAAGGTACTGAATGAACTAAGTTGTTTTTAATCTGCAAAGAAATATTTATAGAAATGTTAATAGAGGATAATGTTAATAGAGCATAACTCAACAGTTTTATTTTGGGGGGGTGGGGGGGGGAAGAGGTATTTATTCAACTTTACTTCCCAAAATAAATAAATCCCGGCGAATGCAGAAAGGTTTGCATTTTGGTCCCATAATTTTTTTCATTATAATGAGGTGAAAGCCTCTAAAGAAATTCTAAGCTAATAAAATTCCTCTTTCAAACATTAAACACTCTGACAGGCTCATCGCTAGAGGCAACTTCCTGCAAAAGAAAATATTATTTCATTAGCATATTCATTTTTTTTATATAATAGGTTTCTGAAAAGTGCCACTGTCACTTTGCTACATATTTTTAATCTGTCCTATTGCAAAAAGGATGGGATAATTTGTTTAGACTGCCAACATCCTTTGGCAGAGTTGTGGTGTGGCTTCGAATTACAATGGATTTGATGTTCTCCCTTCCATTTATTTATTCATCCAGGGGACATGGGCTTCACAGGCTGAGCCAGCATTAATTGCCCGTGAGAAGGTGGTGGGGACCTGCCCGACAAGGTAACCTGTACCGTGGTACAGTAGATGGTGTGTGAAGAAGAAAAAAATGATCATGACAGGCCCTAGCCTCTCTGTCTCCATACCTGTCCTCATCATCACTCTCCCACCCCCCCACCAATTCCAACCCTGTCACAATAGACAATAGACAATAGGAGCTGGAGTAGGCCCTTCGGCCCATCGAGCCAGCACCGCCATTTTACAGATCATGGCTGATCACTACCATCAGTACCCCTTTCCAGCCTTATCCCCATAACCCTTAACTCCTTTGCCCACTAGAGTCTTATCTAACTCTCTTTTGAACATAATCAGCGAATCTGCCTCGACCACCCTCTGTGGCAGAGCATTCCACAGATTCACACTTCTCTGGGGAAAAAAGTGTTTTCTCATCTCCGTCCTAAAGGGCCTACCCTGTATTCTTAAACTATGCCCTCTAGTCCTCGTCTCCCCCATCATTGGGAACAAGTAATCCGACTTCACCTTGTCTATCCCCCTGATGATTTTGTATACCTCAATCATGTCCCCCCTCATCCTTCTAAACTCCATTGGATACAAGTCCAGTTTTTCTATAGTCACTCCATTTTTTTTCTCTATTAAAGCATATCATTAATTTTAATGCCTCCATTCAGTATTTACTCCCCTTCTGCCTCTCCACATCCTTAGCATTCTTTACTCCTGTTCCTCCTTCTCTAGGATCTCAGTATCCTTCTTAATCGTTCATCTATTACAGACGTGCTGGAAGATAGATACTTCAAGATGAAGGTCCAGGTTGCTGTTGGAATTATGGGTTCAACTGGAGGAAGCACTCGCACAATCCTCTGGTGAGTGGCGAATCCCTCGCTCCTCAATATGGCAGAGAGTCTGTGGCCTTGTGAACATAACTGGTGTGAGGTAAACAAGACTACCTGCAGATGCTGAGGTCTGGGGCAGTACACAGGTATTTTCTACATTTTTTTTTAATTAAATTTTCTTTTAATTTTTAAAATTTAGACATACAGCACGGTAAACATACCATTTCGGCTCATGAGTCCATGCCGCCCAATTTACACCCAATTAACCTACAGTATGTTTTGAACAGTGGGAGAAAACCAGAGTCCCCAGGGGACACAGATACAGGGAAAACATACAAACTCTTTACAGACAGCGTGGGATTCGAATCCTGGCACTGTAAAGGCCTTGCATTAACCATTACACCCACCATGCTGCCCTAACAGAAACTACACATGATCTTAGCCAAGAAGGCCAAGAAGCTATTTGCTCGAGAAACTCAGCAGGTCACCCAAACGAATCGGGATTCCACATGACCTGCTGAGTTTCTCCAGCACCCTTGTGTACTGATGTGAGGATGTGGTGATATAACCACTGGACTGTCTTTGACTGCCTGCGTCTGTCCACACTCCTGCACTGCCTACTGCAGAGGTAACCTGGGAGACTGGCTCCACCACCCCCACGCCGGCCCTTGGGCAGAAGCAGACCACATGGAGCCAGAAAGGATACAGAACTTTGTGTGCAGGTTTTAAGCTAATTAAAGTTTACAGCCTTTCATTATTTGTGCTTGCCTTGTTCGCACTACAGTGCACCAGAGGGTCAACCAGATTGTAAGTTGAAGATGGGTCTTTTTGTTGGATAAGCTCCATCCCTCCCCTCCCTTGCAAACAAAGAGAAGTTATCCAATTAAAACAGAGAGGAAGAAGAACTTCTTTAGTCAGAAGGTCGTGGATCTGTGGAACTCACTGCCGCACAAAGCCGTGGAGGCCAGATCACTGGGAGTATTTAAACAAGAAATGGATAAGTATTGCATTAGTGAGGGTATCAAGGGATATGGGGAAAAGGCTGGTAATTGGAACTAGGGGCGAGCAGAGTTCAGCTTAGAGTCATGGAACAGACTTGATGGGCTGAGTGGCCTGCTTCTGTTCCTTTATCTTGTGATTTTATGACACAGCGAGGCAGGCAGTGCCCATGGAGAGAAATAGACCGTTAACATCTCAGCCTGGGACTGCTTTTCAAGCTGAGGAGTGGAAATTTATCTGGGCTTCATGCTGGAGAGGATAATTACAGCTCAAACATCACTTAAACCAGGATTTGATGACAATAATTGTTCTCATGGTGGCTGAGAGGAGAATAAGCTGCCATGGAAAAAGTTGCTAAACCACAACTGAGCTCACCGTTATTTTGCACAGGCCCCAGTGAGAGATCACACACCATTTTCGTCATGTTCCCAAATAGGAACAAAAGTCAGGGGCTGAAAAAACAGAAGGTCACCAACTCTCACGGAGTTCTTTGCTCATAGTATTGTCAGGTACATAAAGTACACAATATTTGCTTACCTTTTGTCTGTGCGGTGGAACGCGGCACTGCAGGCACGACCTCGCTGGACTGTGCAGGCTGGCCCACCTTCCGTCCCTGTAGTCCTACCTGTAAGATCCCTAATAAAGGCTGAGAGCCCTAGTCTCCTCCCTCCATACCCGCCTTGGATGCAAGCCAGCAGCGGGTAGAGGAATACCAAGGTTTTCTGCTTAATAAAGCCTTTGACTACTTGCCTCGTGTCTGCGAGTGGTCATTGATCGTGCCACAGTCTGCCCGTAAAGACACACACTCAGAGGCAAAGAGAAGGAGAACCGCAAGAGAGTTCCTTCAGTGACTGAGTGTCCGCGGATCCCACCACCTCCCCAGACACCGCCACCTCCTTCCTCCCGTCATCTGTAGCCACACGGCCTCCCATCCAGTCCAGCAGTAAACCCAAGCTCAGCCCCTGATTCCCATCCACCGATTCAATCAGGAAGCAGTCAGTGCCCAAGGACATTCAATAGGACAAGATAAAACTGATACATTGTTGTGGTTTCCCACACTGCCGGGTCCTCTCCAAGGTTTCTCCTTCTCAGCGGGACTGCTGTGCCCTGTGCTGGTACCTCAGAATGAATCCAGCCACCCAATTATTTGATCGAGAATAGTAACCAAACATTTCATTTTTACAAAACAAAGGCACAAATTCCTTCATCTCCTTTTGTTCGATGAAGACTTTTTAAAAAACTTACAGATACACATAGTAACAGGCCCTTCCAGCCCACAAGCCTAAGCCACTCAAATATACCCATGTGATCAATTGACCTACACACCCCGTACATTTTAAACGGTGGGAGGAAACCAGAGCACCCGGAGAAAAGCCACGCAGATATGGGGAGAACGTACAAACTCCTTACTGACAGCGTTGGATTTGAACGTGGGTCACCGACGCTGTAGTAGCGTTGTGCTAAATGCTATGTTAACTGTGCCATCCATGGGATAAACACTCAGTTTAAATGAAGGGTCTACCAATGGTAACGCAGAGTTTAAAAAGTTGAGGTGATTGGTGGAGGCATGATCAGGTGACCCGGGATTCAAGTGGAGGGTCACCATGAAACAGGGGTGCAATGCTAAATTTTTAGATGTTGGAGCTCACCTGAAACACTGACAAGAAGGTGCTGGAGCTGCCCTATGAGGTGCCAGGCTGGCGCTCCGGTGAGCCCTGGTCTCTCAGGGGGCGGCCCTACAATAAAAGTGAGGAACCATGCAGCTGAGTGGTCCTCAAGAGAGATGTTGTCAGAGTGATCCGAGTTCGAGCAACGAGGCTTTGGCTCAACAAGCTTCTGTGAGAACGGGTGTGAGGCGAGGGTGATAGTGTGAGTGAGTATATAGTTTATTACTTATTAGTGTTAACAGATGAGGCAATACGACTGTAGGGTTAGTGCCCAGAGGTCAGGTCCCTGGGAGATTTCAAGCCTCCCTGATCCCCACATCTGCTCCAGGTGCACCGAGGTGCCGCACCTAAGAGGCCACATTCAGGAACTGAAGCTGCAGCTTGATGGTGTATGGCTCACCAGGGAGAGCAAGGAAGAAACAGATTAGAGCCACAGTGTGTTGGGGAGGGTGACCTTAGTAACCAGTTCCCTGGCACTGAGCCTGGCTCTGTAGTGCAGAGGGCGAAGAAGTGATATGAGATTCCATTGCGAGGAGAACAGACAAGAGAATCTGTGAGCGAACAGCCAGAAGTCTTGGTACCAATGGTATAGGTAAGGTAAGTGAGGAACCGTGTGTTTGAACTCTTCAGCGCAGCACCATGTCTCCACGTTATCCTCTCCTAGGTCGCCACCAGCAGTAGCAATACCGTTACAGCACCTCTCAAGCTCTTCCATTTTTTTCCCCCGAAAACACCCCTTCTCCCTTGTCGAGGTGGGTGGGAAGGCTGTCTATAAAATCACAAAGGACACCAATAAGGCAAATAGTCACCATTTTTTTCCCCCAGGGCCAGGGAGTCTAAAACTAGAAGGCACAGGTTTAAGGTGAGGTGGGGGGGGGAAGATTTAAAAGGGGCATGAGAGGCAACGTCTTCACAGAGAGGGTGGTGGGCATGTGGAACAAGCTACCTGAGGAAGTGGTGGAGGCAGGGAAGGTGCAACATTTAAAAGACATTTAGATGGCACATGGATAGGAAAGATTTGGATCAGTGGTTTTTAAACTGTCTCCTCAACTCATGTTCAACCTTAAGTAATCCCTATGCCATCAGTGCTCTGTGATTAGGAAGGGATTGATTCAGGTGGGATGTGGATAGGAAGAACAAGTTTGAAAACCACTGTTTTAATTGTCCCTAATTGACTCGTTATGTGCACGGTTTCAGAACTCCAAAGGAAATGGGCCAATGACAATTTTTCTCAAGCAAAATATTTCAGTAACAATTGGGTCAAGAGCAGTGGTTCTCAACCTTCCCTTCCCACCCACATCCCACCTTAAGCAATCCCTTACTAATCACAGGGCAGCGATGGCAGAGGGATTACTGAAGGTAGAATGTGAGTTTAGGGGGGCAGTTTGAAAACCACTGGTCTAATCCTTCCCCACCTCATACACATAACCCTCTATTTTCCTTTCATCAAAGAGTCTGTTGAGTGAGTGGGAAGGGAGTTGGGGGGTGGGGCAACAGTTTGAAAACCACTGGTTTCGAAGGACATGGGCCAAATGCAAACAAATGGGACTAATTTAGGTAGACATCTTGTTCACATGGAAGAGTTGGGCTGAAGAACTTGTCATCTGGGTCTATGGAAATGCCAGCACAGCGCTCTCCACTCTTTCGTGTTTCAGTGATAGCACCAGGCTTTAGTTTCACCTCCTGCATTTTTCCATTGTCTGGGTTTTCATTCATCTTTTCAGATTTAACCTTCAATTGAAGTATATTTTAGTTTAGTTTTTGTTCATTGCATCAAATGATGTGAATTGAACAATCCAGACACGAACACTTTGTGCATGTCTCTGCTACTGCTGCCTGCTCCTTCTATTATGTCAGTTCTTTACTTCATTGTTCTCAGTTTATAACATCCATCTGCATGTGGCTTTGTAATTCCTTTGGAGACACGAGCCCGTTAAGACCTGGAAGAGAGGAAAAGTAGCCAACAACTGATCCAAGCAGGGCCACCTTTAACTTGCAGGTAAACGGGGTGTCATCGTTCATCGCCAGCGGGGTGGAAATTAAGGGTGGGGGGGTTCTGCAATTTTACAGGGTGCCGCGTGCAGTTCTGGTCTCCCCACATGAGTAAGGGTACACTGGCTTTGGAGATAGTCCAGTGAAGGTTCATCAGGTTGTTTCCAGAGATGAGGGGTTTAGTTTATGAGGAGGGATTGATTCACCTGGCTCTGTACCTGCTGGAATTCAGGAAGTGATCCTACAGAAACATATAAAATTATGTAAGTGGTAGATCAGACAGAGGGGGAGGTGTTTAGAAGGATGAAAGAGAATCTCTTTTTCTAAAAATAAACTTTATTCACCATAAATTATTTACATAAAACAAAACTGTTCAGTCTTTTCACGTCCTTAGTGTCCTATCCATACATTTTAAACTTCAGGTTTACTGTCTGAGTACATACATGACATCACATACAGCCCTAAGATTCTTTTTTCCTGTTGACCACGCAGAATTACCATTTATAGGGAGTGCATAAAAACATTAATCGAGAAAGGATATGTAGAGAAAAGAGAGAAATGTAGACAGAGAAGGAAATGTAAATAAACTGACTGCAGAACAGAAAAAAATATTCAATAATAAATAATGCACAAGGAAAGAGTCCCTGATTGAGGAGTCTGATGGTGGAGGGGGAGCAGCTGTTCCTGAAACTGGTGGTGCGAGTCCTGTGGCATCTCGACCTCTTTCCTGCTGGGTGGTGTGGACCCTTGATAATTGCTGCTGCTCTCCAACGACAGCATTCCCTGAAAAGGTGGGGAGAATTTTGCCTGTGACATACTGGGCTGTGTCCATTACTTTTTGCAAGGCTTTACACTCAGAGATATCAGAATCAGATTTTATTGTCATGAACAGGTCATGAAATCACAGTGCAGACATCCATATTGTAACCATCTTATGACATTACTATAAAAATTAAAAATAGTAGTGCATGAAAAGTCAGGTGTTGTCTTTGGTTCATTGATTATTCAGGAATCTGATGGCAGCTGGGAAGATGCTGTCCTTGTGCCGTTGAGCGTTCGTCTTTAGGATCCTGTACCTTTTTCCCCCAATGGTAGCAGAGTGAAAAGAGCACCCAGGTGGTGTGGTCTTTGAGGATAGAGGCTACTTTTTTAAGACACCACCTCATGTAGATGTCCTCGTTGGAGTGAAGTCTGGTGCCTGTGATGTCGCAGGCCAAGTTAACAACCCTCTGGAGTTTATTCTTGTCGTGAAAGTTGGTCCCTCCATATCAGCCAGAATGATGCATCCAGCTGGAAGGCTCTCCATTGTACACCTGTAGAAGTTTACAAGACTCTTCGGTGACAAACTGAATCTCCTCAGACACTCACAAAGTATAGCCATTGGCGAGCCATCTTTGTGATTGTATCAACCTGGAGGCTCCAGAACAGATCCTTGGGGATGTTGACAGCCAGGAATTTGAATTTCTTGATCCACTCCACTACTGAGCCCTCAATGAGGACTGGGTCATGTTTCCCTGACTTCCTCCTGAAGGCCTTAGTCATCTCCTTTTTCAACGAGCTGATCTATCTCCCTCCTAAAGGCTTCCTCGGTGCCATTTGTGATTCTGCCGACAACTGTGTTGTCATCGGCAGACTTGTAGTTGGCATTAGAATTGCTCCTGGCCACACAGTCATGGGTGTATGACGAGTAGAGCTGTGGGCTAAACACGTATCTTTGTGTTGCACCTGTGTTGATGATCAGTGAGGAGGAGATATTTTTGTTTCCAATTCCTACTGACTGTGGTCTTCCGATGAGAAAGCCAAGGATCCGGTTGCAGAGGGGGTGCAGAGGCCCAGTTTGTAGCTTCTTGACCAGCACTGAGGAAATAATGGTGTTGAAGCTGTAAATGATGAAGAGCAGCCGTATGTATAAGTTGCTCTTTTCAAGGTAATCCAGAGCTGATTGGAGAGCAGCAAAATTGCATCTGTTATGGAGCAATTGTGACGATAGGTGAATTGCAGTGGGTCCAGATCTTTGCTTAGGTTCGTGTTAATTCTGCCCATGACCAGCATCTCAAAATATTTCATCATAGTGGAAGTTAATGCTACTGGGCAGTAGTCGTTGAGGCAGCTCACATTACCCTTCTTGGGTTCTGGGATGTCTGATGTCCTTTTGAAGTAGATGGGAACCTCAGACTGCAGCAATGAGAGGTTGAAAATGTCCGTGAACACTCCGGCTAGTTGGTTGGTGCAGATTTTCAGTACCCTGCCAGGTAAGCTGTCAGGGCCTGACGCTTTGCAAGGCTTCACTCTCTTGAATGAGGTTCTGATATCGCCCTCCAAGACTGGTATTGGTGCCCCCATACCAGGCGGTGATGCAGTTGGTCATCACACTTTCCATTGCACCTCTGTGGAGGTTTGCCAAGGTTTCTGATGTCATATTGAACTTTTGCAAACTCCTGAGGAAGGAGAGACGCTGACACGCTTCCATCACTATATATTGCTATATTTTAATCTCTATTTACACTATTCGCCACCACTGTGGCACCTTGTCTTTACTCCCTCCTCTGTTGTTTGAGGGACTTTCCATGTTATCAACCCCTCAATACCTATGGGAGTCCATCCTCACAGTGTCCTTGTGTTAGTTACACCAAGCCTCAGGATGTCTCAGCATGTACTCCTGCAGTGGGTTCCCTCAGTAAATATGGACCACAAGGCACTACTTGTCAGACTACTATCTCAAAGTAAACTGCAGTTATTGAAATTTTTTTGACAACTTCTGTTTTCTTTGTTAACACCTAGAACATGACAGCACAGTACAGGCCCTTCAGCCCACAATCCTGTGGCTGACCTACAAGAACCGACTCCACAGCTGTCTAATCCAGTGGTTTTTCAAACTCCCCCCTCAACTCACATGCAATCAGTGATCTGTGATTAGTAAGGGATTGCTTGAGGTGCTATGTGGTGGAAAGGAAAAGTTTGAAAACCACCGTTTTAATCGTATCTAATTGACTCGTTATGTGCACGGTTTCATAACTCCAAAGGAAATGGGCCAATGACAATTTTTCTCAAGCAAAATATTTCAGTAACAATTGGGTCTAGAGCAGTGATTCTGATCCTTCCCTTCCACCCACATCCCACCTTAAGCTATCCCTTCCCTATCACAGAGCATCGATGACATAGGGATTACTTAAGGTGAAATGTGAGTTTAGGGGGGCAGTTTGAAAACCACCAGTCTAATCCTTCCCAACCTCACACCCATGTGCTTCTCCAAGAGTTGCTTGAATGCCCCTATTAAACCAGCCTCCACCACCATTCCAGCAATGCATTCCAGGCACCTACCACCATCGGAGTAAAAGAAACTTAACTCTGACATCTCCCCTGAACTTTCCTCCACTCACCTTAAACAGATGTCCATTGGTATTTGCTAATGTCACCACAGGAAAAAGATCCTTATACTCGCCCTTCTGCTCCCTCATAATCTTATCTATTAAGTCATCTCTCACCCTTCATCACTTCGAAGTATAACACCTATATACTTTGTGTTGTGAGGTTCTGAAAGGGTGTCCAGACAGAACACCTGCTTGTGCTGTACAATGCAAACCTTGCATTTTAATTAGCACACGAGTGTACTAACCAGCCAAGGCTGATTAAAGAATGATTCATCATTCACCAGACGAGCATCTCCTTTCAAAACCTTTACCCTGGTCCCACACTCTTGGCCAAACGTATCTCTCAGTTGCTACAACCCTACCCAAAGCAGTCCCACCCCAGAAATTTGAGGTGACCGAGTGGTCCCTGCACCTACAGTGCCGGCTTACCAATGAGATGTTACAGGCTATCTGTTCTCCGAGTCAACGCTCACGATCCAATCCCACGACATCCAAGCACAATGATGCTCTTCCTAATGTTAATTCCACAAATAGCGGTGAGGGGTGAAGGATATGCCTGTTCATCATTTGAATAATGTTGTCAACTGATCACTGAATTTCATTATTTCAACAGGAACATAACCTCATTGCCTGTGGAGTATCTTGGCATATTTCAGGAGCTGAAACAAAAATATTTTATAAATAAACAGATTTTTTTCAATTGAATCCTTTATTGACCTGGTGCAATGAGATACAGTGAAAAGCTTTGCGGTTCTGTACATTCCAAATAACTCACAAAGTGTAGCCATTGGCAGCAGGTAGGGCAATAATAAAACAAAATGCATGGTGCGGTGTTACAGTGGGTCACAGAGTGAAGGGTGGGGTGTTACAGAAAATCACGGAGTGCAGGGTGGGGTGTTACTGGCAGGTACAGAGAACAGGGTGGGGTGTTACAGTGGGTCACAGAGTGAAGGGTGCGGTGTTACAGAAAATCACAGAGTGCAGGGTGGGGTGTTACTGGGAGGTACAGAGAACAGGGTGGGGTGTTACAGTGGGTCACAGAGTGCAGGTGGGGTGTTACTGGGAGGTACAGAAAACAGGGTGGGGTGTTACAGTGGGTCACAGAGTGAAGGGTGGGGTGTTACAGTGGGTCACAGAGTGAAGGGTGGGGTGTTACAGAAAATCACGGAGTGCAGGGTGGGGTGTTACTGGGAGGTACAGAGAACAGGGTGGGGTGTTACAGTGGGTCACAGAGTGAAGGGTGGGGTGTTACAGTGGGTCACAGAGTGAAGGGTGGGGTGTTACAGGGAGGTACAGAGAACAGGATGGGGTGTTACAGTGGGTCACAGAGTGAAGGGTAGGGTGTTACAGTGGGTCACAGAGTGAAGGGTGGGGTGTTACAGGGAGGTACAGAGAACAGGGTGGGGTGTTACAGTGGGTCACAGAGTGAAGGGTGCGGTGTTACTGGGAGGTACAGAGAACAGGGTTGGTGTTACTGGGAGGTACAGAGAACAGGGTGGGGTGTTACTGGGAGGTACAGAGAACAGGGTGGGGTGTTACTGGGAGGTACAGAGAACAGGGTGGGGTGTTACAGTGAGTCACAGAGTGCAGGGTGGGGTGTTACTGGGAGGTACAGAGAACAGGGTGAGGTGTTACTGGGAGGTACAGAGAACAGGGTGGGGTGTTACTGGGAGGTACAGAGAACAGGGTGGGGTGTTACTGGGAGGTACAGAAAACAGGGTGGGGTGTTACTGGGAGGTACAGAAAACAGGGTGGGGTGTTACTGGGAGGTACAGAGAAAAGGGTGGGGTGTTACATTGAGTCACAGAGTGCAGTGTGGGGTGTTACTGGGAGGTAGAGAGAACAGGGTGGGGTATTACAGTGAGTCACAGAGTGCAGGGTGGGGTGTTACTGGGAGGTACAGAGAACAGGGTGGGGTGTTACTGGGAGGTACAGAGAACAGGGTTGGTGTTACTGGGAGGTACAGAGAACAGGGTGGGGTGTTACTGGCAGGTACAGAGAACAGGGTGGGGTGTTACTGGGAGGTACAGAGAACAGGGTGGGGTGTTACTGGGAGGTACAGAGAACAGGGTGGGGTGTTACAGTGAGTCACAGAGTGCAGGGTGGGGTGTTACTGGGAGATACAGAGAACAGGGTGGGGTGTTACTGGGAGGTACAGAGAACAGGGTGGGGTGTTACAGTGAGTCACAGAGTGCAGGGTGGGGTGTTACTGGGAGGTACAGAGAACAGGGTGGGGTGTTACTGGAAGGTACAGAGAACAGGGTGTGGTGTTACAGTGAGTCCCAGAGTGCAGGGTGGGGTGTTACAGTGAGTCCCAGAGTGCAGGGTGGGGTATTACAGGGAGTCCCAGAGAGTGGGGTGTGGTTTTACAGTGAGTCACAGAGTGAAGAAACCAGTGTTACAGTGGGTCCCACAGTGCAGGATGCGGTGTTACAGGGAGTTACAGAATGCAGGGTGGGGTTTTGCAGGGTGGGGTTTTACAGGGAGGTACAGAGTTCAGAATAGGGTGTTACAGTGGGTCACAGAGTGAAGGGTGGGGTGTTACAGGGAGGTACAGAGAACAGGGTGGGGTGTTACAGTGGGTCACAGAGTGAAGGGTGGGGTGTTACAGTGGGTCACAGAGTGAAGGGTGGGGTGTTACAGTGGGTCACAGAGTGAAGGTTGGGGTGTTACAGGGAGGTGCAGAGAACAGGGTGGGGTGTTACAGTGGGTCACAGAGTGAAGGGTGCGGTGTTACTGGGAGGTACAGAGAACAGGGTGGGGTGTTACAGTGGGTCACAGAGTGAAGGGTGGGGTGTTACAGTGGGTCACAGAGTGAAGGGTGGGGTGTTACAGGGAGGTACAGAGAACAGGGTGGGGTGTTACAGTTGGTCACAGAGTGAAGGGTGGGGTGTTACAGTGGGTCACAGAGTGAAGGGTGGGGTGTTACAGGAAGGTACAGAGAACAGGGTGGGGTGTTACAGTGGGTCACAGAGTGAAGGGTGCGGTGTTACAGGGAGGTACAGAGAACAGGGTGGGGTGTTACAGTGGGTCACAGAGTGAAGGGTGGGGTGTTACAGTGGGTCACGGAGTGAAGGGTGGGGTGTTACAGGGAGGTACAGAGAACAGGGTGGGGTGTTACAGTGGGTCACAGAGTGAAGGGTGGGGTGTTACAGGGAGGTACAGAGAACAGGGTGGGGTGTTACAGTGGGTCACAGAGTGAAGGGTGGGGTGTTACAGTGGGTCACAGAGTGAAGGGTATGGTGTTACTGGGAGGTACAGAGAACAGGGTGGGGTGTTACAGTGGGTCACAGAGTGAAGGGTGGGGTGTTACAGGGAGGTACAGAGAACAGGGTGGGGTGTTACAGTGGGTCACAGAGTGAAGGGTGGGGTGTTACTGTGAGGTACAGAGAACAGGGTGGGGTGTTACAGTGGGTCACAGAGTGAAGGGTGGGGTGTTACAGGGAGGTACAGAGAACAGGGTGGGGTGTTACAGTGGGTAACAGAGTGAAGGGTGCGGTGTTACTGGGAGGTACAGAGAACAGGGTGGGGTGTTACAGTGGGTCACAGAGTGAAGGGTGGGGTGTTACTGTGAGGTACAGAGAACAGGGTGGGGTGTTACAGTGGGTCACAGAGTGAAGGGTGGGGTGTTACAGGGAGGTACAGAGAACAGGGTGGGGTGTTACAGTGGGTAACAGAGTGAAGGGTGCGGTGTTACTGGGAGGTACAGAGAACAGGGTGGGGTGTTACAGTGGGTCACAGAGTGAAGGGTGGGGTGTTACAGTGGGTCACAGACTGAAGGGTGGGGTGTTACAGGGAGGTACCGAGAACAGGGTGGGGTGTTACAGTGGGTCACAGAGTGAAGGGTGGGGTGTTACAGTGGGTCACAGAGTGAAGGGTGGGGTGCTACAGGGAGGTACAGAGAACAGGGTGGGGTGTTACAGTGGGTCACAGAGTGAAGGGTGCGGTGTTACTGGGAGGTACAGAGAACAGGGTGCGGTGTTACAGTGGGTCACAGAGTGAAGTGTGGGGTGTTACAGTGGGTCACAGAGTGAAGGGTGGGGTGTTAGAGGGAGGTACAGAGAACAGGGTGGGGTGTTACAGTTGGTCACAGAGTGAAGGGTGGGGTGTTACAGGGAGGTACAGAGAACAGGGTGGGGTGTTACAGTGGGTCACAGAGTGAAGGGTGGGGTGTTACAGTGGGTCACAGAGTGAAGGGTGCGGTGTTACTGGGAGGTACAAAGAACAGGGTGGGGTGTTACAGTGGGTCACAGAGTGAAGGGTGGGGTGTTACTGGGAGGTACAGAGAACAGGTTTGTCTGTTTCTGGGAGGTACAGAGAACATGGTGGGGCGTTACTGGGAGGTACAGAGAACAGGGTGGGGTGTTACTGGGAGGTACAGAGAACAGGGTGGGGTGTTACTGGTAGGTACAGAGAACAGGGTGGGGTGTTACTGGGAGGTACAGAGAACAGGGTGGGGTGTTACTGGGAGGTACAGAGAACAGGGTGGGGTGTTACATTGAGTCACAGAGTGCAGTGTGGGGTGTTACTGGGAGGTACATAGAACAGGGTGGGGTGTTACAGTGAGTCACAGAGTGCAGGGTGGGGTGTTACTGGGAGGTACAGAGAACAGGGTGGGGTGTTACTGAGAGGTACAGAGAACAGGGTGGGGTGTTACTGGGAGGTACAGACAACAGGGTGGGGAGTTACTGGGAGGTACAGAGAACAGGGTGGGGTGTTACTGGGAGGTATAGATAACAGGGTTGGTGTTACTGGGAGGTACAGAGAACAGGGTGGGGTGTTACTGGGAGGTACAGAGAACAGGGTGGGGTGTTACTGGGAGGTACAGAGAACAGGGTGGGGTGTTACAGTGGGTCACAGAGTGAAGGGTGGGGTGTTACAGGGAGGTAAAGAGAACAGGGTGGGGTGTTACAGTGGGTCACAGAGTGAAGGGTGGGGTGTTACAGTGGGTCACAGAGTGAAGGGTACGGTGTTACTGGGAGGTACAGAGAACAGGGTGGGGTGTTACAGTGGGTCACAGAGTGAAGGGTGGGGTGTTACAGGGAGGTACAGAGAACAGGGTGGGGTGTTACAGTGGGTCACAGAGTGAAGGGTGCGGTGTTACTGGGAGGTACAGAGAACAGGGTGGGGTGTTACAGTGGGTCACAGAGTGAAGGGTGGGGTGTTACTGTGAGGTACAGAGAACAGGGTGGGGTGTTACAGTGGGTCACAGAGTGAAGGGTGGGGTGTTACAGTGGGTCACAGAGTGAAGGGTGGGGTGTTACAGGGAGGTACAGAGAACAGGGTGGGGTGTTACAGTGGGTAACAGAGTGAAGGGTGCGGTGTTACTGGGAGGTACAGAGAACAGGGTGGGGTGTTACAGTGGGTCACAGAGTGAAGGGTGGGGTGTTACAGTGGGTCACAGAGTGAAGGGTGGGGTGTTACAGGGAGGTACCGAGAACAGGGTGGGGTGTTACAGTGGGTCACAGAGTGAAGCGTGGGGTGTTACAATGGGTCACAGAGTGAAGGGTGGGGTGTTACAGGGAGGTACAGAGAACAGGGTGGGGTGTTACAGTGGGTCACAGAGTGAAGGGTGCGGTGTTACTGGGAGGTACAGAGAACAGGGTGCGGTGTTACAGTGGGTCACAGAGTGAAGGGTGGGGTGTTACAGTGGGTCACAGAGTGAAGGGTGGGGTGTTACAGGGAGGTACAGAGAACAGGGTGGGGTGTTACAGTTGGTCACAGAGTGAAGGGTGGGGTGTTACAGGGAGGTACAGAGAACAGGGTGGGATGTTACAGTGGGTCACAGAGTGAAGGGTGGGGTGTTACAGTGGGTCACAGAGTGAAGGGTGCGGTGTTACTGGGAGGTACAGAGAACAGGGTGGGGTGTTACAGTGGGTCACAGAGTGAAGGGTGGGGTGTTACTGGGAGGTACAGAGAACAGGGTTGGGTGTTTCTGGGAGGTACAGAGAACATGGTGGGGTGTTACTGGGAGGTAAGAGAACAGGGTGGGGTGTTACTGGGAGGTACAGAGAACAGGGTGGGGTGTTACTGGGAGGTACAGAGAACAGGGTGGGGTGTTACTGGGAGGTACAGAGAACAGGGTGGGGTGTTACATTGAGTCACGGAGTGCAGTGTGGGGTGCTACTGGGAGGTACAGAGAACAGGGTGGGGTGTTACAGTGAGTCACAGAGTGCAGGGTGGGGTGTTACTGGGAGGTACAGAGAACAGGGTGGGGTGTTACTGAGAGGTATAGAGAACAGGGTGGGGTGTTACTCTGAGGTACAGACAACAGGGTGGGGTGTTACTGGGAGGTACAGAGAACAGGGTGGGATGTTACTGGGAGGTACAGAGAACAGGGTGGGGTGTTACAGTGGGTCACAGAGTGAAGGGTGGGGTGTTACAGTGGGTCACAGAGTGAAGGGTGGGGTGTTACAGGGAGGTACAGAGAACAGGGTGGGGTGTTACAGTGGGTCACAGAGTGAAGGGTAGGGTGTTATTGTGGGTCACAGAGTGAAGGGTGGGGTGTTACAGGGAGGTACAGAGAACAGGGTGGGGTGTTACAGTGGGTCACAGAGTGAAGGGTGGGGTGTTACAGTGGGTCACAGAGTGAAGGGTACGGTGTTACTGGGAGGTACAGAGAACAGGGTGGGGTGTTACAGTGGGTCACAGAGTGAAGGGTGGGGTGTTACAGGGAGGTACAGAGAACAGGGTGGGGTGTTACAGTGGGTCACAGAGTGAAGGGTGCGGTGTTACTGGGAGGTACAGAGAACAGGGTGGGGTGTTACAGTGGGTCACAGAGTGAAGGGTGGGGTGTTACTGTGAGGTACAGAGAACAGGGTGGGGTGTTACAGTGGGTCACAGAGTGAAGGGTGGGGTGTTACAGTGGGTCACAGAGTGAAGGGTGGGGTGTTACAGGGAGGTACAGAGAACAGGGTGGGGTGTTACAGTGGGTAACAGAGTGAAGGGTGCAGTGTTACTGGGAGGTACAGAGAACAGGGTGGGGTGTTACAGTGGGTCACAGAGTGAAGGGTGGGGTGTTACAGTGGGTCACAGAGTGAAGGGTGGGGTGTTACAGGGAGGTACCGAGAACAGGGTGGGGTGTTACAGTGGGTCACAGAGTGAAGGGTGGGGTGTTACAGTGGGTCACAGAGTGAAGGGTGGGGTGTTACAGGGAGGTACAGAGAACAGGGTGGGGTGTTACAGTGGGTCACAGAGTGAAGGGTGCGGTGTTACTGGGAGGTACAGAGAACAGGGTGCGGTGTTACAGTGGGTCACAGAGTGAAGGGTGGGGTGTTACAGTGGGTCACAGAGTGAAGGGTTGGGTGTTACAGGGAGGTACAGAGAACAGGGTGGGGTGTTACAGTTGGTCACAGAGTGAAGGGTGGGGTGTTACAGGGAGGTACAGAGAACAGGGTGGGGTGTTACAGTGGGTCACAGAGTGAAGGGTGGGGTGTTACAGTGGGTCACAGAGTGAAGGGTGCGGTGTTACTGGGAGGTACAGAGAACAGGGTGGGGTGTTACAGTGGGTCACAGAGTGAAGGGTGGGGTGTTACTGGGAGGTACAGAGAACAGGGTTGGGTGTTTCTGGGAGGTACAGAGAACATGGTGGGGTGTTACTGGGAGGTACAGAGAACAGGGTGGGGTGTTACTGGGAGGTACAGAGAACAGGGTGGGGTGTTACTGGGAGGTACAGAGAACAGGGTGGGGTGTTACTGGGAGGTACAGAGAACAGGGTGGGGTGCTACATTGAGTCACAGAGTGCAGTGTGGGGTGTTACTGGGAGGTACAGAGAACAGGGTGGGGTGTTACAGTGAGTCACAGAGTGCAGGGTGGGGTGTTACTGGGAGGTACAGAGAACAGGGTGGGGTGTTACTGAGAGGTACAGAGAACAGGGTGGGGTGTTACTCTGAGGTACAGACAACAGGGTGGGGTGTTACTGGGAGGTACAGAGAACAGGGTGGGGTGTTACTGGGAGGTACAGATAACAGGGTTGGTGTTACTGGGAAGTACAGAGAACAGGGTGGGGTGTTACTGGGAGGTACAGAGAACAGGGTGGGGTGTTACAGTGGGTCACAGAGTGAAGGGTGGGGTGTTACAGGGAGGTACAGAGAACAGGGTGGGGTGTTACAGTGGGTCACAGAGTGAAGGGTGCGGTGTTACTGGGAGGTACAGAGAACAGGGTTGGTGTTACTGGGAGGTACAGAGAACAGGGTGGGGTGTTACTGGGAGGTACAGAGAACAGGGTGGGGTGTTACTGGGAGGTACAGAGAACAGGGTGGGGTGTTACAGTGAGTCACAGAGTGCAGGGTGGGGTGTCACTGGGAGGTACAGAGAACAGGGTGAGGTGTTACTGGGAGGTACAGAGAACAGGGTGGGGTGTTACTGGGAGGTACAGAGAACAGGGTGGGGTGTTACTGGGAGGTACAGAGAACAGGGTGGGGTGTTACTGGGAGGTACAGAGAACAGGGTGGGGTGTTACATTGAGTCACAGAGTGCAGTGTGGGGTGTTACTGGGAGGTAGAGAGAACAGGGTGGGGTGTTACAGTGAGTCACAGAGTGCAGGGTGGGGTGTTACTGGGAGGTACAGAGAACAGGGTGGGGTGTTACTGAGAGGTACAGAGAACAGGGTGGGGTGTTACTGGGAGGTACAGAGAACAGGGTTGGTGTTACTGGGAGGTACAGAGAACAGGGTGGGGTGTTACTGGCAGGTACAGAGAACAGGGTGGGGTGTTACTGGGAGGTACAGAGAACAGGGTGGGGTGTTACTGGGAGGTACAGAGAACAGGGTGGGGTGTTACAGTGAGTCACAGAGTGCAGGGTGGGGTGTTACTGGGAGATACAGAGAACAGGGTGGGGTGTTACTGGGAGGTACAGAGAACAGGGTGGGGTGTTACAGTGAGTCACAGAGTGCAGGGTGGGGTGTTACTGGGAGGTACAGAGAACAGGGTGGGGTGTTACTGGAAGGTACAGAGAACAGGGTGTGGTGTTACAGTGAGTCCCAGAGTGCAGGGTGGGGTGTTACAGTGAGTCCCAGAGTGCAGGGTGGGGTATTACAGGGAGTCCCAGAGAGTGGGGTGTGGTTTTACAGTGAGTCACAGAGTGAAGAAACCAGTGTTACAGTGGGTCCCACAGTGCAGGATGCGGTGTTACAGGGAGTTACAGAATGCAGGGTGGGGTTTTGCAGGGTGGGGTTTTACAGGGAGGTACAGAGTTCAGAATAGGGTGTTACAGTGGGTCACAGAGTGAAGGGTGGGGTGTTACAGGGAGGTACAGAGAACAGGGTGTGGTGTTACAGTGGGTCACAGAGTGAAGGGTGGGGTGTTACAGTGGGTCACAGAGTAAAGGGTGGGGTGTTACAGTGGGTCACAGAGTGAAGGTTGGGGTGTTACAGGGAGGTACAGAGAACAGGGTGGGGTGTTACAGTGGGTCACAGAGTGAAGGGTGCGGTGTTACTGGGAGGTACAGAGAACAGGGTGGGTTGTTACAGTGGGTCACAGAGTGAAGGGTGGGGTGTTACAGTGGGTCACAGAGTGAAGGGTGGGGTGTTACAGGGAGGAACAGAGAACAGGGTGGGGTGTTACAGTTGGTCACAGAGTGAAGGGTGGGGTGTTACAGTGGGTCACAGAGTGAAGGGTGGGGTGTTACAGGAAGGTACAGAGAACAGGGTGGGGTGTTACAGTGGGTCACAGAATGAAGGGTGCGGTGTTACAGGGAGGTACAGAGAACAGGGTGGGGTGTTACAGTGGGTCACAGAGTGAAGGGTGGGGTGTTACAGTGGGTCACGGAGTGAAGGGTGGGGTATTACAGGGAGGTACAGAGAACAGGGTGGGGTGTTACAGTGGGTCACAGAGTGAAGGGTGGGGTGTTACAGGGAGGTACAGAGAACAGGGTGGGGTGTTACAGTGGGTCACAGAGTGAAGGGTGGGGTGTTACAGTGGGTCACAGAGTGAAGGGTACGGTGTTACTGGGAGGTACAGAGAACAGGGTGGGGTGTTACAGTGGGTCACAGAATGAAGGGTGGGGTGTTACAGGGAGGTACAGAGAACAGGGTGGGGTGTTACAGTGGGTCACAGAGTGAAGGGTGCGGTGTTACTGGGAGGTACAGAGAACAGGGTGGGGTGTTACAGTGGGTCACAGAGTGAAGGGTGGGGTGTTACTGTGAGGTACAGAGAACAGGGTGGGGTGTTACAGTGGGTCACAGAGTGAAGGGTGGGGTGTTACAGTGGGTCACAGAGTGAAGGGTGGGGTGTTACAGGGAGGTACAGAGAACAGGGTGGGGTGTTACAGTGGGTAACAGAGTGAAGGGTGCGGTGTTACTGGGAGGTACAGAGAACAGGGTGGGGTGTTACAGTGGGTCACAGAGTGAAGGGTGGCGTGTTACAGTGGGTCACAGAGTGAAGGGTGGGGTGTTACAGGAAGGTACAGAGAACAGGGTGGGGTGTTACAGTGGGTCACAGAGTGAAGGGTGCGTTGTTACAGGGAGGTACAGAGAACAGGGTGGGGTGTTACAGTGGGTCACAGAGTGAAGGGTGGGGTGTTACAGTGGGTCACGGAGTGAAGGGTGGGGTGTTACAGGGAGGTACAGAGAACAGGGTGGGGTGTTACAGTGGGTCACAGAGTGAAGGGTGGGGTGTTACAGGGAGGTACAGAGAACAGGGTGGGGTGTTACAGTGTGTCACAGAGTGAAGGGTGCGGTGTTACTGGGAGGTACAGAGAACAGGGTGGGGTGTTACAGTGGGTCACAGAGTGAAGGGTGGGGTGTTACTGTGAGGTACAGAGAACAGGGTGGGGTGTTACAGTGGGTCACAGAGTGAAGGGTGGGGTGTTACAGTGGCTCACAGAGTGAAGGGTGGGGTGTTACAGGGAGGTACAGAGAACAGGGTGGGGTGTTACAGTGGGTAACAGAGTGAAGGGTGCGGTGTTACTGGGAGGTACAGAGAACAGGGTGGGGTGTTACAGTGGGTCACAGAGTGAAGGGTGGGGTGTTACAGTGGGTCACAGAGTGAAGGGTGGGGTGTTACAGGGAGGTACCAAGAACAGGGTGGGGTGTTACAGTGGGTCACAGAGTGAAGGGTGGGGTGTTACAGTGGGTCACAGAGTGAAGGGTGGGGTGTTACAGGGAGGTACAGAGAACAGGGTGGGGTGTTACAGTGGGTCACAGAGTGAAGGGTGCGGTGTTACTGGGAGGTACAGAGAACAGGGTGCGGTGTTACAGTGGGTCACAGAGTGAAGGGTGGGGTGTTACAGTGGGTCACAGAGTGAAGGGTGGGGTGTTACAGGGAGGTACAGAGAACAGGGTGGGGTGTTACAGTTGGTCACAGAGTGAAGGGTGGGGTGTTACAGGGAGGTACAGAGAACAGGGTGGGGTGTTACAGTGGGTCACAGAGTGAAGGGTGGGGTGTTACAGTGGGTCACAGAGTGAAGGGTGCGGTGTTACTGGGAGGTACAGAGAACAGGGTGGGGTGTTACAGTGGGTCACAGAGTGAAGGGTGGGGTGTTACCTGGAGGTACAGAGAACAGGGTTGGGTGTTTCTGGGAGGTACAGAGAACATGGTGGGGTGTTACTGGGAGGTACAGAGAACAGGGTGGGGTGTTACTGGGAGGTACAGAGAACAGGGTGGGGTGTTACTGGGAGGTACAGAGAACAGGGTGGGGTGTTACTGGGAGGTACAGAGAACAGGGTGGGGTGTTACTGGGAGGTACAGAGAACAGGGTGGGGTGTTACTGGGAGGTACAGAGAACAGGGTGGGGTGTTACATTGAGTCACAGAGTGCAGTGTGGGGTGTTACTGGGAGGTACAGAGAACAGGGTGGGGTGTTACAGTGAGTCACAGAGTGCAGGGTGGGGTGTTACTGGGAGGTACAGAGTACAGGGTGGGGTGTTACTGAGAGGTACAGAGAACAGGGTGGGGTGTTACTGGGAGGTACAGACAACAGGGTGGGGTGTTACTGGGAGGTACAGAGAACAGGGTGGGGTGTTACTGGGAGGTATAGATAACAGGGTTGGTGTTACTGGGAGGTACAGAGAACAGGGTGGGGTGTTACTGGGAGGTACAGAGAACAGGGTGGGGTGTTACAGTGGGTCACAGAGTGAAGGGTGGGGTGTTACAGGGAGGTACAGAGAACAGGGTGGGGTGTTACAGTGGGTCACAGAGTGAAGGGTGGGGTGTTACAGTGGGTCACAGAGTGAAGGGTACGGTGTTACTGGGAGGTACAGAGAACAGGGTGGGGTGTTACAGTGGGTCACAGAGTGAAGGGTGGGGTGTTACAGGGAGGTACAGAGAACAGGGTGGGGTGTTACAGTGGGTCACAGAGTGAAGGGTGCGGTGTTACTGGGAGGTACAGAAAACAGGGTGGGGTGTTACAGTGGGTCACAGAGTGAAGGGTTGGGTGTTACTGTGAGGTACAGAGAACAGGGTGGGGTGTTACAGTGGGTCACAGAGTGAAGGGTGGGGTGTTACAGTGGGTCACAGAGTGAAGGGTGGGGTGTTACAGGGAGGTACAGAGAACAGGGTGGGGTGTTACAGTGGGTAACAGAGTGAAGGGTGCGGTGTTACTGGGAGGTACAGAGAACAGGGTGGGGTGTTACAGTGGGTCACAGAGTGAAGGGTGGGGTGTTACAGTGGGTCACAGAGTGAAGGGTGGGGTGTTACAGGGAGGTACCGAGAACAGGGTGGGGTGTTACAGTGGGTCACAGAGTGAAGGGTGGGGTGTTACAGTGGGTCACAGAGTGAAGGGTGGGGTGTTACAGGGAGGTACAGAGAACAGGGTTGGGTGTTACAGTGGGTCACAGAGTGAAGGGTGCGGTGTTACTGGGAGGTACAGAGAACAGGGTGCGGTGTTACAGTGGGTCACAGAGTGAAGGGTGGGGTGTTACAGTGGGTCACAGAGTGAAGGGTGGGGTGTTACAGGGAGGTACAGAGAACAGGGTGGGGTGTTACAGTGGGTCACAGAGTGAAGGGTGGGGTGTTACAGTGGGTCACAGAGTGAAGGGTGCGGTGTTACTGGGAGGTACAGAAAACAGGGTGGGGTGTTACAGTGGGTCACAGAGTGAAGGGTGGGGTGTTACTGGGAGGTACAGAGAACAGGGTTGGGTGTTTCTGGGAGGTACAGAGAACATGGTGGGGTGTTACTGGGAGGTACAGAGAACAGTGTGGGGTGTTACTGGGAGGTACAGAGAACAGGGTGGGGTGTTACTGGGAGGTACAGAGAACAGGGTGGGGTGTTACTGGGAGGTACAGAGAACAGGGTGGGGTGTTACTGGGAGGTACAGAGAACAGGGTGGGGTGTTTCATTGAGTCACAGAGTGCAGTGTGGGGTGTTACTGGGATGTACAGAGAACAGGGTGGGGTGTTACAGTGAGTCACAGAGTGCAGGGTGGGGTGTTACTGGGAGGTACAGAGAACAGGGTGGGGTGTTACTGAGAGGTACAGAGAACAGGGTGGGGTGTTACTCTGAGGTACAGACAACAGGGTGGGGTGTTACTGGGAGGTACAGAGAACAGGGTGGGGTGTTACTGGGAGGTACAGATAACAGGGTTGGTGTTACTGGGAGGTACAGAGAACAGGGTGGGGTGTTACTGGGAGGTACAGAGAACAGGGTGGGGTGTTACAGTGGGTCACAGAGTGAAGGGTGGGGTGTTACAGGGAGGTACAGAGAACAGGGTGGGGTGTTACAGTGGGTCACAGAGTGAAGGGTGCGGTGTTACTGGGAGGTACAGAGAACAGGGTTGGTGTTACTGGGAGGTACAGAGAACAGGGTGGGGTGTTACTGGGAGGTACAGAGAACAGGGTGGGGTGTTACTGGGAGGTACAGAGAACAGGGTGGGGTGTTACAGTGAGTCACAGAGTGCAGGGTGGGGTGTTACTGGGAGGTACAGAGAACAGGGTGAGGTGTTACTGGGAGGTACAGAGAACAGGGTGGGGTGTTACTGGGAGGTACAGAGAACAGGGTGGGGTGTTACTGGGAGGTACAGAAAACATGGTGGGGTGTTACTGGGAGGTACAGAGAACAGGGTGGGGTGTTACTGGGAGGTACAGAGAACAGGGTGGGGTGTTACTCGGAGGTACAGAGAACAGGGTGGGGTGTTACTGGGAGGTACAGAGAACAGGGTTGGTGTTACTGGGAGGTACAGAGAACAGGGTGGGGTGTTACTGGCAGGTACAGAGAACAGGGTGGGGTGTTACTGGGAGGTACAGAGAACAGGGTGGGGTGTTACTGGGAGGTACAGAGAACAGGGTGGGGTGTTACAGTGAGTCACAGAGTGCAGGGTGGGGTGTTACTGGGAGATACAGAGAACAGGGTGGGGTGTTACTGGGAGGTACACAGAACAGGGTGGGATGTTACAGTGAGTCACAGAGTGCAGGGTGGGGTGTTACTGGGAGGTACAGAGAACAGGGTGGGGTGTTACTGGAAGGTACAGAGAACAGGGTGTGGTGTTACAGTGAGTCCCAGAGTGCAGGGTGGGGTGTTACAGTGAGTCCCAGAGTGCAGGGTGGGGTATTACAGGGAGTCCCAGAGAGTGGGGTGTGGTTTTACAGTGAGTCACAGAGTGAAGAAACCAGTGTTACAGTGGGTCCCACAGTGCAGGATGCGGTGTTACAGGGAGTTACAGAATGCAGGGTGGGGTTTTGCAGGGTGGGGTTTTACAGGGAGGTTCAGAGTTCAGAATAGGGTGTTACAGTGGGTCACAGAGTGAAGGGTGGGGTGTTACAGGGAGGTACAGAGAACAGGGTGGGGTGTTACAGTGGGTCACAGAGTGAAGGGTGGGGTGTTACAGTGGGTCACAGAGTAAAGGGTGGGGTGTTACAGTGGGTCACAGAGTGAAGGTTGGGGTGTTACAGGGAGGTACAGAGAACAGGGTGGGGTGTTACAGTGGGTCACAGAGTGAAGGGTGCGGTGTTACTGGGAGGTACAGAGAACAGGGTGGGGTGTTACAGTGGGTCACAGAGTGAAGGGTGGGGTGTTACAGTGGGTCACAGAGTGAAGGGTGGGGTGTTACAGGGAGGTACAGAGAACAGGGTGGGGTGTTACAGTTGGTCACAGAGTGAAGGGTGGGGTGTTACAGTGGGTCACAGAGTGAAGGGTGGGGTGTTACAGGAAGGTACAGAGAACAGGATGGGGTGTTACAGTGGGTCACAGAGTGAAGGGTGCGGTGTTACTGGGAGGTACAGAGAACAGGGTGGGGTGTTACTGGGAGGTACAGAGAACAGGGTGGGGTGTTACTGGGAGGTACAGAGAACAGGGTGGGGTGTTACTGGGAGGTACAGAGAACAGGGTGGGGTGTTACTGGGAGGTACAGAGAACAGGGTGGGGTGTTACATTGAGTCACAGAGTGCAGTGTGGGGTGTTACTGGGAGGTACAGAGAACAGGGTGGGGTGTTACTGGGAGGTACAGAGAACAGGGTGTGGTGTTACAGTGAGTCCCAGAGTGCAGGGTGGGGTGTTACAGTGAGTCCCAGAGTGCAGGGTGGGGTATTACAGGGAGTCCCAGAGAGTGGGGTGTGGTTTTACATTGAGTCACAGAGTGAAGAAACCAGTGTTACAGTGGGTCCCACAGTGCAGGATGCGGTGTTACAGTTGAGTTACAGAATGCAGGGTGGGGTTTTACAGGGAGGTACTGAGTTCAGAATAGGGTGTTACAGGGAGTCACAGAGTGCAGGGTGTGGTGCTACAGTGGGTCCCAGAGAACAGGGTGCGGTGTTACCTTGAGTCCCAGAGTGCATGGTAGGGTGTTACTGGGAGGTACAGAATGCAGGGTTGGGTATTACAGGGAGTTCCAGGGTGTGGGGTGTGGTTTTACACTGAGTCACAGAGCGCAGGGTGGGGTGTTACTGGGAGGTACAGAGTGCAGGGTGGGGTGTTACTGGGAGGTACAGAGTGCAGGGTGGGGTGTTACTGGGAGGTACAGAGTGCAGAGTGGGGTGTTACTGGGAGGTACAGAATGCAGGGTGGGGTATTACAGTGTGCAGGGTGTGGTGTTTCATGGCATCCCAGAGTGCAGTGTGGGGTATTACAGGGAGTCACACAATGCAAGATGTGGTGTTACAGGGAGTCACAGAGTGCAGGGTGAAGACAACGTCCAGTTGAACAGTGTAGGGGTATCATCTTTTCTTATATCAATAAGAGGTTTATTCAAGAGTCTGGTAACAGCAAGAAAGAATCTGTTGTTGAATTTGGAGGTTTTTGCTGTAATGATTATTTACCTTCTACCCAAGACAGGAGGTGGGGTGAAGAGAGTTCAATTGGGGAAGGGTGGGTCCTTTAACATGTTGGCAGCTTTCTGAAGACAGCAGTGGCTGAAGACTAGGAATAGTTACAGTGTTGGTCCCTTACCTAGAACCATGGTGGCATCATGTAACTCTGGCTCCACCTGTTGGGCACATCTTTCTGCATATTCACAATGTTTAGTGAGATAAGACTGTCACCAAAATTACTTCCAGCCAGAGACATGGATCACGTCTACCCATCATTTATCTCGAGGGTAATCCCTTAGAACTATACAAGGGTTCGTTTTATCTTATTATTATCTCTGTGTATGCAGTTTGTTTACATTCATTATCTGTTTACAGTTTAATAATAATAAGTGGTAATTTGGGCTGGCCCATGGGAGAAAGAATCTCAGGGTTATATGTGATGCGTGTAATCTGAATCTGAAGCGGTACAACCGGTCAGGACCTGAACATATTGGTTGGGTTGTGGGGGGGTTCAGATGATGTCTTTTTTTTTAAAATAAACATACAAATTTTATTGAAACTATATTACCAACACAAAACACACATCAAGCTACATCTAAAACCAAAAACCACCATAACATGTGGCAACAAAACTGTGAGAAGCAGTTATTATGACCACCTCTCTATTACACATCAAATTAAAACACAATTTTCAACCAGACGCAATCTCCTGGGGGGGGGGGGGGGTCCTCACCGTTCCCTGGACTCGCCCACTGTCCCCTTGGACACCGCGCGTTCCTGCTCCAATGCCGCACGTGCCCGGACGTAACCCCGGAAGATGGACGGGCAGTCTGCTCTCCCCCCACCCCCTCGACCACCCACTGCCTCGACCTGCGAAGAGCCAGTTTCGCCAACCCCAATAGGATCCCCACAAGGAGATCCACTGAGCACCCGGGGTCTTGGCAGAGGAACAGTGAAGGTAAGGAGTAGCAGATAGCTCACCTTAAAATTCACACTTACCTTTCCGAGTGGTCGTGAAGGAAAGATTATGACTTTTTACCTTATTCTTCCCCGTCATGATTTTATGCCATCAAATATCAGCTGTAACAAGGTCTCATTGATATTTCCAGGCCCTGTGGTTTCCAAGCTCCAACCGACTCTGGTTTTGCTTCCTGATCTGCCAAAAGAAGATCAACTTTCCCAATTGCATGTTACTGGGACTGGGGGGTGGGGGGTTGGGTTGTAAGGAGAGGCTGGATCGGCTAGGACATTTCTCCCTGGAGTGTAGGTGGCTGAGGGGGGAAACACTTTCTGGAGGTTTATGAGATCATGAGGGGCATGGACCGTCTTTCCCCAGGGTGGGAGAGTCTAAAACAACAGAGTATTGGTTTAAAGTGAAAGTGGACCTTCTTCACGCAGAGGCTGGTGGGCGTGCGGAACATGTGGAAGCAGAGGAGGTAGAGGCAATGGAATGTGGATAAGAAAGGGTGTGAAGGATATGGGCTAAGTGCAAGCAAATAGCAATACCTTGGGCGTACATCTGGGGCTGAAGGGCCTGTTTAAATGCCACGAAACTCTGTCTCTGTGAACTCAAACTTCCATGAAGTGACATTTCAGAAAAAGGGCCCTGTGAGCATCTACATTATGCACATGTTGTGAATAACCAAAGGTAAACTGTTTCCCACTGTCTCCTCATGTTACCTCCACTCTCCTGGAGAATATTTGTCCCACATGATCAGGCCATTCACAGGAAACCTCTGCGTCCATCATCCACGGCCAATGACCCTGCATTCAGTGTTAGTTATGGGTTTTTTTTACATATAAATAACATTATTTTTCCATTGTCACATTTCACACTCAGCGTGGCCATTCACACAGAATAACCCGTGTATGGATGTCGCCGTGTTTTCAGACTAAGTACCTGAGGTGGGGTACTTGTGTCTTATTCATTGTTGCAGACCACCTGCAGTTCAGTTTAGACTGCAGAGAGTTCACAATAATGTCTGGGGGTGAAATTTCGGAATGGGAATGCCCCAGAACGCAGCGGCTGTTTAAAAAATGTAATTTGTCGTCTTTTTTTATATACAGGAATGATTTCAACAGTTTGACTGTGGTCTGTGTCTGCCATCTGCTGGCTATCAAGGAACTGGAACCCCACACTGAATTTACTGGTGTTAAACATCAACTCTGAGGACATACGCTACAAAATAATCTACAGTATCCATGCAAAGGTTGAGGATCCTGTGATATCTGTCTCTGAGGATGATGTTAGAACATCATCAAAGAGCGTGAACCCTTGAAAGGCGTCAGGCTCTGGCGGCGTACCTGGCAGAGGACTGAAAGTCTGCACCTACCAACTAGCTGGAGTGTTCGTGGACATTTTCAACCTCTCATTGCTGCAGTCAGAGGTTCCCACCTGCTTCAAAAGGGCATCAATCATCCCGGTGCCCAAGAAGAACAGAGAGAGCTGCCTCAATTACTACTGTCCAGTATCACTAACCTACTGTGATGAAATGCTTTGAGAAGTTGATCATGGCTAGAATTACCACGTACCTAAGCAGAGGTCTTTCTTCTTTGGCTTGGCTTCGCGGACGAAGATTTATGGAGGGGGTAAAAGTCCACGTCAGCTACAGGCTCGTTTGTGGCTGACAAGTCCGATGCGGGACAGGCAGACACGGTTGCAGCGGCTGCAGGGGAAAATTGGTGGTTTGGGGTTGGGTGTTGGGTTTTTCCTCCTTTGCCTTTTGTCAGTGAGGTGGGCTCTGCGGTCTTCTTCAAAGGAGGTTGCTGCCCGCCAAACTGTGAGGCGCCAAGATGCACGGTTTTAGGCGATATCAGCCCACTGGCGGTGGTCAATGTGGCAGGCACCAAGAGATTTCTTTAGGCAGTCCTTGTACCTTTTCTTTGGTGCACCTCTGTCACGGTGGCCAGTGGAGAGCTCGCCATATAACACGATCTTGGGAAGGCGATGGTCCTCCATTCTGGAGACGTGACCCATCATAGTCACTCCACAGCAGACACATTATCGCTGGCTCTCCACTCAGCCCTGGATCACCGTGAAAAAAGCAATTCATACATAGGGCTGCTCTTCGTTGTCTACACCTCAGCCTTCAACAACATTATTCCCTCAGTGCTGGTCAAGAAGCTACAAACTTTATACACCTCCACCCCCCCCACTCCCCCCACCCCCCCTTCCCCCCACCCCCCCCTCCCCCACAACTAGATCCTTGACTTCCTCATTGGAAGAGGACAGTCAGTAGGAATTTGAAATAACATCTCCTCCTCACTGATCATTAGCAGAGGCACGTGCCAGTGATGTCTGCTTAGCCCACTGCTCTACTCACTAGTCACCCATGACTGTGTGGCCAGGCACAATTCCAGTGCTATCTACAAATTTGCCGATGACACCACAGTTGTCGGCAGAATCACAAACAGCAATGCGGAAGCGTACAGGAGGAAGAAAGATCAGCTCATTGAAGATCAACCTTGCACTCAACATTCGCAAAACCAAGGAGATGATCATGGACTTCAGGAGGAAGTCAGGGGAACACGACCCAGTCCTCATCGAGAGCTCAGTAATGGAGGGGATCAAGAACTTCAACATCTCCAAGGAGCTGTCCTGTCCTGAAGGTGTTGATGCAATCACAAAGAAGGCTCACCAGCAGCTATATTTTGTGAGGTGTCTGAGGAGATTCGGTATGTCACCAAAGACTCTTGAAAACTTCTACAGGTGTACCGTGGAGAGCATTGTGGCTGGTTGTATCACTGCCTGGATTGGAGGCACCATCTCTCAGGACAAGAAAATACTCCAGAGAGTTGTTAACTCGGCCTGTGACATCACAGACACCAGACTTCACTCCATCAAGGATGTCTACATGAGGCGGTGTCTTATTAAAGCAACATCTATCCTCAAGGTCCCTCACCACCCAGGCCACGCCCTCTTCACTCTGTTACCATCAGGAAAAGAGTACAGGAGCCTAAAGACGAGCACTCAACGGCACAAGGACAGCTTCTTCCCCTCTGCCATCAGATTCCTGAATAATCAATAAACCAGAGACACTGCCTTACTTTTCGTGCACTGCTATTTTACTGTGACCTTTCATGCACCATTTTTATTTATTTTTATAAGGTGATTTTTATGAACGTTTGTACTGTAATTCTGCTGCAAAATAATGAATTTTGTGACTTGTTCAAGACAATAAATTCTGATTCAATATGTGGAGGAGATCACCATTGTAAGACTTGGAATTACTGTGTACCCTTGGTCCCTGTGTGACTGAACATAGAGTCGCACAGCTTAGAAACAGACCCTTCAGCCGCAACTTACACATGCTGACTTAGATGTCCCACCCTCCTTATCCCACCTGACTGCATTTGGCCTATTGTGACAAAGTATTTAAAAATATTTTGGGGAGATAAATTGGGAAAAGTTAGAGTAGGTTTACATACAAACACTTTAATACCGATCTTATTTGACTTCAAGTCCACAGAGTGACTTCACAGAAACTTTGAAGAATGCCTATGGAGACTTCACAAGTAGGTGTTAATTGGACTGACATTGTGGAATGCCCGTGTAGGCTTGTAGCATGGATTGCTCCATGTAGCCAACAAAAAGGCTGGGGCCCATGGCTGCCCCTTTGACCTGAAGAAAGTGGGATGAGTCAAAGGAGTAACTATTGAGGGTGAGGACATTCTGCCAAACGGAGGAGGGTGGTGGTGGAGGGGAACTGGTTGGTTCTATTGTCCAGAAAGAAATGAAGGGCTATGGAGAATGGAGGTGTATAGGGATTGGATATTCGTGGTAAATATGAGGCAATCGCGTTCCAGGAAATGGAAGTTGTTGAAGTGATGGAGGGCGTGTGAAGTGTCCTGGATGTAGCTGGGGAGAGACTGGACCAGGTGGGGCAAAACAGAGTCAAGGTAAGTAGAGACCAATTTGGTAGGGCAGGAGCACACGGACACGATGGGTCTGCCGGGATAATTGGGTTTGTGGATCTTGGGTAGGAGGTAGAAACTGGCGGGTATGGGGTTGGGAAACAATGAAATTGGAGGCCGTGCCAGGGAGGTGACCGGAAATTATGAGTTCAGAGATGGTGCATATGGTGGTTTGATGAGCTTTGGTGGGGTCCTGATGGAGGGGTAGGTAAGAGGCAGTGTCCTGAGAGTTTTTGTCTGGCTTCAGCCAGATAGAGGTCAGTGAGCCCGACCACAACAGCGCCGGCCTCGTCTGCAGATTCGAGGTTTGGATCAGTGTGGAGATAGTGGAGGGCCAGGCGTCACCGAGGGGCTGAGATTGGAATGAATGAGGGTAGTAGTGAAACAGTTGATGTCATGGCCCAACATCCATTACCTTCTCGATCACCTGTTGAACTTGCAAACCAACCTTTTATGATTCATGCACAAGCTCTCCCAAGTCTCTCTGCACCACAGCATGATGCAGTCTTTCAATCTTTTTTATAATCATCTGTTCTAGTTTTCCTTCTGAAGAATTCCCAGTCTACAAGACCCTTGTCCCTTCGGTTAACCTATTTAAACCTTTCAGCAAACTCCCTGCATCCTTGCATTTCCACTGAATTTAGTTTCATCACCAGCTTAAGCTGCTTTCAGGTGGAATTGCCGGGAGAATGCAGTTCTGGAGCCGGTTGCAGGTGTCTGCGAAGGGACGTTCAGGTGGCAGCACTTAAGGAGATGTTCTGCCACCTGAAAGGTCCACAGTAGGGAAGAGGTGCCGAGGAGCAAATGTCTGCTCCTGAGTCGGGGCAGGGGCAGCCACCTGACAGCCCCCCGGCGCAGGACTACAGGACTGGAGCAGCCGACGCGGGTCTATAAGACTGGCTGCTCCAGCCCCATAGTCCCACGCCGGTGGCCTCAACCCTGACATCCCACACCGGGGGCTGTCAGCAGTGGGGAGTTGGGTCACCAGCTGACTGCCATCAGCCCACCCCCTGCTAGGCACCTGAAAGCTGCTAGCCACTTTGCCTTGCTGCTTTCGGGTACCTTGGGGGAGTGCTCAGAAGCAGAGAATATACCTCCCCAAGGTGGGTTGAGTAAGTGCTCCTTGGGGACAGGTTCTCCGCTTTCAGATGGCCTCCCGACAGTTGCATTTAGGTGTCTTTACATTTGGGTATTCTGGCCACCTGAAAGTGGCTTTTGACACACATTTGGCCCTTCCTCCAAATTGTTGCATGCATCATGATCAGTGGTTGGCCCAGCACCAAGCCCTCTGCTTACCATTGGTTGCCAATCAGAGAAACACCCACTCACCCCAACTCTCTGCCTCTGTTGGTTATCCAATCGTCTGTCCGTGCTAACACATTATGCCCAATTCCATGAATCCTTATGCCGAAGGCTTTCATGCCAATGAATAATTCAATTGGTGGAATGCAATTCAGCAGTCTTCCCCTAGGTCCTGCTGCCCCCTTCACAGAGTTCTGACTGCACCCTTGATGTTGTGTGGTGAAGGGCTGGGATTCTCCTGCACCACCAGGTTTCAGGACAGATCTGACTGGGAGGAAACCGACACGGGGATTGTCCAGAACTGGCACAAAGACCACACCACAAAGACCCAGCACAGAGCAGATGCTTGGACAGAATGATCCAGGGTCCATTCAAGAGCCTGTCAGAGAGAATTCTCCAAATTTCACCTGGATCAAGTTCAAATTCATCATTTAGTGCTCTCCATAATGTTTGGGGCAAAGACACTTTTCCCTTTATTTCCCCCTGCCCTCTTGTCATTAAACAATTCATATGTGATTAAAGTGCACCTTCCAGTTTTTCTGTATACGTTTTGGTTTGACTATGTAGAAATCACAGCACAGTTCCCCCATTTCAAGGCACCATAATGTTTAGGACATTTGGCTTCACAGGCACTTGTGATTACTCGGGTGTGTTAATTGCTTCACTGGTGCAGGTATAAGAGGGCAAGGCTTGCTTCTAAGGTTTTGATCACCTTTAGAGTTTGTAGTTGTCAGTTTTTAACACGAGGACCAGAGCTGTTCCAATGAAAGTCAAAGAAGCCATTATGAGGCTGAACAACAAGAATAAAACAGTAAGAGACTTTGTCCAAACTTTAGGCTGACCAAAACCAACAGATTGTATCATCATTGAGAAGAAAGTACTGAGGAGCTCAGTCATCACCAAGGGACTAGTGGGCCAAGGAAGACCCCCAGTGCTGATGACAGAAGAATTCTCATCATAATGAAGAAAAATCCCCAAACGCCTGTCCGATGGATCAGAAACACTCTTCAGGAGGCAGGCGTGGACGTGTCAATGACAACTGTCTACAGACGACTTTGTGAACAGAAATACAGAGGCTACACTGCAAGATGCAAACCACTTGTTAGCCACAGAATCAGGATGGCCAGATTACAGTTTGCCAACGTATTTAAAAAAGCCTGCAGAATTCTGGGAAAAAAGGTCACGTGGACAGATGAGACCAAGATTAACCTGTATCTGACTGATGGCAAGAGGAAAGTGTGATGCGTAAAGGAACTGCCCAAAATCCAAAGCACACCACCTCACCTTATGGTCTGGGCATGTGTGGCTGCCACAGGTACTGGTGCACTTATCTGCTTCATTGATGATGTAACTGCTGATGGCAGTAGCAAAATGAATTCTGAGGTGTATGGAAACATCTTAACTGGTCAAGTTTGAGCAAATGCCTCCAAACTCGTTGGACGGCACTTTATCCTACAGCAAGACAATGATCCCAAACATACCGCTAAAGCAGTAGGGTTTCTCAAAGCTAAGAATTGGAAAATTCTTATATGGCCAAGTCAGTCACCTAATAGAAATCCAATCGAGCATCCCTTCCATATGCTGAAGAGAAAACTCAAGGGGCCAAGCCCCCAAAATAAGCAGGAGCTGAAGATGGCTACAGTAGAGGCCTGGCAGAGCATCACCAGGGAAGATACTCATCACCTGGTGATATCTATGAATCACAGACTTCAAGCAGTTATTGCATGCAAGGGATATGCACAAAGTACTAAGCACGACGACTTTAATATATATCCCATTACTATGTCCCAAATATTATTAAATATGAGGGGGCTATGTATTAAAAGTGCAGTAATTTCTACATGGTCAAACCAAAATGTACACAAATAACTTTGAATAAAATCTGGAATGTGCACTTTAATTGTTTGATTTATTTCCTGATTGGAATCAAGAGTATGTGAGAAATGTTTGATTGCAAATTTAAATCTGTGGAGCATGGGGCAAAATAAAGGGGTTAAAAAAAACTGTCTTTGTCCCAAACATTATGGAGGACACTGTACAATTGGATAAAACAGCATTTCTTGGGACCACAAACACACACACATAATAACGTACATTCACAAAGTTACAGTGATTGGTGAACAATCAGGTAGCTGGAGATCAGCTCCAGATCAACCTCATGCTTGTATGACTTCATAACTTAAAGGCCCCTGCCCCAGTGAACAGATCAGACCGCTTTCGGAGAGGGTTACAGAGGACAAGAGGAAGGAGCTGACAGTCATGCAGTGAATGTTTAAATTAACTGTCTGGCTCTTGATTCCAATCAGGAAATAAATCATCCAACTGAAGCAGATAATTATTTAGTTAACTCATTGAGCTTCCAATAAATTCATTATTTATACAAGATAAACATATTTGTTCTAGCCAGCTGCAGGAAATCTGATTACTTATGCATGCATTTAGTTCCTTCCCCTGACAAAGACACACTGCATTAAGAATTCAGGTAGTCTGTTAATAACATTATTAGTTTTAAACATTCAAGCAGGCATTTATTTCAATATTTGTTACACAAACAAGACTTCACTGGAAATTATCAGTGGCGAAGCTTGAGGTGTTACTTCTCAATTTCAAATGATAAAAACCTCAGTTCCACAAATATTCTTGGAAATGTGGCCTCATTTGAGACTTGAACCACAGGAAGACTGCACAGCAAAGTGAAATAAAGGTGAAAAAATTATTGGAAGCAGTAAAAAGAATATGAAGAAAGGGTGGGTTTTTAGACCAAGCAGGAAGTATTGGCAGGTCTAAGAATGGTTTAAAGTTCATGCACATTAACAGAACTGCCTAAAGAAATCTCTTGGTGCCTGCCACATTGACCACCGCCAGTGGGCTGATATCGCCTCAAACCGTGCATCTTGGAGCCTCACAGTTCGGCGGGCAGCAACCTCCTTTGAAGAAGACCGCAGAGCCCACCTCACTGACAAAAGACAAAGGAGGAAAAACCCAACATCCAACCCCAACCAACCAATTTTCCCTTGCAACCGCTGCAACCGTGTCTGCCTGTCCCGCATCGGACTTGTCAGCCACAAACGAGCCTGCAGCTGATGTGGACATTCTCCCTCCATAAATCTTCGTCCGCGAAGCCAAGCCAAAGATTAAGCACAGCTGAGGAGATGCAGGTGAAGTTAGGGTCATGGGATTATTACACTGTGAAAAGAACTGAGACCCGGAGTGAACTCAAATGAACAGAAGGGTTCATGATATTTCTGCATGCAAAATGTTTTGGAGAAGTGGCGTGTCACAGACAGAGGCAAGTGATATGCCACTTATTGCATTATCGAAAAGGCCTCTTTTTATCTTGTTCAAACCGTAATGATGAATGACTATGTTCTATATATTCATTAGGCCATTCCATACTGGGGTAATTTTACAACTACATTTAAGCTGGGGTTTTTTTAACAAAGTCTCTGTCCACAGCAGCAGCAAGTAACTATTTTGGTGAATGTGTACGTTATAAAATGTGTATGACAATCAACTCATTATCATTTCTTTTGGAAAGTAATTACATGCAAGTTGACAAAATGGCCAGTTTCAGTAGTACGGATAGATCTTTAGATTGTCCTGGAGTCATTTATTAGCGTTAGGGTCTTATAAGTAGATTCAAGAGCCTGTTAGCTTTTGGAGAGAAACTGTTCTTGAACCTGGAGGTGCTGGTAGGCTTCTGTACCTTCTTCCTGAAGGGGCAGAGAGAAGTGGTTGTGACCAGGGCAATGGGGGTCATTTATGATGTTGCCGGCCTTCTTGAAGTAGCACCTCAATGGATGAAAGGACTAAAATTGAGTATATAATGAAGGGCTCAATCCTGGATCTTTGGTTATTTAACAAAGGGTTCAGGCCCAAACATTGGTTATAAACGAAGGGCTCAGGCCCGAAACATCGGTTATAAATGAAGGGTTCAGGCCCGAAACATTGGTTATAAACGAAGGGCTCAGGCCCGAAACATTGGTTATAAGCAAAATATTCAGGTCCGAGATGTTGGTTATAAACGAAGGGCTCAGGCCTGAAACGTTGGTTATAAACGAAGGGCTCAGGCCCGAAACGTTGATTATAAATGAAGGGCTCAGGCCCGAAACGTTGATTATAAATGAAGGGCTCAGGCCCGAAACGTTGGTTATAAATGAAGGATTCAGGCCAGAAACGTTGGTTATAAATGAAGGGTTCAGGCCCGAAACATTGGTTATAAACAAAGGGTTCAGGCCCAAGACGTTGGTTATAAACGAAGGGCTCAGGCCCGAAACATTGGTTATAAACAAAAGGCTTAGGCCCGAAACGTTGGTTATAAACAAAGGATTCAAGCCAGAAACATTGGTTATCTACAAAGAGCTCAGCCCAAAACATAGACTATATATCTTTGCCTCCTGGGCTCTGAAGTGCTGAGTTTCTCCAATACTTTTGTACATTTTCCAATTGTTCAGAATAGTTTGTTGCATAAAATAAAATAGTTTTCAACCATTTGTTTAATGGTTAAATTAATACCATCCAGTGCCATCTTACATTGTGAACACCAAATGTGATGTTTGAAATTTGAGGAAAGAATTATTTGTATCTGTTTACACTATTCATGATATTTAAATAGGTAAATTATGAGCAGCGTTGATTTACACCAACTTTCAAGCAATTGTTAGTGCATATTTTTCAATGGAATCATATATGAAGAAATATCATTCCTTCCACTCTTAAACTTTTGATTAAATGCACAACCACATTACATTCGTGCCTTCACCAAGTTTGGCAGCTGTCTTTCACTGGACCAGGCTTCAGAAGGAATTTTGACTTCCTTTTATTTAAACAAAGCTAGTTGATCTGCCTACAGTCCTCTACTTGAAGTGGTATGTGTTCAAATCGAACAGCTTCCTGGGAACAAGCAGCTGATCCTCCGGTGGGAGAACCTTATGGGCCTTTAGTAATAATTCTCCCAGAATCACAGTGCGGCTTTCGCGCAAACAGAGGAACTACTGACATGGTCTTTGCCCTCAGACAGCTCCAAGAAAAGTGCAGAGAACAAAACAAAGGACTCTACATCACCTTTGTTGACCTCACCAAAGCCTTCGACACCGTGAGCAGGAAAGGGCTTTGGCAAATACTAGAGCGCATCGGATGTCCCCCAAAGTTCCTCAACATGATTATCCAACTGCACGAAAACCAACAAGGTCGGGTCAGATACAGCAATGAGCTCTCTGAACCCATCTCCATTAACAATGGCATGAAGCAAGGCTGTGTTCTCGCACTAACCCTCTTTTCAATCTTCTTCAGCATGATGCTGAACCAAGCCATGAAAGACCTCAACAATGAAGACGCTGTTTACATCCGGTACCGCACGGATGGCAGTCTCTTCAATCTGAGGCGCCTGCAAGCTCACACCAAGACACAAGAGAAACTTGTCCGTGAACTACTCTTTGCAGACGATGCTGCTTTAGTTGCCCATTCAGAGCCAGCTCTTCAGCGCTTGACGTCCTGTTTTGCGGAAACTGCCAAAATGTTTGGCATGGAAGTCAGCCTGAAGAAAACTGAGGTCCTCCATCAGCCAGCTCCCCACCATGACTACCAGCCCCCCCACATCTCCATCGGGCACACAAAACTCAAAACGGTCAACCAGTTTACCTATCTCGGCTGCACCATTTCATCAGATTCAAGGATTGACAATGAGATAGACAACAGACTCGCCAAGGCAAATAGCGCCTTTGGAAGACTACACAAAAGGGTCTGGAAAAACAACCAACTGAAAAACCTCACAAAGATAAGCGTATACAAAGCCGTTGTCATACCCACACTCCTGTTCAGCTCCGAATCATGGGTCCTCTACCGGCATCACCTACGGCTCCAAGAACGCTTCCACCAGCGTTGTCTCCGCTCCATCCTCAACATCCATTGGAGCGCTTTCATCCCTAACGTCAAAGTACTCGAGATGGCAGAGGTCGACAGCATCGAGTCCACGCTGCTGAAGATCCAGCTGCGCTGGGTGGGTCACGTCTCCAGAATGGAGGACCATCGCCTTCCCAAGATCGTGTTATATGGCGAGCTCTCCACTGGCCACCGTGACAGAGGTGCACCAAAGAAAAGGTACAAGGACTGCCTAAAGAAATCTCTTGGTGCCTGCCACATTGACCACCGCCAGTGGGCTGATATCGCCTCAAACCGTGCATCTTGGCGCCTCACAGTTTGGCGGGCAGCAACCTCCTTTGAAGAAGACCGCAGAGCCCACCTCACTGACAAAAGGCAAAGGAGGAAAAACCCAACACCCAACCCCAACCAACCAAATTTCCCCTGCAACCGCTGCAACCGTGTCTGCCTGTCCCGCATCGGACTTGTCAGCCACAATCAAGCCTGCAGCTGACGTGGACTTTTACCCCCTCCATAAATCTTCGTCCGCGAAGCCAAGCCAAAGAGAAGATCCCAGCCTGCTGTTAGTAACAGTGCTTCAGAAATCTTCAACACGGGAAGCAGTGAGACATGTTAGCCGCTTGGTGGTAAGACTAAAATGATTTGGCTGGCCGCTGCCAAATGATTTGGGTCAAGAACCTCGCTTCAAAACCTTCCAAATATCAAGCCCATCTTGCCATTCTGTTGAGTTCAGACCCACTGTTTTGTGGCTGGGAAAAGAGGCTTTCTCTTCAGCCAGTTAGACTGAAGGGTCTTTAACCCTGAAACATTAATTCTGCTTTCTCCATTTGCTGAGTGCTCTTTGCACTTCTCAGCTTTGATTTCAGATTTTTCCACATCTGTAATTCAATGACTCGTTGTACTGCATCACAATGAGGCAGCCTTTACACAATGTGATTCACTCAGCAGCTGCAGTCGTGGGGAGAAAGGCTTGCATTTCTGTACCATCTGCAGGATTCCAGCATGCCTATCAATCATTCACAGCCAATCATTTATTGTTGCTCTGTGGTCATTACTGTAACACAGAAACTATAGCAATGTAGGATGACTGAGAGCTTATACACACAGTTACCATGCACAAATGCACTGAGGCTCTTGTGTGCCACATCTATGGAGGAACAAACAATGAATATACAGTAAATTAAATTACCACACAAGAAAAGCATAATATATCTGGGTTTGATGCTTAAAAAGTTATCAATTCTCTATAAGTTATTATTGATGCCTAGTGGTAATTCCCTGGACAAGACTAAGAAACAATGGGAACAAGATCTTCAACAAAAATTTTCTGAGGCTACATGGGATTCTATCTTGAAATTGGTTAATTCATCTTCTCTATGTGCCCGACATTCATTATTGCAATTTAAAGTAGTACATCGAGCTTAGTTTTCCAAAGGTCAATTGGCTAAATTTTATCCTAATTTCTCGTCAAAGTGTGACAGATGTAAGACTAAAGAAGGTACATCATTTCATATGTTTTGGTCAAGTCCCTTGCTTTCCAATTATTGAGAAAGTATCTTCCCTACCTTGTCTTCTCTTGCCCTATTTGGAATAAGTAAGTCCGCTGATTCAAATTTGTTGGGGCTATGATCCCGTGTAGTTGCCTTTGCTCTTCTTATTGCCAAAAGAGCTATACTGACAAGAGGGAAGGACTGTGTCCCTCCTAAACACACTCAATCGTTCTCTGATGTGATGGCATGCTCAACTCTGGAAAATAATATCTCTACTAATGTAATGAACCTTAATTTTCCAAATGTATGGGGTCCTTTCCTTAATTATTTTCAGAATTTATAAGATTATTGGATCCCATTTTACAGTTTGGTTCTCCTTTCATTCATGCATCAACGGAACATGTATGTTTAACCATAGCTTCACAAGGGAAGGGGTAGATTATTTGAATAGTTTTTGTTGTATGTACATTTTAGGTTTTTTTTCTTGTCTCTTTCATAGGTTGTTTACAGCTGCGGTATTTGTTAATATATGTTTACTTTGTTGGACATATATTCTTGTTATTACCCATGTATGAGCATATATATATATATATATATGAAAACAACAAAAATATTGGAAAGAAATCTGGGTTCGGATTTCTGTCTGTAAGGAATTTGTATATTCTCCCCATGACCTGCGTGGGTTTCCTCCAGGTTCTCTGGTTTCTTCAAATATTCCAAAGATTTACAAGGTTGATTGGTCACATGGGCCTGTTTCTGTTTCTGTGCTGTAACTCTAAATTATTATTTTAAAAAATATAGAAGATAAATATTCAGATAGTTAGTGCAAAATAATGTGTTATAATAATGCACAGTAAGGTTCCACATCAAAAATCCAATGAAAAGGCCCTGACTGTTATATCCAGAACTGTCGCATTCCTGTTCTGACAGGCAGACTTGTCAGCGCTGCTGTGTTCCTGAACTGACAGGCAGACTCGTCTCCAGCGCTGCTGTGTTCCTGTATTGACAGGCAGACTTGTCCCCCATGTTGCTGCGTTCCTGTACTGAGAAGCAAACTTGTCTCCATAGAAACATAGAAAATAGGTGTAGTAGGCCATTTGGCCCTTCAAGCCTACACTGCCATTCATTATGATCATAGCTGATCAGTACCCAGTTCCTGCCTTCTCCCCATACCCCCTGACCCCCTTGGCCACAAGGGTCAAATCTAACCTACACTTAAATATTGACAGGAAACTGGCCTCAACTACTTCCTGTGGCAAAGAATTCCACACATTTACCACTCTGAGAGAAGAAATTTTTCCTCATCTCAGTCCTAAAAAAATTCCCCCTTATCCTTAAACTATGGCCCCTGGTTCTGGTTTTTCCCAGCATTGGAAACAACCTTCCTGCATCTAGTCCGTCTAACCCCTTAAGAATTTTATGTTTCTATAAGATTTCCCCCCACCCCCCCACTTAATCTTCTAAATTCCAGAGAATACAAGCCTAGTCTATCCAACCTTTCTTCATATGCAAGTCCCTCCATCCCTGGTATCAGCCTAGTGAACCTTCTCTGCACCCCCTCCAAGGCAAGGATATCCTTCCTCAGATATGGTGACCAAAACTGCACACAGTACTCCAGGTGTGGTCTCACCAAGGCCCTGTACAGCTATAGCAGGATCTCCCTACTCCTGTACTCAAATCCTCTCGCTATTAACGCCAACATACCATTCGCCCTCCTCACTGCCTGCTGCACCTGGAGGCCAACTTTCAATGACTGATGCACAACAACACCCACGTCTTGCTGCATCCCCCCCCCCTTTTCCTAAACAGATACCATTTAAATAATAATCCTCTTTCCTGTTCTTACCTCCAAAGTGGATAACCTCGCATTTATCTGCCACGTCCTGGCCCACTCGCCTAAATTGTCCAAATCACCTTCCACTCTCCTAGCATCCCCCACACAGCTAACCCTGCCACCCAACTTCGTATTGTCTGCAAATTTTGAGATACTGCTATCTATTCCCACATCTAAGTCATTGATATATATCGTAAACAACTGCGGCCCCAGCACTGAGCCCTGCGGTACCCCACTAGTCACTGGCTGCCATTCTGAAAAGAACCCATTTATTCCTACTCTTTGCTTTCTGTCTCTCAACCAATTCTCTATCCACCTTAATACCATACCTCCTATACCGTGCTCTTTAAGTTATAGTCTTCTGTGCAGAACCTTATCAAATGCCTTACTAAATTCCAGATATACCACATCCACTGGTTCTCCCCTATCCACTCTACTGGTTACATCCTCAAGAAACTCTATTAGATTCGTCAGACATGATTTCCCCTTCACAAAACCATGCTGGCTCTGTGCGATGATACCACTACTTTCCAAATGTACTGCAATTGCATCTTTAATAACCGATTCTAGCACCTTCCCTACTACCGATGTCAGGCGAACTGGTCTGTAGTTTCCCAATTTTTCTCTCCCTCCCTTCTTAAGGAGTGGAGTTACGTTGGCCACCCTCCAATCCTCAGGAACTAATCCAGCATCCAAAGAGGTTTGAAACATTATCACTGACGCATCCACTATTTCCTGGGCTACTTCCTTCAGCACTCTCGGATGCAGACTATCCGGCCCCGGGGATTTATCTGCCTTTAATCCCTGCAATTTAACTTGTACAACTTCTCGACTTACAATTATTTCCTTTAGTCCCTCTGTCACAATAGATCCCCAATTCTCAATAATTTCCTGTAGATTAGTTATGTCTTCTTTGGTGAAGACAGAACTAAAATAGTCATTCAAACAGTCTGCCATACCCTTGTTCCTCATGATCAACTCACCCACTTCTGTCCGCAACAGACCCACATTTGTCTTAACCTCTTTCTCTTAATGTATCTATAAAAGCTTTTATAGTCATTTTTTATGTTCCCTGCCAGCTTCCTCTCATAATCCCTTTTACCTTTCCTAATTAATCCTTTTGTCCTCCTCTGCAGAACTCTGAATTTCTCCCAATCATCAGGGATATTATTCTTTTTGGCTAATTTGTAAGCTCCTTCTTTGGATTTGACACACTCTTGGATCTCCTTTGTTAGCCACGGACGCACTACCCTCCACGATTTATTTTTCGTACAAACTGGGATGTACATTTTCTGCACTTGCTCCAAGCTATCTTTAAACAATTGCCATTGTATTTCTACCTTTAGTCCTTTAAGTACCATTTGCCATTCTATTTTAGCCAATTCACATCTCATACCATCAAAGTTACCCCTCTTCAAGTTCATAACCTTTGTATCCATATCAACTATGTCACATTCCATCCTAATGAAGAATTCCACCCTATTGTGGTCACTCTTGCCCAAGGCATTCCTCACAACAAGATTGCTAATTAACCCTTCTTTATTACTCAATACCCAGTCTAGAATGGCTTGTTTCCTCATCGGTTCCTCAACTTGCTGATTTAGAAAACAATCCCGCATACATTCTAAGAAATCCTCTTCAACCTTATCCTTACCAATTTGGTTCACCCAATCTGCATGTAGACTAAAGTCATCCATTACAACTGCACACATTACCAATTTCCTTCATGACTCCTTCACTAACCTCACTGCTCCTGTTAGGCGGCCTGTACACTACTCCCACTAGCATCTTCTGCCCCTTTGTGTCTCGCAGCTCTACCCATATGGATTCCACATCCTCTACACTGATGTCCTTCCTTTCTATGGCATTTACTTCTTCCCTAACCAACAGGGCTACTCCACCTCCTTTTCCATTCTGTCTATCCCTCCTGAATGTCGAGTAACCCTGAATGTTGAGCTCCCAGTCACGTTCCCCCTGAAGCCACGTCTGTGATCCCCACTATATCATAGTTATTAATAGCTATCTCCAGATTCAATTCATCCACTTTATTACAAATGCTCCTTGCTCTGAGATACAAAGCCTTCAGCCTTTCCTTAGCCACACTCTTATCCATTTTACCATTATGTAAATAAATAGCTCTTTTTGATTTTTCCCCCCGCTTTTACTTGTCTGCCACTAATGCTTTTCATTTTGTGACCCTTTGCTTCTATTCTCATTTTACACCCCTCTGACTCTCTGAACTTGGTCCCATTCCCCAGCCACATTAGTTTAAACCTTCCCCAACAGCGCTAGCAAACAAATCCCCAAGAACATTGGTCCCGGCCCTGCTCAGATGCAGACCGTCCTGTACTGACAGGCAGACTTGTCTCCAGCGCTGCTGCGTTGCTGTACTGTTATCTCCAGGATTGGATCAATTGCCAGAATCAATGACAAAGTCCTGACTTTAGACAACAACCTTCTGCCAATGACCCAAAAAACTGTGTTCAACAAAGTATCTGCCTCCATTAACTGATGTCTCCTCCCAGTGTCGGAGACAGGACTGACAACATTTCATCCATGTTTCTACTCACCTAAGTTTTATCTAAAATTCCTTCTCCCAGAAGGTGGGGAATCTCTGGGACTCTCAACACCAGCGGGTTGTGGAGGCTGAATATGCAACACAGGTTGGTAAATGAAAGGTCAGGGAACTGACAGCAATGAGGATTGAAACCTGCAGTAGGTCAATGGCAGGGCAGGATGAATGAACCATTGCCCAGAACCCCTCCGCCTCTCCATAATGGCCGTCAGACCCATTTCGGTTTGAAAGACAAATTAATTAAATGTTCACCATGTTCAGCATCTGGAAATGTTTCAGGGAATGAAACACAAGACTCCAGATGCTGTGATTGCAGTAAAACTACAAAAATTTAGGAGGAACTCAGCAGCTCCCACAGCAACAAGGAGGTGAAAATATATAACCATCATTTTAGGCCTGAGCTCTTCTTTAAGGTATGACTAACTAAGGCTCTGGCCTCCTATGGAAGCTGTGGGACCAGCTGAATTCCTTCAGCATTTTTGTGTTTCAGCACGTTTAAGTTTTTTTAAAATTTAGACAGACAGCACGGTAACAAGCCATTTCGGCCCATGATTCCATGACGCCCAATTTACACCCAATTAACCTACACCCCCAGTTCGTTTTGAATGGTGGGAGGAAACTGGAGCCCCCAGGGAAAACCCATGCAAACAAGGGGAGAACATACAAACTCCTTACAGACAGCATGGGATTCGAACCCCAGTCTCGATCGCTGGCACTGTAACAGTGTTGTGCTACCCCAACCGTGCCGTCCCTACGCCAAGCGTATTTTAATCTTATTTATTGTTTGTGAAATTTCCACGAACACACTGAAGACACGGCACTAGCATGAATCAAAGAGGACTAAAGGTTTATTGACAAGATTGCATGAAATAAAACATCTTTCACGTGTTGAGGCTTCAAGGTGTGGGTCAGGCTGAATGTTCTGGCCTGCCGGTGACAATGTTACATCGTTGTAAAGCAGGCAGTGCCAAGGCGTCTCTGTCCAATAAGAATCAGCACGTCGACTCATGGCTGAAGATACATACCCCAAGTAACCCTTGTTTCTTAGCATGTTTGAATTTAGATCTGGTTTAACCACTTCATTTACATTCAGCACAAAATCCCATCGTATCAGGATTCAAGGGTAACTCTTTAGCTTAAGGTTCTTAATTAACCATAGTCAACATAGCAATGTCCTCGGCTGGCTGATGAAGGGAACTCTCTCTCTCACGTGTTCTGTGTATTTTCCCCCAAGCTGCTTTGGCCAGTTTAGTGTCTGGACTTAATGACGTTAAAGCCTCCCAATCTTATCTAATATGCTCCTCCAATTTGCTAATTTACAATTAGTCAGATGCTGTGATTATATTAGTGTGTCTATCATCTGTCCCCTGAAAATGTCCATTTGTATCAGAACTTATGATGGAGGTTTTGAATTTGGACCCAAGCTCCTCAGATTCTCATTCACTGTAATTACGATGTGAATCCTTCCCCTTTAATCACTGGAGGAATATTGGCTGAACCCTGGTGTCACCAGGACTCCTGACAATGGAGGCAGAGGCCTAAACCTACTGTCATGCCTCCGTGGTCTCTTCAGTCACAACAGGAGCTGGGAACTGTCCCTGTGCTCCGTGAGGTCATGGCATTCTTTAAGGTTGCCCGCGCATACCAAATGACTCAAACGATGGCATAGGCTGAAGCTCTCCCACCATTGCTCCTGCCCCACTGGCCTGCCCATTCCCCAGATCTGTAGTGCATGGGTGGCCCCCAGGTAGCAGTGTCCAGGTGAGGCAACCCACTACATCTGATGCACTTTGTACTCAAGGTGGGCTTCTCAGAGTTCCTGTAAATACCCCAGGAACCTGCTCCCTCTTAACACCCACTTGCTGTTACTGTAAAAAATTTAACCAACCAGTGAATCATGCTGAAAGTGTGAATTTTCCAGTCGTTTCAATACAATGAACTTTGATGAAGCTTTTCTACATTCCTGACGATGGACTCTGACCCAAAACCTTTACTTTCTCTGGCACGTCTGATGGTTTGGCTCTCATCTGATTTGGGGCTTGTGCTCTTGCCATTGTTCCAGCTGCTTTGTTTACTCTCCATCTCCTCTTGAAGAAACTCATTGCAGCTGGAGGACCAGTCCACCAGGAGGCTAGACGTCCTTGTGGCCAGCGGCAGTTTCTCTGAAAGCCTCAGTGGCCCCACAGTCACTGCGAAGTCGGTCTACGTTCAGAGCCCCAACAGCAATTGCCGAGAGATCACTGTGAGAAGGGCTCGGTCCTACAGTGGGTCTCTGTGCCCACCTTGAACAAGCTCGAGTTTATTGCCACATGAACCAAGACACAGTGGCGGGCGGCGTTTGCTGAGCAGATCGGTTAGACACCTCCTACATAGTACAAATGAGGCACTCAATACTAGAGATTTAAAGTCATGAAGAGTTTTAGCACAAAAGCACTCTGGACTAGGACAATATATGTCTATGAGTCCGTCCAAACAGAGAGTGACTGCTTTGTAGATTCAATGCTGATCGCAGAACAGTAATCCCTTGGTACACCGATTCATCGAGTCACATTACTGATGATTACACTGCTTGGGAATACTAGTGTACAGCATTATAGAAATAATGTGTTGAATGCACAATAAAATGCTCTGGATTAAAACAAGGGAAATCTGAAGTCTGAGGGATATTGTTTCAGCCAAATGATTCATGACAAGACCATTCCTCTGTCCACCCACTGCTGCCCTACACTTCCATTTGTGTCCTGTCTGCACACGAAGTCTTCCCTCCCTCTCAGAGAGGCCAACTGATTCTGCTCTTCCTCAGAAGGGTGGCTGTCCTTGCCCTCTTCTTGGATCCCGGTGTGCAGGCAGCTCTCTGGCGTGGGTAGACCGTGGAGCAACTCTGTCTCAGCGACCACATTCTCTGGATCTTCCTCGTCGTCCCTTCTCTTCATCTACAAAACACAGAAGCCTCATGTTCACAGGGCAGAGAAATCAGAGAAAACTACAGCACCGATCCAGGTGCTCCATCTAGTCTGTGCCAAACTATTATTTGACCTATGCCCATTGACGTGCACCCAGACCACTGCCCCCTCCATTCAAGAGCCTGTCCAAATTTTTCTTAAATGTCAGCATTGAGCCAGCTCATTCCACGCTCACTGCTCTCTTGCAAGAAGAGGTTCCCTTTAAACAGTTCACCTTTTTCCCTGAACCCATGACCTCTAGTTCTTGTCTTACCCAGCCTCAATGGGAAAAAGCCTGGTTGCATTTACTTGATCTATCCCCCTCATAATGCTGAGTGCCTCCATCAAATCTCCTCATTCTCCAATATTCCTGGGAATAAAGTCCTAACCTGTTTAACCTTCCCTGTAACTCAGCTCCTCAAGTCCCGGCAAGATCCTTGGAAATCTTCTCTGGACTTTGTCCTGTAGGTAGGCGACCAAAACTGCTCACAATACTCCCAATTTGGCCTCATCCATACCTTGTGCACATATCAGGTCGAGTTAACCGTGAAGCATGTCCCCACTTGTGCCCGGTCATTTTTAATTAAAACAGTAACAGGCCCTTCTGGTCCACGAGCCCACGCCACCCAAATGCATCCATGTGACCAATCAACCTTCTAACCCCGTATCGCTTTGGAACATGGGAGAAAACCAGAGCGCCCTGAGGAAATGCACACAGATCATGGGGAGAGCATACAAATTTCTTACAGATAGCGGTGGATTGTAACCCGGGTCACTGGCACTGTCGTAGCATCACGCTAATCGCTACACTGACTGTGTCGTCCTGTCACCTGAATGGGTGATGGAGACATTTAAAAGGATTTAATGGTCAGCATTTACTGAATCCTTCTGAAATGCCCTCGAGTGCAGGCGCGTCATTTCCTTTTAATGGGGATTAAGTAGCAAGAATGGGGGGAAAGGATTGTGTTGCATAGGTCTTTATACACCACCATGGTCTGAATCCTTCTGCTGTAAATCTGGGTCTCATTACTGCTTCGTTACAAGTTCAGGACATACGGGGCTGGACTGGCTGGGCTCAGCTTGGAGACATCCTAGACTTGCTGGGTTCTGGGGCATGCAGTTCTGGCAGTGGTGAGGACTAGCTGGGATCTGGGGTCTGATTGCAGTGCGGACTGGCTGGGATCTGGGCTTGGATCCCAGTGGGGACTGACTGTGATTCCCAAAAGCCCGGAAACAGGGTTGTCAGCTACTTCCCTATGCCTGGGATACCTATGCAAATCTGGGAATACTGAAGCCCACTCCGACAGCTGTGGATTGTGGACCACAGGGCTGTGGATGCTCTTGGAATTACCCTGAACTTTTTGGTAATGGGGGAGCCTTTTAAAATTTGGTAGTGCCTCAGATATTGGGAAAGTGTGGTGTGCAGGCCACAACAATCGGTGGTGCCACCCCAGTGCCTCCACTCATGCTGAGAATGAACACTCCAAGGTGCGAGATATTTGTCACAAGCACCAGCTCCCAGCTGGCCACTCCTGGCCCCCGTAACAATGATACTCACCCAGCCTCGAATGGCGTCCATGGCAGTGTTCAAATAACCTGCAGGGAAGGAAGCCAATGGTCATCAGACTGTGTACTTCCTTGACCTTTGCTGCTCTCAACTTCCTCCTCAACAACTCACTAATGGTTTTTAATCCATTTTTTAATTGCATTATCAATACCAGAGGTACCAGCAGACAGTTTTGTTGTTATTTATTCATACACATCCATCAAAATTCTATTTGGTGCAAATGAACAGGCACTTCATCTTTTTTTTTAATTTAAATATACAGCACGATAACAGGCCATTCGGCCCACGAGTCTATGCTGGCCAATTTACACCTAATTAACCTACACCCCCAGTACATTTCAAACAGTGGGAGGAAACCGGAGTCCCCAGGGAAAACCTTACAGACAGCATGGGATTCGAACCCCAGTCCCAATCACTTGCAGGACTACACCAACCATGCCACCTGAATGAAATATAAAGATTACAGTAACGCCTAGTAAACTGCGTTAAAGAGAGACAATAAATGCAAAAGAGTTATTCAGAGTTAACCTGGTGCCAAATAAAAGGTAACTTTGCAATAGGGCAGACAGTCCTTTTGCGGTGTGGGAGCAGTCCACAACCACTATAACAAGGGGAAGGTTTGAGAGTCCGATAGCTGTTGGAAAGAAAATGTTCTTGAATCTAGAGGTCCTGGTTTTCAGGCCTCTGCACCAAAGGGAGCAGTGAGAACAGGTTGTGACTGGGGTGATGGGGGTCCGTTCCAATGTAGGCTGCTTTCTTGAAGCCACGCCTCACATAGACGTCTTCGATGGATGGAAGGTCAGAACTTGGCTACGTTTGCCACCTTCTGCAACCTTCTAGTTGCCAAACCAGTCTATGATTAAACCAATCAGTACCCTGTCCACAGTGCACCTGTGGAAGGTTGAAGGGGAATTTGATGACATGCCAAATCTCTTCAGACTCTTTGGAGAGCAGAGGAGTCAGATATAGGCACTCCAAAGAGCTTGAACATCTGGGTGTCATTTGCCCCACTTTTCCCCCTATTAACCTTGAGGAGGCGATGAAGGGTCGTATTTTTGAATCACCCTAGAGTTTTACAGCCCTATGGCACATGTTGTCTGCCTTAGCTGATCTCGTTTGCTTGCGCTTGGCTCATATCTGCAAGAGACACGGTATCAAGAAGGCAGCCAATGTCGTAAAGGACCTCCACCACCCAGGGTCACCAGCTCTTCTCACTTCTACCTTTAGGCAGAAGCCTGAGGACCAGCACCTCTAGGTTCAAGAACAGTTTCATTCCAACAGCTGTCAGGCTCTTGAACCTCCCCTTGTTACACTCATCAGGGAACTGCTCCAACACCACAATCTGCAGCATTGAAAATCTACTTTTTATTTCACTGTGGAAACTGTGAATACTTACCATTATAATTTTATTTACAGCTGATTAGAAGCCAATTTCGGCCATTGAAATTCATGCAGCCCAATTACCCCAAAATATCCAACTAACCCCATACATTTTTGGAACATTGAAGCCAGAACATCTGGAGGAAACCCATAGGGACACGGGAGAACGTACAAATTCCTTACAGATGGTGCAGGATTTGAACCCGGGTTGCTTGCACAGTAATAGTGTTGCACTAACGGCTATGCTAACTGCTGCACTCCATCTACCTTCTGTATTTATCATCTCTTTCTCATTTAATTTCATGTGAACTTTTGTAACTGTATTTTTGTTATGAAGTACCTGTTAGGCTGCAAGTAAGAATTTCAATGCATGTGTACATTCTGCAATGTGTATGAAATAAATTCATTATCATATTTCTCTGATGTAATCACAAAGGCTCGCCAGCGGCTATACTTTGCCGGTGTCTCTCTCCCCCACCCATCTCTCTCTTTCCTCACCCTCCTCTCTCCCCACCTCTTTCCCCACTCTTCTCTCTCTCTCCCCCCCCACCCTCATCCCTACCTCTCTCTCCACCCTTCTCTCTATCCTCAAAGACCCCCCCCCACCCCCAACCACCCATGCCACGCACTCTTCACTCAGCTACCTTTGGGGTAAAGTACAGGAGCCTAAAGACGAGCACTCAGCAGTACCAGGACAGCTTCTTCCCTGCTGCCATCAGATTCCTGAATGATCAATGAACCAAAGGCACTGCTTTCATGCGCTGTGATTTATACAGTAATGTTGTAAGATGGTTATAATATAAATGTTTGCTCTATGATACTGCCGCAAAACACATCGAATTTCATGGCTTCTTCATGACAATGTTCTGATTCTGAACTGTTCCTATCCACCTACCTATAGAAATGTCTTTCTGAAGGTCCAGTCCCTCTTCTCTGTCAATTGAGCTGTTTCCAGGGGGTGCACAAAGTGACTATTTCTAATTGCTGTTGACTGATCCAAATTCAATGGGAGGTTCCCTCGAAATGGCCTGAATCCTGCAGGTCTAGTTGTGCGAGCGATCATCCAGAACTAGGCCCTGCAGACCCGCACATTCCAGGGTACAGGAGCAGGTGCAGAGGCTCAGGGCAGCACTATAAAGGTTCTGCAGGGTAGGAGCGCAAAGGTGTTCCCAACAGGCAGCTGAGAAACTGCAAGCCTTGCACACAAAGGAAGAGCCATCTTCTGCCATTGTACAACGAGTACCGAGAGTGGCAAGACGTTGTGCAACTGATCATCTTCACATGTAACCTTCCTGAAACTTAGGAAATTGTCTAACTGAAACTTAAGCCAAATTAAATTAAATTTAAATTTATTTAAAACACAGTTGAAGCCAATTCCAGCCCATGAAAACCCAGCTGCCCAATTACACCCAATTAACCTACTAACCTCATATGGTTTGGAGGGTGGGAGGAAACTGGAGCCACCCAGGGCAAACCCACACAAGTCACGGGTAGGACATGCAAAGTCCTTGTGGACAGCAGCAGATTCTAACCCAGGTCACTGGCGCTGTGATACCATTGTGCTAACTGTGTTGGAAGATCAGAATGGCTTCCTGTGGGAATGGCTATCATCCTGAGGGGAAGATGACATTTGCCAAAATGTGCCATCGGAAATGTACTGTGTAATTTAAAAAACAATTCCAGAGGGAAATAGAACAGTGGTTCTCAACCTTTCTCTTTCCACTCACATACCACTTTAAGTAATCCCTATGCCATCGGTGCTCTGTGATTAGTAAGGGGCTGTTTAAGGTGGGATGTGAGTGAGATGAAAAAGTTTGAAAACCACTGTTTTAATTGTCCCTAATTGACTTGTTATGTGCACGGTTTCAGAACTCCAAAGGAAATGGGCCAATGACAATTTTTCTCAAGCAAAATATTTCAGTAACAATTGGGTCCAGAGCAGTGATTCTCAACCTTCCCTTCCCACCCACGTACCACCTTAAGCAATCCCTTACTAATCACAGAGCATCGATGGATTAGGGATTACTTGAAGTAGTATGTGGGTAAAAAGAAAAAGGTTGAGAACCACTGAAATAGGGCCTCACAAATAGTAAAGGTTGATTCTACTCAGCACATTTGGTACTGATAGTTAACTTAAAATGATCCTATGTAATGGGCCAAAATTATGTGACCTTGACAGCTGCAGTTGAGACTGTCTAATCCACAGGATGGTGAAGCTCATTTCAATATTGGCTGATTAAAGGGCATTGGGTAAAAGATGGCTTTCAGTTTCAATCAGCATCCATAGAAAGTAAATCCCTCGCTCTCTACCACCTCTTTCCCTACCTCACATTCTCTTTACCTCCCTATCTACCCCCATCTCTCCACCCTTTTCTCTCCCCCACCCTTTTCTGTCCTTCTCCCCATCCTTCTCTCTCTCCCACCCTTCTCTCCCCAACTTCTCTTCCGACCCTTATCTCTCTCCCCACCCTCCTCTCTCTCTCTCTTCCCCATCCTCCTCCCTACCTCTCCACCCTTCACCTCTCTCTCTCTCTCTCTCCCTCCACTCACCCCATCTGTGGATGCAGTCTGACCTACTGAACATTTCTAGAATGTTCTGCCTTGGTTTTGGATGCCCACACTCTGCTGGTTTTAACCTCCTCACTTTGGTCAGCAACAAACTTACCCAAATAGCTACAGATGAGCAGAGCGAGAAGGATGGCAAGGATCACCGCCAAGGGGATAATTGTACCTGTGCAGCATCCACTGTCCTGTAATTGAACACCTGAAATGAAAGGTCCACCTGTGTTAATCTGGTCCTGCTCATTGGAACCCTTCAGAGAAGCCCCTCTAGCTAATGTCACGGAGCTGGGGAGAACCTGCTGCCCGCTCCCCGTCCTTGAGAAACCTCTGTTCGCCTGAGCTGCAGCCCGTGGACGGAAGATGTGGGGTGGACTGCCCAAGGAGTGGACCACGAAGGCACAACGACATGACAGGGATGTGTCATTCAGAATCAAGAATGGCTACATTATTGAAAGATGCCATTGAACCCAAAGTCCATGCTGTTTCCATACAAGAGTAACAGACCATCCCACCCCCCTGCTCTCTCCCCAAACCTTGGTTTACGGCCAATGGTTTTTCATTGGAACTGGGAAACTGAGAGAAGTGGGAGAGGGGAAGAGAGAACCAAGGGAGTGTCTGAGCCTGTTGCTTTTGGTGCTGTTTAAGAGAGAGGCGAATTGATCCTGAATTTTTTTCCTCCCTCTCATTCCCCCAACCCTGTCTCCCACTCACTGACATGGCCAAACCTTGCCATGTTTCCCCTCTCACCCCTGACCTTCCCTTATTTCATCCTGACCACTTGCACCTCGGCTTCATCCCCCCCTCGGTGACCTTGGCACAATGCCGAACTGTTCCTTGACCACCTCAGTGCACACTTTGGCTGGGGTTTTCACCGGAGACCCAAGACCCACTCTCCCATTTTCTGAAGTTCCAACACACCTGCAGCGCATCCTTTCATCTCACCCCTCCTTCTAATTCCCTGCAACAACACCCCCCCCCCACCACCCGAACTTGCAACACTGCGCGGGCAACAACCAGCCACAATATCATCACCACATATCGTGGTCATTTGTGAGCCGTCTCTAGCAGAAGGTGTGCGTCAGCCCTCCCTTGGGACCAGGATCCTGGCACTGACAACAGGTCCTTGTCTCCAAAGATCTTCCCTCCACAGCCAAGCCCAAGAGGCCCCAAACTGATGGTCCCAACCTGAAGATCCACTGTTTCAACATGCTCTTGCCCAACAGAATTTAGGTTCCCTCCTTGGACTCCGTCCAATAGTGAAGAGCTTCTTCTCTTCTCCAAATCAATGATATCGAGACAAGAACTTAAACGAGGGCTCGTTATGCCTGTCCCTTCATGGGGAGGTGAGGCAGTCTTGGTTTCAGTCCCCTTCCCTCCTCTCTCTTCACAGCATACCAAGGACTGATGATGCTTTCCACATTTGTGCGGAACTCAAACACCTCCTCGAGTGAAACACAAGGCCTGCAGATGCTGTGATTGTAGACAAGGCAGAGAAATGCTGGTGGAACTCAGCTGGTCTCCCAGAGTCCATAGGAGGTAAAGATATATCACTGACGTTTCGGGCCTCAGCCCTTCCTCGAGGTGTAAGTAAAATTTTTTAAATATCAAAAGTGAATTAAAGGCTGAGGAAAGAAAGGGGGAAGAATGGGAGGGGGAGTACAGATCACATTAGAGGAAAGGTGGGAGCTGATTCTGGCTCTGCTAAAGGAGACAAGGACAAAGGAAGAGAGAGAGAGAGGGGGAGTGAGTTAGAGGAAAGGAGACAGGGAATAAGATTGGGGAGGTGTTTTTAATGGAAACCGGAAAAGTCGGTTAATGCTATCATGTTGGAGGGTGCCCAGAAGGAAGATGAGGTGTGGTTCCAATATGCGGGTGGTTTCAGTCTGGCAGTGCATGTGACCATGGCCACACGTATCAGCATGGGAAAGGGGTGGGGAAGTGAAATGGGTGGTCGCTGGGAATTCCACACGATTGCAGCAGTCAGAGTCAAGGTGCTCCACAAAGCGATCTCCCAGTCTGTCTCTCCAACGTAGAGGAGACCACAGCGGGAGCACCGGATATAGGAGATGCCCCCTCCCCCACAGATTCACAAACGGTGTTGCTTCACCTGGAAGGACTGTTTGGGGCCCCGAATGGTGGGGAGGGAGGAGGTGTGGGTGCAAGTGGAGCATTTCCTTGGGGGGAGGGAGAGTCACAGGGGCAGGTGCTAAGAGAGCGATTGGTGGGGAGGGAGGAGTGGACTAGGGTGCCGTGGAGGGTGCTGCAGAAGACTGAGAGAGGAGGAGAGAGGAATATGCATCTGTTGGTGGGATTACATTAGGTGGTGGAAATAGCAGAGGAAACACTTGGGTTAAACAAGAAAGTCTGAGGAAGCTGGGGTTGGGGGGGAGGGGGTTACACAAACATGCTGGAGAAACTCAGAAGGTTGCACAACACCAGGGTAGTGAACGTTTCGGGCCTGGGCCCTTCATCAGGAACAGGTATCCCCCCCGCTTTCCAAATGTTCATTTTATGCCACTTTGTTTTTTATGAAAGACCTACATTAGTACCCGTTTTCGCTTTGACAAGAAAAGGAGAGCGAAAAGTCTCAGTCTCCGGAAGGGCTGTCAATTGCCAGGACCAGACTCGGGGGCAACAGTGTGAGCAAAATAAACGGCAAAACAAAGAGGTGTCGTGAGAGCAGGCCTCGATGGCCGTGTTGTATTTGGCTTCGGCATTTTAATAGGTTGAGAGTGAAAGAGAGGAGGAGGTGGACGGGGGGATGGAGGACAGGAGGTGCCAAGTGCAGGCAGCTCAGGAAGGAAAGGCCTGGGGTGACATGAGTCAGCCCCAGGAGAGAGGCCCCGCAGGCAGCGCTGGAGAAATTGTTGGTGAGCTGTGCACTAAATAGGGTTGGAAGCGCGGATTACTGTCCCTAAACAGCACAGGGCCATGCCTGTGCAAGGGTGGTAGGCATCGTATTGAGTTTTCCCTTGGTTGTTTGTGTGTACGTGCATTTTATTCCCACGTTTGTTATCAGTTGCCTGCATATGTTTAATCGCTTACAGACTTATCCCACAATCACAAATGAACTGTAGATGTTGTTTCATGCAGCTACCTTTTCCTACAGCTGCTGTAAATTGTGTGCCTGTGTGTGCCTCTGTGGTGTGTGTGTGTGTGTGTGTGTGTGTGCGCGCGCGCCTGTGTGTGCGCGTGCGTGCGCCTGTGTGTGGGGGTGTGTGGGGGTGGGTGTGTGTGTGTGTGGGGGGGGTGGGTGTGTGTGTGTGAGTGTGTGTGTGTGGGGGTGGGTGTGTGTGTGGGGTGGGTGGGTGTGTGTGTGTGGGGGGTGTGTGGGTGTGTGTGGGGGTGGGTGTGTGTGGGGTGTGTGGGTGTGTGTGTGTGTGTGGGGGCATGGGTGTGTGTGTGTGTGGGTAGGTGTGAGTGCGTGTGTGTGTGTGTGGGTAGGTGTGAGTGCGTGTGTGTGCGGGGCTGTGTGGGTGTGTGCATGGTGTGTGTGTGGGGGTGTCTGTGTGCGTGTGTGTGTGTGCACATGTGCCTGTGTATGTGCGTGCATGGTGTGTGCACGCGCGGATGGGGGTGTGTGTGTGTGCGTGCATGGTGTGGTGTGTGTATGTACGTAGGTGTGTGTGTGTCTGTGTGTGTGTATGTGTGTGCGCACGCTTGTGGATGGGTGTGGGTGTGTGGGTGCATAGTGTGCGTGCATGGTGTGTGTGGGTGCATAGTGTGCGTGCATGGTGTGTGTGCGCACGTGTGGTGTGTGTATGTGCGTGCCTCTGTGTGTGTATGTGCATGCCTCTGTGTGTATATGTGTGTGTGTGTGTGTGCGTGCATGGTGTGTGGGTGGGGGTGTGTGGGTGTGTGTATGTGCATGTGTCTGTGTGCGTGTGCGTGTGTGTACACGCATGGTGTGTGTTGCATCTGTAACCATTTCCCACCAAATCTGTGTCCAGAGTCCTTGCCTTTGAGACCTATTAAACATGGTTCCTCACTCACAACAGGGGGATGGATACCCGTATAAGGATAAACAGGCTGATGCCAGAGCAAAACGGTGAGGAAATAGAAACATTGGCTGCCTGTCTTCACCCTCCCCTCACTTTCACTGCTCCATCTCCGACTTTTCCCTCCCTGTTCTTGACTTCCCCATCCCTAGCTGAGGGGAGCGGCTTGTGACCAACTGCCACCCCTCCTGCCCATTTCCATTCTCCCAGTTTCTTCACCTCCATTGCATCAGTTCCGATCTTGAGACACTCCATCCTCATTCAGAGCATTTCCCTTTCCTTAACCACGCATTAGAGAGTCAGGGTTGTCCCTCACCGTTGCGGAGAGATGCCACGATCAAGTCCTCCCCATTGCTTTCGCGCTTCGGCCCTCACCCAGAGCAAGGGAGGCAGGGAACTGTCCACATCCCCAACTGCTATGTTCAACGTGATCCATTCTACTGTTGGTAGCAGGACTGCATTTTACACAAATCACATCCCCTCCACTCGGCATTTGCGGAAGCCATTCCCTCAGCAACCTTCTGGCCTGCTCTCCTGCCCCCACCAACTCTAACGGAACATTTTCCACGCCACCGCAGGAGGTGTGACCCTCAACCTTCACCTCTTCCCTTCCCACTGAGGCGGCAGTGATGGCATCGCCGTTAGCGCAATGCCGTTAGAGCGATCGGGACCGGGGTTCAATATCCGCTCTGTCTGTAAGGAGTTTGTACGTTCTCCCTGTGTATGTGTGGGTTTTCCTCGGGGGCTCCGGTTTCCTCCCACCATTCAAAACGTACTGGGAGTTGTAGGAGTAATTGGGCAGCACAGATTCGTGGACCAAAATGGCCTGTTACTGTGCTGTATGTCTAAATTTTTTAAAACTCCAGAGACCCATTCAGCCCTCCGAGGTGATTGACATGCTCTTCTGCGCTCAGTTCCCGTGACATGGTCCCCATCTTGGCGACCAATTTGCAGCACACCTACATTCCATTGAAAGGGTGACCTCAGACTTCCAGTCCCTTCACCATTTTAATTCTCCGTCCCTCCACATTTGACCACCCACACTATCTCAACAAAGCTCAGATTCAGCGTAATGAAGAATACTCCCTCTTCTAAGCAGGCACTTTTGCAGCTCCTGGAACTCAGTCACAAATGCGGAAACAGACCCTTCAGCCCAACCTACCCGTGCCAGCCAAAATGCCCCACCCACACTAGTCCCACCCGCCTGCATTGGGCCCATATTCCCTCCAAACCCATCCTATCCATGTATCTGTCCACTCGTTTTTCTTAAATGCTGTAATACCTGCCTCAACGCCCCTCCATGGGCAGCCCATTCCATATCCCGTTACCCTCTGAGTAAAAAAAAGCGTTACCCTTCAGGCCACTGTTAAATCTCTCCCCCTCACCTTAAACCTATGTCCTCTGTTTACCAATTCCCCTCCTCCAGGCAAACATTTCTCTGCACTTACCCAATCTATTTCTCTCATGACCTCCTAGAGATCACCCCCTGTGATGATGTAATTGGGTGGGGGGGGGGCCTATTGTACTGACTGCTTGCTATTGACTTGTCTGGTCCACGTCTACGGCATATCAACCCCTCATCCTCCTGTGCTCCACCTCTCCCTATAGTCCAGGCCCCCAAATCCTGGCCACATCCTCAGAATCCTTCTCTCCACCCTCTCCAGTTTGAGAGCATCTGTCCTGGAGTCTTTGAGTTGGATGATCGATTGTCTCCCGGATATTCAGGAAATCAAGGGATAAGGGGATAGGGCTGGAAAACAGCTCTGAGGTTAGAAGCTCACTCCTGATTCTGTTCTCAACAATGAATTCAACAGTTTTAGATAACATGCCCTTCCTATTTATGTCAGACTGGATCACGTACTCTCTCTCTCTATGGATGAGGATGTCTCATCTCTGGTGCCCATCAGCCAAACTGGTGATAGACAAGCTTTCAGTTCCCTCTCCTGGACAGCACCATTACGTTCCCTGATCTCCACCCCATCAGAGGTGCTCCCTCCCTTCACCTCATGCTCCTACCACTGAGACACACACCCCCTCGGCAGGTTGAGATGAAGGGGGCCATTGACCATCTCTCATTCCACAGAGCTGCTCGGCCAGCTGGCCATTACCGCCATTTTCTGTGCTTATCTCAGATATCGAGCATCCGAGGGTTTTTGTTACTTGAGCGTGAGATTCCAGAATGGCAGACTGCTTCTGCCAGAGAGTACTCACTGCATACGACATCAGTCCTCGAAGTGCCAGGCTGGGCTTCAATCAGTCCAAGGGAGGCACAGCTGAAAGGAAACAAAGAGCCTTAAGACAAATGACGATTACTCCCACGCACCACTCCGCACCCACCAACGTCACCCACCACCACCCCCCCCACACTCCCACATCAGAGTGGCCTCGGACCAGACCACTGAAATATGTGGGCATCTGCAGGTAGTCAGCATGGAAACATGCCCTCCTCCCCAACTTGTCGATGCTGACCAAAATGTCCCACCCACACTAATCCCACCTGCCTGTATTTGGGCCTTATCGCTCTAAACCCATCCTATTCTTGGACCCCAAAAATCGTTTCCAAAATATTGCAATCATACTTGCCTCAGCCATCTCCTCCAGTAGCCCGTACCATACCCCCACCAGGAGGAAGGGTTGGTGCAGACGGGCACGAGAGGTAGGTGGATGCTGATGGACACGAGGGGAGGTGGATGCTGACGGACACGTGGGGAGGGTTGGTGCTGATGGATGCAAGGGGAGGGTTGGTGCTGATGGACACGAGGGGAAGGTTGGTGCTGACGGACACGAGGGGAAGGTTGGTGCTGACGGACACGAGGGGAGAGTTGGTGGTGACGGACACGAGGGGAGGGTTGGTGGTGACGGACATGAGGGGAGGGTTGGTGCTGACAGACACGAGATAAGTAAATAGAGGGCTTACACAGAATTGAGAGGAGGAAGACCAGAATGAATCTCCGATTTGGTAGGACACATGGACTGCCCCTGTCTATATTCCCCTTGTCCTCTCCCGACTCTCCCTGGTGTCCCTCAGCAGCGGGAATTCATCAATGAATGAATCAAACCTGGTCAGGCTAAGAACTGCGCATCTACTTTTCCAAGCAATCACTGTCTGTTTCCCAGAGAATAGTGCAAGGACAGAGATCACCTGCAGTCAGAATACTCAGTGGGTTGGGGCAAGGAGAGCGATACTGCCACTGGCCTCATGGTGGCAGAAAAGGTCGCCTTTTTTATCATTCTGCCACAATGCAGTGAATTCCGCAGATTCTCTGCACTTCTTTTTGATTCATGCAGATTTAAGGCACAAAAATATGGCAGGCTCTCTGCAGTATTCATGGACACCAACTCTGTAAGCTTCAGCAACGTGCCATGAGATACACATGCTTAAAGACCATTTAGACCATTCACTGCACATCAATGGTAACTGACACAGTAAAGACACACATGAGATAGCAACCCACTCAGAGCATTTATTTCTTTACAAAACACCATCCATGCCGTGAAATTTGGAGAGACGCACAGAGAATTGTGTGTCTGGGTGTCTGTGTATCTGCATGTGCACGGGTCTGCCTGAGTCTGCGTTCTTGATTGTGGGTGTCTGCGTGTTGTGTGTGTGTGTGTGTCTGCCTGTTTTGTGTGTGTGTGTGTGTGTGTGTGTGTGTGTGTGTGTGTGTGTGTGTGTGTGTGTCTGCCTGTTACGTGTATGTGCAAGAGACCAGAGACAAGTGTCTTTCACTGTGACCAAAAGTCATGAGGGGCCAATCTTTCGTGGATCATAGTCTGCCCCTTGGGTTTCCACTCTAATCACACAGGGAAGACAAGCTTCAACCAAACAAAATAACTGGTCTCTGATCAGTAGGGACCTGGCAAAGGTGGTAAAGACAGTTAATTTTAATGAAGGAATGAAGAGAGACCCAAACCATGCTCTGTCCCGGCTCAGAACAAGGTTGCAATCCTCTTTACTTCTCATCACCTCCCAATAGAACAGAGAATATTGCAGCGCAGTACTTCCCTCAGCCTGCCATGTTCTCATCGAACAAGTCACTGTGTTAACTGTGTTAACTGGTGCTTAATCACAGGTGCGACCGGACCTCAGCCCGCGGGACAGGTGGCAGCAAAGCGCAGGAAGGGCCATGACCTCTTCTGACGCTGCTGGTATGTGGCTCTGGGTCTGAATCCGGGTAACTCACCTCGCCCACTTCCTGCAGAGCTCAACAGAAGATGACACATTGGAGTAGAACCCTTCCTTACATTCCTCACACACCGTCCCATTGTATCTCCGATCACCTGTCAAGAGATGGCAGAAGATAACCACATTACAGATCACCAGCAGCATCGGGCAGGCCCAACCCTTCCTTCCCCATCTCAAGCATCGGGCAGGCCCAACCCTTCCTTCCCCATCTCAAGCATCGGGCAGGCCCAACCCTTCCTTCCCCATCTCAAGCATCGGGCAGGCCCAACCCTTCCTTCCCCATCTCAAGCATCGGGCAGGCCCAACCCTTCCTTCCCCATCTCAAGCATCGGGCAGGCCCAACCCTTCCTTCCCCATCTCAAGCATCGGGCAGGCCCAACCCTTCCTTCCCCATCTCAAGCATCGGGCAGGCCCAACCCTTCCTTCCCCATCTCAAGCATCGGGCAGGCCCAACCCTTCCTTCCCCATCTCAAGCATCGGGCAGGCCCAACCCTTCCTTCCACATCTCAAGCATCGGGCAGGCCCAACCCTTCCTTCCCCATCTCAAGCATCGGGCAGGCCCAACCCTTCCTTCCCCATCTCAAGCATCGGGCAGGCCCAACCCTTCCTTCCCCATCTCAAGCATCAGGCAGGCCCATCCCTTCCTTCCCCATCTCAAGCATCGGGCAGGCCCAACCCTTCCTTCCCCATCTCAAGCATCGGGCAGGCCCAACCCTTCCTTCCCCATCTCAAGCATCGGGCAGGCCCAACCCTTCCTTCCCCATCTCAAGCATCGGGCAGGCCCAACCCTTCCTTCCCCATCTCAAGCATCGGGCAGGCCCAACCCTTCCTTCCCCATCTCAAGCATCGGGCAGACCCAACCCTTCCTTCCCCATCTCAAGCATCGGGCAGGCCCAACCCTTCCTTCCCCATCTCAAGCATCGGGCAGGCCCAACCCTTCCTTCCCCATCTCAAGCATCGGGCAGGCCCAACCCTTCCTTCCCCATCTCAAGCATCGGGCAGGCCCAACCCTTCCTTCCCCATCTCAAGCATCGGGCAGGCCCAACCCTTCCTTCCACATCTCAAGCATCGGGCAGGCCCAACCCTTCCTTCCCCATCTCAAGCATCGGGCAGGCCCAACCCTTCCTTCCCCATCTCAAGCATCGGGCAGGCCCAACCCTTCCTTCCCCATCTCAAGCATCGGGCAGGCCCATCCCTTCCTTCCCCATCTCAAGCATCGGGCAGGCCCAACCCTTCCTTCCCCATCTCAAGCATCGGGCAGGCCCAACCCTTCCTTCCCCATCTCAAGCATCGGGCAGGCCCAACCCTTCCTTCCCCATCTCAAGCATCGGGCAGGCCCAACCCTTCCTTCCCCATCTCAAGCATCGGGCAGGCCCAACCCTTCCTTCCCCATCTCAAGCATCGGGCAGGCCCAACCCTTCCTTCCCCATCTCAAGCATCGGGCAGACCCAACCCTTCCTTCCCCATCTCAAGCATCGGGCAGGCCCAACCCTTCCTTCCCCATCTCAAGCATCGGGCAGGCCCAACCCTTCCTTCCCCATCTCAAGCATCGGGCAGGCCCAACCCTTCCTTCCCCATCTCAAGCATCGGGCAGGCCCAACCCTTCCTTCCCCATCTCAAGGCTTCAGGTTTAAATAAGGACACTCAAAATGGACAGAGGATCAAAACATCAGGCAGTTCCACTGATTAAAAAAGTGGTCCTTCAGCACTGATCCCTGCAGCTTGGCATCGTTCTCTTTTCAAGTATTAATTCAAATGCCTTTTCAAGTTAGTGGAGTAAAACAGTGGTAAATCCATGGCCTTGAAGGCTGGGGCCCATGGCCAAATCAACAGAAAATCCAATTAGTCTCACACCTGATAATTATCAGGTATCCTGTTCAAGATTCCTGTCACATGCATCGGAAATGAAGTGATAGAGGTCATTTTGCAAGTAGATATCTCGTGCTGAGCTCAACGAATAAGACTCAGCGCGCAGAGATACAGAGAGATATCAGTTGGAACGGAGCAAAGGCAGCGGGGTTTGGCTAGTTTGGGGGTCGCCAGGCCTGGATTAACCATTAAGCAGGATAAGCGCGAGCTTAGTGCACTGCAGAGTTTTTTATTCCCCCCAGTGCCGGATTTACCATGGTGCAGCTGTGGGCCCCACCCACAATAAAATTTAAAAATAGGTTTATATTTAATATGGTCGTGGGGTTTGGCCTGGAAGAAAATTGAATTTTTAATATATTATTTCACATTCAGCACTTAACAATTCTTAATGTCTTGTCAGTTAGACAATGGAAGGGTCGAGGGGAAACCATCATTGGGCATCAGTTGGCCTTAATCCATCCATGGCAAGAGAGAAACTCTCCTTGAACCGTGCCATCTCACGCTTGTGAGGATTTGAGGTGTTGAGAGGATTGCAAAAAGTTCCACGAACATCCTGGCCTCTCTGTTGGATGAATGCACCACAATAGGTTCACAAAGCGTACTGGCTGCTGGGAAGCGCAAGCTCTGACGTACGGGCAGCGCTGAGTTCACAGAGTGGAGCAGGGAGCTGGAAAGAGCCGTTGACATTCCTGTGCGGTGCACCAGAGAAACTCAGCAGGTCATACAGCATCCCACAGAAAGTAAAAGGCAGTCAACAATTCGGATTTCCCCGACAAAGGCGCCCAGGCCCAAAACAGCGACCGCCTTTTAATTCCTTTGGACATGGCGTGGTGACCTGCTCAGTTTCGCTGGCACTTTTGTGTATTACACTAAACCCCAGCATAGGCAGATTTTCTAGTTTAGCTTGCATTCCTGACCCAAATAACAACCCTATGGACCTACAGCAGTTGGAATGTTTGAGGAAACACCTTTGAGAATGATTGGTTATAACTCACCAAAACCTCAGGTCATGTTTGATTATTTGGTACATCATTATAAAAAACAATGAGCAAAGGAATAACAAGGGCCAGAACAGTCTCAGGGGAACGTGGAGTCCCTGGTCCCAGTGAGTCTTAGGGGAACGTGGGGTCCCTGGTCCCAGTGAGTCTTAGGGGAACGTGGGGTCCCTGGTCCCAGAGCAGTTTCAGGGGAACCTGGTTCCGGTGAGTCTCAAGGGAACGTGGTTACCCTGGTCCTGATGAGTCTCAGGGGAATCTGGGGACCCTGGTCCTGGTGAGTCGCAGGGGAACGTGGGGACCCTGGTCCCAGTGAGTCTCAGGGAGGTGTGGGGGAAGAGTCATCAAATCTGGAACAACGAAAAGGCCAGTGGATGATAAGCTCTGTGAATGATCAAGCCAAGTCATTGCTGGATCGGCTGACAATGAGTGATAATGACTCATGCAATCACTGATACCCATACCCTCTCAACAAATTCATTTTAAACATCCTCTAAACCACAACATCATGAAGAACAATCTCACCTCAGCTGAAGAACAACTGCACTCTCACCTCCAATGAGATATCAGCACATCTTCCCCGCTTATCCACAGGGACCACTCTCTCTCTCCGACTTCCTGGTCTACTCAGTCCTCCCTGTTCTCCAGCTCTTCCCTCCTGCAGCCATAGGAGATGCCACACCCTCCCCGACACCTGCCCCACCCACATCCAGGGCACTGAACGGGCGAGGCGGTGGTTTCCCATGCACCTCCTCCAACCTAGTCTGCTGCATTTGGTGCTCACAGTGTGGTCTCCTCTACCTCGGGGAGACAGAGGGCAGATTTGGTGGCCACTTTGCAGTGCACCTGCACTTTGTACAACACAGCCATCCCGAGCTCCCCATTGCTGCTACTTCAAGTCCCCTTGCCACTCCCACCCTGTCCCGTCAGTTCTTGGCCTTCTCCACTGCCAACACGAGGCCCAACATCAACAACAGCTCCCCCTGTCCCACTGGTAGGAGCTCTGACTTTATCCATTTCAGGTGACCCATTCTCTCTGTGTTAATTTCCCCATACACATCCATCCACTCTGGGTTTCAATTCAGTGCTGTCTGGGTAGAGTTTGCATGTCCCCCTTCAGATCTCAAGGAAACATGGGACATTAGATTAACAACAAAAGTTGAATAGCGGGTTGGGGGGGGGGTTTGAGGAGGTTCCATGGGCTTTAATGGGAATGAGGGACATCCAAGGTTACAGGGAACTAAGTGGGGGAAACAGAATTGTTCCAGGAGCTATCACAGGCTGAAGTACCTCCTTCCATTCACATGAAATATATCAAGCAACCCTGTCAAAGATTGGGCTACCGGCCACCATTGTCAACCTTCTACAGAAGCCCTAGCGAGAGTGTCCTGGCCAGCTGCATCTCAGTGTGGTACGGTTGCTGCAGAGAAATAGATCGGAGGTCAATACACATGGCCATAGAGTGGCAGAGAGGATTACTGGAGACACCCTTTCCCCCCCACCCATCCACCCAATTGACGTGATCTACGAGGATCGTTGTCTGAAGAGGGCGCATAAAATCATTGCAGCCCCCCCTTCCAGCCTGCACACAGCAACTTTCAGCTGCTCCCATCGGGGAAGAGATACAGGAGGATCAGAGCCAGCACCACCAAGCTGAGGAACAGCTTCTTCCCACTGGCAGGGAAATTGCTGAACGACCCAAAGGAACTGCTAACACTGACCATCAGAGTCTCTCATATGTACATTTATTTATTCATATATATAAAGTCCTTGTCCTGCATATGTATTGTTTGTCTGTGTGTGAGATATGTCTAGTTGTGTTTTGCACCGAGGACCGGAGATCGCTGTTTCATAAGGATGTAATTGTACTCATGCAGTTTGGCATGCAGCTTGGCTTCGCGGACGAAGATTTATGGAGGGGGTAAAAAGTCCACGTCAGCTTCAGGCTTGTTTGTGGCTGACAAGTCCGATGCGGGACAGGCAGACACGGTTGCAGCGGTTGCAGGGGAAAATTGGTTGGTTGGGGTTGGGTGTTGGGTTTTTCCTCCTTTGCCTTTTGTCAGTGAGGTGGGCTCTGCGGTCTTCTTCAAAGGAGGTTGCTGCCCGCCAAACTGTGAGGCGCCAAGATGCACGGTTTGAGGCGTTATCAGCCCACTGGCGGTGGTCAATGTGGCAGGCACCAAGAGATTTCTTTAGGCAGTCCTTGTACCTTTTCTTTGGTGCACCTCTGTCACGGTGGCCAGTGGAGAGCTCGCCATATAACACGATCTTGGGAAGGCGATGGTCCTCCATTCTGGAGACGTGACCCATCCAGCGCAGCTGGATCTTCAGCAGCGTGGACTCGATGCTGTCAACCTCTGCCATCTCGAGTACTTCGACGTTAGCGATGAAAGCGCTCCAATGGATGTTGAGGATGGAGCGGAGACAACGCTGGTGGAAGCGTTCTAGGAGCCGTAGGTGATGCTGGTAGAGGACCCATGATTCGGAGCCGAACAGGAGTGTGGGTATGACAACGGCTCTGTATACACTTATCTTTGTGAGGTTTTTCAGTTGGTTGTTTTTCTAGACTCTTTTGTGTAGTCTTCCAAAGGCGCTATTTGCCTTGGCGAGTCTGTTGTCTATCTCGTTGTCGATCCGTGCATCTGATGAAATGGTGCAGCCGAGATAGGTAAACTGGTTGACCGTTTTGAGTTTTGTGTGCCCGATGGAGATGTGGGGGGGCTGGTAGTCATGGTGGGGAGCTGGCTGATGGAGGACCTCAGTTTTCTTCAGGCTGACTTCCAGGCCAAACATTTTGGCAGTTTCCGCAAAGCAGGACGTCAAGCGCTGAAGAGCTGGCTCTGAATGCCAGCTCCCCACCATGAATACCAGCCCCCCCACATCTCCATCGGACACACAAAACTCAAAACGGTCAACCAGTTTACCTATCTCGGCTGCACCATTTCATCAGATGCAAGGATCGACAACGAGATAGACAACAGACTCGCCAAGGCAAATAGCGCCTTTGGAAGACTACACAAAAGAGTCTGGAAAAACAACCAACTGAAAAACCTCACAAAGATAAGCGTATACAGAGCCGTTGTCATACCCACACTCCTGTTCGGCTCCGAATCATGGGTCCTCTACCGGCATCACCTACGGCTCCTAGAACGCTTCCACCAGCGTTGTCTCCGCTCCATCCTCAACATTCATTGGAGCGCTTTCATCCCTAACTTCGAAGTACTCAAGATGGCAGAGGTCGACAGCATCGAGTCCACGCTGCTGAAGATCCAGCTGCGCTGGATGGGTCACGTCTCCAGAATGGAGGACCATCGCCTTCCCAAGATCGTGTTATATGGCGAGCTCTCCACTGGCCACCGTGACAGAGGTGCACCAAAGAAAAGGTACAAGGACTGCCTAAAGAAATCTCTTGGTGCCTGCCACATTGACCACCGCCAGTGGGCTGATATCACCTCAAACCGTGCATCTTGGCGCCTCACAGTTTGGCGGGCAGCAACCTCCTTCGAAGAAGACCGCAGAGCCCACCTCACTGACAAAAGACAAAGGAGGAAAAACCCAACACCCAACCCCAACCAACCAATTTTCCCCTGCAACCGCTGCAACCGTGTCTGCCTGTCCCGCATCGGACTTGTCAGCCACAAACGAGCCTGCAGCTGACGTGGACTTTTTACCCCCTCCATAAATCTTCGTCTGCGAATCCAAGCCAAAGAAGAATTGTACAATCAGATGACAATAAACCTCACTTGTCTGTCCCAGTCATATAACAGTTACAAGTTCAAGCTCAAGTTTATTATTATCTGACTACATACACAACCTGAGAAAATGTGTTTCTCTGGGTCACGGTTCACACACATAACCACACAATACACAGCACATAATAATCACAATATACATCAAGATATTTAAAATAAATTTATATAAATATTTTGGGATGATTTGCTCGGTTACAGGACACCGTTTATCACTCTCACTGCCTGCAGAAAGAAGCCTGGCTGTCCTGATTTTAAATGATCCTGATGGTAGAGGGTTAAAGATACAGCGTCCTGGATGGAAAAGGGTGCATTTACAAAGGGTGCATTTACAAGTTAACTCCAGGTGCACGGGGTGGGGGAGAGAGAGCAGGCTACGTCTCACCTGGAATTCTGACTCCGGAACCTGGCGGGCAAACATCGTCGTTCCTGCAGACCTCACAGTCTCTGTTGACACAGTGCTTCCCTTCATTGCACAGGCACACCACGTCACTAACTGAGTCGCCGGGCTTTATAACGTCAAATTCTCCTGAGAAACAGAAAACACAAGCACATCACAGGCAGGAGCAAGGGTCATCCATCACTCTAAACAATCAGGGCCAATATGGCCACGGATCTACCTGCCTGCTCCCCATAAATGTTAACTCACTGATATTTTTTAAAAGATTCTAACAATGCGCAGGCTGCTGGAGAGCCAGGGATCAGGGCTGAGAGCTGTGAGGGTGCCAAGGCAGTGTTTCCGAGGGATCTCGGCCACTGACACTTCCTGATTATGTTGGGGATTGAGGATCAGGGACATCTGGAGCTCGGGTTCATCGCTATACCAGGCAAGAAGCCACATGGGGGCACAGGAGGCGGCAGCGTCAGAGGAGGACATGCGATAGCTCTGAGATAACTCCCTCTCTTGTCTTGGTAGGGGCACTTTATTAATAACACCTCTTGGTGTACCTCTACAGGCAGACACAGTATTTTGTGTGCCACCACTCTGACTGCAGTCAGTGACAGGGAAACACCAGCCTTTGCTAAGTCCGAGAAGGCATCTTTACTTTTAAATCAGTCAGAATTTTTTTTTTAACCTCAACAATGGGTTTGGCAGCATTATGTCTCAAAATTAGAAACCACCTTTTCACATCTAAGTTGGTGTATGAATGTGTTCTCTGAACGTTGGGCAAATTTCAGGGGACTTCCACATTTTTTCCCAAAAGAGACATTTGAACAGATATATGTGATGTACATAGAGAGACCGTGAAAACAGTGGTCCCACCTTATACGCACCTTCGCTTTCCACGGCTTCAGTTACCCTTAGTCAACCGCGACCCGAAAATATTAAATGGAAAGTTCCAGAAATAAACAATTCATAAGTTTTAAATTGCGCGCCGTTCTGAGTAGCGTGATGACATCTTGCACCGTCCCACCTGGGATGTAAATCATCCCTTTGTCCAGCATATCCAAGCTGTAAACCTACCTGCCTGTTAGTAGCCATCTCAGTTACCAGATCGACATAGTATATAGGAACATAGGAAGTAGGAACAGGAGTAGGCCAAAAATGGCCCATCGAGCCTGCTCCGCCATTCAGTACGATCATGGCTGATCTAATTTATGACCCAACTCCACCTACCTGCCTTTTCCTCATATTCCCTAATTCCTCTATCATGTAAAAATTTATCTAACCAAATTTTAAATATGTTTAATGAGGCAGCCTCAACCACTTCCCTGGTTAGAGAATTCCAAACATTCACTACTCTCTGGGAAAAACTATTTTCCCTCATCTCTGTCCTAAATCTACTCCCCCAAATCTTGAGACTGTGTCCTCTCGTTTTAGTTTCCCCGGCCAGCTCAAAAAACCTTCCTACATCTATCCTATCCATACCCTTCATAATCCTATATGTTTCTATAAGATCTCCTCTCATTCTTTTGAACTCGAGCAAATACAATCCTAGATGATTTAATCTTTCATCATAAGTCAATCCCTTCATCCCAGGGATCAACCTAGTAAACCTCCTCTGGACTGTCTCCAAAGTCAGTATATCCTTCCTCAAATATGGAGACCAGAAATGGACACAGTACTCCAGGTGCGGTCTCACCAGTACCTTGTACAGTTGCAACATTACCTCCCTACTCCTGAATTCAATTCCTCTAGCGATGAAGGCCAACATTCCATTTGCCTTCTTAATAACCTGCTGCACCTGCAACCTAACTTTTTGCGATTCATGCACAAGCACTCCCAAGTCCCTCTGCACAACAGCATGCTGTAGTTTTTCACCCTTTAAATAATATTCAGCTCTTTTATTTTTCTTGCCAAAGTGGATAACCTCACACTTACTAACATTGTACTTCATCTACCAGACCTTTGACACTCATCCAGCTTAACTATATCCCTCTGCAGACTCTCCACATCTTCATTACAATTTGCTCTTCCACTCAATTTGGTGTCATCCGCAAACTTGGCTACACCACATTTTGTCCCCTCCTCCAAGTCATCAATGTAAATGATGAACAGTTGTGGGCCTAACACTGACCCCTGCGGCACCCCACTTACCACTCTCTGCCAACCTGAAAAACTCCCATTTATCCCGACTCTCTGCCTCCTGTCAGACAACCAATTTTCAATCCAGGCCAATATACTTCCCCGGACTCCACTTTCCTGTAACTTACTGAGAAGTCTCTTGTGCGGCACCTTATCAAACGCTTTCTGGAAATCCAAATATACAACATCAACCTGTTCCCCTCTATCCACCGCACCCATTATATCCTCAAAGAATCCTAACAAGTTTGTCAAACAAGATCTTCCTTTTCTAAAACCATGCTGCATCTGCCTGATTGAACCCTTACGTTCCAAAAGTTTCACTATTTCATCTTTAATGACGGCTTCAAGCATTTTTCCAACTACAGACATCAAGCTAATTGGCCGATAATTTCCAGTCTTCTGCCTACATCCCTTCTTAAAAAGTGGCGTGACATTTGCTGTCTTCCAGTCTGCCGGGACCTGCCCAGAATCCAAGGAATTTTGGTACATGACCACCAATGCATCAACTATAACTTCTGCCATTTCCTTCAGAACCCTTGGATGCATATCATCAGGACCAGGTGATTTGTCTGGCTTTACTCCCATTAGTTTCTCTAATACAAGGGTTCGGAACTATCCACGGTTTCAGGCATCCACTGGGGGTCAGAGCATATCCCCCCACGGACAAGGGAGCCGTTGGCCCAATTTGCCCCACAAAATCCAACCTACACTAGTCCCACCTGCCTGCGTTTGACCCATAACCCTCCCTCTAAAGCCATATATCCGTCCAATTTTGCATTAAACATTGTAATAGTACCTGCCTCATCCAGCTCCTCTGGCCTCCGTGAGGAAAAAAATGTTACCTCTCAGGTTCCTGTTAAAGCTCTCCCCCCCCCCCCCCCCCCCACCTTAAACCTATGTCCTCTGGTGAATGATTTCCCAGCTCTGGGCAAAAAACAAAATCCATTCCTCTCATGATTTTGTACACCTCTACGAGATCACTCCTCATCCTCCTGAACTCTTGTATTTACTACTTCTTTGAGTCTTCTTCTTTGGCTTGGCTTCGCGGACGAAGATTTATGGAGGGGGTAAAAAGTCCACGTCAGCTGCAGGCTCGTTTGTGGCTGACAAGTCCGATGCGGGACAGGCAGACACGGTTGCAGCGGTTGCAGGGGAAAATTGGTTGGTTGGGGTTGGGTGTTGGGTTTTTCCTCCTTTGCCTTTTGTCAGTGAGGTGGGCTCTGCTGTCTTCTTCAAAGGAGGTTGCTGCCCGCCAAACTGTGAGGTGCCAAGATGCACGGTTTGAGGCGTTATCAGCCCACTGGCGGTGGTCAATGTGGCAGGCACCAAGAGATTTCTTTAGGCAGTCCTTGTACCTTTTCTTTGGTGCACCTCTGTCACGGTGGCCAGTGGAGAGCTCGCCATATAACACGATCTTGGGAAGGCGATGGTCCTCCATTCTGGAGACGTGACCCATCCAGCGCAGCTGGATCTTCAGCAGCGTGGACTCGATGCTGTCGACCTCTGCCATCTCGAGTACTTCGACGTTAGGGATGAAAGCGCTCCAATGGATGTTGAGGATGGAGCGGAGACAACGCTGGTGGAAGCGTTCTAGGAGCCGTAGGTGATGCCGGTAGAGGACCCATGATTCGGAGCCGAACAGGAGTGTGGGTATGACAACGGCTCTGTATACGCTTATCTTTGTGAGGTTTTTCAGTTGGTTGTTTTTCCAGACTCTTTTGTGTAGTCTTCCAAAGGCGCTATTTGCCTTGGCGAGTCTGTTGTCTATCTCGTTGTCGATCCGTGCATCTGATGAAATGGTGCAGCCGAGATAGGTAAACTGGTTGACCGTTTTGAGTTTTGTGTGCCCGATGGAGATGTGGGGGGGCTGGTAGTCATGGTGGGGAGCTGGCTGATGGAGGACCTCAGTTTTCTTCAGGCTGACTTCCAGGCCAAACATTTTGGCAGTTTCCGCAAAGCAGGACGTCAAGCGCTGAAGAGCTGGCTCTGAATGGGCAACTAAAGCGGCATCGTCTGCAAAGAGTAGTTCACGGACAAGTTGCTCTTGTGTCTTGGTGTGAGCTTGCAGGCGCCTCAGATTGAAGAGACTGCCATCCGTGCGGTACCGGATGTAAACAGCGTCTTCATTGTTGAGGTCTTTCATGGCTTGGTTCAGCATCATGCTGAAGAAGATTGAAAAGAGGGTTGGTGCGAGAACACAGCCTTGCTTCACGCCATTGTTAATGGAGAAGGGTTCAGAAAGCTCATTGCTGTATCTGACCCGACCTTGTTGGTTTTCGTGCAGTTGGATAATCATGTTGAGGAACTTTGGGGGACATCCGATGCGCTCTAGTATTTGCCAAAGCCCTTTCCTGCTCACGGTGTCGAAGGCTTTGGTGAGGTCAACAAAGGTGATGTAGAGTCCTTTGTTTTGTTCTCTGCACTTTTCTTGGAGCTGTCTGAGGGCAAAGACCATGTCAGTAGTTCCTCTGTTTGCGCGAAAGCCGCACTGTGATTCTGGGAGAATATTCTCGGCGACACTAGGTATTATTCTATTTAGTAGAATCCTAGCGAAGATTTTGCCTGCAATGGAGAGCAATGTGATTCCCCTGTAGTTTGAGCAGTCTGATTTCTCGCCTTTGTTTTTGTACAGGGTGATGATGGTGGCATCACGAAGATCCTGAGGCAGTTTTCCTTGGTCCCAACAAAGCTTGAAAAACTCATGCAGTTTGGTTACATATAATCCAAAAGAAATTAAGGAAAACTTCAGAGAATTCTATGAACAATTATACCGAACCGAAAACGAAGGGAAAGAAGGGAAAATAGATGAATTTTTGACTAAAATTGAACTACCAAAACTACAAATAGAGGAACAAAATAAATTAACAGAACCATTTGGAACAGTAGAAATACAAGAGATAATAAAAAATTTACCAAATAATAAGACACCAGGAGAGGATGGACTCCCAATAGAATTCTACAAAACATTTAAAGACCTAATAATACCGCCCCTCCTGGATGTAATCAACCAGATTGATGAGACACAAAACTTACCAGATTCATGTAAAACAGCAATAATTACAGTGATACTAAAACAAGGGAAAGATCCACTCTCACCAGCGTCATATAGACCAATATCTTTGCTAAACACAGATTATAAGATAATAGCTAAACTATTAGCGAACAGATTAGCAGAACAGGTACCGAAAATGGTAAATTTAGACCAAACTGGATTTATCAAAAAAAGACGCACAACAGACAATATTTGTAAATTTATTAACTTAATTCATGCAGTAGAAGGAAATAAAGCACCGGCAGTAGCAGTTGCTTTAGACGCAGAGAAGGCCTTCGACAGAGTAGAATGGAATTACTTGTTCAAAGTATTGCAAAACTTCAGTTTACCGGAGAAGTATATTAATTGGATTAAAGCATTATATAAGGGACCGTTAGCGAAAGTGACAGTAAATGGACATGTATCAAAGCAATTTAACTTAAGCAGGTCAACGCGGCAGGGATGCCCACTATCACCATTATTGTTTGCGCTAGCTATAGAACCACTAGCAGAATCGATAAGAAGAGATAATAATATAAAAGGAATAAAAATAAAAGACAGGGAATATAAAATCAGTCTGTTTGCGGATGATGTGATAGTGTACTTAACAGAACCAGAACTATCAATAAAAGAACTATATAAGAAATTGAAGGAATATGGAGAAGTGTCGGGATACAAGATAAACGTAAATAAAAGTGAAGCAATGCCTATGAATAACGCGGATTTCTCAAAATTTAAGGAGGAATCCCCATTCAGATGGCAAACGCAGGCAATAAGATACCTAGGTGTGCAAATAAACAAAAATCTAGGCCAATTATATAAACTCAATTACAATCCACTAATGAAAAAATTACAGGACGATTTAGAGCATTGGAAAGAGCTACCACTAACACTGATAGGAAGGATAAACTGTATTAAAATGAACATTTTTCCAAGGATACTATACTTATTTCAGGCATTGCCAATACAACTGACAGAAAAATTCTTCAAAGAGTTAAAGAAAATAATAAGGAGATTTTTATGGAGAGGGGGGAAACCGAGGATAGCACTAGACAAATTAACAGAATGGTATAAACAAGGAGGCTTACAATTGCCAAACTTCAAAAATTATTATAGAGCCGCACAATTAAGGTACCTATCAGATTTTTATCAAACAAGGGAAAAACCAGACTGGACGAGACTAGAATTAGATAAAATAGGGGAAAAGATACCTGAACACATATTATATAAATGGGACGAAAAATTGGAACAACATAGAACTTCTCCAGTATTACACCATCTCCTCAATATATGGAAGAAGATTCATGTAGAAAGAAATAAAATAAATTACCAAATACCAAAACTAATATTGACGCAAAATAAGCTACTCCCTTTTACAATAGACAACCTTGCCTTTAGAAAATGGGAAAAAAAAGGGATTAAAAGAATAGAAAATTGTTTTTCAGGAAGTAGATTCTTATCCTTTGAACAAATGAGAGATAAGTACAATATAACGGGAGATACAGCGCTGGCATATTACCAACTGAGATCCTACTTGAAAGATAAATTAGGAAGCAACTTGAGTTTACCAGAGGGAAGTAACCTTGAATATGTGATTACAGATACAATGTTAATCAAAAGATTTATAAAAAATATGTATATTAAACTGCAAGAAAAGGAAAATGAGGAAACAAATGGTAAAACTAAACAAAAATGGGAACAAGATTTAAATATAAAGATAAAAAAGGAAACATGGGAGAAGTTATGCTCTGGAACGATGAGAAATACAATAAATACGAGGCTGCGTATGATACAATATAATTGGTTACACAGACTATACATTACACCGCAAAAGTTAAATAAATGGGACCCAACAGTATCTGATAGATGTTTTCGATGTAAAAAAGAAAGGGGAACAACAATTCATGCAATCTGGACATGTGAGAGAGTAGAAAAATTTTGGGATGATCTCAATCAGATATTAAATAAAATAACAGAAAACAATATACCAAAGAATCCAGAGATCTTTCTCCTAAGTAACATAAAAAATAAAGAATTTGGAATTGACTTGGAGGATGCACAAAAAAGATTTGTTAAGATAGCCCTAGCTGTAGCAAAAAAATGTATTATGTCAACCTGGAAATTGGAAGATAATTTGAAAATACAACAATGGTATATAGAAATGAATAAATGTATTCCATTAGAAAAAATAACATATAGTTTAAGAAATAATATTGAAATATTCGAACAAGTATGGGAGCCTTACACTAAATACAATAGCGAAAACCTACCGGGAACAAACATTACCTAAGTTGATGGAAGGAGAAGAGAAGAAAAGAATGGACTCAGTAGAATTTCTGGTGTATTTTTGTCTAACTGAATTAATGCAACCTAGATTGTATAACTAAAATGGATGAGAGGGGGGGGGGGATGGGGGGGTGGCTTGGGAGGAGGGAGGGGGGAGGGAGAAAAAGTCACTGTAAATGTGTGGAAAAGAAAAAGTGTATATCATGGCTATTGTGATTTATGGTGTGAAAAATAAAAAATTTAAAAAAAAAAACAACTCATGCAGTTTGGCATGCAGAGTTTTGCCGCCAGCCTTCCAGACCTCTGGGGGGATTCCATCCATACCTGCTGCTTTGCCACTTTTCAGTTGTTCGATTGCCTTATATGTCTCATCCAGGGTGAGAACCTCATCCAGCTCTAGCCTTAGGGGCTGTTGAGGGAGCTGGAGCAGGGCGGAATCTTGGACTGAGCGGTTGGCACTGAAAAGAGATTGGAAGTGTTCTGACCATCGGTTGAGGATGGAGATCTTGTCGCTGAGGAGGACTTTGCCGTCTGAGCTGCGCAGCGGGCTTTGGACTTGGGGTGAGGGGCCGTACACAGCCTTTAGAGCCTCGTAGAAACCCCTGAAGTCGCCAATGTCCGCGCTGAGCTGGGTTCGTTTGGCGAGGCTAGTCCACCACTCATTTTGGATCTCCCGGAGTTTGCGCTGAAGATGGCTGCATGCGCGACGGAAGGCTTGTTTCTTCTCTGGACAGGACGGCTTTGTAAGGTGAGCCTGGTGGGCAGCTCGCTTCTTTGCCAGCAGCTCCTGGATTTCTTGGCTGTTTTCGTCAAACCAGTCCTTGTTTTTCCTGGAGGAGAAGCCCAGTACCTCTTCAGTGGATTGCAGTATGGTAGTCTTCAACTGATCCCAGAGGGTTTCAGGGGACGGGTCCGTGAGGCGGGTTGCATCGTCGAGCTTTGCTTTGAGGTTTGCCTGGAAGTTTCTTCTCGCTTCGTCTGACTGCAGGTTTCCAACATTGAACCTCTTTCTGGGGGCTTTATTGTTCCTGGGCTTTGACTTGAAGTGAAGGTTGAGCTTGCAGCGAACCAGCCGGTGGTCAGTGTGGCATTCCGCGCTAGGCATGACCCTGGTGTGGAGCACATCTCGTTTGTCACTTTCTCGCACCAGGATGTAGTCCAGGAGGTGCCAGTGTTTGGATCGGGGATGCATCCAGGTGGTCTTAAGGCTGTCCCTCTGCTGAAAAAGGGTGTTTGTAATGACAAGCCGCTGTTCTGCGCAGAGCTCCAACAGGAGGCGCCCATTGTCGTTGCACTTGCCGACGCCATGCTTGCCCAGGATTCCTGGCCAGGTTTCTGAGTCTTTGCCGACACGAGCGTTGAAGTCACCCAGGATGACAACCTTGTCGGCTGTAGGGGTGCGTTGGATGAGGTACTTCTTATGTACTTCTTTGAGTACATCGGCAGGGAACGCTGCCGTCAGAGAGCAGCAGCGATCTTCAAGGATCCACCCCACCCAGCTCATGCTCTGTTCTCGCTGCTGCCATCAGGAGAGGGGAGTAGGTGATATAAGACTCGCACCACCAGGTTCAGGAACAGCAGCTACCCCTCCACCATCAGACTCCTCAACACCATACTCAATCAGGGACTCACTTAAGGACTCTTACTTGTGCACTTTATTGATTTTAATTTTTATTCTCTCTGCATTGCACAGTTTGTTTACATTCATTATCTGTTTACCCCTCTTTGTTTAGATGTTCATGCTGTGTACAGTTTTTTTTTGCACTAGTAGGTAAATTATTGGAAGTTGTTCAGAGAGATGAACAAGTATTTGGATAGCCAAGGACTTATGAGAGACAGTCAACATGGCTTTGTGCATGGTAAGTTATGTTTAACCAATCTGATAGAGCTTTTCAAGGAGGTTACCAAAAAAGTTGTTGAAGGAAAGCCTGTGGATGTTGTCTATATGGACTTTAGTAAGGCCCTTAACAAGGTCCCACATGGGAGGTTAGTCAAGAAGGTTCAGAAGCTTGGTATCCATGATGAGGTAATAAACTGGATTCGACATCAACTATAGAGAAGAAGCCAGAAAGTAATGGAGGACAATTGCTTCTCATACTGGAGGCCTGCAACTAGTACTGTGCCTCAGGGATTGGTGCTGGGAACATTAATCGGGATGATAATATAGTAAAATGGATAAGTTTGCAGATGACACTAAGATTGGTGGCGTGGAGGACAGCAAGGTAGGCTTTCAAAGGTTGAAGAGGGATCTGGACCAGCTGGGAAAATGGACTGAAAAATGGCAGATGGAATTTAATGCAGACAAGTGTGAGATGTTGAATTTTGGAAGGATAAACCAAGAAAGGATATAGATGATAAATGGTAGGGCACTGAGAAGTGCGAAAGATCAGAGAATATAGATGCAACATTCCATCAAAGTGGCATCTCAGGTAGACGGGGTTGTAAAGAGAGCTTTTAGCATCTTGGCCTTCATAACTCAAAGAATTGAGTACAAGAGTTGGGATGTTATGGTAAAGTTGGATAAGACTTTGGTGAGGCCACATCTGGAGTATTGTGTGCAATTTTGAACATCTAACGATAGGAAAGATGTCAATAAGATTTTAAAAAAAAGAGCAGAGATGTTGCCCAGACTTCAGGAACTGAGTTACAGGGAAAGGCTAAACAGGTTAGATCTTTATTCCCTGGAGCATAGAAGAATGAGGGAGATTTGATTTAAAATTATGAGGGTATAGACAGAGTAAATGTAAGTAAGTTTTATTTCCACTGAGTTTCATTGCGATACAATCCAGAAGTCATGGGTTCAGGGTGAAAGGGGGAAATTTAGGGGGAGCATTAGAGGGAAACTTCACACAAAGAGTGGTAGGAGTTTGGAACGAGTTGCCAGCTGAAGTGGTGAATGCAGGCTCAATTTTAACACTTAAGACTTTGGACAGGTCCATGGATGGGAAGGGTATGGAGGGATATGGATTGGGCGGGACAAGGCAAAAAAAAATAGTTCAGCACAGACTAAAAACAGTGGTTCTCAACTTTTTTCTTTCCACTCACATACCACTGTAAATAATCTCTATGCCATCAGGGATTATTTAAGGTGGGATGTGAGTGGGAAGGGAAGGTTGAGAATCACTGCTCTAGACCAACCTGTTACTAAAATATTTTGCTTGAGAAAAATTGTCACTGGCCCATTTCCTTTGGAGTTCTGAAACCATCCACATAACGAGTCAATTAAAACATTGGAGACGTGTTGTCACAGTGGACAGAAGATTCCTGGCAAGCTTTCTAGATCATTACATCAAGAGACCACTCAGGAGGCAGGGTATCCTAGGCTGAGGGTAACATGATGAGAAAGAATTTATTTACATTCTGCAGCGAGACCCCATCATAGAACATACAGTATAGGACACAACAGCAGAGTAGACCCTCCGGCCAACAATGTTATGCCGAAGTAGACACCCAGTCCAGTTAAATAAAGCTCTGCTTTTTTTTCATTCTCTCCATGAAATGGTCAGTGTCCTTGCCCCAATATTGTTCAGTGTGAGGTTCTCCACAGAGGTGTCTGATAACTATCCTGCAAAGAAGATGGAACCAACCTGAGATACATCTCTGCCCCTGCTCTGTTCAACCTCAGGAGACTCTTAAGTCAATACACAAGGAACCACCGATGATAGACTTCCTCTTTGCTGAGGACTGTCCAACTTCAGAAGCTGGTCGGCAGGCACACTAGTGTGAAGTTGCACAGCCTGTGACAATTGAGCCTAACAATTAATACAAGCAATAAGGATGCGCTGCAGCAAGCTGCCACCCTATACGCAGAACCATTCACCCTCGGGAATGGTCAAGAGGCTTTCAGTAGTGGACAAGTACACCCACGTTGGCAGCCCTCTCTCAAGTTCAGTCAACTGATGATGTTCAAAAGTGGATTAGCAAAAGACAGCTCTGCCTTTCGAAGACGAATGGAAATGATGGAATGAAGAGGTATCAGCCTGAAGACCAATCTGAAGGTATATCGTAGTTGGACACAACCATCTTACAAGCTTGTGAGACATCGACAGCACACACCTACCTCAACACAGACACCCCACTGGGACCAGCAAGTTTCAACACGGACACCCCACTGGGACCAGCAATTTTTGACAAGGGCACCCCACTGGGACCAGCAAGTTTTGACACAGGCACCCCACTGGGACCAGCAAGTTTTGACACAGACACCCCACTGGCAACAGCAAGTTTCCACACGGACACCCCACTGGCAACAGCAAGTTTCGACATGGACATCACTCTGGGACCAGCAAGTTTCGACACAGACACCCCACTGGGACCAGCATGTTTCGACACAGACACCCCACTGGGACCAGCAAGTTTCGACATGGACACCCCACTGGGACCAGCAAGTTTCGACACGGACACCAATACATTAGGTAAATTTAAATACGCGACTCTTTCTTCCAAGACCTGCTTACTTTTCTTCGTGGTGTTTACTGTTTGTTATCACTACCTGAACTATGGATTTTGGTGTTGTTCCATTAACTAATGACACTCTGGACCCAATCCCATTCCAACATTCAAGCCTTCTCCGCTCTCCAAAGTAAACAGACTCTCCCTGAAGTGTGCACCAGACAGACTAGCAACGTTGTGCCCCCAAACTCCAATCCCTTCCATTTTTGGGCAGACAGATGGGTGTGAGCAGGGTTGGAATCAGCCCCTTCAAACTGAAGAAATCCAATTATTCCTTTTTACTCACAGCAGGTGCTGCCAAAATATGCCCATGTGGCAAGTTAACTTAGTAACCCCGTATGCCTTTGGGAGGAAACCGGAGCACCCGGAGGAAACCCACACCCCACTGGGAACAGTGGAAACCCACGTGGTCATGGAGAGGACAGACTCCTTGCAGAGAGCTGTGGATTTGAACCCAGGTACCTGGCGCTGTAATCGCACTGCGCTAACTATGCCGACCTTTATTAAAAACAACCCAACCAATACAAGTGAGATCCACCTGCCTGGAGCGCAGGGAGAGTGCTTCTTGCAATGAGCTTCAGTGTTCCACTCCTCTTGGTAAAAGCCACTGTTACAGGGCTGGCAAGCGGAGTATTGCGTTCCTTCACATTCTTTTACCAGGTAAGAGCCTGAAAGAGAAAAGAACAAATCCTTTTCAGCAATTCCCACAGTCCATCATAATCATAATTTACCCCCACCCACAGATTATAATGCAGGCAGCAACTTCAGGCTACCTACCGATCCACAGTCAGTGCACACCACAGCAATGGTTACAGTCGTCAGAAGGGAGCCCACCTTGAGGCCAACCTTCGCATTATTGAGGCAGCCAGGACTTCTCGTCCTCATTCTGACCCGAGGGACTTTGAGAGTCAGATTGCCACAGCCTCACCGGTAGGGGCCCTTTAACCTCAGAGAGCCAAGAGTCTCTCTCGATGTGGCAGTCAAATGCCAGTAGTCAAACTAGGAACCTAGATGCAGTGTGGTACAAAAGTCAAAGAATTGTGTGCTGTTTGGGTCACCCATCTATAGGAAAGATAGCAATCAGATTGAAATAGTGCAGAGGACATTTACAAGGATGTTGCCAGGACTTAAGAATGGAGTTACAGTGCAAGGTTAAACAGGTTAGAAGTGTAGAAGAATGAGGGGAGGGATCCAAAATTATGATGGGTATAGATGGAGTAAATGGAAGCAGGCTCTTTTCACCGAGGATGGGTGAGACAAGAACTAAGGGTGAAAGGTGACATGTTTAGGGGAACTTCTTCACTCAGAGAATGGTGAGTGTATGGAACGAGCTGCCCAGATGAAGTGGTGAATGCGAGCATGGAAAGGTGCATGGATGGACGGGTAAGCTCTCCAGGTATTGTCTGGGTGTAGGTCACTGTAATTAAGCAGACTAGTAGCTTGGCTCAGACTAAATGGGCCAAATGCCTATTCCTATGACCTCATGAAAGTCGTTATGGTTAGTAAATGCATCTTCACGGGGCAGAAGTTAATAATGGTCAAAAATCACTGTTGTTCACTGGAGACGGGACATGTTGAACACACTACTACATTCATTCCCAAATACCCTGCTGTTTCACCATGACTGTCAAGTCACTGCACACACACTCAGATGTACACAAACCCTCCATGAAGACACATGATATGCTGCCCTATCCTACTTGAGGTTCAGAGCGAAAGATTAAAGTGGCTTACTGCAATGGTACCAGGCCTTAGCCTTGTGAAAAGAGTGCATTGTTCTGGCCTTCTTACCCCAGAAAAAGGATCTCCTCACTGTGGAGGAAGTATGATCATTTCTCCATATTGGCTCCTGAAATGGCAGATTTGTCGCCTGAGAAGATGTTGAGAAAACTGTGACTGTAAAGTTCCAAGAATGAGAGGAGAATAACAAAATTCTTAAAGGGTTTGATAAGCTAGATGCCAGCAAGATGCTTCCCATTGTTTGGGAGTCCAAGAGCTGTGGGCACCAGTTAAAAAAAAATGGGGTGTGCTACTTAACACGGACACAAGAAATGTCTTCATGCATACGGAGGTGAATTTCTTTCATTCTCCACCCCAATCACTGAGCCCACTCATGACGTCGATTGATAGATTCCTTAACGTTGAAGTATTTGGGCGGATATGGCAATGATGAGGAAAATGAGGTGACAGACCAGCCATGGCCTTGATGAATGGATGCAGGTGGCCAATAACTGCTCCTGCTTCCCATGTTACACCCTTCACACACTCCCCATGCACCAGCTCCTGGGCCAGAGCATCGAGGCAACTGTGAAGAAGGCATAATAATGCCTCCACATTCATAGAAGCTTCACGAAATTTGGCTCATTGCCAAATACTCCATCAAACTTCGCCAGGTGCACTGTGAAAAGCATACTGGCTGGTTGTATCACTGTCCGGTTTGGTGATTTTTGAGTGCCCAGGGACGCAAAAGGCTAAAGAACACAGCAAACATAGTCAAGTCCATCACAGACTCTGATCTCCCACCCACTGCAGAAATCCATGGGAGGTGCTGTCTCAAGAAGGCAGCCAACATCATGAAGGACCCTCATCACCCTGGTCACAACCTCTTCTCACTGCTACTTTCAGACAGAGGGTACAGAAGCCTGAAGACCAGTACCTCCAGGTTCAAGATGTCTGCAATGGGTGTGATGGACATTGGTAATATGTTTACTACATAGTCTCTACTTACCTATGTATGACATACACGGTAAAGAATAGGGCACTGAAGAGTGTGAAAGTTGTGTCGCAAACATAGTCCATTACAATCTAATTTTTCCAAAACTCACACAAGCCTCCAGCACCAATCCTGGCAATGCACTCCAGGCACCCACAACTCTGTAAAAAAAAAACTTACCCTTGACGTCCCCACTTTGTACTGACGTCCTCTGGTGTTTGCTACTCTCGCCCCAGGAAAAATGTGTTGGTTGTCCATCTCTCATTCTTCTTCTCTCCAAAGAGAAAAGTCCCAGCTCTGCTAACCTTAACCCATATGACACATTTTCCAACCCAGGCCACATCCTGGTAAATCTCCTCGGTAAATCACCCTCTCCAGAGCTTTTTCATACTGAGGCAACCAGAACACAATATTCCATGTTAAGGTTCAACTAAATTTTTATAGAGCTGCAACATTATCTCTTGACGTTTCTTTTTAAAGCACAGATGGAGGTAGGTGCCTCGAATGCATTGCTAGGGACAGTGGTAGAGGTTGGTGCAATGGACTCAAAAGACTCTAGGTAGGCACATGGATGTAAGAAAAATTAGGGGTGTGAGGTAGGGGAGGGTTAGATTATTGTGGAGTAGGTTTCCATTGGTCAGCACAACATCGTGGGCTGAAGGGCCTGTACTGTGCCGTGAATTTCATTATGACTGTGGGCACACTGCCCAAAGGAGTGCTTTCCATCAGCATGCGTTCCCTCAGAGTACCTCTTGGCGTGATCGAAAGCTTTGACAAATGAAGATGCTTTTGTTATTTTCCCACATCTCACACACGATGACCACTGAGAAGTGGGAGGGAAGTCGTGAGGTGCAATTCACAAAAGTACATGCAAACTTGCTGATTGTGCAATTCTCACCAATTGTTAATAAATAGATTTACAACCCAGTGGAAGCCGATTCTGGCCGACAAAACCCAATTACCAATCTCACATCTCTTCAAAACATGGGAGGAAACAGAGCACCTAAAGGAAACTCACATGGGTCAGGGTAAGGACACTCAGACACCTAACAGACGGCGGTAGATTCCAACCCGAAATGCCTTGCGCTAAACATGCCGTCCAACTAATTCACTCATATTATCCCTGTGCGGAGTTGTTATATACATCTTATTTATTTGCACTCACTCCTGCCATCCAAGGATTAAATTATTTTGGTGCATGAGAAAGGAGTCTGATAAGTAAAAAACAGAAAATGCTGGAGAAGCTCCGCAGGTCAGTGTCCTCGATGTGACAAAGGTATAAATACTTAACTGACATTTCGGGCCTGAACCCTTTCATCCAAGTATGAGAGAATGCCGGCAGGCGTCCGAACAAAAGGGTAGGGGAGGAGGGAGAAGGGGAAAGGTAGGAGATGATGTGGATATGGGGAGGGAGGGGACAACAGCAATGAGGGGCAGGAGGGATGGCTGGGTGGGTAAGGGGGGAAGGGAGGTGAGAACTGGAAAGACTGGAAAGGGGAAGGGTAAAAAAAAGGTGGGTCCGTTCAGCAGAAAGGCAGAGAAGTCGATGTTAATGCCATATGATTGGAGGGTGCCCTGACGGAAGATAAAGTGTTGCTCCTCCAATCTGTGGGTGGTCAGGGTAGGACCGTGCAAAAGGCCATGGACAGACACGCGAGACTGGGAGCATGATTCAGAATTGAAATGGTTGGCTGTCGCTGTGGTTGCAGACGGAGAGAGGAGGTGCTCAGCAGAGAAATCTCCTAATCTTAAACCGGTCTCTCCGATGTAGAAAGCGCCACAATGGGAGAACACACTGAGGGAGTGTGGAGATTAGAATCCATTCCCCGGGGTGGGGAGGGTGTGTGGAGTCTAGAACATCCTCCCTGAGGTGGTGGTGGTGGTGTCTAGAACTCACTGTCTTGGGGGTGGGGGTGGGGGTGGGGGTGTGATGGAGTCAGAGACTCTCACACAATTTTGAGAAGCATCTGGATGAGCACTTTAATCACCAAGGAATAAGGGTTTAGAAATAAATAAAAGGGATCAGTAACGATGGCTACTTGTGGACTGAATGTTCCGCTTTCCATTCTGAATGACTCTCACTGTATTCAGTGCTGTAAGGGGAACGGTGTGGAACAAGAAAGTCTCGATGCTGGGATCGACTGCAAAACACCTTTGTGCCGGAGAAATTCAGCAGGTCATGCAGCATCCACGGGAAGTTTCAGGCCAACCTGGCGAAGGGCCCAGGCCCGAAACGTTGGCCACCCTTTGCCTCCTGTGGATGCTGTGTCCTGCTGAGTTTCTCAGTAAATGAGTCCTGTGGATAAACAAGTGTTGCTTCACTTGAAAGTCCTGTTGGGGTCCCGGACCGAGGTGAGGGAGGAGGTGTGGGCACAGGTGTGACACCTCCTTCCGTAATGTCTGCCTCTTCCACAGACGTGGCTTCCCCTCTACCACCATCAACTCAGCCCTCACCCACATCTCCTCCATTTCCCGCTCATCTGCCCTGGCCCCCTCTTCCCCTGGACACAACCAACACAGAATCCCCCCCTCATCCTCACCTACCACCCCCACCAGCCTCCGCATCCAACAAATCATCCACCGGGATTTCCAGCACTTACTGCAGGATCCCACCACCAGAAACGTTTTCCCTTCTCCTCCCCTCTTGGCCTTCCGCAGGGACTGCTCCCTTGTGCACTCATACCTCCTCACCTATTCTTCACCCCACCCTGGGCACCTTCCCCTGTGTCCGCAGGAGGTGCACTCACACCTCCTCCCTCACCACAAACAGGACTTTCAAGTTTCACTTGTATACCCGCTGCCATCAATGCCTTCGGCCTTACTTTTTTGTGCACTATTATTTGTATTAATCGTCGTGAGGTGGTTTAAATGAATGTTTCCGCTGCGATGTTGCTGCCAAATTTCATGACTTGTTCATGACAGTAAATTCTGATGTCCATTAGGGAGGATGTCAGCTAGTGGGAGTCGTGCTCACAGTAATTGGTTCACGACCAGCTTGACTCAGGATCCGAGCATCAACTCACTGCGTTCAGTTTTCAACCCTGACCACCCACTTCCTCATACGGAACAGGTTCTCTACCTCGCACGAGCACAGGCCTCGTCAGTGTACAGCTCACGAGAAGGAAACAAGAATTCAGAAGTGCAACCAGCACAAGCCATTTACACTTCACTCCAAATCCGCAGCGAAACAGTAGAGTAAGAAAACAAGGAGAGGTGATCTGTTCTAAACGGGAGACACTTTTACATGGACATGAAGGAGTTGATAGCGGCCAATACACATTATGTCACATCACAATATGACTCAACAGTTCAGAACCTTGACTATCAGAACAGTGGAAAACAAGGAAGTTACACTAAACCTCAGCTATTTAGATCAAGGCGATGCACTTTCAAGAAATACAGATCATAATCAAAATCAAAACAAATCCACTGGAACAGGTCCAGTAGGGGTGAGGAGATTGGGGGTGGGGGTGGGGAGTGCAGTGGGAAAAGAACAATTCCCCTCACAAAACACAAACATGCTGGAGAAACTCAGCAGGTCACACAGCATCCACAGGAGGCAAAGCGTGGCCAACGTTTCGGGCCTGGGCCCTTCGCCAGGTTGGCCTGAAACTTCCCGTGGATGCTGCATGACCTGCTGAATTTCTCCGGCACAAAGCTGTTTTGCAGTCGATCCCAGCATCGAGACTTTCTTGTTCCACACCGTTCCCCTTACAGCACTGAATACAGTGAGAGTCATTCAGAATGGAAAGCGGAACATTCAGCCCACAAGTAGCCATTGTTACTGATTCCTTTTATTTATTCCTAAACCCTTATTCCTTGATTAAAGTGCTCATCCAGATGCTTCTCAAAATTGTGTGAGAGTCTCTGTCTCCATCACACCCCCACCCCAAGACAGTGAGTTCTAGACACTACCACCACCACCTCAGGGAATATGTTCTAGACTCCACACACCCTCCCCACCCTGGGGAATGGATTCTAGTCTCCACACCCCATCATTGGGTTCGAGACTCCAGCACTCCCTCGGAATTGGGTTCGAGACTCCAGTACCCCCTTGGGGAGTGAGCTTGAGACTCCAGCACCCCCTCAGGGAGTGGGTTCTCAACTCCAGCAGCCCCTCGGGGAGTGGGTCTAGACTCAAACCACACCTGGGTAAAAAAATTCCTCCTCAAACCTCCTGCTCTTCTCCATACCCAAAACTAATCCTTTCAACAACACTGGGGTAAAAAAGGGGTTCATACTAATTACCACATCCAAGCCTGCCATAAGAGGTGGTTTTAAAAAATTATCAGCTATTCTGAAAAAAATAAAACCCACTTCGAGCCACGACAGCACTGGTGGTAAATGGGGAATGGAGATTCAACGCAAAGGATGCGGCAAGGAGCTAAAACGTATTCCTTCTGGTAGCAGCAGGAACACACACAACCATGCACACATAGAGGTAAAGGAGCACAGGTCTGGGGGAACACAGGAAGCAGTACACAGGTCTGGGGGAACACAGGGAGCACGACACTGGTCTGGGGGAACACAGGAAGCACGACACTGGTCTGGGGGAACATGGGGAGCAGTACACAGGTTTGGGGGGAACATGGGGAGCACAACACTGTACCCAATCCCTGGGATGCCCTGTACGCCAATCCCTCGGATGCCCTGTACCCCAATCCCTGGGACACCTTGTACCCCAATCACTGGGACACCTTGTACACCAATCTCTGGAAGGTAAATGGAGATACAGTGAGTGTCGACAAAAAGGTAAATTCTACATTTACTGTACTTGGGAGTGTATTGGGAGTTCAAGCATCTCTCCAAGTAAACATGGTCCTCATTAGACCATGTGTGAATATCATACACAGCTTTGGTTTTCCTGGATATGGAGAGACATATGCGCTGTGCTCCAACATTACAATACGGGGACAGAAATCCTCCTGAAGGAATTCACAAAAGATTTGAGATATGGAACAGGAATTTTCTCCTGTGGAATTGACATAAGAAAAATGAATACAAGATGTACACGGGTGACCTGTGGTGGGTGTGGGATGTGGGTCATCATCTCATGCATGAAGAAATGTTAGCTAAATAAAACTCTCATTTATTTACTGTTTCTTTGCTGACATTAACTAGATAAATGTGAATTTTTATTTCATATCCCAGATTCTTTGGAAAACATAGAATCATGGAAAACTGGAACAGGAGAAGTCCATTCAGCCCTTGAACGTGTTCCATTATTCAATACAATCACAGCTGATCATGTGACCTCTACTATGTCTCTGTTTTCTCTCCATACTTCTTGACACCTTCAGCCCACAGGGCGACATCCAATTCCCCTGTGGCAGTGAGTTCCACAAGTTCACAACATGAGTGAAGAAGTTTCTTCTCATCTCAGTCCTAAATGGCTTCCCTCTTCTCCTTAGACCATGGCAAAGATTGGTTAATTCCTTCTGGGGAAATTTTCATTAATGCTTTGAGTGTCTGGTGATGGAACGTATCAAAGCACACCTCCCAGAGGTGCTCAACCCATTTCAATTCACCTAGAGAAGAAACCATTCCATAGATGATACAATCACCTTGCCCCTTCATCCATCCCGACCCATCTGAAGAACAACGCTGCTTACACCAGGCTGCTGTTTGTCAACTTCAGCTTAGCATTTAATATGATCGTTCCCCAGAGGCTAGTGGACAAGCTGTCCTTACTGGGACTCAACATCCCTCTCTGTAACTGGATTCTGGACTTCCTAATGGAAAGACCACAGGGTCAGTAGCAGAATGTTAAGCACCATCAAGGTCCTCAGGGCTGTGTGCTCAGCCCGCTCCCGTTCACACCTACTGACCCACGACTGCATCGACAGATCCAGCTCCAACAATGTCAACAAGTTTACAGATGGCACAACAGTCGTTGGCCTCATCAGCAACAATGATGGGTCGCACCACAGAGAAGAGGCGGAAATCTTGTGATATGGTACAAGAGCAGCAACCTGACAAAACAAAGGAGATAATCGGGACTTCAGGAGGACCAGGAACGACCACCCTCCACTGCACAGCAACAACTCTGTAGTGGAGAGCACCACATTCCTTGGAGTTCCTTAACTAGTGACCTATTGTGGACCCTCAACATCAGTATGTACCACAACGACTGCACTTCCTGAGAAGACTGAAGCGGGCAAGGCTGCCCCCCACCATCACATCAACCTTCTACAGGAGCTCTATCGAGAGTGTCCTGGCCAGCTGCATCACGGTGAGGTACAGTTGCTGCAAAGAAATGGATCAAAAGTCAATCCACAGGACCATAAAAGTGGCAGAGAGGATCACTGGCATCTCCCTCCCCCCCCCTATCGACGTGATCGACCAGGATTGTTGTCTGAAGATGCTGCATGAAATTATTGAGGACCCCCTCCACCCTGCACACAGTATCTCCTACTTTAACAAAGTAATCTTTGTTTCAAACATGAATAGAATCTCACAGTGGTTTATGAGAGGTACTCACCAGGTCCACACTTGAAGCAACATTGGCCTGCCTTTAGGTACTGGGTCTTGTTGTCACAGCTGCTGGAGAAAGCACCAAGGTAAAACTGAAAAATAAAACAGACACAAAATCTTTAGCTCAACTTCCTCATGCACCACTTCTTAAATCAAGGTCAGCCCCTTGAACTCACTGAAAGCCCATCCACTGACATCACGCGATGCCAAAGGGCTGAGGCCGACAAGTTGAGGGCAACCATATCTCTGTGGGGCAGAGCACTCAGCAATGCCCCGAGTCCCTCGGGTTCACCAATCTTGTTCTCAAGTTCTCCATTTTATTCTCGAGAGACTGTGCATTGGTTAGATCAGTGGTTCTCAGTTTTTTTCTTTCCACTTACATCCACTTTAAGTAATCCCTATGCCATTGGTGCTCTGAGATTAGTAAGGGATTGCTTAAGGCAGGATGTGGATGGAAAGGGAAGGTTGAGAATTGCTACTCTAGACCCAATTGGTACTGAAATATTTTGCTTGAGAAAAATTGTCATTGGCCAATTTCCTTTGGAGTTCTGAAACCGTGCACATAACGAGTCAATTAGGTACGATTAAAACAATGGTCTTCAAACTTTTTCTTCCCACCCACATCCCACCTTAAGCAATCCTTTACTAATCACAAAGCACCCATGCCAAAGGATTACTTAAAGTGGTATGTAAGTGGAGAGAAAAAGGTTGAGAATCATTGAGCGAGATGAAGTGTCTGCTCGATTACTATTGCTTATTTTTAAAATGAGGATAACTGATTACTTATTATCCATCTATTCTTTTTATATTTAGAAAATAGAACATCAGACCACAGTACAGCCCCTCTACCCCATGATGTTGTGCCGACTTATATAAACCTACTCCACAACAATCTTTCTTTTTTCTTTGGCTTGGCTTCGTGGACGAAGATTTATGGAGGGGTAAATGTCCACGTCAGCTGCAGGCTCGTTTGTGGCTGACAAGTCCAATGCGGGACAGGCAGACACGGTTGCAGCGGTTGCAAGGGAATATTGGTTGGTTGGGGTTGGGTGTTGGTTTTTCCTCCTTTGTCTTTTGTCAGTGAGATGGGCTCTGCAGTCTTCTTCAAAGGAAGTTGCTGTCCGCCAAACTGTGAGGCGCCAAGATGCACGGTTTGAGGCGATATCAGCCCACTGGCGGTGGTCAATGTGGCAGGCACCAAGAGATTTCTTTAGGCAGTCCTTGTACCTCTTCTTTGGTGCACCTCTGTCTCAGTGGCCAGTGGAGATCTCGCCATATAACACGATCTTGGGAAGGCGATGGTCCTCCATTCTGGAGACGTGACCTACCCAGCGCAGTTAGATCTTCAGCAGCATGGATTCGATGCTGTCGGCCTCTGCCATCTCGAGTACTTCGATGTTGGAGATGAAGTCGCTCCAATTAATGTTGAGGATGGAGCGGAGACAATGCTGGTGGAAGCATTCTAGGAGCCGTGGGTGATGCCGGTAGAGGACCCATGATTCAGAGCCGAACAGGAGTGTGGGTATTACAACGGCTCTGTATACACTAATCTTAGAGAGGTTTTTCAGTTGGTTGTTTTTCCAGACTCTTTTGTGTAGTCTTCCAAAGGCGCTATTTGCCTTGGCGGTACCGGATGTAAACAGCGTCTTCATTGTTAAGGTTTTTCATGGCTTGTTTCAGCATCATGCTTAACTCACACCATAATGAAGACGCTGTTTACACCCGGTACCGCACGGATGGCAGTCTCTTCAATCTGAGGCGCCTGCAAGCTCACACCAAGACACAAGAGCAACTTGTCCGTGAACTACTCTTTGCAGACGATGCCGCTTTAGTTGCCCATTCAGAGCCAGCTCTTCAGCGCTTGACGTCCTGTTTTGCGGAAACTGACGTGGACTTACCCCATAACCTCATTTTAGTCTCCTTTTAATGTTACAGTAAACTTAATCGAATTACGACCTTTCATTTTTTTATACATTTTAATTTGTATAAATTGAAAGTGAAGTTAAATGGCCTTTAAATTCTCTGTCTCCCCGACCATCCCTGAAATGTCCACTTCACACCACTTCAGGGAGCAGTCATCAAAGTGAGGGAAGTGCTTGAAATGGAAGGTGTGGTGGGTGCTGGAGAGAGGGCAAACAGGAAGGGGAACAAAGATTGGAGGACGGAAGGCAATGGAAGGAAGACTGGAATGGAGAGCAGAGCAAGGAGAGTGTGGAAGAAATCAGGAGGAGGGTGGAGAGGGTAGTAGTTCACATAGACCGGAAGGACCAAAGGGCCTCTTTCTGTGCTGCTGTGTTCTTTGGTTCTGTGAGGATTTTTTTTATTTGCTTTTTCCATAACAAAGCACCAGTTCAACTCCAGCAAGTAAGAATGTCAGTGCGAGCATACATTGTGCAACACACATGATCGTAAACTTGTCACGGACTATCACTGAATGAAAGAATGGAACCTTGCAGAGTAGCACAAGACCACTAAAGTGTATCTTGTCTGTCTCCGTAATGTAAATTGTTCAAGTTATTCCTTTCGAATCTGGTTCTACAGATGGATTGATTGATAGCACATCGAACCTTTGCCACTGCAGCGTTTATGGTTCATTCGAGAACCCACCCATCTTTTCCTCAACCACGGTGTCTACAGCTTTTCGTTTTACTTTTTCCTCACTGAACCCAACATCTTTTCTTTATCCCTCGTGTTACTCGAAGTGCATTCATTCTTCTACAGTCAAGGTAGGATGTGCACTCTGGGGGCGGAATGGTTGGCATAGCGGTTAGCGCCATGCCCTTTACAGCACCAGCGAGTGGGACCCGGGTTCAAATCCCGCGCTGTCTGTAAGGAGTTTGTACATTCTCCCCGTGTCTGCGTGGGATTTCCCCAGGGGGCTACGGTTTCCTCCCACTGTTCAAAATGTACCAGGGGTGTAGGTTAATGGGGTGAAAATTGGGCGGCACTGACGTGGGCCAAAATGGCCTGTTACCATGCTCTATGTCTAAAATTAAATATATTAAAAAATTCTGGTAAGGATATCTCTCCCAATTTTTTTTTAATGTATTTACCAGTGACCTTTCACAAAACAGGCTTTACCATTTAATCACATTGAGGCAGCTGATAACACAATCCCTTGAGTGACTATCCCCCACATCCTCTTTGAAGTTTTCTTAATCTTTTTTTTCATGATGGATGTATCACTACCAGCATTTATCACTTAGTTCCATTTGCCCTTGAGAAACAATGTTGAGCTAACTTCCTAAGCCACTGCAGTGCTTCCGGGAAGATGCCCCCATGACGCTGCTGAGGAGGGCTGCCGAGGCCCACCAGTGCAGGGAGACCATCTCGGGATGGTGTGCCACATGGGGGAGGCTACAGTGAGGAACGTTCACATGACCCTCCTGCTTTTCTCTGTATCAATCCTGGAGATTGTGGGTTTGGGAGACGGCTCTGGACCAGCCTGGATACTGGTGATGTCATGCACTGCAATCATTTTATGCTGGTGATAGCATTGAAGAGTTGTTATGGTGATTAGTGGGGTGCCAATCGTGGACTGTTCAAGCCTGGTTGGCGTGGGGTGTGCCAGATGCTGTTGGAGCTGCAAATTCAGACAACTGGAGATTTTTTTTTAATTTTGAGATACAGCAGGGTAACAGGTCCTTCCAGTCCACAAGCTCACACCGCCCAAAATACGCCCATGTGTCTAATTAACCTATGAACTTCGAAAGTCTTTGGAACATGGGTGGAAACCTGGAGGATGCCCATTTTCTGACCTGCTCTTTCAACCCTGTTATAGAAGTGGCTGACCCAGTTATGTTTCTAATCACTGGTAGCTCCCAGAGTGTTGATATCAGGGATTCAGCACTTGAATGTCAAGGGCAGGGGCTGGACTCTCTCTTGATGGAGATAATCATTGCCTGGTGTGACTATTTCTTTTAAACACACCGAAATACTGGAGGGTCTCAGCTGGTCTTTAGGAGACAAAGATAGACAGTTTTTCTTTGCATGTCCCCCAGGACATGTTGTAAGCATTCTTAATTTGCTCGGAGTTGCAGATGGAATGAATACAATGCAGTCTCGAAGAATATCAGGTTCTCCTATTTTCCAGGAGAAAAGTCCAAGTCTGTTCAATCTTTCTACAGAAATACATTCTCTTGCTTCTGATATCATTGCAACAAGTTCTTGCAACTTTTCTAGTTCCTCAATAACATGGAAAGCAGAACAGTTGTTCAACGCTGGTCTAACCAAGGTTCCACCTTACTTCCCTCTATTTGAATTTTAATACTCATGCTCTGATTACATTTTCATGGCTCTAAAAGAAGTTTTTTTTTGAAAGGTAAGACAACAGGAGATGGTAATTTTTTTTTGAGAGTTCACATGCTTGTCCTGAAGCGACACGACCTCTCAGAGCTGGCACGCCACACAGCTCCCTGGTCGAAAAGAATTGGGACTATTGCCCATACATTTGGGAAGAAAATGTTGCAATGGGTTTGACAAGCAGCATGCAAGTTTCATTGGTAATTAAATGGGATGTTCCATAGAACACCGTCCAGCAATTAAATAAGAGATCTCTCACAGTTACACAAATGAAAAAGCACTTATGGTAGACTGTACAACCATCCTTGCCCAGCTCACCTCAGATTTCAGATTTATTGTCAGAGTACATACATACAAACTGGAGCTTTTTTTCTGTGGGCGAGTTAGAATTAGCACACATTAATAAGGCAAACAAAAACTACACAGCGTATACATGTAAACATATAAAAAACACTGCAAGATAGAGAGAATTTTTTTTTTAATTCAATAAAGTTCACAAGAGTCCTTAAATGAGTCTCTGATTGAGTTTGTCGTTGAGGAGTCTGATGGTGGAGGGGGAGCATCTGTTCATGAACCTGGTGGCAATATCTCATGGCACCTATTCCTCTCCTGATGGGAAGCGTGAGAACAGAGCGTGTGCTGGGTGGTGTGGATCCTTGAGGATTGCTGCTGCCCTCCAACAGCAGTGTTCCCTATAGGTGGACTCAATAGTGGGGAGGATTTTGCCTGCGATCTCCTGGGCTGTGTCCACTATCTTTTGGAGGGCTTTACGTTCATTGATATTGGTGGCCCTGTACCAGACCGTGATGCAGCACACTTTCCGCCACACAGTTGTAAAAATAAGGCAGGGTTTCTGGTGTCACACCAAACCTCCGCAAACTCCTGAGGAAGTAGAGGTGCTGACATGCTTTCTTCGCGATGCCATTGGTGTGTTGGTTCCAGGAAAGATCCTCTGAGATAGTGACTCCCGAGAACTTAAATTTTCTCACCCTCTCCACCTCTGATCCCCCAATGATCACTGGATCATGCACCTCTGGCTTTTCCATTCCTGAAGTTAACAATCAGGTCATTAGTTTTGGTGACAGTGAGTGCAAGGTTGTTGTTGGTGCACCATTCAGCCAAGTTTTCAATCTCCCTCCTGTATATTGACTTATCCCCTTCCTTTATACAACCCACTACCGTGGTATAGTCGGCAAATTTATAGATGGTGTTACTGTCATACCGAGTTACACAGTCGTAGGTGTAAAGTGAGTAGAGCAGGGTGCTAAGAACACAGCCCTGAGGTGCGCTGGTACTGATGGAGATTGTGGAGTAGATGCTCTTACCAATCTTCTCTAATTGTGGTCTGGAGGTGAGGAAATCCAGGATCCAATTAAACAGTGGGGTGTTGAGTTCCAGATCTTGGAGTATGCCGATCAGTTTTGAGGGGATGATGGTGTTGAATGCTGAACAGTTGTCGATAAAGAGCATCCTGATGTATGTATCTTTCCTGTCCAGGTGTTCCAGGGCTTTGCGTCGAGACAGTGAAATGTCATCCGCCGTAGACCTATTGCTATGATTGGTGAACCGGAACGTATCCATGTCACTGCTCAGACAGGAGCTGATGCTCTTCAGATAATTAGAACATAGGACAGTGTTGCACAAGAACAGGCCCTTCGGCCAACAACGTCAGAGCTGAAATCAAACTAATACTGCTGTTTACATTTGACAAGGTAACTCTCCATCACCTTCACATTCATGTATCTCTCTGGAAGCCTCTTAAACACTTCTCCCACCTGTGCTTCCACCATTAATCCTGCCAGCACGTTCCAGGCGCCCTTCACTCTCTGTGTAAAATATTTGCCCCCTCCCCTCAACCCCCGATATCACCTTTAAACTTCCTCCCCTAAACACATCCTCCAGCGAGTGACGCTTTAACCATGGGGAAAAGATTCTGACTGACCAGGATTTTATACATCTCTCTCAGGTTGCATTTATTGCCACATTTTCCAGGAAATGTCCCATTTCACAGCTAGATCAGGAACCCTACAAATTACACTATTCCCATGCATAGCCAGGAGGTTTGAACATGCTTTTACCACAGCAACATGCTCACTCAAGCACCACCAGACTTTGGTGTCCCTCGCTACTTCCTCGACTCGTAATCATTTGGTCCCTCCCACCCGTGTTGACACCTACCTCACCCTGCTTCTGAAGTTTTTACGTCTGCAGAAGTCAATTAATGCCCTGCGCGCATTTTGAATGCGCCCAGTGCATTATGTGGACCATAGTGCCTCACTGCCCTACCTCTCCCTCAATTGGTGGGGGAGGGGGGGTCCATCCCATCCCAACCAGGAAAGTCAAGAGAAGAAAACAGCCTGAGCACTGGCCACCATGTGGTGAGAAACCCATAAACCCCTGATACGCACAACAGTCAAGACACTGAACAAAGGAAACTGTTAAGTGTTCAGTGTTAAATATGGGGGTTGGGGAGGGAGGGAGATGAAAAGAGCTTGAACTCTGCAGAAAACGGATCATTGCAAATTGTAGTCAATGCTGATATCATTAACATTGGCACGGATGATGCTGATAACTGAGTTTAAGTCTGGAAAACCATAAATATTGAAAATAAAAGTGGTGCACATTCAAGGAAACAAGCAAATCATTCCCATGGTGCAGACTAACAGTCTGTAGCGTCAATAAAAGCTCTCACGACTGGAGGGAGAACAAACACTTTTATTAACTTATAACTAAGGGTAGGTAGGGTTCAACAGTCGTCTTTGGAAGGGTTCTGGGTTTAGGCAGGAAGCCAGGGTTATATGTGGGCAGAGCCAGTCATCAGAAAGATAGTAACAACACTTTCACAAGAAGGTATTTTTGCCTCTCACGATTGCAGTGTACACTTCCAGTAACACTCCAACCCACCTTCAGACTTGAGTGAACCAGACTCGCCAGTTTTACAGATGACTGCATGCATCTTTTGCTTCAACTATTTTTTTACATTTAGACATCCAGCACTGTAGCAGGCCATTTCGGCCCACGAGTCCGTGCTGCCCAATTTACACACCATTAACCTGCACCCCTGGTATGTTTTCGAAGGGTGGGAGGAAAACGGAGCCCCCAGAGAAAACCCACACAGACACAGGGAGAACGTACAAACTCCTTACAGACAGCGCGGGATTCAAACCCCGGTGCGGTCCTGGTCTCACATGTGACGTGCGGGTGATAGTCTGTCAGAGACTTCTTCAGGTTGGCTTGATTGAAGTCTCCCATAATAATCGGGAAAGTGTCAGGATGTCCTCTCTCAGGGCTGTTAATCACAGTGCTCAGTCCCTCCAGTGCCAGCCTGATGTTAGCTTGGAGCGGAATGTACACTGAGACCAGGATGATGATGGCAGTGAACTCCCTTGGCAGGTAGAATGGGTGATACTTGATGGCCAGATGTTCTAGGTCGGGGAGCATGATGAACTGATGATGACACAAATGCCATCTCCCCTGGTTTTTCCTGACACTGCTGTCCAGTCAGCACGATGGAGGGTGTAGCGTCGTGTCCGGAACGCCCACATTTAGCCATGTTTTTGTAAAGCACATCACGCAGCACTCTGTGATGACTCTCTGATGTTGAAATCTGGCTTGAAGTTCATCAAGTTTGTTCTCCAAGGATCATACATTGGCCAGGAGTATAGAAGGGAGTGGAAGCCTTAGGTCCTAGTGTCTCCGCTTAACCTGCACTCTTCATCCACATGGTCGGGTCTTCTTTACTTAGCCTAAGGGTCCACTGCTGTTATTTCCTGCAGTATTTAAAAGGGCTGTGCGATGTCCTTTAAATTTCCCGCAATGTTTAAATGTACTGAGCTGTTTGAGACTCCCGCAAGTTTGAAAGGCCCAACCACTGAGTTTCCTCTCTCCCTCTCATATTTTTGTTCCACACACACACACACACACCATCAGCCTGTGCGTGGGACCAAAGTACAAGAGAGAGGCAGAGGAAATAAGGAGGAATGGGAATTATGGGCTTTGGAAGCTAGCATGGACCCAACAGGCAGAATTGGCCTCATCTGTAACATAATGTTATTGTTCAGTTAGGGTGAATGACGGAAAATTCTACACCTGCCTGCATGAGTGCAACTCTACAACGTTCAAGAAGCTCAATGACTCCCAAGTCAAAGCAACACTCTTAAGCTGTACCTTTTCCAGCACCTTAAACATCCACCCAATTCATTTTTGGGATGCTCTTGTTCATAGTACAGTATTCACATCATTGTAGCTTTTGGAATCTGGGAGAGAAAAAGGATTTCATCACCAACATCCGAGAACAAGGCAAAAAGAACTGACCATTGAAGGAGTTAAACATGGTCTGCAGACGCAGTAATAGGAGTGCAATACAGAAAGGCACTGGAGAAACTCAGCAGATCACATGACTCGGTACCTCAGAACCCTGGCAAGTTAATACCTCAGAAATTCAGCAGGTCATCCCTCAACGAAAGGCTCAGGTCTGAATTATTAGCCCCTTTCACATGGCCTCTTCAAGGCAGGAATATTGTGCCACGCCGTTCTGTGCAAAAGGTACAAATACAGAATTGGGGAGGAGGGGTCATTGTAGTCCCGCCTTTAAGCCAGCAGCGGAGGTAGTCACGGCGCTGATTTGCATTATGCTGGTTTTGTTTGGCTCAGTGTAAGAAAAACCAGCTTAATGACGGGTCTTCTTTACGGCAACATTGCAGGATCTCTGTAAAAAGGGCTATTGGTTTTATCTCTTTACATCTTCTTGATGCTGCCTGGCCTGCTGAGTTTCTCCAGCACTTCTGTGTACTGACCCACTGAAGGAACTGCTTGTTTGAATCTATGAGGACAAAATTATCACCTTCTGTTTAAAGGCTGCTGTAAAACTTTGGCTCGCCGATGACTTTGGTGCATATTTGTGGAAAAGACGGATGCAATAAGGTAGGAACTAAAGAGATCTGTGGATTAGCGTGTGTGGTGCCCGATCAAACAGAAGCAAACACACAAAACATAAAGTCTGTTCTACAGGCTTTATTCAACATAAACTTCCACAGAGCTGGCTGTGAGAATGCTGTTGCAAGCTCTGAGACGGGCCTCGAAGGGCCAGATCTAGCTTATATCCCGGAGGGTGATTGGCAGCCAACCAGGTGGGGCTTAGTCCATTCAGGTCGGCTGATTGACAGCCGGCCAGGTGTGGCCTTGTCCTCCAGTGCTCTTCTCCAAGTACACAGGTTGCTCCCTGCAGTAGTCTAGAGGTGCATCACCACAGAGTGGCAGGTCAGGCAAATAATCATACCATAAATTGACCACCGGCGCAGTTTCCCCATGTGATTTGAGAAAACCAAGTCATGATATTGCAAAGACAGAGACAGTCTCCGGTGTCTGACCTGCTGCAGGTCTTTGATTGCACATCAGGGAAATGCTGGAGAAAGTCAGCAGGTCACACAACATTTCGGGCCTGGGTCCAGTTTTTGATTATCCACAGGACTATGCATGGTCATAAAATGGAAGCTCAAAGCCTGAGATTTATCATCAGAAATATCGACGTCCAGTAGGTTGGATGTTAGGTGGGAGCTGCAGAGAGAGGGTTTTTTTTCCATATTTCCCCAGCTCCGATGCATCCCATTGTAATGTGTATTCCACTGAACTGTGCTTACATCTGGTGTCATTACAATGCACCACTGAAGTTGTTTTCAAAATGCACTTCACAATTATGATTTATTACATTAACAAAAGTATCAAAACAGCTGCTACAGCATCAAACTGGAAAGGGAAAGAGGGTAAAGCACAGTTTTCCTGAGGGGAGGAGTATTCATATCTTAGAGTTTGATCGAAGGCAAACTATTTGCATCAGGAAACACACAGGAGAGGGCACATGCTGAAACTGGACATTGAACTCAGCAGATCAAGCATCAACAGTGGGGGGAAATGAATGAAAATGAACTGCACACTATACTCCTAACCAATGCCTTCCACAGCTTGACCATAACATCCCAGCTCCTGTACTCAATACTTTGATTTATGAAGGCCAAGATGCCAAAAGATCTCTTTACAACCCTATCCATCTGTGACTCCACTTTCAGGGAATTATGCATCTTTCGCACCTGGGCTAAGGTGACAAAAAGACAACGATCTGTGAGTCAGTGAAACAAGCAAGTCTATTTATTCAAAACAAATGCACTGACTTTTTAAGGAAATCCTCCCACTTCCAGAGCCCACGCGTTGTTCCATGGACCAACGTCGGGACATTACTGAGTCACTGAGACCTGGCCTGGTGCCCGACAAGAAGGAACAGGCTCCCACCGCCCCCCGCCCCTCTTACTGGCCAATGACTGTAAGCGTGGACTTCTCCTTCGCACAAACAGGGGCCCAGTGCCATCTTGTGCCCCTCGGTAATTTTGGCCCGCTTTGTCGTGCAGACGGGTCCACCACACCACCACCCCCAGAATCATCAGCTCCCTGGGGTAGCAGAGACCGCGTGTACAGTGCTTAGGTGGCCAGCCCTTCGGTCGAACTGCAACCTCCGGCCACGGCAGGGAAATATCCAGGTGTGCAGATTTCAAACGGTCTACAGTGTACAAGTCCTTCCTGCCACCAATGTCCAACATGTAAACCACACCCTCCCAACACAAGACCTGAAAGGCCCTTCATAGGGGCACTGTAACCGTGAACCACGAGGGCCCCTGCGTACAAACACAAATTCACAGGTAAGGAGTTCTGTGGGTACATGTTCCAGAGGCAAAACGTGCCATCCAGGTTGTGGCAGTTTTTTGAGGTTAGCACGTAGGCCGTTGAGAGTCGACCTGAGTGTTGGGTGAGCAAAAAAGCACATCTCCGGGCACGGCCAGTGGGACGCTGTACAGGATCACAGCACACGAGGCTGGGAGGTCCTTCTTCATTGCTGATCGAATCCCCACATGACCCAAGGTAGTTCATCCATCCAATTTGCAGCCTGGCCTTGAAGGCTGACTTCAGGTGATGGTGGAAACGCTCTACTAATCTATTGGCCTGTGGGTGGTAAGCAGTCATGCGGTGCAATTGGCTGCCACAAAACTCACCCAAAGCCAACCACAGAGATGAGATCGCAATCCGGGATGGGTATTGCCTCAGGCCAATGGAAGAGGCGGTCAACAGCTGTCAGAAGGTATTTCATACCTTGACTGACAGGCAGGGGCCCACAATATCAACACGAACATGCTCAAACTGCCACCATGCAGGGGAAACGATTGCAGCAGAGCTATGTTTCTATGTTGACGTGCATGTGGACCTTTGCCTTTTGACAGCGAACACATGTCTTTGACCAGAGGGTTACATCCTTTCTGCGGCCATGCCACACAAAATGGTCTGCCACTAATTTCACCGTGGACCTAATGGACGGATGAGAAAGCCCGTGGGTCTAGTCAGATGCCCTGCACCGCCAACCAAATGGAAGGATCAGCTGCGGGGCGGCTGTGAACACATCGCACAGTGAAGATCGCCCACCAGGTTCGGTGGGGACATCTACCACGGACAAGTTTGTCGCGGCTGGACGGTAGGCTTACACATCCGGATCATCATCCTGGCAGGACAGTGCATCCGCGGTAACATTCATCTTCCCCTCAACGTGCCATACGTCAGTCGTATATTCTGACACATAGGACAATTGCCTCTGCTGTCTGCCAGACCACGGGTCGGAACATTTACTCAAAGCGTGCACGAGGGGCTTGTGGTCTGTATAGCCCGTGAAGTGCTGTCCTTCTAACATGTATCTGAAATGGTAGATGGATAGAAACATTGCCAGTAGCTTCTTGTCGTTTCACTCTGGTGGCCTGAGGTGATGACTGAAGAAAGTCAGTGGGCACCACCCCTGGTCAACCCACTGTTCAAGGGCCGCACTGATCACAGTATCTGAAGCATCTGTAGTCAAAGCGATTGGTGCCTCCGGGTCTGAATACCACAAAAGGATTGCATCCGCCAAGGCAGATTTAGTTGCATCAAAAGCTTGTTCGGCTTCCTGCATCCACACCACTTCTTTCCGGGTCCCTTTCGTAAGTTCGAAGAGTGGGCGCATCTTCTTGGCTGCGCTGGGAATTAAACGATGGTGAAAGTTTACCATCCCCAGGAATTCTTGCAATCTTTTTACTGTGTTGGGGCATGGAAGAGCACAGATTGCCTCCACCTCATCCTGCAGTGGAAGGGTGCAGATGGTGATGTCCCAAAAAGTCGGTCAGACCTACACCAAACTGGCATTTGGCCAGGTTAACAGTGTAGGCATTGGAAGAGCGTGGTGAGGAATGTTTTGTGGGTTGGAACGTCCACACTTGCGAGCAGGACATCGTCCAGGTACACAAACAAAAAAAATCCAGATCTTTTGTGACAACGTCCATAAATCTTTGGAATGTTTGGGCTGCATTCTTCAACCCGAACACCATCCTAAGGAGTCTGAATGGGGTGATGATCGCCGTCATGTGAATGTCCTGCTCTCGAGCAGGGATCTGGTGGTATCCCCTGACAAGATCCATCTTCCAGAAGACGGAGCAACCCTTAAGCTTTGAAGCAAAATCCTGGACTTGGGGAAGTGGATAACGGTCCGGGATCAAAATATTGTTGAGTCGTCGGTAATCTCCACACGGCCTCCAGGCTCCATTGTGTTCGGGGACCACATGCAATGGTGAGGTCCAAGGCTGTTGGAGTGCCTTACAATCCCTAACTCCTCCATTGTGGTGAATTCTGCCTTTACCTTGCACAGCTCGTCATGTGGCAGGCGCCTAGCTTTGGCGTATACTGGTGGCCTCGTCATTTCAATAAAGTGAGCAACACCATGGGCCAGCTTGGAGTTCCTGAAGTTTGGTGTAATCAGGGACGGGTACGGCAACAGGAGCACAGTGTACTCATTTCTCTCTAGTGCGTGGATTGCCAGCGGGGCAAAGGAACACTGGCGGAGCACTAGAGGTTAGGACTGAAAAGTCCACGCGTGGACCAAACGGCATCCTCCTACATCCACCAGAAGCTCGTGCACCCTCAGGAAATCAGTCCCCAGCAAAGCCTGACCCACAGCAGCAATAATGCACCTCCACTGGAAAACCTTGTTTGTCATTTGAATTGTGACCAATCGCATTCTGTAACGTGGAATGGTTGATCCGTTGGCCGCTTCCAAAGGGAGCCCTGGGGGACTGTGCCTCCTCTAAAAGGATTTTAGGACAGTAGGAATAGGCTAAACTCCACGCCAGTGTCTACTAGGAATCTGCATCTGATCCAACATCCTGGAGATATTGAGAGGCCTTCTGGGTGCCAGCAGCCGAGGCCACTAACAATGGCCAGCTTGCTCATATCCCTGGGCCAATACATTTTGGTTGTCAGAGTAAGTGCAAGGTTGAATGGACCTACGGGCATTATGCCCCCGACGGCGATGATACAAGCAGCAGCCACTCAGTTTATCCTTTATTTTTCCTTTCTGCCCCTGGATGGCTGCAAAGGTGTCGCTGTCGGGTTAACGCCCAGGTTCCAATAGCATACACTGGCTGTTGTCGGAGGAGCTCTGTTGCAGTGTGCGGAATAGCCTATCTAGCAACTAAATGGGAGGGGCAGTGGAAAAATCCATGTTTGAGATTGCAGATGAAACATGCACGGGCAGTTTGGACAGGAAAAGGGGTCAGAATAGAAAACAGTCGGTGTGGCCATCTGCCAACGTGGTCATTTCACACATAAGGTCCGAAGGGTTCCGGTGGCCAAGACCTTGCAGGTTAAGGTGGCGAATGGCTCACTCGTGACTGCCGAGCTCTAAGGAGTCGAGGAGGAAACTCCAGAATTGCGGGTACTTACGCTCGATAGGCGGGTTTTGTATGAAGCTGCTGACCTTTGCTGTCGTCGCAGGGTCAAGAGCACTGACGATGTGGCAAAATCTTACACCTTCTGAGGTAATAGCCCTTAAATGGAACTGGGCCTCTGCTAACCCTAACCAACCTCTAGGCTGATTTGTCCAAAAAAGACGACAAATGGACATCCACAGTGTGGATAACGGCTGGCAGCGCTGTAGGTTCAGAAGCCCCGCCTCATCTGTCATGCTGGTAAGGTTTCTACCACGTTAGAAACCCATCGGGGTCACCACTTTAGCGCCAGGGCTAAGTTGACAAAAACACAATGATCTGTGAGTCAGTGAAACCAGCAATTCTGTTTATTCAAACAATCTTGCTGACTTTTAAAGGAAATCCTCCCATTTCCAGAGCCCACCCATTGTTCCCTGGGGCAACGTCGGGACACTACTGAGTCACTGACACCTGGCCTGGTGCCCAACAAGAAAGGACAAGTTCCCCCTCAGCCCACCACACTGGCTAAGGACTGTAAGCGTGGGCTTCTCCTTCGCACAATCAGGGGCCCAGTGCCATGTTGTGCTCCTCAGTACTTTCGGCGATTCGGCCTGCTTTGTCATGCAGATGCGTCCGTATCCCATATCCATAATTCCAGATCCCTCTGTTCTATCACACTGCTCAGTGCCCTTTATTGAAGAAAGGCAGCAAAAACAAGCCTGGAAACTACAGGCTGGTGAATCCAACAAAGTTGGCAGGAACATTAGTGGAGAGGATTCTGAGACACTGCATTTAGAAAGGGAAAGGCTGATTAGGGATGGCCAACATGGCTTTGTGTGTGGAAAATAGGTCACACAAAGTTAACGGAGTTTTTTTTTAAATGAAATGGCCAAGAGGATCGATCAGGTCAAGGTGGTAGATGTTATCTACATGGACTTTATCAGAGTTTTTAACACAGTCAGAATGGCAAGTGGTCCAGATGTTGAAATCGCATGGGATGTAAAATTATTTTAGTGGAAGCAATCAGAAGTTTGTTACTCTGATTGGTGGCTTGTGACCAGTGATGCGCCAGAGAGATAAGTGCTGGGTCGACCTTTGATTGTCACCTACATTAACTATTTGGAAGAAACGGCAGACGCTAGAATCTGGAGCAAATAAAAATCTGCTGGAGGAGCTCAATGGGTCAAGCAGCATCAGTGGGAGAAACAAAAATGGTTGACATTTCAGGTTCTTTGGGTGGCATAATTAGTAAGTTGGTGGTGACATCAAAATGGACAATATAGTCAAGGAGGTTATCCAAGGTTACAACAGATTCTAGATCAACAGAGGAAGTGGGCCAAGGACCATCAGGTAATGTTTACCTCAGGCAAGTGTAAGATGCTCCACTTTGAAAGGTTAAATAAGTATGAGGAGTTATATTTTGAGGAACTAAAGAAGGGCAAAATTTCTGCAATAAATAGAAAGGCCTTGAAGGATGTTGTACAACAGAGAAACCTAGGGTACACATCCATAGCTCCCTGAAAGTCGCAGCAATTGCGGCAGCGCAGTTGTCGCAATGCCTTTACAGCGCTAGCAATCGGGACCGGAGTTCAAATCCTGCGCTGTCTATAAGGAGTTTGTCTGTCCCTCCAGCGTCTGCGTGGGCTTTCCCCGGGGTCTCCGGTTTCCTCCCACTGTTCAAAAAAAAACACATACCGACGGTGTAGGTTAATTGGGTGTAAATTGGGTGGCACAGGTCCGTGGGCCAAAATGAAGAAGAGTTGAGAGGTCATGCTACAACTGTACAAGATGATTATGGTAAGACGATACTTGAAGGATTGTTGTGCGTAGTACTGGCCCTTCAGCCCACGATGTAATAAAAACTCAGAAATGCAGGAAGAACCCAGGTGGTCTTGCAGCGTCCATAGGAGGTAAAGATATATTACTGATGTCCTCTGGACGATACAAGACCGGCCAAGTTCCTCCATCAGTTCTGCGTTTTTACTACAACCATGGAGTCTGCGGACTGTCGTGTTTCAGCCCACAGTGTCATGCCCACCTGCTTCACAACAATCTAATTTTTTTCCAAGCTCACACCCATAACCTTGTTTTTTTTATTACTCTATGTCCTTATCCAAGAGTCTTTTGAATGTCCCTTCTGTAGCAGCCTTCACCAGCACCCCAAGGCACCCACCACTCTCTGACATCTCCCCTTAATTTTCCTCCACTCACCTGAAACATTTGTCCTCTAGAACTTGCCATTGTCGCTCTGGGAAAAAGTTGCACCCTATCCAAGCCCCTCATAATCTTACATGCTTCTAATAAGTCACCTCTCTTCCTTCATCACTCCAAAAGGAAAGACTCCAGCTCTGACACATGACATGTTCTCCAATCCAGGCATCATCCTGATAAATCTCCTCTGCAATTTCTCCAAACCATCTATATCCTTCCGGTAACGAAGCGACCAGAACTGAACGCTATACTCCAAGCGTGCTCCAACTGGAGTTTTATAGAGCTGTGGCATTATCTCACTGCTCTTGAACTCAGTTCCCCGACTCACAAAGGCCAGCATACCAGTCGCCTTCTTAACTACCCCTCCCACATTGCTTGACAACCTTCAAGGATCTAAGGGCCAGGACTCCAAGATCTCTGTTCCTCCACAACATTACAAGGATGTTGTTAATCTGCCAACTGAAGGCAAATCAGATGAGCTCAGTTAAGCAACTTGGTTGTTCGTGGTTGAGATGGGCCAACTCTAAGACTCTACAAGTTCCCATCAACTACACCTGAAGGGGATAAAAACAATGGTTACAAAAGACTCCATGAGCGTCCATTCACACAATCAAAATCCACTGAGTGCCTGGCAATCATTATTATGTAGTGATGTGGGTGAAGGGACAAACAGAGCATCTGAATAGATCCCTCAGACAATTGTGGGACCAGATTGAGTGAAAATTGCAAGTTGTATTTCCACGGAGACCATCCTTAGCAAAGGACTTCACTGGAAGTGGTAGAAGTGAAGACAATGTAACATTCACAGGGCATTTGGATAGGTACACGGATGGTCAAACAAATGGAACTAGCTTGGTCAGTACAAACAGGTTTGGCTGAAGGGTTTCCATGCTTTTGAACTCTACGATCGTAAAGTCTTCTGTGGCTTTCCTGGCGTAATACAATGCACATCTTTCTTTGTTGAATGAAGACATGAAGCTCCATTTTTCACACAAGACTCTGCAATGAGCGAAGGTCACTCCACTCCTGACCTCGAACTCAGATGCAAGCTTGCTCACACAGAACCACAGTTTATGCTGAGCAGCAAAACCCTTGCTGCATAAAGATGCAAATGCTCCATATTCAAAAGTTATGCAGCCAAGCAGGATGCAGAGTCAACTTCCTGTCTGAGCCAAATTAGCAGCTCTCAGAGGCATGAAGGTGACCTGAATTGATTTTCTTGAACATAGCACCAAAAGAATCTTATTCAGAATTCAGCAAATCCTATCCCAATGCAAGAAAGGATCTTGGTCGCAAATGACATCAAATCCTTTAATGGGTTGAACAGAAAGAAATTATCTTTTTTTGTTATTTATTGGTGGCTTGTGTATCGTTGTTGCAAAGTGAAGGTCAGATGGCATAGTGATGTCAAAAATAAATGGACGTTTATTCAAGGCAACCCTGGAGACAATCTTCATTCTGGCAGGTGAAGATTAACCAGATGAGAACTGTGCCGGCAATAGAAGTCTTCCTCAGAAATAGCTGAAAATCCTTTGAACCCAGGCTGGCCTAGAGATCTCAATAATCCCAAGACCCACAGCACCTCCTCATTAGTCAGGAAGGCGCAGTGGCGCCTACACTGCCTGAGGAGATTAAGGAGAGCAAGACAACCAGCCCCATTGTGACAACATTTAACAGGACCACAAATGAGTGTGCCCTGATTGGCTGCGTCATTGTGTGAGACGGTAGCTGCAAAGCAATGAAACAGAAGTCTATACAGAGGGTCATCAAAACAGCCAAGAAGATCACCAGGGTCTCCCTTTCCTCTATTAATGACATTCACTGGTGGTGCGGCTTAAATCAGGCTCAAAAAATTATTGATGACACTTTCCATCCAGCACACAGTATCTTTGAGGTACAGGAGTATCCTCCCACAAGTTAGGAGATTGATATTCTGTATTCAAGTAAATCACTCAAAAATATTTATATATATTTATTGTAAATTATATCTGTATGTGATTATTATGTGCTGAGTATTTGTACACACATGTGTGCCCTGTGGTCCGGAGATACACCTTCTCATCTCGTCGTAAATATACACTCAGATAATAAACTTGAATTTGAACATCGCAGTTGCGCCAAGAGACCTTGGCGGAGATGAACGGTGAATGCCAGGAACTTCTACCAACAGAAAGGCTGTGAGACTGCAGCGCCCACTGGCAGAATGAAGGGACAGCCAGAAAACACGCAACTTGGCAACAGCAGACAAGCGACTCCATCGAGCTGGCTCCTTCCAGCCTAAAACACTTACTCCCCAAACTACTGGCCAGGTTTATCCCAGAGTAACCACCAAAACATTCTGGCGATTCCCAGCAGAGGTAAGCAAGAACCAGTGCTGAGCTTGGCATAGAGGGTCAGCCATTCTGCACCTCCTCCAGAGCAGGGGCCACAAACGTTGTCTTGTCACCCCTTTCCTGGACAAAGCTCACAAACATCGTGAGCCGCGGTCGACCCAATTGAGGCTAATTAATATCTGAGAGTCAGTTTTGGTCATTTTCAGACATTACTCATGACACGGATCCTTCAAGCCTGCACCACCTCATTTTATGTTCCTCACGTTCTCCCGTCCCCAGGTATTCCCATTCACCTGCCCATATACAGTGATCATGGGATATAATTAAAATGATCAGCGCATTTCCATTGGTCACTGGGGCAACATCTGCATGAAATGTACATTGTCAGGTGGAGAATGTGGGAAATCCGCGAAGGCAGTCCGGAGGTCGGGGTTTAACCTGGGTCACTGGAGCTGAGGCAGTGGCTCCACCCACTGTGACAGCCACTGGAAGCCCAATTAAAATTCTCACGCATCAATTGTCCAGCTATTTCAATTGTCCAGCCCTGCTACAACTCTTAATTTCCTCGAAAGAGAACACTGAACCCAGTTATACACTCCAGGTGTTTGCTTCCTTAGGTATGGAGTCCATACCCCAATGCAGCATCCCCATTGAGCTCTCACACCTGCTCACTCATGCACAGCTTCCTTCTACCAAGGTCCAGCAGGCCTTCTGCTGCCCTAATTGGTTATTGAATTTTCACATTAACCTTCAGTGTCCCATGCCCCAGTACAGGAAGATCTCATAGTGGACCAACATGGGCTGTTTGAGGTACCATGGCTCCTGGGCCTAGGGTGTACATGGACCCTCCTCGGAATGGAAACAGTGATGAGACGTGTGCTCCCTGCACTGGATGAGACTAGGCCACAGGTTTCAGTGGGACATAGATTATTTATTTTAACTATATAGTACCTGCAGAAACTGTTCCACCCAATTACCCAACCAAACCCCATAGATTTTTTTTTGGAAGGTGGGAGGAAATCGGAACACCCGGAAGGGAACCCATGTGGTGACAGGGAGAACATACAAACTCCTTGCAGACACTGGCTGATACAAACCCGTCTCTGACGCTGTAATAGTGTTGGGCTAACTGCCCCATTCTCTTCATCCCAGTCCCATCGGGAAGAAAAGTGAGATCACACACAAGCAGATTCAAGGACAGATTCATTCACACTGTTATCAGACTCTTGAATGAATGAGCCCCAAAATAGGATTACCATTTTGCATTTCCTATCCAAAATGACCTCCCTCTGTAACCCTGCCCTCCATATGGACAGATCGCTTACACAACAATCTTTCTCACTGTACCTCAATACACACAACAATAAACTTGAACTGTACTAAACTCCTCCATGTGGAACCACACTGGAGTAGTAAGGGGACAGAACAGATTCTGGGTGTGGTCTTCAATGTCCGCCACTGGGCAGGGTGGTGGCACCACCCATGACTGAATGAGGCAAAACCTCAAGGGTTTGAGACATGGATATGGTGGGCCAAAGGCACGCTTCCATGCTGAATTACTCCGACCAGGCTGGCAGACTGGGGCAGGCAGTGAGCAAACCAGCACAAGGGGCTAACCGACCCAACGTACCAACCTATGCCTCCGATGAGTGATCTGTCTCCGAGCACAGTGGTGGCCGCAGGAGGTACTGCCCTTGTGCCCACACTTTCCCCCCCCCCCCACCTCACCATGGTCCGGGGCCCCAAACAGGCCTTTCAAGTAAAGCAATCCTTCAGTTGTGTATCTGCAGGATCGATTTATTGCATTCGGTGCTCCCTTTGTGGCCTTCTCTACATCGGGGAGATTGGTCACAGACTGGGAGATTGCTTTGCTGAGCACCTTCGCTCCGTCCGCGCCAGTGACAAGGACCTCCCATTAGCCAACCGTTTCAGTTCTGTGTCAAACTCCCAGACTCACATGTCTGTCCATGGCCTTATGTACTGTCCCACCAAGGTCACCCACAAATTGGAGGAACAACACCTGATTTTCCATCGGGGCGCTCTCCAGCCAGATGGCATCGACTTTTCTGGCTTCGGCTAACCTGCTCTCCTCTTCCCCCTCCCTCTTCCTTTCCTTCTCCCTCCCTCCCAGCCATCCGTCCTCCCCTTAATCACTCCTGTCTCCTCCCTCCTTTCTCTCACCTATCACCTCCAGCCTTTGCAACGACCCCTCCTCCCCCACCTTACTCTTTTGCTCAGATGCCTGCCGACATTTTTACATTCCTTGATGAAGGGCTCAAGCCCGAAATGTCAGTTATGTACCTTTACCTTTGCTATGTAAAGAGCAATGCTTGACCTGATGAGTTTCTCCAGCTTTGTGTGTTTTTACTTCAACCACAGTGTCTACATTTTTTCATGTTTACTTCTAACCACCACATTGCCCCTGCAGAATCCAAGTCCTCATTCACAGTGGATGGAATACCTTCCACTGTTCCAACTGGGATGACCTCGGAACAGATCCAGCAGCTCAACGTCGACCATCTGTAGAACATCAGTCTGAGATCACGTAGCCTGGGGCTGCCCACCATTACTGCTGAGTCCAGTGGATCAACGTGGATTGGACAAGGAAGTGACAGGCATCTGCCTGGAACAGCACCTGGCAACCTTGGCTCCAATGAGATGAAGCAACAATGCAGGATTCCAATGCAGTAGGTGGAGCCCAGCAACAATCAAAGCCCTCGTGCTCCCTCATAAACAATCTGCAACAGGGCTGCTGTTTTTATCATTTAATTTTAATCTAGAGATACAGTAAGGTAGCAGGCCCTTCTGGCCCATGAGCCCACGCCACACAAATACACCCATGTTACACCAATTAACATCCTAACCCGATATATCTTTGGAGGGTGGGGGGAAACCCATGCAGGTCATGGTACATGCAAACTCCTTACAGACAGCGCTAGATTCGAACTGAAGTATTCAGCACTGAAATAGCCTTGTGCTATGCACTACGCAAACTGTGCCACCGTTAATGTGGAGTCCAGTGGATCAACGTGGATTGGACAAGGAAGCAACAGGCATATGCCGGGAACAGCACCTGGCATCCTTGGCTCCAATGAAATGAAGCAGCAGCCAGTATTTAAATTCAGCAATTTCCCCTTTGAAGCTGGCAGATGGTAACATCCAAGTCCTGCCAACGCCTAAGATGGCCGCAGTTGGACTTTTAGTAACATCCAAATGGAATTGTGACTGGGCTTATGTACATTCACTCCTTGTTCTTTAAAGTCTGGCGATTGTAGCACTGTGGTTCATTTGAAATTGGGAAGTTGTTCATTGCTACAATTATCAGGAGGAACGGGATAGGGTTTAAACAATTATTGTTCTCAGGTGGATAGTCTATGTAAAAAGATGGCAGGTCTATTTTGGCTGCTTGGCATTGTTTAGATAGTAACCAATTTATTTCTCATTGTATGCTCAGTGCTTTGGATCAACATACATTGTGTTAAATGGGCTATATAAATAAAGTACTACCAATGTTCTTCACTTCTGCAAGCAGCAGGGAGGCATCAGTAGAACCTACCAATGATATACCAACCCTCCTGCAGCCTATTACAATGGTTCACGTCAGCCCACCAGATATATCATCCTCCTCTACTTATGCTGCACTCATTTTGATAAATAATGGTCTATTCCAGACCACTTGGCTCATTCAATTTATCTTTTTTTTAATTCATTGATACAGCCTGGTAGCCAGTCCATGGGCTTGAGTTGCCCCAGATACCAACTGACTTGCTCATCCCACCCATCATTGGGACGTGTGAGGAAAGTGGAGCTCCCAGCGGAAACCCACCCAGGCTCAGAGAGAATGTACAAATTCCTTACGGACGGGGGTGGATTCCAACCCAGGTTGCTGGTACACAGTTATTGCATTGCACTCACTACTACTCTACTGTGCCACCCTATTATTGTCCTGGACTTCTCGCCATGCAAGATGACTGACACTGCATCAAACCGAAGACACGACAGTCTGGCAGTCTCGACTGACCTTCTGAAATCGTGGACAGAAATCTCACCACGGAAATCAAATATCACACCATGTCAAAGAGGCTGCATCTGAAAAAGTCCAAGAAACCACTAAATTCTCATTACAAATCCATCTACCACTAGACATGCTGACTGGAGACCAGAATATTGACTCTTACACCTAATTCAACACAACCCTTTCAGCTATAATGGTCAATGAACACATGGCATGCCAGGGTTAAATGCAAGTCTTCTGGAATTCCCTGGAACAACGTCCTGGCACCTGGTGTGAAATGCATGGAGGAATAGCTATGGAGCCATTCAAAAATGTTTCCATTCACTCCACTGCATCAATTTATAGGGACATTTTCATGAAGAAACAAGGGGACTTGGCTGCTTAGGACAGCTGGAGTGTTCAAAACTGTTCATGCAGATATATCAAAACACTGCAATAAAAGCATGGCAAGAGGGAGTTCAGTGGCCTCCCACATCCACTCTACACTCCCTTTCAAACTAAATCCTGTTTTTAACGTGTTGTTCCAGTCTGCCTGGGTGGTCTCATCCACAGGAATATACTTCAGCTCATCTACGATAGTCTCTGCGATGCAGTAGCCCATCAGGATTTCCTTCATGATGGTGAAGCAGCGGAGAGGGAACAAGAAGCTCCGCATTTCAGCCAGACATAGGACGCTCCACATCTGACGAAGGGCCCAGGTCCAAAAGTTTGGTTATCCTTTACTTCCAATGGATGGTGCATGACCTGCTAAGTTTATCTAACACGTTTGTGCATTGCACTTGACGCAGTGTAAGCAGACTCTCTTGCTAAATTGAGAACGTTCTTACATAAGGTTGCTTGCTAATTGAGAATGTTGCTGAGAACGATAGGTATGGCAGGGAGTGCAGTCCATTGCAGCCTACAAAGTGAGGCTGTGATGCTTCACTAGCCGATGTGCTGAACACCTTCTATGTCTGCTTTGAGAAGAAGAACCAAACAGTGCCTACTAGAATCCTGAAAAGGCTGAGTTATTATCCCACTGCCCTTCTCGTTATACACCCACGACTGTGTGGCCAGGCACAATGCCTATGTTATCTACAAGTTTCCCATTGACACCACAGTTGTCGGCAGAATCACAAACAGAAATGAACAAGCGTACAGGAGGGAGATAGATCAGCTCGTTGAATGGTGCAACGACAACAACCTTGCGCTCAGCAAAACCAAAATAAGTCAGCGGAGCTTGACCTCATTGAGGGCTCCATAGTGGAGAAAATCAAGAACTTCAAATTTCTGGCTGTCAACATCTCCGAGAATCTGTCCTGGAACTTCCATGTCGATGCAATCACTAATAAGTCTCGCCGGTGGCTATATTTTGTGAGATGTCTGAGGAGATTAGGTTCGTCACCAAAAATTCTCGAAAACTTCTACAGGTGTACAATGGAGAGCATTCTGTCTGGTTACACCACTGTCTGGTATGCAAGTGCCAACTCTTAGGAAAAGAATAAATTCCAGAGGGTTGTTAACTTGGCCTGCGACTTCATCGACGAGGTGTCTTAAAAAAGCAGCCTCTATCCTCAAAGACCACCGACCATGCCCCCTTCACTCTGCTTTCTTTCTCTGGCTTGGCTTCGCGGACGAAGATTTATGGAGGGGTAATGTCCACGTCAGCTGCAGACTCGTTTGTGGCTGACAAGTCCGATGCGGGACAGGCAGACACGGTTGCAGCGGTTGCAGGGGAAAATTGGTTGGTTGGGGTTGGGTGTTGGGTTTTTCCTCCTTTGTCTTTTGTCAGTGAGGTGGGCTCTGCAGTCTTCTTCAAAGGAGGTTGCTGCCCGCCGAACTGTGAAGCGCCAAGATGCACGGTTTGAGGCGCTATCAGCCCACTGGCGGTTGTCAATGTGGCAGGCACCAAGAGATTTCTTTAGGCGGTCCTTGTACTTCTTCTTTGGTGCACCTCTGTCTCGGTGGCCAGTGGAGAGCTCGCCATATAACACGATCTTGGGAAGGCAATGGTCCTCCATTCTGGAGACGTGACCTACACAGCGCAGTTGGATCTTCAGCAGCGTGGATTCGATGCTGTCGGCCTCTGCCATCTCGAGTACTTCGATGTTGGAGATGAAGTCGCTCCAATGAATGTTGAGGATGGAGCGGAGACAACGCTGGTGGAAGCGTTCTAGGAGCCGTAGGTGGTGCCGGTAGAGGACCCATGATTCGGAGCCGAACAGGAGTGTGGATATGACAACGGCTCTGTATACGCTAATCTTTTGAGGTTTTTCAGTTGGTTGTTTATCCAGGCTCTTCTGAGTAGTCTTCCAAAGGCACTATTTGCCTTGGCGAGTCTGTTGATTATATGATTGTCGATCCTTGCATCCTGTAGGTAAACTGGTTGTCAATCCTTGCATCCTGTAGGTAAACTGGTTGACCGTTTTGAGTTTTGTGTGCCCGATGGAGATGTGGGGGGGCTGGTAGTCATGGTGGGGAGCTGGCTGATGGAGGACCTCAGTTTTCTTCAGGCTGACTTCCAGGCCAAACATTTTGGCAGCTTCCGCAAAACAGGACGTCAAGCGCTGAAGAGCTGGCTCTGAATGGGCAATTAAAGCGGCATCATCTGCAAAGAGTAGTTCACGGACAAGTTGCTCTTGTGTCTTGGTGTGAGCTTGCAGGCGCCTCAGATTGAAGAGACTGCCATCCGTGCGGTACCGGATGTAAACAGCGTCTTCATTGTTGAGGTCTTTCATGGCTTGGTTCAGCATCATGCTGAAGAAGATTGAAAAGAGGGTTGGTGTGAGAACACAGCCTTGCTTCATGGAGAAGGGTTCAGAGAGCTCATTGCTGTATCTGACCCAACCTTGTTGTTTTTCGTGCAGTTGGATAACCATGTTGAGGAACTTTGGGGGGCCATCCGAGGCGCTCTAGTATTTGCCAAAGCCCTTTCCTACTCACGGTTTTGAAGACTTTGGTGAGGTCAACAAAGGTGATGTAGAGTCCTTTGTTTTGTTCTCTGCACTTTTCTTGGAGCTGTCTGAGGGCAAAGACCATGTCAGTAGTTCCTCTGTTTGCGCGAAAGCCGCACTGTGATTCTGGGAGAACATTTTCGGCGACACTAGGTATTATTCTATTTAGGAGAATCCTAGCGAAGATTTTGCCTGCAATGGACCACCGACCATGCCCCCTTCACTCTGCTACCATCAGGGAAAAGGTACAGGAGCCTAAAGACGAGCACTCAGCGGCACAAGGACAGCTTCTTCCCCACTGCCGTCAGATTCCTGAATGATCAATGAACCAAAGGTACTGCCTCACTTTTCATGCCCTATTATTTTTATATTTTATAGTAATGTTGTAAGATGGTTACAATATGAATGTTGGCTCTATGAGGCTGCCGCAAAACACCAAATTTCATGACTTGTTCACGACAATAAATTCTGATTCTGAGGGTTTACACTTCACCAATAGCCAGTCTTCCTCTTCACAGAAAAACACCTTTGAATCACATTCCGCTTCAAGGTTTAAATCTTGCGCAATACATGAAAAGCACAAATGAAGCTTGTGTCTTCAAATCTACACAGGGATGAATGTGGAGAAGGGCTTCACCTCGGGGGGAATTCCAGGGTCAGCTGTCAGAAGTGGTTCAGTTGTTAGCTGTGAGTCAGAACCTGAGTCACAAGATTGCAACTCTATTGCCCTTCTCCAGAGGCTGAAGGTCTGAAGTCTCAGTCGTGCCTCTCTCTCTCTCTCTCTCTCTCTCTCCAGGAGACTCTATGATTTCACAAGATCTACAATCTCTGTTTGCTCCTCGAAGCAGTGCTCAAAACTTTAAGATTCCCTCTCTTAGAGCACGCTGATGTTTACGGGAATTAGCCATGTGAAATGTTGTGCAACCCCGGAGCATCAGTCATAATGATACCAACCTGGAATAAGGACCTTCCGCCCACCAAGCCCATGATAGCATTTTCATTTCCAGCCTCTGCTGTTGATCTTAATTTCCAAATGTGGTTGGTTGGTTCCTACATCACTGCACTTCACTGTGACCTTCAAGCAGAGAGATCTTTGATAAGGCCATGAAAGATGCTCGATAAATGCATCTTTCTTTCATTCAATCACAACCAGCTTGAGTAAAATATGTAAATCAGAGGAGTTTTTTTAAAACCAGACATTCGGGTATACTTCTGGAGAGATCCTTTTAAATAGCTTCTGCAATCGTGCACAGATTGCAGAGAGCCATAAATGAGCAGTGTTCCCTCTATGGCTGTTTGGGTTCCACACCACCTTCCTCCCGAAGATGTGCAGCTCAACAGGTTAAACACCATTGCACAGATGAGTGGTAGAATTTCGGGGTGGGGTGGGGAGGGAGAGAAGAGTTGATGAGTTAAACAGAGCGGGGGATAATTAGAGTAAAAATGGGTGCTTGATGGCTGCAACTCTGCAGCTTCAGCATGGTACACCTGCAGGAGTCTCTCAACCTGCACGACGCGTGGTAACATCAGATACAGGAAATGGCTATCCACCTCTCAAGCGAGCTGGTGAAACTCATCTGGTCACACAGCGTTCGCTAGTCCATGTGCCCTGCTGAGTTTCTCCACTGCGTGTGTGCCTTGAGCCCAACCCCAGCACCTGCGGGGCTTTCTAATTTAACTCCATCTGCCTCGCAATCTCCTCGTCACTCACAAATCGATTCTCCACTTCTTTGTTCCAACCCCTCCAAACCCAGAGCATGTGCCAAGCTGGACAGTCTCCAGTGATACAGCACCACCAACTTCAGGGGCAAAAGTTCACGAGCGAGAAAAGTGTCGCTGCTGTTCCACTGGCTCGAGCTCAATGACGCAACACTGCTTTTGCATCTGGCTCCTGTAACCACAGGAAACAGGTTTGCTCCAAACCAGCCAATTCTTCAGATATATTAAGCATGCCAATTAGATCAGCATAAAAATAAATTCCAACTAAAAAAAACTGTTGCCTGCACTCATTATTTAACTGAATGCCCAGTGTCATCTTGGTGTGTCCCCCAAGTCCAATAAATCATTCCTGAAGGTGCATTGTAATATTCCACAACGCCAGATGCCATCAACAGCGACCTCTCCAATTTCCTTTAACCCCTTTCCCTCGTTCTCTTGCTTCCCCTCATCCCCCTGACCAGCTCTCCACTGCCTTCCTTCTCCTATTAGAGAGCATCTTTCTCGGCCCTCTTTCCCCTCCTTTTCTCACCTCCCAACTCCTTCCACGTCCCACCTGTGTTTTCCACCCCCCCACCTTCCTCTTACCACCCCCCACCTCTTTATTCAGACATCTGCCTGGTTTTCAAAGCACCAGAAGAAGGATTCAGGCCCGAAACACAGACTGCCTATCACTTTCTATGGATGTTGTGTGACCTGCTGAGTTCCTCTGGCAGTGTACTGAAATATTCCACCTGTGGTTTGGCCAAGGCTTCAAATGAAACACTGACGACTTTTTTCTCTGAATCAAAAAGGTCCCAGCTGATGTAACCAATGGCACTGCAATAAGCATTAATGCTGTGCTGGTAATACATTGCTCAAAGTAGAAGCATCAACAAATAGTAAGTACAGAAAAAGAACTAGCAACAAGGGAAGATACAACAAAAAGAAGAGAATTGGCAGACAAAAAAATAAAATACGAAACACTACAAACATATAAGGTGGAGAAGAACATAACGAAGACAAAGCAGAAGTATTATGAGCTAGGAGAAAAAAAAACGCACAAAATACTAGCTTGGCACTTAAAACAGAACAAGTTAAAAGAACAGTATTGGCATCAAGGAAAAAAGGACAAACAAATTACACATAACCCAACAGAGATCAATGAAAACTTCAGGGAATTCTACGAGCAATTATACCAAACTGAGAACAAAGGGAAGGAAGACAAAATAGATGAGTTTCTCGCTAAAATTGAACTACCGAAATTGAAAGAAGAGGAGCAAAACAAATTAATAAAACCATTTGAAATAGAGGAAATATAGGATATATTTAAAAAGCTACCGAACAATAAAACACCTGGAGAGGACAGACTCCCAATAGCATTCTATAAAACATTTAAAGACTTATTAATTCCTCCTCTTCTGGAAGTAATGAACCAGATTGAAGAAACACAAAACATGCCAGATTCATGTAAAACAGCAATAATTACAGTAATACCAAAGACGGGGAAAGATCCACTAACACCAGCATCGTATAGACCAATATCTCTACTTAACTCAGATTATAAGATAATAGCAAAACTATTAGCAAACAGATTAGCTGACTGTGTACCAAAAATAGTAAAACTAGATCAAACTGGATTTATTATGAAAAGATGAATAACGGACAATATCTGTAAGTTCATTAACTTAATCCATGCAGTAAAATAAGATGCCAACAGTGACGGTTGCCTTAGACGCAGAGAAAGCCTTCGACAAGGTAGAATGGAATTATTTATTCAAAGTATTGTAGAGATTCAACCTATCAGAGAAATATATTAATTGGATTAAAGCATTTTATAAGGGACCATTGGCAAAGGTGACAGTAAATGGATATATATTGAACCACTTTAAATTAAACAGGTCAAATAGACAGGAATGTCCGGTATCTCCCTCACTGTTCGCTTTAGCTATAGAACTGATAAGAACAGAAAATAAAATAAAAAGGATAAAAATAAAAGAGAAGGAATATAAAATCAGTCTATTTGCAGATGACATCATAGTATACTTAACAGAACCAGAATTATCAATAAAAGAATTACATAAGAAATTGAAGGAATATGGAGAAGTATCGGGGTACAAGATAAATACAAATAAAAGTGAAGCGATGCCAATGAATAATGCAGATTTCACAAAGTTTAAAAAAGAATCACCATTTAAATGGGAAACACAAGCAATCCGATACCTAGGTATTAGACTAGATAATAATCTATACAAATTAAATTATCAGCCATTAATGAAGAAATTACAAGATGACAGAACATTGGAAAGATTTACCACTAACACTGATAGGAAGGGTAAATTGCATTGAAATTAATATCTTCCCAAGGATACAATACCTATTTCAATCATTACCAATTCCCTTAACAAAGAAATTCTTCACTGAGCTATAGAAAATAATAAGGAAATTCTTATGGAAAGGGGGGAACCGAGGATAGCGCTAAATAAATTAACAGAGTGGTACAAACAAGGAGGCTTACAGCTACCAAACTTTAAGAATTATTATAGAGCAGCACAATTAAGATATCTATCAGATTTTTATCAAACAAGGGAAAAACTAGATTGGACCAAGATAGAGCTAGGTAAAATAAGGGAGAAGGTACCAGAACATATACTTTATAAGTGGGATGAAAAACTGGTGGAATATCGAAGTTCACCAGTTCTGCACCATCCGCTCAACATTTGGAAAGAGATTCACGTAGAAAGGAAAAAAAACAAATTTACCAACTACCAAAATTATTATTGACGCAAAATCAACTAATCCCTTTCACAATAGATAACCTTTCCTTTAGAGAATGGGAGAGAAAAGGGATCAAAAGAATAGAAAATTGTTTTTTGGGAAATAATTTATTATCTTTTGAACAATTGAAGTTCAAATATGGTATAACTCACGGTACAATGTTTGCATACCACCAACTGAAAACCTACTTGAAGGACAAATTGGGAAGCAGGCTGAGGTTACCAGAAGGAAGCAGCTTTGAATATGTGATTACAGACACAATGATAATTAAAAGATTTATAACAAACATGTACATCAAACTGCAAGAGAAAGAGAACGATGAAATAAGCTGTAAACCCAAACAAAAGTGGGAAAAAGATCTAAACATAAAGATAAAGAATGAAACATGGGAAAAGTTATGCTCTGGAACTTTGAAGAATATAATAAACACAAGGTACAGTATAATTGGTTACACAGGTTATATATCACACCCCAAAGGTTAAAAAAAGGGATCCAACATTATCAGATAGATGTTTTCACTGTAGGAAGGAAACGGGAACAACAGAACATGTTATTTGGGCATGTGAGAAAGTGGAAAAGTTTTGGGAAGATCTAAATCAGGTATTAAATAAAATCACAAAAAGCAACATCCCAAAATTCCAGAGATCTTTCTTCTAAAAAATATAAGAAGAACTAGGCCTCGATTTGGATGAAGTACAAAAAAGATTTATTATGATAGCTTTAGCTGTAGCAAAAAAATGTATAATGTCAACCTGGAAATCAAAAGAGAGCCTGAGAGAACAGCAATTGTACATAGAAATGAATAAAAGTATTCCATTGGAAAAAATAACATATAATTTTTAAAAATAGCGTCACAGAATTCAAACAAATTTGGGAACCGTACATGGAACACAACAGAGAGGGCCTACCGCGGACCTCCACCCCCTAAAATGACAGAATGAGAAGACTAAATGAACTGACCCAGTGTATAAAAGTAGATTACACAATTTTCTTGTTTATTTTCATTGTGTCATGACATTGTTTAATGGGCTCATGTATTGTATATGTTGAATGTTTAGTGGGTGGGGAGGAGGGAGGGAAGGGAGGGGGGGAAAGGGGAGAAAATTACACTGTGTATATTCAAGAGGGAAATATTTGTGTGTATTTTGGTTAGTATGGGTCATAGTGTGAACAATAAAAATAAAAAACATTTTAAAAGTAGAAGCATCAACAATAGCAGCCTCCATCCAGAAGCTCTTCACTCCACTCTATCCACAATCCACACACTGTTAGTGTTATGGCTTGGCTTCGCAAACGAAGATTTAGGAAGGAACGCAGACATGGGCAACTGGGGCTTATCTGCCAGGGCCTAGCAAGATAATCCACGCACTATTCTTCAGATAAGTCTGGAATAGGAAAACTGGCATCGTGCACGCTGCAGCATAACTGGATGCAGGACAAGGATCATAGGTTATGGGAGAGTTGTAAAAATCACAATGAGTTTAAATGGATGCAGTCATTAATAGGCCCCTCATATAAACATTTGCCATTTAAGCTCAAGCCTCCCTATGACCAGACTGACGACACAGATGGTGCACTAAAAATGACAGAACCACCACAATGCTCGCTGACTCCACATGTTGGCATCGCTCAACATATCTGTCCATCTTCAGTAGTATCCACACATCCCACCGATCAGCAGGTTCTGTGGGGGACACTTTTTTTTTAATTTTTTTTATTTTTCACACTATAAACCATATTGACCAAGATACATACAGACATTTTTCTTCTTAAATATATAGTGTCGTTTTCTCCCCCTTTTTCCCCCCTCCCTTCCCTCCCTCCCTCACTCCCTTCCCCATTTATTTGAAGTTCAAGCTATAAGATACATTAAACCCATTAAACAATGTTGTCACTTAATAAAAATAAACAAGAAATTTTACTGAGTCAGTTCTTTTCATTATCTTCTCCTTCTGTCATTTTAGGTGGTAGATGTCCACGGTAGGATTTCTCTATTGTGTTTCATGTATGGCTCCCATATTTGTTCGAATATTGTAATATTATTTCTTAAATTATATGTTATTTTTTCTAATGGAATACATTTATTCATTTCTATATACCATTGTTGTATTCTCAAGTTATCTTCTAATTTCCAGGTTGACATAATTTTTTTGCTACAGCTAGGGCTATCATAACAAATCTTTTTTGTGCTCCATCCAAGTCAAGTCCAAATGCTTTGTTTCTTATATTACTTAGGAGGAAGATCTCTGGGTTTTTTAGTATATTGCTTTTTGTGATTTTACTTAATATCTGGTTTAGATCTTCCCAAAATTTTTTCACTTTCTCACATGTCCAAATTGCATGAATTGTTGTTCCCGTTTCCTTTTTACAGCGGAAACATCTCTCTGATACTGTTGGGTCCCATTTATTTAACTTTTGAGGTGTGATGTATAGCCTGTGTATCCAGTTATATTGTATCATACGTAACCTCGTGTTTATTGTGTTTCTCATAGTTCCGGAGCATAGCTTCTCCCATGTTTCATTCTTTATCTTTATGTTTAGATCTTGTTCCCATTTTTATTTAGTTTTACCATTTGTTTCCTCGTTCTCCTTTTCTTGCAGTTTGATGTACGTTTGTTACAAATTTTTTGATTATCATTGTGTCTGGAATCACATATTCAAAATTGCTTCCTTCTGGTAACCTCAGACTGTTTCCCAATTTGTCCTTCAAGTAGGTTTTCAGTTGGTAGTATGCAAACATTGTATCGTGAGTTATATTATATTTATCCTTCATGTGTTCAAAGGATAATAATTTATTTCCCGAAAAACAATTTTCTATTCTTTTGATCTCTTTTCTCTCCCATTCTCTAAAGGAAAGGTTATCTATTGTGAAAGGGATTAGCTGATTTTGCGTCAATATTAGTTTTGGTAGTTGGTAATTTGTTTTATTCCTTTCTACATGAATCTTCTTCCAAATGTTGAGCAGATGATGCAATAACGGTGAATTCCTACGTTGTACCAATTTTTCATCCCATTTATAGAGTATATGTTCAGGTATCTTCTCCCCTATTTTATCTAGTTCTAATCTGGTCCAATCTGGCTTTTCCCTTGTTTGATAAAAATCTGATAGGTATCTTAATTGTGCGGCTCTATAATAATTTTTAAAGTTGGTAGTTGTAAGCCTCCTTGTTTGTACCATTCTGTTAATTTATCTAGTGCTATCCCCCTTTCCATAAAAATTTCCTTATTATTTTCTTTAACTCCTTGAAGAATTTCTCTGTTAGGTGTATTGGTAATGACTGAAATAGGTATTGTATCCTTGGGAAAATGTTCATTTTAATACAGTTTATCCTTGCTATCAGTGTTAGTGGTAAGTCTTTCCAATGCTCTAAATCGTCTTGTAATTTTTTCATTAATGGATGATAATTGAGTTTATATAGATGGCCGAGGTTTTTATTTATTTGTATACCTAGGTATCGCATTGCTTGTGTTTGCCATCTAAATGGCGATTCTTTCTTAAACTTTGTGAAATCCGCATTATTCATTTGCATTGCTTCACTTTTATTTGCATTGATCTTGTACCCCGACACTTCTCCATATTCCTTCAATTTCCTATGTAATTCTTTTATTGAGATTTCTGGTTCTGTTAAGTATATTATAACATCATCTGCAAATAGACTGATTTTATATTCCTTCTCTTTTATTTTTATCCATTTTATTTTATTTCTGTTCTTATCAGTTCTGCTAGTGGTTCTATAGCTAACACGAACAGTGAGGGAGATAGTGGATATCCCTGACTTTTTGATCTGTTTAAGTTAAATTGTTTTGATATATATCCGTGAGCAGGAAAGGGCTTTGGCAAATACTAGAGCGCATCGGATGCCCCCCAAAGTTCCTCAACATGATTATCCAACTGCACGAAAACCAACAAGATCGGGTCAGATACAGCAATGAGCTCTCTGAACCCTTCTCCATTAACAATGGCGTGAAGCAAGGCTGTGTTCTCGCACCAACCCTCTTTTCAATCTTCTTCAGCATGATGCTGAACCAAGCCATGAAAGACCTCAACAATGAAGACGCTGTTTACATCTGGTACCGCACGGATGGCAGTCTCTTCAATCTGAGGCACCTGCAAGCTCACACCAAGACACAAGAGAAACTTGTCCGTGAACTACTCTTTGCAGACGATGCCGCTTTAGTTGCCCATTCAGAGCCAGCTTTTCAGCACTTGACGTCCTGTTTTGCGGAAACTGCCAAAATGTTTGGCATTGAAGTCAGCCTGAAGAAAACTGAGGTCCTCCATCAGCCAGCTCCCCACCATGACTACCAGCCCCCCCACATCTCCATCGGGCACACAAAACTCAAAACGGTCAACCAGTTTACCTATCTCGGCTGCACCATTTCATCAGATGCAAGGATCGACAACGAGATGGACAACAGACTCGCCAAGGCAAATAGCGCCTTTGGAAGACTACACAAAAGAGTCTGGAAAAACAACCAACTGAAAAACCTCACAAAGATAAGCGTATACAGAGCCGTTGTCATACCCACACTCCTGTTCGGCTCCGAATCATGGGTCCTCTACCGGCATCACCTACGGCTCCTAGAACGCTTCCACCAGCGTTGTCTCCGCTCCATCCTCAACATTCATTGGAGCGCTTTCATCCCTAACGTCGAAGTACTCGAGATGGCAGAGGTCGACAGCATCGAGTCCACGCTGCTGAAGATCCAGCTGCGCTGGATGGGTCACGTCTCCAGAATGGAGGACCATCGCCTTCCCAAGATCGTGTTATATGGCGAGCTCTCCACTGGCCACCGTGACAGAGGTGCACCAAAGAAGAGGTACAAGGACTGCCTAAAGAAATCTCTTGGTGTGTGCCACATTGACCACCACCAGTGGGCTGATATCGCCTAAAACCGTGCATCTTGGCGCCTCACAGTTTGGCGGGCAGCAACTTCCTTTGAAGAAGACCGCAGAGCCCACCTCACTGACAAAAGGCAAAGGAGGAAAAACCCAACACCCAACCCCAACCAACCAATTTTCCCCTGCAACCGCTGCAACCGTGTCTGCCTGTCCCGCATCGGACTTGTCAGCCACCAACGAGCCTGCAGTTGACGTGGACATTTACCCACTCCATAAATCTTCGTCCGCGAAGCCAAGCCAAAGAATATCCATTTACGGTCACTTTCGCCAATGGCCCCTTATATAATGCTTTAATCCAATTAATATATTTCTCTGGTAAGCTGAATTTTTTTAGTACTTTGAATAAATAATTCCATTCTACTCTGTCAAAGGCCTTCTCTGCGTCTAAAGCAACCGCTACTGTTGGAGTTTTATTTCCTTCTACTGCATGAATTAAGTTAATAAATTTACAGATATTGTCTGCTGTTCGTATTTTTTTAATAAATCCAGTTTGGTTTAGATTTACTATTTTTGGTACATAGTTAGCTAATCTGTTTGCTAATAGTTTAGCTATTTTCTTATAATCTGTGTTAAGTAAAGATATTGGTCTATATGACGCTGGTGCGAGTGGATCTTTCCCTGTCTTTGGTATTACTGTAATTATTGCTGTTTTGCATGAATCTGGTAAGCTTTGTGTGTTTTATCAATCTGGTTGATTACTTCCAGAAGGGGAGGAATTAATAAGTCTTTAAATGTTTTATAGAATTCTATTGGGAATCCATCCTCTCCTGGTGTTTTATTGTTCGGTAGTTTTTTTAATATCTCCTGTAATTCTTCTATTTTAAATGGTTTTATTAATTTATTTTGCTCCTCTGTTTGTAATTTCAGTAGTTCAATTTTAGTTAGAAATTCATCTTTTTATCTTCTTTCCTTTCGTTTTCAGTTTGATATAGTTGCTCGTAGAATTCCCTGAAGTTTTCATTGATCTCCGTTGGATTATATGTAATTTGCTTGTCGTTTTTCCTTAATGGCAATACCATTCTTTTAGTTTGTTCTGTCTTAAGCTGCCATGCTAGAATTTTGTGCGTTTTTTCTCCTAGTTCATAATATTTCTGTTTTGTCTTCATTATGTTCTTCTCCACCTTATATGTTTGTAGTGTTTCATATTTTATTTTTTTATCTGCCAATTCTCTTCTTTTAGTTGTATCTTCCTTTATTGCTAATTCTTTTTTCTATATTTGTTATTTCCCTTTCCAACTGTTCTGTTTCCCGATTGTAGTCCTTCTTCATCTTAGTTACATAACTTATTATTTGCCCTCTAATGAACGCTTTCATTGCATCCCATAGTATAAACTTATCTTTCACTGATTCCGTATTTATTTCAAAGTATATTTTAATTTGTCATTCAATGAATTCTCTAAAATCCTGTCTTTTAAGTAGCATGGAGTTTAATCTCCATCTATACATTCTTGGTGGGATGTCCTCTGGCTATTGCCAATAATAGGGGTGAGTGGTCCGATAATAGTCTAGATTTATATTCCGTTTTCCTAACTCTCCCTTGAATGTGGGCTGATAACAAGAATAGGTCTATCATTGAATATGTTTTATGTCTGCCTGAATAATATGAATATTCCTTTTCCTTTGGGTGTTGTTTCCTCCATATATCCAAAAGTTGCATTTCTTGCATTGATTTAATTATAAATTTGGTTACTTTGTTCTTTCTGTTAGTTTTTTTTCCAGTTTTATCCATGTTTGAAGTGGGGGACACTATCTAAGGGCCCTCTCTCTCTACCCAAAACAAAGAGAGGGAGTTTGGGTGCTGAGAAAGATGGGGAAGGAGCCCTTTTGTCCCAGTAAAAGATACAAATTCTCCAAACGAAATGCAGTTCATTTAAAACGACAAGGTTGCCATCAAATGCTCAAAAGTCTGAGCTTGATCATACTGAGAACCACAGGGCACCACAGCACGGAAGAAAGCCCTCAGCCATTCCTCTTTTGCCAAACCATTGTTCTGCCAGGTTCCATAAACTGCAGCAGCTTTAAGGTTAAAATGGTAGGAGAGTGGAGCTGAGGACATTCCTCATTCTTCACTTTGATTCTATTTGTGATTTGGTTCTGCAGAGTGACTTAGTTCTGTGAAAACATTGGGTGGCAATTGTGCATTGATCCCCAGCTCATATTTTGGGGGCTTACACAAAATGTTTACACTTTCTGTCTATCCTGCATTCAGGTCTACTCACTCATTGGGAGATAACTGATTTAACTGTGCTAAATAGTATTTTTATTTTGAGATCAATGATGTTACCACACCGTTCTGACATCTACTGTCTGTGTTCATGCCTTTGTGTGTTGAAATGTCACATCGACAACTGCCCATAGTTCCCTCTCAACTCATTCAGCAGGTATTAAATATTTGGACAAAGGCGCCATTTCAGTTAGTATTTATATACTTCAGAAACTTCTTGTATCCAATGCAAAGACTCACTTTCACATATAAGCAATGGAATGCAGAATATTACCAAAGAGAGAGGAGTGAAAACACAATCCTGGATACACTCAGCAGGTCCAACAGTGAATTTCATGTAGTAAAAATAAAAATACATAACTGCCCTTTCAGACTTGAGCCTTCATCAAGGGAGGGAAAAATGTCAGCAGGCATCTGAGTAAAAAGGTTAGGGGGAGGAGCAGGGACATAAAGGCAGGAGGTAGTAGGGGAAGAAAGGAGGGACGGCACAGCAGCAAGCAGGGAGAGGAGGGACGGCTCAGTTAATAGAGGGAAGGGGGTGAAGAGCTGAGGGAAAGAAGGCAGGGGGCAGAGAAGGGACGGGGAAAGGAGCGCAGGTTCACAGAAACCGGAGGGAACTGAACCTGAGTCAGGACGTGGTCGTAGAGCTTGAGAGCAGCAGGGATTAAAAATGGGGAGCAGTGAGAGAGAATCCCACAGCTTAATTTGGGATGGCAAAGGGGCCTATTAACTACTAAGTTCACATAAACTTGTGACATTTACAACTCTCCCATTCCTAAATCTGGAAAGGTACAATTTGTTTCATCGACGTAGGGATATTCTCGAAATTCTGACAATTATTAGCCACAGGAAAACAAGTAGGGGCATGTCAACGGTTTCTAAAAGGTTGGTTTAGCTCGAGTCAGATCAGACTTCAAAGCGAGGTGCAGCTTTGGGTGGTGCCATAGCTTTCTCCACTGCAGTCTCTAAATACTGTACAGTATTCAGTTTCCTGCTTAAGTCTAGCATGTTTGATCTGATCCAAAGTACAAATGGTCAGAGTGCAATATTTCATTTCATTGAAGCAGAGACTATAAGTTGCATGAAAATCTGACCTTCCTGTCTAATAAAAATGAACTGGAGTTTGTAAAATGAAGCCTAGTCTGTCAGAGAATTCATGGATACAATTGTGAATCCATATACTTAGAATCATAGTTTCTGTGTACATCTCAATGCACTCCACTTGGTTAACGTTGTAACCCACGCCCACCCTCTGAGTTATCCATTAGGGTCAAAGAACAGCAAAATATAGTCCAAACCAAGCTCACTGGACAGAAGCACAGAATATGAAAAACAGGAGGGAGTCAGCAAGTCAGGCAGTACCCATGAGGCGTTTTGGGTCAGGACCCTTTATTGAAATTAAAGCAAGAAGAAAATTACCTTGATGAGGGGCTCAAGCCCGAAACGTTGGTTATGTATATAAAGCAAAGTAAGAAGGGTCAATCAAGCATTAAAAAAGCAGGCTTGAAATGATATGGTACTGAGGGAGATAGAAGAGTTGAAGAGACAGGTGAGTACCAGGCAGGGGGTGGGGATAGGAGTTAGGGACAGATGGGGAAAGAGAATAGTTAGCAATGGTTCTCAACTTTTTCTTTCCAATCACATACCACTTTAAATAATCCCTATGCCATCGATGCTCTGTGATTAGTAAGGGATTGCTTAAGGTGGTATGTGGGTGGGAAGGGAAGGTTGAGAACCACTGCTCCAGACCCAATTGTTGCTGAAATATTTTGCTTGAGAAAAATTGTCATTGGCCCATTTCCTTTGGAGTTATGAAACTGTGCACATAATGAGTCAATTAGATAAGATTAAAATAGTGGTTTTCAAACTTTTTCTTTCCACTCACATACCTCCTTAAACAATCCCTTACTCATCACAGAGCACCTATGGCATAGGGAATACTTAAAGAGGTATGTGAGTGGAAAGAAAAAAGATGAGTACCACTGGGTTAGAGAAACCAAGGGCAGGTAGATGGAAAAAAAAGTGTAACCGGATCAGGGTGGGGGAGTTATGTAAATTGGAGAATTCAATGTTTATGCCATTGGGTTTAAGAGTATTCAAGAGAAATATGATATGTTGTTCCTCAGGTTTACATTTAGCCTCGCCCTAGCGACAGACAAGGCCAAGGACAGTCACATTTGTGTGAGAATGGGAAGGAATACAAGGGGGTCAGCAACCAGGAGCTCCAACCTGAACCCACACACAGAAAGCAGGGGCTCATGTGGCCTCTGAGGTCCAGGAGGCCACACTCTTGCTGTAACTTGCTCTCCAGGTCACGCAGGGTCTCTCAAACTGATCTGTAGAAGCATCTCCCAAGCCTAACCATCCCTGTCACGTTGTTTTAATCCAGTGGTTCTCAACCTTTCTCTTTCCACTCACATACCACTTTAAGTAATCCCTATGCCATGGGTGCTCTGTGATCAGTAAGGGATTGCTTAAGATGGTCAGCGAGTGGGAAGGGAAGGTTGAGAATCACTGCTCGAGACCCAATTGTCACTGAATCATTTTGCTTGAGACAAGTTGTTATTGGTCCATTTCCTTTTGAGTTTAGGTACGATTAAAACAGTGGCTTTGAAACTTTTTCCTTCCACCCACGTATCACCTTTAGCAGTCCCTCACTAATGACAGAGCACCTGGGGATTACTTCAAGTGGAAAGAGAAAAGGTTGAGAAGCACTGCTTTAATCCATCCAACCGCCCACAGGTCACCCACTCCTCGGTGCCGAGGAGACCTCTCTATTGGACCCAGGGATGGCACTGGCAGAAGTGTTATTGCTTGAAGGCTGTCACACTAAGACCATGGACACCCCTTCTCCCCCTCAAATGGACTTGACACCCCTCCAGCCAGGGTACATCAACAAGGCAGACTGCCTGCAAAGCAAACTTTGCAACCATGACACACGGCTAAGTGGGAGGTGAAGACATTGACATGGCCCCTCGCCCCTTTTCTGCCGGGGGTGGGGGAGGGAGTCAACAGGACTTGGTCGCCCTCGGGGAAGAGAGGGAACCTCCGCGGCCGCTGCGACGGGTTCCACTCCCGCTCGGTGTCCGCAGTGGGGAGATGGGAATCGAAAGTGAAAGCGGATTAAGCCCTGAAAATTCTTTCCCCCCCCCCACCCACCCTCCCCCAAGCAAGGACAGGTCCGGAGATGTGGCCCTGCCATTGAGAGGGACGTGGGAGAAGGGTGAGGGGAGGGGGGGGGTGGATTGGAAATATCCCAGGACAGCGAGGAGGAGGGTCCCTCTCCGCCGTCGGAGGTGGGGGGATGCGCGGAGGGGGCTCGGCGGTGGAAGAAGGAGGAGAGGGGAGGGGGGGGGTGTCACTTACTGGCAAGGTGGAACCCCAGAGGAAGGCGGCGAGCCAGTCCATGGTCCGTGGGCAGTGGCGCTCCGCTCCTTTCCCTCTCACTTCCGACTCCGCCTGCACTCGCAACAAGTCCCGGGGGCGGGGGGAGCTGCTGCCTCCACTCTCCCACCCCCCCCCCCCCACCCCCCCCGGCTCAGTGGCCGCGGACACGGCGCAACCTGCAGCCCCACTCCCGGGATTGAGGTGTCCGTTCACGGCCGGGCAAAGCACCCGAGGGCACGGCTCCCACCCCCGGTCAGTCCGTGCATTCGTTCGAGGTGATGGGCACAGACCCTTCGGCCCACGATGTGATGCAGACCAATGTAAACCTCAACAACCCAACCCCTTCCCTAACATCCATACACTGGCGTCACTAAAGGCGGGGGGGGGGGGGGGGGGTTGCAGACCCACTAGGGGCCACCGTTATGGGGTGCAGACCCATTGGGTGCTACCCTCGGGGGGGGGGGGGGGGGGGGTGACACCAGAAGACTGTCTCTGGGTTCGCGCTCGGAAACAAGACACACAACTAGGAGTGCAGTTTTTTTTATTAATTTTTTTTATTTTTCACACTATGAACCACATTGATCAAGATACATACATTTTTCTTTTCAAATATATAGTGTCGTTTTCTCCCCCGCCCCCCATTCCCTCTTCCCATCCCACCCTCCCTCACCTCCCTTCCCATTCATTTAAAGTTCAGAATCTAAGATACATTAAACCCGTTTAAACAATGTTGTCATTCAATAAAAATAAACAAGAAATTCCACTGAGTCAATTCTTTTCATTCTCTTCTCCTTCTGTCATTTTAGGTGGTAGATGTCCCCGGTAGGTTTTCTCTATTGTGTTTCATGTATGGCTCCCATATTTGTTCAAATATTGTAATATTATTTCTTAAACTATTTTATTTTTTCTAGTGGAATACATTTATTCATTTCTATGTACCATTGTTGTACTTTCAAGTTGTCTTCTAATTTCCAGACTGACATAATACATTTTTTTGCTACAGCTAGGGCTATCCTAACAAATCTTTTTTGCGCACCATCCAAATCAAGTCCAAATTCTTTGTTTTTTATGTTACTTAGGAGGAAGATCTCTGGGTTTCTTGGTATATTGTTTTCTGTAATTTTATTTAATATCTGGTTTAGATCTTCCCAAAATTTTTTCACTTTCTCACATGTCAAATTGCATGAATTGTTGTTCCCGTTTCCTTTTTACAGCAAAAACATCTGTCAGATACTGTTGGGTCCCATTTATTTAACTTTTGAGGTGTAATATATAGCCTGTGTATCCAGTTATATTGTATCATACGTAACCTCGTGTTTATTGTATTTCTCATAGTTCCAGAGCATAACTTCTCCCATGTTTCCTTCTTTATCTTTATGTTTAAATCTTGTTCCCATTTTTGTTTAGTTTTACCATTTGTTACCTCATTCTCCTTTTCTTGCAGTTTAATATACATATTTGTTATAAATTTTTTGATTATCATTGTGTCTGTAATCACATATTCAAAATTACTTCCCTCTGATAACCTGACTGCTTCCCAATTTGTCCTTCAAGTAGGATCTCAGTTGGTAATATGCCAACACTGTATCATGAGTTATATTATATTTATCCTTCATTTGTTCAAAGGATAATAATTTATTTCCTGAAAAGCAATTTTCTATTCTTTTGATCCCTTTTTTCTCCCATTCTTTAAAGGAAAGGTTATCTATTGTAAAAGAGATTAGCTGATTTTGCGTCAGTATTAGTTTTGGTAATTGGTAATTTGTTTTATTCCTTTCTACATGAATCTTCTTCCAAATGTTGAGCAGATGATGTAATACTGGAGAATTCCTACATTGTACCAATTTTTCATCCCATTTATATAGTATATGTTTAGGTATCTTCTCCCCTATTTAATTTAGTTCTAATCAGGTCCAATCTGGTTTTTCCCTTGTTTGATAAAAATCTGATAGGTATCTTAATTGTGCGGCTCTATAATAATTTTTAAAGTTTGGCAGTTGTAAGCCTCCTTGTTTATACCATTCTGTTAATTTATCTAGTAGTATCCTCGGTTTCCCCCCTTTCCATAAAGATTTCCTTATTATTTTCTTTAACTCCTTGAAGAATTTCTACGTCAAGTGTATTGGCAATGCCTGAAATAGGTATTGTATCCTTGGGAAAATGTTCATTTTAATACAGTTTATCCTTCCTATTAGTGTTAGTGGTAAGTCTTTCCAATGCTCTAAGTCGTCCTGTAATTTTTTCATTAGTGGATAATAATTCAGTTTATATAGATGGCCGAGGTTTTTATTTATTTGTATACCTAGGTATCGTATTGCTTGCATTTGCCATCTGAATGGTGATTCTTTGTTAAATTTTGAGAAATCCACATTATTCATTGGCATTGCTTCACTTTTATTTGCGTTAATCTTGTATCCCGACACTTCTCCATATTCCTTCAATTTCTTATGTAATTCTTTTATTAATATTTCTGGTTCTGTTAAGTATACTATAACGTCAGCTGCAAATAAACTGATTTTATATTCCTTCTCTTTTATTTTTATCCCTTTTATTTTATTTTCTGTTCTTATCAATTCTGCTAGTGGTTCTATAGCTAACGCGAACAATAAGGGCGATAGTGGGCATCCCTGCCTTGTTGATCTGCTTAAGTTAAATTGCTTTGATATATATCCATTTACTGTCACTTTCACCAATGGCCCCTTTTATAATGCATTAATCCAATTAATACATTTCTCTGGTAAACTGAATTTTTGTAGTACTTTGAATAAATAATTCCATTCTACTCTGTCAAAGGCCTTCTCTGCATCTAAAGCAACTGCTACTGTTGGAGCTTTATTTCCTTCTACTGCATGAATTAAGTTAATAAATTTACAAATATTGTCTGTTGTTCGTCTTTTTTTAATAAATCCAGTTTGGTCTAGATTTACTATTTTTGGTACATAGTCGGCTAATCTGTTTACTAATAGTTTAGCTATTATCTTATAATCTGTGTTAAGTAAAGATATTGGTCTATATGACACTGGTGTGAGTGGATCTTTCCCTGTCTTTGCTATTACTGTAATTATTGCTGTTTTGCATGAATCTGGTAAGCTTTATGTTTTATCAGTCTGGTTGATTACTTCCAGGAGGGGAGGATTAATAAATCTTTAAATGTTTTATAGAATTCTATTGGGAATCCATCCTCTCCTGGTGTTTTATTATTCGGTAGTTTTTTTATTATCTCTTGTATTTCTACTATTTCAAATGGTTCTGTTAATTTATTTTGTTCCTCTATTTGTAATTTTGGTAGTTCAATTTTAGTTAAAAATTCATCTATTTTGTCTTCTTTCCCTTCGTTTTCAGTTTGGTATAATTGTTCATAGAATTCTCTGAAGTTCTCATTAATCTCCGTTGGATTATATGTGATTTGTTTGTCTTTTTTCCTTGATGCCAATACCATTCTCTTAGTTTGTTCTGTCTTAAGCTGCCATGCTCGAATTTTGTGTGTTTTTTCTCCTAGTTCATAATATTTCTGTTTTGCCTTCATTATGTTCTTCTCCACCTTAAATGTTTGTAGTGTTTCATATTTTATTTTTTTATCTGCCAATTCTCTTCTTTTAGTTATGTCTTCCTTCATTGCTAATTCTTTTTCTATATTTGCTATTTCCCTTTCCAACTGCTCTGTTTCCTGATTGTAGTCCTTCTTCATCTTGGTTACATAACTTATTATTTGCCCTCTGATGAACGATTTCATTGCGTCCCATAGTATAAACTTATCTTTCACTGATTCCGTATTTATTTCAAAGTACATTTTAATTTGTCTTTCAATTAATTCTCTAAAATCCTGCTTTTTAAGTAGCATGGAGTTTAATTTCCATCTATACATTCTTGGAGGGATGTCCTCTAACTCTATTGTCAATATCAGGGGTGAGTGGTCCAATTATATTCTAGCTTTATATTCTGTTTTTCTTACTCTGTCTTGCATACGAGCTGATAACAGGAATAGGTCTACTCTTGAGTATGTTTTATGTCTACCCGAATAATATGAATATTCCTTTTCCTTTGGGTGTTGTTTCCTCCATATATCCAAAAGTTGCATTTCTTGCATCGATTTAATTATAAATTTGGTTACTTTGTTCTTTCTGTTAATTTTTTTCCCAGTTTTATCCATGTTTGAATCCAAATTAAGGTTCAAATCCCCTCCTATTAGTATGTTCCCTTGCGTGTCTGCTATCTTCAAAAAAATATCTTGCATAAATTTTTGATCTTCTTCGTTAGTAAATTCCAAAACTCCGAATATATCTGACATTTTATCATTACATATCTCCCTGCTGGATCTATTATTTCCTCTTCTATTTTAATTGGTACATTTTTACTGATTAATATAGCTACTCCTCTAGCTTTTGAATTATATGACGCTGCTGTTACATGTCCTACCCAATCTCTCTTTAATTTCTTGTGCTCCATTTCAGTTAAATGTGTTTCTTGCACGAATGCTATATCAATTTTTTCTTTTTTCAGTAAATTTAGAAGTTTCTTCCTTTTGATTTGTTTATGTATTCCGTTAATATTTAAAGTCATATAGTTCAATATAGCCATTTCATACTTTGTTTATCTTCCCTTTCCGTTTCCTCATCATCACCTTTCCTTCTTATCCATTTCTGCTTTCTTGTTTTGAACACTTTATAAGACAACATTTCTAAAACATCAAACATTTCCCTTATTCTCCTATCTAAAATTTCTTTAACCCCACTATCCCCTCCCCTTCCTGAGTTGCCCTTTATCCCTTGTCGGGCAACCACATCTCCCCTCTCCATTTGGATTTGCGAATTCACTCGCAAGCGTTAACTGATTTCGCAGTGACCGTAACTCCTCCCCACCAAGCCCCCCAGAAAAGATATTAATTTTCATATATAACAAAGGTCACTCTCTTAATTCCCTCCTTACTTCCTCTCTTCCCTTTCTTTCCCTTATTAATTCTTATCTATACTCTATATATTTTCCTTTAAATACGGATACACTCATATACACACATATATATATATTTATATATATATATATATATATATATATATATATATCCATATACACACATACATATATTTCGTGGTCATTTTTACTCTCGTTACATGTCTTCATCTCTCTGTCTGTTTTGTAGTTGTTCTGCAAATATTCGTGCTTCCTCCGGATCCGAGAATAGTCTGTTTTGCTGCCCTGGAATAACTATTTTAAGTACCGCTGGGTACTTTAACATAAATTTATATCCTTTTTTCCATAGGATCGCTTTTGCTGTATTAAACTCCTTTCTCTTCTTCAGGAGTTCAAAACTTATGTCTGGATAGAAAAAAAATTTTTGACCTTTGTATTCCAGTGGCTTTTTGTCTTCTCTTATTTTCTTCATTGCTTTCTCCAATATATTTTCTCTCGTTGTATATCTTAGGAATTTTACTAAAATGGATCTTGGTTTTTGTTGTGGGTGTGGTTTCGGGGCTAATGTTCTATGTGCCCTTTCTATTTCCATTTCTTCCTGTAATTCTGGTCTTCCTCGGACCCTGGGGATCCAATCTTTTATAAATTCTCTCATATTCTTGCCTTCATCTTCCTTAAGGCCCACTATCTTTATATTATTTCTTCTATTATAATTTTCCATTATATCTATCTTCTGAGCTAACAGCTCTTGTGTCTCTTTAACTTCTTTATTAGATTCTTCTAATTTCTTTTTTAAGTCCTCTACTTCCATTTCTATGGCTGTTTCTCGTTCTTCCACCTTGTCCACTATTTTTCCTATATCTGACATGACCATCTCTAATCTTTTCATTTTTTCTTCTGTACTTTTAATTCTTCTTTTTATTTCACTAAATTCTTGTGATTGTCATTCTTTTACTGATTCCATATATTCTTTAAAAAAATATATATCCATTGTCTTGCCTTTCCCTTCTTCTTCCATTTCTCTATGTTCTTCTTCTTCCTCTGGGTTGGTCATCTGTTGTTTCCTTATTTTCTTTTTATTCTCTTCTTTCTTGTTCTCGTTGTTTTCTATGTTCTCTTCCTGTTGTTGTGTTGTAGCTGTCATTCTCAGCTGTGGAGATCGACTCCTCAGCTGGTCCCCCCTCCCGTCAGTGTTTTTTTTGTCATGTGCATCGCGCACTTTTGCTTGGCTCTCCGAGCCATTTTTGTAGTCCCGAGCTCGGGACTTCGACTGACCTTAGGGAGCGGGCTTCTCTCTCCGCGGCGTGCCTCCTCGGACAGGTAAGGCCTTCACCTTCTTCTTCCTTTTTTTTTAAAGACTTTATTTAAAATTTTTATAACATGAATACAATAAAGAATTACATTTAAATAAAAATATCACTTTCTTCTTCTGACGTCCTTTCTTCTTCTCTTCTTCCCGTTGCTTTCGACTTTTCTTTCTTCACTGCCATTTTCTTCCCACCTTTACTTTCACTTTATTTTAATTTTTATGTTTGTGCCTTTGTGTTTTCTGTGTTTTTTTTAAACTTTTCCGGAGAGGGCTGGAGTTCCCCGACCGGCCACTACTCCATCACGTGACTCCTCCCAACTAGGAGTGCAGTTGACGCGGATTTCAATGAACTGGATGATCTCTTTTATGTGGTCAGGCAGACCCTGGCTGCTGTATGACCGACGGGCGTGGCCCATGCCCCTTCGAGCTCTAACTGGAGGGATCGGCCCGTTTCGTCGATTGCCATGGCCTTGCACCTCCCTGGCTGCCGATTGGCCCTTTTATAAACCAGCGATTGGCTGGCAGGGCCGCTGATGCCTCGTGCAGCCTACTCAATTGCTGTGTTCGAGCAGCGTCTAATGCACTGGCCTGCGGCGGTGGCCGCAGGCTGCCACAGTCTGTATAAGTTTTGTGCAATGTTTCAGCAGAAATGTATTTTTCTATATAAAAATATCCCTGTCGTTCATTAGAACAACAAAAACATTTTTCGTAAGAGCCATCTTACATGTATCAATATACCTACAAGGATAAAACTCAATGCTTGAACACCCCAGTTCGAGCTGTCGTTATTACCTAATGACAACACTTAGAATCACGTGGTTTTGTCTGCACGCGCTACCAGCACGTACTGTTGTTTTTGTTGCCGCTGGGGTTTTTAATAGTCATTACTCGTCAAATTTTCTGGTGTTTTCGCTACAATATTTGGTCATTAGTGTTTGTGAACCTCTATTAATAACATTTTTGAGAATGAAGTAGTAATTAAAGGAAATGAAGGAGAAAAATCAAAATCAACGTAATTTGGATGTAGTTCTTATATATTTTTGTTCGAATTCTATTGTTTTCTTACTGAATTTTGACCTTAACCACGTGAAAAGGTGTAAATACATTTCGTCTGGGCCTATGATAATGTAATTTTAATTTTGCTAATCATTTACCTCTACTATTGCCATTACAGAAATTTCGAGCAAGATTTGTCCAAAAGACATTACTAAGGATTCTATATAATTTGGGTACAGGAGGAGGACCATGGTGGGAGGGGGGGGGGGGGGGTTGAGTGATACCATGAGTTACCACACAGGTGACACCAACCCTCATGCTGCCTCTACATCCATAGCCCTCTGTTTCTAAAAGAGTCCTTTGAATGTCCCGATTGTACCAGCCTCCACCATCACCCTTGACAATGCATTCCAGGCGTTCACCATGCTGACGTCTCCCCTAAACTTTCCTCCACTCACCTTAAACAGATGTCCTCTTGTTATTTGCTATTGTCACCCTAGATAAAAGAAGCTGGCTGTCCACTCTATCTAAAATCCTCCTCATAATCTTATGAAGTCACCTCTCATCATTTATCGATCCAAAGAGAAAAGGCCCAATTCTGTCAACCTGATATTGGACGTGGCTGCGCCCACTTCGTTGCATCCCTCAGTGCTTGTTCCCACAGCCAGGAACATGCCAATGGGCAGCATTTCTTCATTGACGTCTGGCTATGTTGAAGAGCAGGTTGGACCAAACCCATTCTATCGAGCCAATCTTGAGGCAGCACTGACACTTCTCCGGGAATATTTCATTGATAAACAGAGTCCTCTGTCACGCATCCAAAGGAGACGGACCTTGATGAGGTCCCGCACTTCCTTCTCCAGACCTTCCTGGCAATGCACGGTCAACAAAGAGGACCATCTCCTCATCAGACCCATCCAGAGGGCGGTGTCCACAGTGGGGTGGGTGGAGAGGGCACGAATCTGATCATGCAGGGAGGATCAGTTGGAATCTCACTCCCAACGTTTGCTGCCCTTGGACTGGCTGCAGTGAAAATTAGTAAATGCCCAAAATGCTGGAGGAACTCAGCAGCCCAGGCAGCATCCGTGAAGGGAACAGGCAGTTAACGTTTCAGGCTATTAATTGGGAAATAACAAGAAAGCCCGGATGAAAGGGTGGGGGCAGGTGATCAGTGAGTACAGGTGGGAGGGAGGAGAAAGTGCGTGGGGGAGGTGGAAGGAAATGGGAATAAAAAGCGAGGAGGAACAGGCAGAGGCCTGAGGAAGATGCAGCCTGATCAGAGGGGACAGAATGAAAGGAAGGGGTGGGGAGCTGTAGACTGTGGGATATAGAAGGAGATAATATGTATCTGGTCCATGGAGGGATTATCAGTCAGGAGCTATTTGGAGATAGCAACCGCGACGTGGTTAGCACAACACTTACAGCACCAGCGACGCGGTTCGAATCCGACAGTGTCTGTAAGGTGTATGCACATTCTTCCTGTGTCCACGTGTTTTCCTCTGGGTGCTCCAATTTCCTCCCACATTCGGGCAGGGTTGGTAGTTTAATTAGTCACATGGGTACATTTGGGCGTTGTGGGCCAGAAGGGCCTGTTGCCATGCTGTATCTCTAAATAAAATAAAATTTTAAAACTCCATGTGGTTCACAGTGGTTAGGGATAGATCAGGAATAAAGACCTCAAACTGGGTAAGGCCAATATCGTTAAACTGAGAGAATTTCATAAACGTCAGTAAAGGTAGGCGAGGAACATTTACTTACAGTGGGAAGCAGCTTAGGAGGAAAGGCAAGAGTTCAAGGCCTACATGTTCCTGTAAGAATGAAAGCCAGGGGTGATAATTACAGGAAATCTTGATGTCTAAAGGGATATAACAATGGTTGGTTGCGAAAAAAGGAAGTACATATCAGGAATAGAGAAGTGAATAAGAATATAAAAAGTATCAGGAGACTGCTTAAAAGGGAAATTAAGAAAGCAAAGAGGGGTTATGAAATGGGACAGGCTGACAGCATTAAATCTGGTTTTTGAAGAACAAAATGTCTCCTCTACATCAGAGAGACTGGGAGATTGCTTTGTTGAGTGCCTCAGCACTGTCCAGCGCAATAGGATGGCTCTCCCAGTGGCCACCCATTTCAATTCCCCATTCCATTCCCTTGCTGACATATCTGTCCATGGTCTTATCTGCTACCAGAGTGAGACCACCCACAAATTAGAGGATCAACACTTCATCTTCTGACTGGGCTCCCTCCAGCTAGATGGCATTAATATCGACTTATCTGGCTTTCATTAAAACCACCACCCCCCACACTCTCTTACTTCATCCCCCCAGCTATGTCCCTCTCTGTCTTGCACAGACATGATAAATTCTCACTTCTCCCCTGATCATATCCAATTGTTGGTCTGGATTCCTCCCCCAGACAACACTGTCTGAGTTCTGAGATTTCCTGCTTTTGGCTCATTGTGCTTATTCCTCGAAGAAGGGCTCAGGCCCAAACATCGCCAATATGTCTTTGCCTTTTTATGGACGCTGAAAGGTCGGCTGAGCTCCTCCAGCATTTCACTGTGCTTCTACCACAATCACAGCATCTGCAGACATTCATGTTTCACTAACAAAATAAGAGACCAGGGTCCATGAGAGACAAAAGCGGCCCTCTGTGCTTGAAGAGAAATATACCTGAGGTCCTGAATGAATCATTTTCATCAAGATTCAGAAAGGAAATGAAGTTAATGGTCAGAGAACACAACAAAAGAATAGACGTAATTCTAGTACAAATTTCAATTAAAAAATGAGGAGGTACTCAATGCTTTAGCAGGCTGCGATAAGGATAAATTCCCAGGGTCAGATGAGGTTTCTCCTCTGCTGTGTGAAGAGATCATTGTGGTTCGAGACTTTAAAATCTATGCTAGTCGCATGTGAGCTATCAGATAACTGGAGGATGGTAAATGCGTCTCCCTTTTCAAGAAGGACAGCAGGAAGAAACCAGCCAATTACACCAGTGAACCACGCATCAGTAGAAAGGAAGGTATTGTTAAAAAAAAATTTGAGGAACAGGATTAAGGATCACTTGGAAAGGCAGGGACTGATCAGAACTATCCAGGTGCCTTTATTTTGCCTGACCAATCTGACTGAACTTTTCAAAGAGGTAACAAAGTGCATTGGTGAAGGCAATTTCATTAGGATGAACTTCAGTAAGGTCTTCGATAAGGTCCCACAAGGGAGTTTGGTCCAAAAGGTACAAACCCAGGCATCCAAAGCAATTTGGCAAATTGGATGCAAAACTGATGCAGCAAAGGAGGTGGGGAGGGGGGGGGGGGGGGGGCGGAAGTCATAGCAGAGGAGTGTTTTTGTCACTCATGATATTTCACAATCAGCGCTGCTGGGACACTTGCTGGTTTTAATTTTTTTTTTATTATTTAAATTTAGACATACAGCAGGCCATTTCAGCTCACTAATCAGTGCCGCCCAATTTACATCCATTAACCTACACCCTTGGTACATTTTGAATAGTAGGAGCAAACCGGAGCCCACAGAGAAAGCCCACGCAGGAGAACGTACCAACTCCTTACAGACAGCATGGGATTCGAATTCCAGTCCTGATCATTGGCGCTATAAAATGCGTTGCGTTGACCGCTGCACCAACCACGCCACCAATAAATATTAATGTTTTGGAAATGGTTGTGGGGGTATGATTAATGTTTGCAGATGGCATGAGATTGGTGGAGCTCTTGACAGTGTGGAGGGAAGTCTGAGGTTCCAGACTGATAACATTGTGTTGGTGAGATGGGCTGAGAAATGGCAGATAATGTTTAATCCTGATCAATGTTCAAGTTTATTGTCATCTGACTGTGCACAGACATCCAGATGAATGAACCATGGTTCACCCACAATGCCTTTCTCACAGGCACACATAAAAATAATTGAAATGAATAAGTAGAAAAAAAATACTGGAATAATTTACTGAATTTAATTTGTAAGAGACCCAAGGTTACAGGATACTGTTCATCAATCTCACAGCCCGCAGGAAGAAACTATGTCCCAGCCTGACAGTCCTGATTTTGATTCTCCTGTATCTCCTTCCTGATGGAAAGATAGTGTGTGCTGGAAGGTAAGGATAATCTGTTGAGCCCTATTTAAGCAACACTCCCGGGGAATGTGGTCAATAGAGGAAAGTGATCTTCTTTGATAATTTGTTATATGTGTAATCTTTGTTTTGATAATTCTCCGTATTCCAGTCGATACTTAGCAGCTGCTATACCATACAGTGATGCAGCCAGACAGGACACTCTTATTTCAACTCCTGTAAAATCTTGTCATAATGCCACTGTTTAAGGCCAGTGATTCAGATCTCTACAAGAAGTCCAGATACAACCTGCGGAGATATCTCAGCAACAAAGAAGCAATTCCAGAGGAAGCTAGAGACAGAGACAGATACACACCAGCTATGGCAAGGAGTGTAGGCTATTCCAGCCTATAAAGGAAGGCAAACACCATAGATGGCTGTGATGCTTCATTACCCAATGATCTGAACACCTTCTATGCCCGCTTCGAGAAGGACAACCCAAAGGTGGCTACTAGAATCCTTGCAAAGGCTGAGGACCCTGTGATATCTGTCTCTGAGGCCCATTTCAAAACATCATTAAAGAAGGTGAACCCTCGCAAGGTGTCAGGACCTGATGTCAGGCTCCAGATGGAGAGGTACTGAAAATCTGTGCCAATCAATTAGTCGGACATTTTAAACCTCTCATTGCTGCAGTTGGAGGTTCCCTCCTGCTTCAAAAGGGCGTCGAATGGAGGAGTCACGTGATGGAGTAGTGGCCAGTAGGAGAATACCAGCCCTCTACAGAAAAGAAGAAATAAAGTGAAGAAAATACAGAGTTCAAGAAATGCAAAACATAACAAATAAAGTTGTAGAGAAAAGAAAGAAAATGGCACCCAAGAAAGAAAAAGTTAAAACATCGGGAAAAAAGAAGAAAAGACACCGGAATAGAAAGGAAAAGGCCTTACCTGCATGAAGAAACAGGGAGCTGTCGTGGAGAAGAGAGCCCATTCTCCGAGGTTGGTGATAACCTCCCAACCGCTGGTCTGCAAAAATGGCTCTCTGAGCCAAACAAAAGTGCGCAACTGCGCTTACTAAGGAGAAGGAGAACACCGACGGGAGGGGGGCTCAGCTGAGGAACGGGAAAACACAACATGACCAGCTGAGGGATGCCCGACACCAGGGCTCTCAGCTGAAAGAAGAGGAAAGTGACAGGAAAGGGAGTGAAAGGAAAGAAGAGCAGCAGCAGGAGGCCCAACAGATGAGTCGCCCAGAAGAAGAGGACCAACAGCAAGAAGCCAAGCAAGAAGAAGCCCAGCAAAGTGAGACAAGCAACTCATCAGGAAAGTCAGAAGAGACACAGATATAAGGAGAGAAGAAGAAGACACAAACACAGGTACAGACAAGGAGAAGAGGGAGAAGAAGACCAAGATCTGCACAGAGAAATAGAAGGTAAAACAGATGGACAGAATATAGATAAAGTTTTTTTTCAAGAACAAATGAGAGCATTAAAAGAATGGTTGACATTAGAATTTTGTGAAATGAAAAGAAAAATGAGTACAGAAAAAAAAGTACATAAGAAAAAGTGAATAGATTAGAGCTGGTCATGACAGAAATAGGGAAAAGATTAGAAAATGTAGAAGAACGAGAAACGGCTGTAGAAATGGAAGTGAATGACAAGAAGAAAATTGGAAGAGAGTGATAAAAAAGTTAAAGAGTCACAAGAGTTGTTAGCTCAGAAGATGGATATAATGGAAAACTATAGTAGGCGAAACAACATAAAAATTGTGGGCCTAAAGGAAGATGAAGAAAGCACAGATATGAAGGAATTTATAAAAGAATGGATCCCAAAGGTCCTCGGAATGACAGAAATACAGGAAGGAATGGAAATAGAAAGGGCACACAGCACATTAGACCCGAAACCACAGACACAGCAAAAACCAAGATCAGTTTTAGTAACATTTTTGAGATATATGACAAGAGAAAATATACTGGAGCGGGCAAGGAATAAAATTAGAGAAGACAATAAATCATTGGAAAACAAGGGTCAAATTTTTTTTTTTTTACCCAGACATAAGTTTTGAACTCTTAAAGAAGAGGAAGGAGTTTAATACAGCAAAATTGATCCTATGGAAAAAAAGGTTAAAATCTATGTTAAGACATCCAGCTGTGCTTAAAATATTTATCCCAGGGGAGCAAAACACACTGTTCTCAGATCCGGAGGAAGCACGAGAATTTGTAGAACACCTTCACGACAGAAGGAGAGATGAAGAGATGTAACAACAATGAAGAAGAGCGATAAAATACATATAAAGATGTAAAAATAATGTATATGTAAGAACTAAAGAAGGGAAAGAGAAGGGAAGAAAAGAAGTAAGAGGGAAAAAAAGAGGGTGAGCTTTGTTATATGTGTAAAAAAAAGTATTTTCTGGGGGTGGGTGGGTGGGAGAGAATAACCGTCACTGCAAAATCAGTTGACGCTTGCGAGCAGGTTCGCAGTCCAAATGGAGAGGGGAGTTGTAGTTGCTCGGCAAGGGATAAGGAGAAACTCGGGGGGGGGGGGGGGGGACATTTGGGGCTAAAGGAATATGGATGTGGGAGTTGCTGAAGTATTTTATGTTTTAAATGTGTTGTCATACATTGAGTTTAAAAAGGGAAAACTGAGAGATGAAAATGGGGAAAAGGGGGATGGTGGTGGTGAGGAAGCGGAAATGAGGTGTAAACAGGGTGTGAGATGGCCATGTTGAATTATATGACTATAAATATTAATGGAATACATAACCACATTAAACAGAAGAGGCTATTAAATTTACTGTAAAAAGAAAAAATAGACATAACATTTGTGCAGGAAATGCATCTAAATGAAGTGGAACATAATAAATTAAAGAGAGGCTGGGTAGGGCATGTAACGGCAGCATTATATTCAAAAGCTAGAGGTGTAGTTATATTAATTAATAAAAATATACCAATCAAAATAGAGGAGGAAATAATAGATCCAGCAGGGAGGTATGTAATGATAAAGTGTCAGATATATTCAGAATTTTGGAATTTACTCAATATATATGCACCTAATGAAGAGGATCAAAAGTTTATCCAAGATTTTTTTTGAAGATTGTAGATACACAAGGAAATATATTGATAGGAAGGGATTTTAACCTTAATTTGGATCCAATGTTGGATAAAACTGGACAAAAGACTAGCAAAAAGAATAAAGTGGCCAAATTCATGGTTAAATCAATGCAGGAAATGAAACATTGACATATGGAGGAGGGAGCACCCAAGGGAGAAGGAATACTCATATTATTCGAGTAGGCACAAACATACTCAAGGATTGATATGTTTTTGTTGTCGGCCCATAATCAAGGGAGAGTTAGGAAAAGTGAATATAAAGCTAGATTGCTATCTGATCACTCACCTCTGTTATTAGAAATAGAACTGGAGGACATCCCACCAAGAACATATCGCTGGAGGTTAAACTCCATGCTACTTAAAAGACAGGATTTTAAAGAGTTTTTTGAACACCAAATTAAAATGTACTTTGAAATAAATATGGAATCAGTGAAAGAAAAATTTATATTATGGGATGCAATGAAAGCCTTCATTAGAGGGCAGATTATAAGTTATGTAACTAAGATGAAAAAGGACTACAATCAGGAAATAGTTGGAGAAGGAGATACTAAGTACACAAAAGGAACTAGTAAAAAGGGATGATATAACAAAAGGAAGAGAATTGGCGGACAAAAAAATAAAATACGAAACATTACAAATGTATAAGGTGAAGAACATAATGAAAATAAAGCAAAAGTATTATGAACTAGGAGAAAAAACACACAAAATATTAGCCTGGCAACTTAAAACAGAAAAAGCTAAAAGAACAGTATTGGCACAAGGTAAAAGGACAAACAAATTACATATAATCCAATGGAGATTAATGAGAACTTTAAGGAATTTTATGAACAATTATACCAAACTGAGAACGAGGGGAAAGTTGATAAAATAGAAGAGTTTTTAGCAAAATTGAACTGCCGAAATTGCAAGAAGAGGAACAAAACAAACTGATAAAACCATTTGAAATAGAGGAAGTACAGGATATATTAAAAAAGCTGCCAAACAATAAAACACCTGGAGAGGATGGATTCCCAATAGAATTCTATAAGACATTTAAAGCGTTACTAATTTCTCCTCTCCTGGAAGTAATGAACCAGATAGAAGAAACACAAAACTTGCCAGATTCATGTAAGACAGCAATAATTATAGTAATACCAAAGATGGGGAAGGATCCACTAACACCAGCATCACATAGACCAATATCTCTACTTAATTCAGATTATAAGATAATAGCAAAATTATTAGCAAACAGATTGGCCGACTTTGTACCAAAAATAGTAAAACAAGATCAAACTGGATTTATTAAGAAAAGACGAAAAGCGGATAATGTCTGTAAATTTATTAATCTAATTTATGCAGTTCAAGGAAATAAGAAGCCAACAGTGGCTGTTGCTTTAGATGCAGAAAAAGCCTTTGACAGGGTGGAATGGAATTATTTATTCAAAGTATTACAAAGGTTCAATCTACCAGAAAAATATATTAATTGGATTAAAGTATTATATAATGGACCATTGATGAAGGTAACAGTAAATGGATATGTATCGAACCAATTTAAATTAAGTAGGTCAACGAGGCAGGGTTGTCCATTATCTACCTCACTGTTCGCTTTAGCAATAGAACCATTGGCAGAACTGATAAGAACAGAAAATAAAATAAAAGGGATAAAAATAAAAGAGGAGTATAAAATCAGTTTATTTGCAGATGACATCATCGTATATTTAACAGAACCAGAAATATCAATAAAAGAACTACATAAGAAATTGAAGGAATATGGAGAAATATCAGGGTACAAGATCAATATAAATAAAAGTGAAGTGATGGCAATGGATAATGCGGATTATATAGAATTGAAAAACAGAATCACCATTTAAATGGCAAACACAAGCAATCTGACACCCAGGTATTAGGTTAGATAATAATTTAAGCCACGTACAAATTAAATTATCAGCCACTAATAAAGAAATTGCAGGAAAACTTAGAACATTGGAAAGAATTACCGCTAAGGCTGATAAGAGGGTAAATTGCATTAAAATGAATGTCTTCCCAAGGATACAATGCTTATTTCAATCGTTACCAATTCCCTTAAAAGACAAATTCTTTAATGAACTGAAGAGAATAATAAGGAAATTTGTATGGAAAGGGGGAAACCGCGGATAGCGATAGATAAATTAACAGAGAGGTACAACCAAGGTGGCTTGCAGTTACCAAACTTTAAAAATTATTATAGAGCAGCACAATTAAGGTATTTATCAGATTTTTATCAGACAAGGGGAAAACCAGATTGGACTAAGATAGAGCTAGATCTCCCCTAGGGGAGAAGGTACCAGATAGGGGAGAAGGTACCAGAACATTTACTTTATAAGTGGTACGATAGAAAAGCTTACCAGTATTGCATAATTTACTCAATATATGGAAGAAGATTCATTTAGAAAGGAAAAAAGCAAATTGCCAAATACCAAAATTATTATTGACTCAAAATCAGCTAATCCCTTTTACAATAGATAACTTTTCCTTTAGAGAATGGGAGAGAAAAGGAATTAAAAGAATAGAAAATTGTTTTTGGGAAATAATTTATTAACATTTGAACAAATGAAGTACAAATATGGAATAACTCATGGTACAATGTTTGCATATTATCAACTGAAAGCTTATTTAAAGGATAAATTGAGAAACAGACTGAGATTACCAGAAGGAAGCAGCTTTGAATATGTGATTACAGTCACAATGATAATTAAAAGATTTATAACAAACATATACATCAAACTGCAAGAGAAAGAGAACGATGAAATAAGCTGTAACCCAAACAAAAGTGGGAAAAAGATTTAAACATAAAGATAAAAAATGAAACATGGGAAAAGTTATGCTCTGGAACTTTGAAGAATATAATAAACACAAGGTTACGCAAGATACAGTATAATTGGTTACACAGGTTATATATCACACCACAAAGGTTAAAAAAAGGGATCCAACATTATCAGATAGATGTTTTCACTGTAGGAAGGAAACGGGAACAACAGTACATGCAATTTGGGCATGTGAGAAAGTGGAAAAGTTTTGGGAAGATCTAAATCAGGTATTAAATAAAATCACAAAAAGCAACATACCAAAAAATCCAGAGATCTTTCTTCTAAGTACTATAAGAAGTAAAGAACTTGGCCTCAAACTGGATGAAAAGCAAAAAAGATTTATTATGATAGCCTAAGCTGTAGCAAAAAAATGTTTAATGCCAACTTGGAAATCAGAAGAGAGTCTGAGAGTACAGTAATGGTACATGGAAATGAATAAATGTATTCCATTGGAAAAAATAACATATAATTTTAAAAATAAAGTCACATTATTTGAACAAATTTGGGAACTGTACATGGAACACAACAGAGAGGGCTTGCCTCGGACCTCCACCCCCTAAAATAATAAGACAAAATGACTTTACCCTCCCCCACTTAAAAACTATACAAAAGATATAAATGAGATATATGATTATATGAAATATAGAAAAGAAATAAGAAAATAGTTTCCTGAATTGCTCGATGGGTCAGTTCACACACTGGGATCCCACAGTATTAGTCGGGATGGTTTAGGGAAGAAGAGGCCGAAAGTACATTTTTAAATATTTACCACTAAACTTTGCACATACAGGCTCCAAATTTGTAAAAAGGTAGTGTATTTATTTCTTAAATTGTATGTAATTTTCTCCAAAGGAAGAAAACTTTGAATTTCTGCATGTGATAGTACAGATTCTATCACCAATGTGTTTATGTATATATGTACTGTGTATATCTCGGCTGCACCATTTCATCAGATGCAAGGATCGACAATGAGATAGACAACAGACTCGCCAAGGCAAATAGCGCCTTTGGAAGACTACACAAAAGAGTCTGGAAAAACAACCAACTGAAAAACCTCACAAAGATAAGCGTATACAGAGCCGTTGTCATACCCACACTCCTGTTCGGCTCCGAATCATGGGTCCTCTACCGGCACCACCTACGGCTCCTAGAATGCTTCCACCAGCGTTGTCTCCGCTCCATCCTCAACATCCATTGGAGCGCTTACATCCCTAACGTCGAAGTACTCGAGATGGCAGGGGTCGACAGCATCGAGTCCACGCTGCTGAAGATCCAGCTGCGCTGGATGGGTCACGTCTCCAGAATGGAGGACCATCGCCTTCCCAAGATCGTGTTATATGGCGAGCTCTCCACTGGCCACCGTGACAGAGGTGCACCAAAGAAAAGGTACAAGGACTGCCTAAAGAAATCTCTTGGTGCCTGCCACATTGACCACCACCAGTGGGCTGATATCGCCTAAAACCGTGCATCTTGGCGCCTCACAGTTTGGCGGGCAGCAACCTCCTTTGAAGAAGACCGCAGAGCCTATCTCACTGACAAAAGGCAAAGGAGGAAAAACCCAACACCCAACCCCAACCAACCAATTTTCCCCTGCAACCGCTGCAATCGTGTCTGCCTGTCCCGCATCGGACTTGTCAGCCACAAACGAGCCTGCAGCTGACGTGGACTTTTTACCCCCTCCATAAATCTTCGTCCGCGAAGCCAAGCCAAAGATATCTACATATGTACAGATTGTAGTGTAGGATGACTGTGATTGGCTGAGAGCGTAGCCACGCCTACTGGGAGGTCTTAAAGGACTGGTCGACCTACTTGTGATATGCTCCAGTCTTTTAGTTAATAAAAGCCTTGGTTTGGATCAACAAGTCTTTGGTTCTTTCGACGCGCATTACACTGCATTCCATCTCTCCACACCTAAATATGCATATGATTTCCAACTCACTGCAATGCACTTCCTTGCCACCGCCACTGCTATTTTAATAAATTTCAATAGGTACATTGATCATTTTAATTTAGGTCTTGTCCTTCTATATTTTTCAATAGAAATAAGTCTGGATTTTGTGGAAATACGGTACTGGAGCGGCAGCTACCCTGCTCCTGCAATAACACACACAACCAGACAGGTTGAGCTCAGTGAGCAGACTGGTTTATTGCAGGGTACTGGGCTGCACTTATACTCCCAGCCCGGACCTGGCTGAGAACCGCACTGGAGGGCGCTGACATCACCCGGGTGTCACGTGGTCCCCCAGCACGGACTTCTGTGCCCCATGCTGGGAGGAAGGGAAAACCCCCGATGGCACCATTTTGGCCGGCTGCCCCGTCGTGTAGCTTGCAAGCGGGGTCGGTTCGCCTGCCTAGTGGTGAGCCACCACAGTACCTCTAATTTACTCTAAAAAAAATTCCTAAATCCACCCAAAAGGCCTTACTTACAGTGGTCCTCAAACTTTTTCTTTCCACTCACATCCCCCATTCCATCGGTGCTCTGTGATTAGTAAGGGATTGCTTAGGTGGGATGTGAGTGTGAAGGGAAAGTTGAGAATCACTGCTCTAGACCCAATTGTTACTGAAATATTTTGCTTGAGACAAGTTGTCATTGGCCCATTTCGTTTGGAGTTCTGAAACCATGCACGTCACGAGTCAATTATATACGATTAAAACAGCGGTTTTTAAACTTTCTCTTTCCATCCACATCCCACCTTAAGCAATCCCTTACTAATCAGAGAGGACCTATGGCAGAGAGATTACTTAAAGTGGTATGTAAGTGGAAATAAAAATGTTGAGAACCTCTGTAAGTTTAGAACATGACCAAGTCGAGTGTAAAAAGATTCCTTTCCCTTCACCACATCTAAAACATTTACCTGATTAAATCCGATTTCATTTTATTCAATTTTTGTGGCATTAATGCAAATAATTAAATTGAACTAATCTATACCTTTATAATGTTGAGATCTTGAGAAATATCTGACCATCTTTTCTCATCAATTGCGATATTTAGATCTACCTCCCATTTCAGTCTAGATTTATGGACTCCCTGTTTAATAATGCCTGCTTGTAATAACAGGTGGATCACCGAGATAAATTTCTTAGTATTACCTCTCCTGATAAGCTGGTAAAAAAGTTGTTGGACCTAATTTTTCCCACAAATATCCTCTCAGTTAAAGATAGTAAAAAAAGGTATTCCAGGTTATTCCATCTTCTTTCTTTGGCTTGGCTTCGCGGACGAAGATTTATGGAGGGGGTAAAAGTCCACGTCAGCTGCAGGCTCGTTTGTGGCTGACAAGTCCAATGCGGGACAGGCAGACACGGTTGCAACGGCTGCAGGGGAAAATTGGTGGGTTGGGGTTGGGTGTTGGGTTTTTCCTCCTTTGCCTTTTGTCAGTAAGGTGGGCTCTGCGGTCTTCTTCAAAGGAGGTGGCTGCCCGCCGAACTGTGATGCGCCAAGATGCACAGTTTGAGGCGATATCAGCCCACTGGCGGTGGTCAATGTGGCAGGCACCAAGAGATTTCCGTATTTATTCCTTAATTGTTGAAATGACATCAATTTACCTTGTTCATAGCAATCATCAATATTTATTGCCTTTATGAAACCAAATATTTTAAAATTGATTATCTTTAGTAAAAGGTATGAGATTATTTTGAATCAAGGGTGTCTTAGGCGATATACGTCCTTTTGTTCCAATTTCATTATTTGATATTAATCAAATGTTTAACAATAGTGTTTCTTTCATGCTGGTTATTAACTTTAAACCTCATTTATATATAAATTCCTCTGCTAATTTCTCTACTATTTTATCCAACTCTATTTTGACCCATGCCAGAGGCTGCTTTCTTAAGACAAATCGTCATGTAGATGTCCCCGACGGAGTGATGTCGCAGGTAGAGTTAACAACCCTCTGGAGTTTATTCTTGTCCTGAGAGTTGGTCAGACTCCAGTACACCTGTAAATGTTTTTGAGAGTCTTCGATGACATGCTAAATCTCAAGCACCTCCCAAAGTATAGGTGCTGGCGACCCTTCTTTGTGATTGCATCAAATTGGAGGCTCCAGGGTAGATCCTTGGAGATGTCGACTCCCAGGAATTTGAAGATCTTGACCCTCTCCACTATTGAGCCTTTGATGAGGACTGGATCATGCAATACTGAAATTTAAGCTGATGCATAGGGAGCACCAATGAGGCTGGGGCACATCATGAATGGTGATGTCCCAGGGAGCATTGAGTAACATTCGTTCACATATTCTGGAAACTGACAGTGCAATGAGATAATGTGGTTAAGAAAGTATATGGGATCTTCATTAATTGGGGAATTTAATGCAAGAGCAGGGAGGTTAAGCTGCAACTTTACAAATCATCAGTCAGACCTCAGCTGGAATACTGTGACCAGTTCTGATCTCCACAGTGGAGGAAAGGTTTGATAGAGCAAGAGAGAGTGCAGAGGAGATTCACCAGGACTTTGCCTGGAATGGAGTGTTTCAGTTATGGAGAGTTCAGGTCTGCTTTCCGTTGAGCAGAGGAAGTTGAGAGGAGACATGAAACAGGTTCATCAGTCCACAATGCCTGTGCTACACATGATGCCAAATTCAATTAAATCTCTACTGCCTGAACATGATCCATTCCCCTCTATTCCCTGGATATCCAGGTGTCTATCTAGAAGCCACCTATGTGCTGTTATTGTATCTGCTTCCACCAATACCTCTAGCAGCCTGTTCCAGGCATCCACAACTCCCTGTGTAAAAAAAACCTGGAGATAAATAAAGCTGGAGTACATAGGATTTGAGAAAGGGAAAAGAATTGGAGAGGATCCAAGTGGGACTTCACCTAAAGAGAGGTCTGCATGAGGAGAACACCACCTGGATGGTGAAAAGAGTCACTGACAGTTTTTGAACAGTATCCAGAGATGCACTTGAATTGCCTTGGCATGAAAGGCTATGGCCAAAGTGCTGGAAGATGAGATTAACACAGATGGGTGTCCACTGGTCACCATGGAACTGTTGGGCTGAATAGCTTGTTTCTCTCTCTCTCTCTCTCTCTCTCTCTCTCTCTCTCTTTCTTTTTCTATCAAACTAACTGCAGCTTTTCTGGCTGAGTGAGGTGAAAATTGTCACCTCCACATCTCACAGTTCCACAGCCACATCGAGTTGCGACAAAGTGCTCGGAAGTGTGTCCAAAATGGTCCCTGCCAATGTTCAAGCTGTTCATGAACAGCTCCCATCCCTCTTCCCATGCATCGGAAGTCACCGGCTGGGATTGATTGCATAAATTCATTGAGTGAAAGCGTGTTCATGCCCCAGTAGAAGACATTCGGCAGACTGGAGTTTTTCTGACCGACGACTCAGCATGTCCTGGGACCCAATACCTGTCACACCACAATCTTCTGAATGGCAAAATTTGTGTTTAGCTCTTTAGAACATAGAACAGAACAGCTCAGTACAGGCCCTTTAGCCCAAGATATATTGCTGACCTATATAGCATGTTCTCTTTGAGGCCAGTAGTTCTTACTTCAATTGTAAATGTAAACCTGTGAGTAACACAGAGCAGCCAATCATTCACAAGAGGTCTGATCAGCTGCCTGTGAGATAAGGTGGCCATTCATCTGGTTAAATTAGCATGAATTGAAGAACAGCAGATGTCCAGGATATTGGGACTCCCCGCTGCACTTCGCCATAGCTTGTTTCAGCTAAATTGTGAGATAAAGTCTTGGTGAACTGTGTCACCCTAACAATAGTACACATTATATGCCCAGCCTCTGGAGTGGTACAACTTCACCACCATCTGACTTGAAGCATGTTACCAACTCAGCTAATCAGAGCCCTTGCCAGATTATATTTATAGCTTTTTTGAAGGGAAATAAACTCCATTTTCCCGAGCTGTGGGTTTTTCTTTGCTCAACAGGAAATTCCCCCACGCATGAATCACTTTTTTGTTCCATTTCCAGTTCCTCTAGAGAGTGAATCCTGACATTGCCTCTTTTCTGACTTTCACAGTTTCTCAATCACGCATAGATAAATCCATCACATCCATGTCACATCTCGGGTCTATAGTACAAACAGTTCTGTCTTCACCAGGATTTGTATGGCGCAAGCCACAGAGCAATGCAGCATGGAAACAGGCCTTTCAGCCCATCTCATCCCTGCCACCAAATTTCCAATATGGGCTAATCACATTTGCCTGTATCCCTGTAAATCAAGGGTCTCAAAAGTGGTCGATATCAACCCAAGGGGTTGATAAATGCCTTGGGGGCCAAAGGGGGTCAATAAATGCTGGTGATGTAGATTTATCTTTTGTGGTTGAAAGCAGGGGTGTATCTACGGAAAATTGCGCCTATGATGAGAGCTGGCCTTGATAGCTGCCATGTTGTATTTAGCTTCGGCCTTTTAATAAGTTGAGAGTGAAAGGGAGGATGAGGGAGGGTGGACAGAGCAGAGAAGGAAGAGGTGTGTGTTCTTTGATGGGGGGAGTGGGAGGGGGGGTTGGTGACCCCTCCGCCCCGGCCAACACTGCCATTCGTTCCCCCCCCCCACTTGCCATCACTGTCACCCCACCCCACCCCACCCCTGACTTACAAAGAAAATCTCTGGGGGGGGGGAGATCCCACGCCTGGGGATCGATGAGAGATCAAAGGTTCCATGAAGGGATCGATGGTCTGAAAGTTTTGGGGGCCCCTGCTCTAAATGTTTACTTTCTATGTTCCTGTCCAAATGCCTTTTCATCTCTGTCTAAACTGGTATATATTCCACAAATTCATCTTGCATGGAACATTTGAACGGCACGGTGAGTTTTGCAGTTAGCACCACACCATTACAGCGCCAGCAACCAGGGTTCAAAACCAGTGCCATCTGTAAGGAGTTTGTATGTTCTCCCCGCATCTGCATGGGTTCTCTCCGGGTGCTCTGGTTTACTTCCACCCTTCAAATCATACCAGGGGTTGTAGGTCAATTGGGTGTAATTGGGCAGCAAGGGCTCATGGGCCAGAAGAGCCTGTTACCGCGCGATAGGTCTAAATTAAAATTAAAAATTAAATTACAGCACAGCCTCTTCCGCCTCAATGTTATGTTAACCTACCTCAAACCTAGAACTCTCTACTTTTCTTACACCCATGTGCCTATCGCTGTTGTATGTCCCTATTCTATCAGCCTCCACCACTGGCAATGCATTCCAGGCACCCCATATTCTCTGTGCAAAAACAAAACTTACCACTAAACTTGCTTCCTCTCACCTTAAACCAATGTCCTCCGGTATTTACTACTGTCACCCCGGGAAAAAGGTTTTGGCTGTCCACCCTATCTATGCCCCTCATAATCTTATACTGTACACCTCTCATCCTATGTCGTTCCATAGAAAAAAGCCCCAACTCTGTCAACCTTGACATCCCGGTAAATCTCCTCTACACCCTCTCCACTGCATCTTCTAGCTTATTGTGAAAACAAACATTTATTTGGTGGGTTAAAGTCTCCCTTGATTGTTGTCTGAAATCTTTAATTTCGTGATTTATTTGCACTAATGCTACAGCCACAATTCGATGCCCCAGAATTGACGGCTGCTTCCTGTGTCCTGCTCTTCCTTGCAGGTCCTTGTCATCCCATTCCCGCTGACGCGCTGCCTCATCACCCCTGCAAGGCCTCTCATTGCTCTGTCCCTCACGCCCCTCTCTCTCCTTCACCCAGCAGCCCCATTCAATTTTCAGCGTCTGAGCACTGGCGACAAGGCTCTTGGCTTAACTATCCCTTTATAAGGCGATGATGAGTAGCTCCTTGAGCTGTGTGTGTTAAACAAGAAAGTCTGTAGATGCTGGGGACGAGTGCAATACACAAACAGCAGGTCATACAGCATCCATAGGAACTAAATTGTAACCTACGTTTCGGCCGACAGGTATAAGTAAAAATAGGCAGGTCCCCAAATAAAAGGGAGGGGGAGAGGAGGAGAGGAGAGAGGTAGGGTAAGGAGGGGGAGCACAGGCTAACAAGAAAGAAGTAATAGGTAGGCATTAACCTGCTCGATATCTGTCCCATCAATGCAGACAGGTGCATGGCCCCTCAGCCTCCCCTTCCCAAAATCCACAATAAGTTCTTGGGTCTTCTTTACATTGAGAACAAGATTGTTATTCAAGCACCACCCAATCAGGTTGTCGATCACCATTCTGTATTCTGGTTCATTATTTCCAGTTGGTTGGCCAACAACAGTGGAGTCATTAGCGAATTTGAGGACTGAGTTGGCCATGCAGGATATACAGGGAGTAGAGTAGGGGACTAAGCATGCAGTTTTTGAGGTGTCCTGTGCTAATGGTCAGCAAGGAGGACAAGATCATGTTCATTATCGTCTGACTGTATATACACAACCAATCGAAACATCACTTCTCTGGACCACAGTGCACACATATAACTGTATAAACCCAATGCACATACATGCATGAAGGAATAACATAAATATACGTAAATATTTTGGAAGATATTTTGGATCCAATTAGAGAGGGTGGATAGAGTCCCAGATCCTTTAATTTGGTCTTGAGGCTAATGATAGTGTTGAACGCAGAGTTGTACTCAATGAACAAGGCTCTTACATACAGGTTTCTGTGGTCCAGGTGATATTGGAGGGTCAGCAAGGTGGTGTCTGCTGTTGACTTGTCATGACAATACAGTAGGTGAACTGGAGTGGGCCCAGGTCCTTCCAGTGATAGGCATTGATTTGTTCCATAATCAACCTCTCAAAGCACTACATCACAGTAGACATCAGTATCACAGCCAATAGTCATTAAGGCAGGTCGCCTTGCTATTCCTGGATAACTTTCTGAAGTAGGTGGGGACCTTAGTCTGCTGTAACAAGAGATTGAAAATGTGTGCAAAACTCCAGGCAGTTGGTTTACACAGGTTTTATAGGCCATCAGGACTTGGGTCTCGTGAGCGTCCTTGATATATTTTCCCTCTCAAAATGAGGCACTAAGCTGGTCTGGGAGAGATGTATCACCATTGATGATACTGCCTCCAGGTTGGTCAAAAATTGTCTCTGAGTTGGAGATGGCTTTTCTAACATTGTACCTGGTCCTTCTGTATGTTTCTGAACACTGCAGATCAGCTTTCAGCAGACTTCAGATGAGGATACACCCAGGTAGTTTTAGTAGGAACACATTTGTCCACATATTTTCTGATGAAGTTGGTGCCACTGAGGCATATTCATTCAGATGTGTCTTCAACTCATTCTGGAGTCCTCCGACGCCAGTCAATCGCAAAGCCACTCCCCTCCCTTCTTCTGACAGTTTTCACTGCTGGTTACGTGCTCCTCAGCTTCTTGACGGTCTGCGGGAAGGAGGAACACAGCCAGAGGGTCCGACATTCCAAAGTGTGGGTGGAATGCAGCGGTCAGTATTGTTGATGGTGGCGAAGCAGTGGTCCAGAGTCTAAGAAAAGAGGACACAGAATAAAAGTGTGTCCCTTTAGAACAGAGAAAAGGAGAAGTTCCTTCAGCTGGAGGGAGGTGAATCTGTTGACTTTCTTGCCACAGATGGCTACAGAGGTCAAGTCATTGTATATATTTAAAGCAGAGGTTGATAGGTTCTTCATTGGTCAGTGTGTCAAAGGTTAAGGGGAGAAAGCAGGAAAATGGGGTTGAAAGGAAAAATGAATCAGCATTTGACTAGTGGAACAGAATGGATGGGCCAAATGGCCTAATTCTGCTCCTAAGTCTAATGTTCTTATATTCAATTCCCTGCTGAATTGCCTCAAGCTTGTTTTCATTGTGTTGCTTCCATGCTCTTCCTCTGTTCATTAATTCCATTGGCTCAATCAATCCTTCCCATATGTGTTTTCCCAACAGATTGTTTAACCCTAGAGGGCACTGCCACAGAGTCCAGTTTTGTTTTCATTTGACAACAGTACTTATCTACTTTCTATCCAGACTTTAGTAGATCTTATTCAGGAGATGGAAACTTCACTGATTTGACCCCAGCACACAGTCAGACAGCATCCTCAGAAAGAGAAACTAGACCAGTGGTTCTCAACCTTTTTCTTTCCACTCACATACCACCTTAAGTATTCCCTATGCCATCGGTGCTCTGTGATAAGTAAGGGATTGCTTAAGGTGGTATGTGGGTGGAAAGAAAAAGGTTGAAAACCACTGTTTTAATCGTCCCTAATTGACTTGTTATGTGCATGGTTTCATAACTCCAAAGGAAATGGGCCAATGACAATTTTTCTCAAGCAAATTATTTCAGCAATAATTGGGTCTAGAGCAGTGATTCTCAACCTTCCCTTCCCACTCACATCCCACCTTACGTAATCCCTTACTGATCACAGAGCACCAATGGCATAGGGATTACGTAAAGTGGTATGTGAGTGGAAAGAAAAAGATCGAGAACCACTGAACTAGGCAATGTTTGGATGTCAGTTCAGACGAAGGGTTCAGGAATGGGACACCAGCTGTTTCTCTTTCCACGGATACTGCCTGACTCTTCCAGGTAAACAAGAAAGTCTGAAAACCTTGGGATTGAGTGCAATAGACAAGCGTGCCAGAAAAACTCGGCGGGTTCCGCAGCACCCACTGAAAGTAAAGGCTAACTAATGTTTGAGCCCTTTGTCAGGTATATTTCAACATCTTTTTCTCCAACATCGGTTTATATTTCAGACTTGCAGCATCTATAATGTTTTTGATTCTCACATAATTAATGAGGCTCACCACAATAAACCATATGATTCAGAGCCAAGATGGGACCTTCCCAATCTCTACCACACCATGTCATCCCTCAAACCCTGAGGGGAATTTCTTCAGAAAGTGCCTTTGATTTGGCAGGTAAAAATGGAAGATTCTCAGCAGATCAGAGAGCATTTGCATAAATCGCCGTGCTAGTAAAACCGGTTGACGAAATCCTCTCAAGATTGGAAGAGTGAGCATTCCAACAGCTTTCTAGCTCATTCAGGGGAAGGGTAAAAACAGGAACAAAGAGATGTATGGCAGTTTGGAGGGTAGGTGTGCTTACTTTGGGTGGCATGGTTGGCACCACGCTGCTACAACGCCAGCAATCGAGGCAAGGCTGTCTGTAAGGAGTTTGTACGTCCTCCCTGTGTAGAATTTGCATGTCTCCTCGATGCTTGGGTAGGTTTCCTGCTGGTGCCCCCACATCTCTGGTTTCATCCCATCATAAAAAAATGTACCGGGGATTGTAGGTCAGTTAAGTGTAATTGGGGCAGCAAAGGGCTCTTGGGCCAAAATGGCCTGTTACCGTGCTGCATGTATGTCTAAGTAACCAAATGGAAGAACAGCATGAAGCAAAAAAAATTCATGCCTTCTGAGTCCAAAAGAAGGCTGTACATAGAACACTACAGCACAGTATAGGCCATTCAGCCCACAATGTAGTGCCAACCTATGCAAATCTACTCCACAACACTCTAATTTTTCCCCTATTTAACACCCAAACCTTCTCTTTTCTTTACATCCATGGGCCTATCCAAGTCTTTTGAATGTCCCAATTGTACCAGCCTCTATCCCCATCCCCGGCAATGCATTCCAGTCACCCTCCACTCTCTGTGTAAAAAACTTACCTCTGACATCTCCCCTCTCACCTTAAACAGATGTCCTCTGGTGTTTGCTATTGTCTCCCCAGGAAAAAGATGCTGGCCATCCACCCTATCTATACCTCTCGTAATCTCACACACTTCCATTAAGTCTCCTCACATTCTTCGTTTCTCCAAAGTCATACCTGTCAGAGAGGAAGATGGATGTGTTTGGCAGATGTTCATCACTGCAGGGTCCTCAAACCAACCATCCTCTATCTCCCCATCAATGACTTTATTTATATCAGAAGGTCAGAGGTGAGGATGTTTGCAGATGATTACATAATGTTCAGCTCCATTCACAACTCCTCAGCCAATAAACAGCGGGGGAAGATTAAAAATGACAAGATCATCGGGTGGAGAATTGAACTGTCCACCTACAGTTATGAGATCTTGTAACAGCCTGGGATGCTGTTATGGAGTCCAGAGGACCCCAAAACCAGCAACAATAGATATGCACCACTACTTAAACAAAAGTAGTTCTTAATTATATTTGAACAAGAAAACAGAATTAAACTTTAACTTATTACTTAACCTACTTAATCCCCCCATCTAATACAAAGCGCAGGTGTGTTTAATATATATTTAAGATTAGAAAAGTTCTTTGGATCACAGTCCAATCTCACTGGTTGCAGGAAATTCTTGTACTGTGCACAGAAGTTAGCATTAACAAAGTTCACCAGTCTTTGATGCTTAACAGGCAAATGATTACCACTCAGGAAGGTTCTTGCTGGTTTTCAGAGAGAGATTCCTTTTGTTCCAGGACATCCGCAACCGATTCCTTCTCAATCAGTCTTGCTGACTAAACTTGCCCCCTTCAGCGTTCTCCAGATGATCCTCCTTCTTTCAGGTCACCTTTCAGACAGCCATTCTTCTCCTTTGACCAGGCAGCCTTCCAAAGTTTGGCAGCTTTGTCCTTCCAGAACTGATTTCTGTCTCCTCTCTCTCTGTTTCACACCCTCCCTCCCTGAGAGCAAAATTGTTTTGCCCTGCCTGCAAAGATCACATGCTCTCCCAGGCCAGCTGTATTCTGCAACTTTGTTGCTGTCTTTGCAAAATACATTCTGCAAAAGTCCTACAAAAATTCTGTTTTGAAATGTGTGTGCAACCTGGTCTAGCAATCCCTCCCAAGCCACCTCTAAATACTCTGTCACAGATGCTCAATAAGCCACTTGATGCCTAGTCCCTGGAAACCTATACCAAGGCACAGGTAGATCACCTCCAGGCCCTCCATGATAGCCTCTGCCACCAAGCTCTACCAACCTCCTGTATTCTGTGGAGGAGGTCAGGGAGCTGACCTGTAACTGTTCGGTCTGTGTGGAGTTCAAGCGGCTGGAGAAAACTCAGCTGATCAAGGCCACTTGCCCCTTTGAACTTCTCAGTATGGACTTCAAGGGCCCCTTTCCATCCACGAATCAGATGTGTACTCCCTGAATATTGTGGGCGAGTACTAACGTTTCCCATTCGCCATTCCCTGCCCGGATGTGACCACGCCCATGGTCATTAAAGCTCTGCGCAACCTTTTCACCTTGTTCGGATACCCCGGTTACGTGAGGTGAAAATAAAACAAGGCTTTTACTTAAAAGTGCTGTGGCCCTGGGGAGGTGGGGGAGGTGTAGCCCTCCCCCTCCCCCCACTCATCCACCCCATGGAGAATACCTAATGTAAATTACAAGAAATATGAGCTGCAGGGAGATCTGGGAATACCAGTGCACACTTCACAAAAAGCTAGTGAGCAGATACTGTGAGTATCAGGAAAATGAAGTGAATATCCTCATTTACTGTGAAGGGAGTTGAAAATATGAGTAGATTGGGAATGGGCAATTTCTCAATCTGGTGGCACGGTTTGTGCAACGCTATCAAAGCACCAACAGCCCAGATTCAAATCCACCACTGTCTGCAAGGAGCTTGTACGTTCTCTCCATGTCCATATGGGTGATCCATTTTCCTTCCATGTTTCAAAGATTTACGGGGTTAATATGCTAATTTGTCACATGAGTATATTTGGAGCTCGTGGACCTGTAGGAGTTTAGAAACAGTTATTATTTTAATGGTAGGAGTTCTGAAACAGTTATAGAAGGTAGAAAGAAAAAGCAAGAAAAAAACTAAAATGTTCTTTGTGTAAAATGGCGCATGAAAAACAGCAGAACAAAGAAAACAAGATAACAGAGGAATTTAAGCAGACATAGAAATATACATATACACACAAAGAGCTTGTTTAATAGGGGGTGGGGAAAGAAGGTGTAAGCACGGGAGAAAGTTGGAGTCAGTCAAGAGTCAGACGAATAGGGAAAAGTGCCAAACCAATCCAAGAAGGACAAACGTAAGACAAATGTAAGGGGAGGTAAAGTGAAAATTGTATAAAAACAAAGAGGCTTCCTGCCCTTGGGGTACTTTCCCAAGGTAAGGGAAGAGTACCCAACCTTGCAATGTTGTAAATATAAATAAATGTTCTTTGTTCTCAACTTTGTCTCGAGCATATTTTGTGAACGTGAAGGCACTTCTCACAACTTGGGGGCTCGTCCGGGATCACACTCCTTCCACTGACTGGCGCTTGTCTGAAGAGGGGTCGGTGCACCCCGGCTGATTTAGCCGGACTCCTGGTCGCCGAGTGTCCAGCCAGTGGACATAGCGAGTGATATCCAAGAAGAGACGTTGAGAACAAAGGACGGGACAGCCATGCGAGTGACGTGCTGGGAAGGCTCAACAGCCGGGTAAGACTGATTTATCCTCCATGGGTGGGGGAGGGAGCAAAAAGAAAGGTCTGAGAATAGGACAGATTAATAGAATTCCCCCGGGAAGCCCACTGGGGAGTTCCACCATGGGTGGGGGGAGGGAGCAAAAAGAAAGGTCTGAGAATAGGACCGATTGATAGAATTCCCCCGGGAAGCCCATTGGGGAGACAATTGATGAATTGGGTTGAGGGAAAGACCCGCGGGAAAGATTAAAAAAAAGTTATCCAGTACTGTTACCACGAGTGGCCTGAGAATCCAATTAAGGGGTCTTCAGTATCTTGGCCAAAATACAGTTCAGATAAGGATTGGGTATGTCAGGCACTGAATACGTGGCTTTATGAAAATAGACCTGATGACTCCGAGAGCAGGGATTACGCTGCCTGTTGGTTATTTGTAGAATCGAACCAAATGGTGATGACTACAAGGGATCCGGCAAAACCTAAGGAACAGGAACCCTTGGCTCCTCTTCCTGAAAATTGGGACCCCTTGCAGGCATTACCTCCACCATATCCTGAGCTGGCTCCTCCCTTGCCCTCTCCTCCCCGCTCGCTTTATCCTCCCCTCCCTACGTCTTCCACTCCAACCTCTCCATGACTCATTAATGAAAATGAACGAGAAAATACGATAAGGACTAGATTACAAGCTAAAGGCCCTCTGCCGCCTCTTACCCCCCCAGGCATATAACCCAGGCTGTACGGGATTATCGGAAGAGCAGTGTGAAATCCTCCGTGAGGAAGAAGCCGGGGAATTTGATTTGGGTCCTAGACGACGTAAGGGAGACCCCGCTTCACCAGGAGCCTGGCGACCGGACCCGTCCCAGGCGCACATGTGTCCCCTTCGTGAGGTGCCTTTGTGGGTTCCAGGAGGTGCGATAGGATTTGTTAATGTTCCGCTAACTAGTACGGAAGTGAGGAATTTTAAACGAGAAATGAAGTCTTTGATAGAGGACCCCCAAGCCTGTGAAGAGCAATTAGGTCAGTTTTTGGGACCAAATATTTACACCTGGGATGAACTAATGTCCATATTTAAGGCTTTGTTTACTCTAGATGAGAGGGGAATGATTAGACAAGCGGGAATTAGAGTATGGGATCGGGAACACCAAGGAGGTCCAGGAGCTGTGGCGGGAGAAGATAAGTTTCCCTTGGTGAATCCAAATTGGGATAAAGGAACTGCTGAAGGCCAAACTCGAATGGAAGGGAATGAGAGAGTCGGTATCCAAGGGGCAAAATGTTAAAAAGGCATTTGAAGTCCCTCAAGGCCCAGAGGAGACTCTTTCAGCTTTCTTGACTCGATTGCGGGCAGCAATACAGCAATATGGGGGGTTAGATATAGAGTCGCCGGCAGGGGAACAGTTAGTTTTGACAGGATTTGTTACAAATTCAGCCCCAGACATAAGAAAGAAACTCCAAAAGACTGAAAATTGGCACGAACAGGGATTATCACAACTTCTACAAATAGCCCAGAGAGCTTACATTCAGAGAAGTGAAGATAAGCAGAAAGGAAAGGCGAAGATATTAATGCAGGCGGTAAAGGAAGTCATAGATGGACAGCAGGGAAGTCAAAGACGCCGGACCAATGGTCCGGGCGGATGGATGGGAATGAGAGAAAGAGGAGGGCCAGGATTTGAAGGATGGGACGAACCACAGGGTCCCCGACCACGAGTGGGGGCCCCAAGAGGTGGTCCCAACAAAGGATGGCAGACAGGGCCCAAGGTTTGTTACTATTGTAAAAGAGAGGGACGTTTCAAGAGGGAATGCCCCCAGAGGGCTAGGGACACACGGTCCTATGCCCTGATGGAGGAGGAAGAATAGGGAAGTCAGGGTTCTCCCGTAAAGAGTGCCGTGGGGCTGCATGGAGAACCATTGGTAAACTTAAGCATAGGACCCCACGAAGAGGACATGATCTTTATGGTAGACTCTGGAGCAGCTCGTTCTAGTATTCTAACCAAACCCAAAGGAACGGTGCCTAATGGAAAAGTAGTCATCTCGGGAGTCGGGGATCTAATTTTGAAGTTCCAGAAGTAAGGGGCCTCAGGATACAAATGGGGAGAAAAGTAATAAGGGGAGACATTCTACTGGTTCCCCAGGCAGGAATCTGCCTGCTGGGACGGAATTTGCAGGATTTATTGGGTATCGGGACCCGGCCTCAAGGAAAGGGAATTGGGGTCCAGTTCTACACATTGACACAAGAAGATCGCGAGTTGATCGACCCCAAGGTGTGGGCCAAGAAGGGAAATAGAGGGGGGTTGGATGTTCCCCCACTTCGGGTCATGCTAAAAGACCCCAATCAGATTGTCAGACGAAAGCAATATCCAATCCCAATGGAGGGAAGGAAGGGATGCAAACCGTAATTGATCAATTATTATTGGACGGGTTACTTGAACCCTGTATGTCCCCCTTTAACACCCCAATACTGCCAGTTCAAAAACCAGATGGTACTTATCAGCTGATACAGGACCGACGAGAGTTAAATAAGGTAATTCTGGCCCAATACCCCGTTGTGCCTAATCCATATACTATTATGGGAAAAATAGATCCAAATAGTAAATGGTTTAGTGTGATAGACCTGAAAGACGCATTTTGGGCTTGCCCTCTGGATGAGGACATGTTTGCCTTTGAATGGGGAAACCCGTATACTGGACGAAAGAACCAGTATCGCTGGACAGTTCTCCCGCAAGGCTTTACAGAGTTCCCTAATCTGTTTGACCAGGTATTAGAACAAGTGTTGGAAGAAGCTCCAAAAAGATCAGACTGTCAACTAATACAATATGTAGATGATTTATTAATCACAGGAAAAGAACAGGAGGCTGTCAAACAATATACGGTGGATATGTTAAACTTTCTGGGAGAAAAGGGGCTGAGAGTAAGTGAGGCGAAATTGCAATTTGTGCAGCCAGAGGTAAAATACCTGGGCCATCTAATTAGTCAGGGGTGCCGGCGAATAAGCCCAGAGAGAATACGTGGTATTTTGCAGGTCCCACCTCCCAAGGATGCCCAAGAGCTCAAGAAGTTCCTTGGTCTGGTGGGATATTGCCGAATTTGGATAGAAAATTATTCTAGTTTGGTAAAATTTTTGTATGACAAGTTAGCTGGCCTAGATAATTCTCTTGTTGTCTGGACAGAGGAAGAAATGGAGGGATTTAAGAGGATAAAGAGTTGTCTCACCAAGGCTCCAGTGTTGGCATGACCTGATTTGAATAAACCATTTGACTTATTTACTAATGCAAAAGATGGGGCAGCTACGGGTGTATTGACCCAGGAGCGAATGGGGCTCCGGCAACCAGTGGCGTTTTTGTCCAAAGTATTGGACCCAGTTTGTCGCGGATGGCCAGAGTGTCCTGGTAGAAGAGGGTCGAAAGATTACCTTTGGCGCACCCATGACTGTCCATACCCCACACACAGTTAGAACTATTCTGTTACAGCGTGCGGGTAGATGGTTGACTGATTCGAGAATTCTAAAATATAAGGCAATTTTGATGGACCGAGATGACTTGACGCTGGTTACTAATCGGGACCAGAACCCAGCTGCATTCTTAGTATCTCCGTCAAGTGAGACGGCCTATAATCAGCTGGAACATGAGTGCTTGGAAATAATTGATTTGCAAACTAAGATCCGGAGCGATCTAGGGGATGAGCCTCTATGTGAGGGAGAGAGATGGTTTATAGATGGTTCTTCTCGTTGTATAGAAGGAACTCGTTACAGTGGATATGGCATAGTGGATGGAAAAGATGGTTCTGTTATCGAAGCTGGTCGCCTCCCCGGACTCTGGTCGGCTCAGACATGCGAATTATGTGCACTGTATCGAGCCCTCCAGGGGCTACAGGGGAAAGTAGGAACAATTTGCACAGATTCTAAATATGCTTTTGGAGTTGTACATACCTTTGCAAAAATTTGGAAGGAACGGGGATTAATTACAGGAAAGGGCCAAAAGTTAGTCCATGAAAATTTAATAATCAAATGTTTGGATCCTTTAATGCTGCCTAAGGAGGTGGCCGTGGTCCATGTACGGGGACATCAGATAGGGGAAAGCCCCGAAGCCCGAGCTAATAGACAGGCAGATGAGGTCGTGAAGGAAGCATCCATGGGAGAGACTATACAAATGTACGTGTTGTTACCTGTACCCCAGGAGTTACAGAAAAATCCTATTTTTACCGAGGCAGAGCAAAGACAGATGGAGACACAGGAGATGTATAAAACCCGAGATGGACTGTGGTGGACAACAGGCGGGTTACAAGTATTAAATCCGGCAGTAGCAAGACAGGTTATAACCGGACTCCATCTGCAATCGCACTGGGGAACACAGGCATTGGTTGATGCCTTTAGTAGCCGGTACTATTGCTTTGGTATTTATACCCTCGCTAATCAAAGTGTTCAGGGGTGTCCCCTATGTCAACGGGTAAATAAAGCTTCCATGCGTAAGTCCTTGAGTGGTGGTCGTGGCCTGACTTTGCGCCCCTTTCAGCGCATGCAGGTTGATTTCACTGAATTTCCCAGGTCCAGTAATTATAAGTACCTGTTAGTAATGATGGACCACTTTACCCGTTGGGTTGAGGCTTTTCCTACTTCAAATGACCGAGCCGGAACAGTGATTCGATTAATTCTAGCGCAGATAATTCCGTGATACGAAATTATCGAGACCATTGACTCGGATAGAGGACCGCAGTTTACGTCCCGTGTGCTGCAGGAAGTCTGTAGATTTTTGGGCGTAGATTGGCAATTACATACCCCATGGCACCCTCAGAGTTCAGGACGAGTAGAACGTATGAATCAGACGCTTAAACTTCAACTCACCCGCCTGTGTGCTGAGACAGGTCTCTCCTGGTTTAAATGTTTACCCCTGGCTTTGATTCGTATTCGTACCACTCCCCGTCGTGATATTGCCGTCTCCCCGTCTGAAATGATGTTTGGCCTTCCTTATCTGGGCTCCCAATACCAGAGGCAAATGACCAATTTATATCTAAGTGTCTGCAAGAACTTTCCACCACGTTGGCTGATCTGAGAAGGGGGATTCTAGCGCAGATGCCGCCTTTGGAATTCCCCATACATACCATTCAACCCGGTGACTGGGTATTGATAAAGAGTTGGAAAGATGTTAAGTTGACGCCAACCTGGGATGGTCCTTTTTGTGTCCTTCCTGTTACAGACACTGCAGTTCGCACTCGAGAAAAGGGTTGGACGCATGTTTAGCGAGTAAAGCGGTATCGTTCGCCACCCGAGACTCACGAGGACCCACGGGACTCCGAGTGGTGATCCGAGTTACACCCCGATAGTGTTAAATTGACTTTGCAAAAGAAGGATCTAAGAAAATGTTAAAAATTTGTCTTTTACTCTCTATTGTGGGGATGGGTTGTTTCATTGCTGCTGTTAAACTAATCGATGTTACAAGTTGTGTGAAAAATATTTGTAAGAGGACTTACCTTACCCCTCTGTTCCCAGCTGGGTTGTGAAAAGTCCTACTGGATACAGGGCAGCACTGAGGGAGGTGAGAAGGGAGGTGGAATGAGACAGGAGAGGATCTTTGAGGCTTGGTCGAATGTGCCAGTCCAATGCGTAGCAAATGTTACCTTTAAGATTTGCTCCTTCGGGGGCAGGACATTTTTGGCTCTTTGGTGTCGTGGGGGCGGTGGGTCTCGTGACTGTCCACTCCGGGGCTGGATATGTATGTCTCCTGGCTTCAGCAATCCAGGGGACCCCTTAATTCAAACGGCAACGTACCTAGAACTGGAAACGACCATGGCTCCAACTACCACCTCCCCAGATGGAGTCCGCAGGAGCCTGTATGAGAGGGCCAGGAAACAGGCGAATAGACACAGACTTGGGGATAACTTATGGGTTGATTTACATCAGCTTACAGTCCAAGAGCTTGGGGTCCATAACTGTTGGATTTCTAGTGGACCAACCCAGGATGGAACTTGGCCATGGAGAGGTGAGCCATTAGATGATCATACACTTCTTGCCCCAAATCTTTCCACTAGCACTTCTGGTCAATCCCGTGAGTCTTGAAAGTTGGAAAATCATCCACAAGGCTTTGAGTGCTTGGTAAAAGAACACAGCAGGTACCCAAAGGGCAATTTGGCTTCCCGGCACTGGAAAAATATTACTAGTGGAAATTGGATTCTAACTCCGCATACCGGTTTCCTGTCCCTTTCTAATCGATCAGATGTTCCCTGTTTACCCCCGGTTCCCATTAATTACACACCTGACCTTGCCGACATTGAGTTTTGCAATTGCACTGGTTTCAACCCTTATCAAGCCATTCCTGCGCTGAGACCCTTCTGGGAAGATTCTAGTCCTTCTGGCTATGCACCCGACGGATTATATTGGATTTGTGGGAATATGGCTTATACATACCTTGAACTCGACTGGAGTGGGACTTGTTGTATTGGTATGATTCAACCATATTTTCATCTTCTTCCTCCAGATTCCGATGAACATATTTCCACTCGATTACATTCCCCCATACAACGCCGTTCGGTTGAGATCGGCAAATGGGGGGATGACTGGCCCCCTGAACGCATAATTTCATACTATGGACCGGCTACGTGGGCACAGGATGGTTCATGGGGGTACCGAACTCCAATCTACATGCTTAATCGTTTAATCCGTTTCCAGGCTGTCCTAGAAATAATTACTAACCAGACAGCTACTGCATTAGATTTGATGGCAGAGGAACAACAGCAAATCCGGGCTACCGTCTATCAGAACCGCCTAGCCCTGGACTATTTATTGGCTGCAGAAGGTGGTGTGTGTGGCAAGCTGAATCTCTCCAATTGCTGCCTTAAAATTGATACTAATGGACAAGTTGTTAAAGATATCTCTTCAGGTCTACGGAAACTCTCCCATGTGCCTGTGCAAACATGGCACCCCGCCGTTGCCTCATGGTTGTCTACATGGTTTAGTGGCTCCTGGTCATGGATACATTCAGCACTTATCTTTTCTGCCTTTATACTTCTTGCCTTAATACTGATCCCTTGCATCCTTCCTTGCCTCCAGTGTTCGGTTAGACGAGCCATTCGACAAATCAGTCCCATTATGGTTCTGCAACAACAGGATTATACTGAGGTGGCAGAGAACCTTCTGAAACTATGGGAAAAAGAAACCTCTATTATTTAGACAGGTTTGAAAGCATAGCTCTTTTTAAGGAGTGGATTGTAGGAGTTTAGAAACAGTTATTATTTTAATTGTAGGAGTTTAGAAACAGTTATTATTTTAATGGTAGGAGTTCTGAAACAGTTATAGAAGGTAGAAAGAAAAAGCAAGAAAAAAGCTAAAATGTTCTTTGTGTAAAATGGCACATGAAAAACAGCAGAACAAAGTAAACAAGATAACAGAGGAATTTAAGCAGGCATAGAAATATGCATGTACACACAAAGAGCTTGTTTAATAGGGGGTGGGGAAAGGAGGTGTGAGCACGGGAGAAAGTTGGAGTCAGTCAAGAGTCAGACGAAAAGGGAAAAGTGACAAACCAATCCAAGGACAAACGTAAGACAAATGTAAGGGGAGGTGAAGTGAAAATTGTATAAAAACAAAGAAGCTTCCCACCCTCGGGGTACTTTCCCGAGGTAAGGGGAGAGTACCCAACCTTGCAATGTTGTAAATATAAATAAATGTTCTTTGTTCTCAACTTTGTCTTGAGCATATTTTGTGAACGCGAAGGCACTTCTCACAGACCCAAAAGGCCTGTTGCCATGCTGTTCCTCAAAATTAAAAATTAAAATAGCAGGGCAGATATTAAGGAATGTGATCATGTTAATGAGTGGACTCCTAGGAACTTGAAGGTATTGACTCTCTCCAGCCCAGGATGTGCAACATTCATGGATGGCAGAAGGCAGCCAACGTTTCAGACCTGATACCTCCCTCAGGATTCCAATGGATGCTGCGTGACCTGCTGACTTTCTCCAGCATGTTAGTGTACTGCATTAGTTCCCAGCGTCTTCAGACTTCTTGTTTATTCACATTTAGTTCCTTGGCTTGGCCTTGCTCTCAATCCTAATCCACGGCACATCAGCCCCCCCTCCAGTCTTCTGGCACTTCACCCAAAGGCAAAGATGATGTAAATACTTCAGCGAGGGCCTCTGCAACTTCTTCCCTAGCTTCTGGCAAGGTCTGAGGATGCACTTCATTAAGCCCTGGGGATTTGTCCAGCTTAATTCACTCCAAGGCCACCAACACCTCCTCCTTGTTAAATCATACAGGGTCCAGGACATTACAATTCATTTGCTTCATTTCCTTGGCTTCCATGATCTTATCCACAGTAAAACCTGATGAGAAATGTTCTTTTCAAATATTCCCCACCTCCTGTAGCTCAACACAAAGACATCACTTTAATCTTCAATAAGACCAATTCTCTCCCTGGTCTCCCATTCACTGTTAATATTCTTATTTAAATTTTTTACATTTAAAATTTTTAAAATTTAGACATACAGTATGTTATCAGCCCACTAGTCCTTGCCGCCGCCACAATTTACAACCCATTAACCTACAGCCCTGGTATGTTTTGAAAGGGTGGGAGGAAACCGGAGCCCTCGGAGAAACCCCACGCAGACACAGAGAGGACGTACAAACTCCTTTCAGGCAGTGTGGGATTTGAACCCCAGGTCTGGTCCTGATCGCTGGCGCTGTAACAACCGTGCTGTACAAGAACTTGGTTAGATGCCACAAAGTAGGTGGCAATAAGTGTGTTGAGAGCCACTAGGACCTCTTCCATCCTTATTAAGGGGAGGGCTAACCTTCCCTCCTTTCAACATCTCTCCTTTTCCTGTGGAATCTCTTGGAATTTTCCTTTACCCTGCCTGCCATCTCCATCTTGTCAGCTCCATTCAGGCTTTGAACAGTCCGTTCAAAGAGCAGAAGGTAGTTTTATTTAAGATCCCATGACCACAGGGTCTGCACCCAAGACAGCGGCGCCTATGATCGGTGGGAGGGTATTTAGATCAGGCACAATGTGGAAATAAGGGGTTGCAGAGTGTTAGGTCTGCTTTGTTCATGAATGAGTGAGACAAACACCAGGCTGAGTCGAAATCAGGGTTCTTTGTTCTTTATTACCGGATTGTAACACTTGCGACTAAACATTGTTAGTCGGAGAATGCATTCTGCCGTTATCAGCAAAATGGTGATTTTTTATACCCTTGGATACATGCTTAGAACATCATCATATCATTACTTGTCCAATGACTAAAACTGTTGCTATCCTTTCCCTGCTAGCTTCCTGCCTCTCAATCCATCAATGTCTCTCTTATCTTGTAAGTACAAGGATGCATTTACATCTTGTTACAGCCCTGTACATTCCCATCTCATGATGTTTTACCTAACAGGAGTACAAGGACACCTCCCCTTCTTGTTACTGCCCTGTACAGGGTAACTCCCTACACATTCCCATCTCATGATGTTTTACCTTACAAGAGTCAGGGGGAAGCTGAAGACTGGAGAAGGGCACCAGAAAATGAGGAGATGACCCATGGGATGGTGACCACGGTGGCGCACCAGTGAGGGGTTCTGTGGCTGCTACTGATGACTGAAGGAGAGGAACTTGCGCAGGCTGTCGGTTGCTGGTGACTAAGGTCAAGGGACTCGCACCAGGCTACTGACTGCTGGAGACTGGCTGAAGACTGGCTGAAAGGGTACTAGATATCAGAACCAGGATGCGAGAGGATTCCAAGGGCACTGAAGGATTCCTAATCGTATTGGAGGTTCGGATCTGGAGTTCGGGTTGCCAATGGTTTGGACTGGACTCTGTGGAGCTGCAGGGGCTGTGAATGCGCTGGGGACGAATCCATGAACACTCGGTGACTCTGTGTGGGGGGGGCTCTCTTTTGCTTCTCTCTCTCTGACAGTAAGAAGCGCTTCAGGAAATTTCTGCGGATGGTGAATCTGTCTGTAGGTGATGGGCAATCAAGTGACTCCACGAGGCAGTAGATTAGAGTCAAAAGGCTTTTATTAGTTTAGACATTAGATGAGGCTCAGGGAGAATCTGGCTTGGATCCAAGCAGGAAGTGATCTGGGTTCAAGGTCTTGGGTCAGGACCTTTCCCTAATAACCCCTCCTGGAAGGGGTCAGAGGGAAGGAAAGGGTGGTCCAGGCCAGTACAAACAGTTATAACAGTGGTGTTACACCTCGTACCACTACAGCAGGCAAAAGCAATTTTATGTAATTGACATTTTTTTATTACATGACAATATATCTTGAATTTTGAAATACCTGAGGCACTAATAAAGCTTGGGAAATGGCCCATGTTTTAATAATTACTCTACTCTGCCCTTTAAACAACTATGTATCTATGCTTTCACCCCGTGGCCCGAAGGGTGTGTTCCTGTACCATATCATTGTGTGATCTTAATGTGCCTACCAATCTTTTCAGTGACATCTTTTCACTTGTCCATTGAAAATCCAAAGAAACAAGCTTCCCTTTACCTCCTTGATAAGCTGAATCTTCCAAAGACTCAATTTAACAAATGTCATTCTTTCCTGGCCTTCAACCCTGCTGACTCTAGCTGATCCTATCATTGTTTTGTCAGTGCCCCCCACCACTTCCTCAATAAACCAGATGCCTCAAACGCTCCTCCTGCGTTAACCCTCTCATCCCATGCCGCACTTTGACTAACGCTTGAACTTCACAGCAGCTATTATAGTGCCAACACAGTCACCCCACTGAAGTCTTGCTGGGCTGTTGTCTGCTGCTCTCGTTAGTCACGCTTTTAAAATGACTGGCTCTAACCTCAAAGTACTGTTCATTTAAACCTCCTGTACTCCTCCTCTGCTGTCAACCTTCATGTGAAGAGACTCTTCTCATCCCCAGTCTCTATTCTGAGACAACGAGCCCTGGTTCTATACACTCCAGTTGGCAGAATCACCATCCCTGCATAGGGCATCTCATGTTTTGATGAGATCACCCTTTCTAAACCCTAGATCTGTTCAAAACGTACCAGTGGTGTAGGTTAATGGGGTGTAAATTGGACGGCACGGACTCATGGGCTGAAATGGCCCATTGTATGTTCAAGTTTAAAAAATATTAAAATATCAAACCAGGATGAGACTTTTTAGCAAACACTGAGCTGGTGGAAGAACTCAGTGGGTCAGACAGCATCCGTGGCGAAAAATAATCAGTCAATGTTTCGGGGTGGGTCTCTATTGAAGACCTGAAAGTTTGCTCCATGGATGCCGTCTGTCCCGCTGAATCCTTCATTATTTGCTCAAGATTTCAGCATCTGAGGTTCTTGTGTTTCTCAGAATGAGACCTTTTCTCATTTCAGGTCCTTCCCAATGTCAATGGATAGCATAGCGGTTTAACGCACCGCTATTATAGTGCTAGTGACCCGAGCTAGAATCCGCTGCTGTCTCTAAGGAGTCTGCACATTTTCCCTCTGACCTGCATGGGATTTCTCCGGGATCTCCAGTTTCCACCCACCTTCCAACCACGTAGAGGGTAGGTAGGTTAATTGGGAGCCTTTGGGAGGCATGGATTTCAATGGGCATGTATTTTAAAAATATTTCAGAAGAGGCTCAACTCCAGAGAATGGCTAGAAGCCCTGTGGACGTCAAACTTTTGTCCTAACCTGTTGTCCACTCAAGCCTCCAAATGGGAAGAGAAGAATGTTTATCTTAGATTGCATTAAAGAAGCATGCCATGTAAAAAAATCACTGCAAGCTCAGTTTATTACTTGTTATAAGTGGGGAGGAGGGTGCAATTCTTATGCATACTGTTTCTACCACAACCACCCACAGATACCTGATCACCACAAGCACCTCCAGCTTCCCACAATAAAACCAGTGGGGAAGATTATTTAATGTTGCCTTCCTGTGTTGCTCTTTCGTGATATCCATCGCTGTCAATGAGCTCCACTCTCCCCACTGAGGCCAACATAAAACAATGAGTGAGAAAACAGAGTGAACATGTTGATGGAATATTTGGAGTGTGTAGGAGGTGGCTTATCGCCTCATCTAATCTGGCAGTGGTTAAAAAACTCATATCAGAAAGAAACAAAGGGTTTTCAGAACTGCCAAGTCACTCTTACAAAGAGTGTGAATATTTGAGGCAGATGATATCACTAGGAAGCAATGCAGTGGCTGAAAGGGGATTTGGATCAGGCACAATGCAGGGTTCCAGCTCCCAAACCTGGTTAGCTGCAGGTGACCAGTACTTCTCCAATGCAACGTCCTCTGAGGGTGTGAGGGAGGGGAGGGGGATTGGAGGGGGAGGGTAAGAGAGTTGAACATTGAACATTACAGCACAGGCCCTTCAGCCCATATAACTCCACAACAATCTAACCCTTCCTGACCTCAAACCTATAACCCTCTATTTTTTCTTACATCCATTTGCTTACCTACGAGTCTTTTAAATGACTGTATTGTACCTGCCTCCACCACCACCCCTGGCAATGCATTCCAGGCACCCACCACCCTCCGAGTAAAAAAGAACTACCTCTAAAGTCTCCCCTTCTGATAGATCGGGGCAACAGGCCCTTCTGGTCCACGAGTCCATCCTGCTCAAATACACCGATAAATGTACAAACTTTGTATGCTGTTGGAGGGTGGAAGGAAGCAGGAGCTCCCATAGGAAATCCACAGGAACACTGGGAGAATGTACAAACTCCTTATAAACAGCACTGGATTCAAACTCAGGTAACTGGCCCTGTAATGGAGTTGTGCTAATTGCTACATTAACCATGTCACCATCTATTTCAAGAGTTCTGCAATGCCCAAATCATTGAACCGAATCTTGGACAGATCTCATCTGGGTCCCATATTCAATCTGGGACATTGTATCTCAGTAAAACATTGATGGTTATGTGATGCAGTTTCCCCAGAATAATACTGGTCCTTAACTTATGCAAACAGGCTCCATAAATGTGGCTTGTTCTCTCTTCTCTTTATCAGGTTTGCTTCTGTTTTGGCCTTCAATCCTCCAAGAACTTGATATCAAGAGGTGGCCTACCCCAGGGGTGAACGGTAGTTCCATGGGAAGGGGGTGGCTAATTAGATGTTGGACGATCTTAGAGAAGATGCCAGTGAAAAAGAAGGGCAAGAAGTAATCGGGTTTGAGCTTGGAAGGAGGGAGGTCTTTTGAACAAGATTTGATCTAAGATAGTAATATCTCTGCAAAGGAGTGGAAGAGCAGCTCCCTGCTGAGCCCCAGTCCTTCTTTCTCCTCTTCCTTCTTCATGCCAAGAAACCAACCAGATATTAGGTGGCAGTTCCTGCTCACACTTGACCCATTCCATTATGTATTTCACCCTTCTGATGAATGCTGATTCTCTATCAAATGTTTCTTCATCAAACGTAGGTCAGCACACCCTCATTGATTGGTAGATAAATGGACACTGACTCAGACTTCACAAGTTCCTTTTGTTCATTGAGAGAACCTGTAGCTGCCCACCTCCTCTCAGAATGTTCCAAGGTGCTTCAGTGCATTTGGAGGCACGTCAAACAGCATTCACCACCACAAGAAAGAGGTTGAGTGCAACACACAAGCGTGCTGGAGAAACTCAGCATCCATAAGAAGTAAAAGGGTAATGTTTTGGCCCTGAGTCCTGCATCAGAAAGAACTCAGGCTGATGAGGAGCTCAGGCATGAAATGTTGGCTACCCTTTACTTCCTCTTGAAGCTGCGGACGTGACCTGCTGAGTTTCCCCAGCATAAATGTGTACTGCAGACACCATCACATCATAGGAAGTATGGATGGTAATTGTTGAGAAGTAGACTTCCAGAATCAGAATTAGAATTTATTGTCATGAAATTCGGTGTCTTTGCAGCAGCATCACAGTGGAAATGTACATATTATAACTATCTTCCAACACTGCTATAAAAAAATTAAAATAATAGTGGATGAAAAGTACGGCAGTGTCTGTGGTTCATTGATTAATCAGGAATCTGGTGGCAGTGGGGAAGAAGCTGTCCTTGTGCCGTTGGGTGCTCGTCTTTAGGCTCCTGTACCTTTTCCCCAATGGTAGCAGAGTGAAGAGGGCCTGGCCTGGGTGGTGGGGGTCCTTGAGGTTTGAGGCTACTTTTTTTAAGACACCGTCTTATGTAGATGTCCTCGATGGAGTGGAGTCTGGTGTCTGTGATGTCGCAGGCCGAGTTAACAGCCCTCTGGAGTTTATTCTTGACCTGAGAGTTGGCGCCTCCATACCACAGTGATGCTCTCCACGGTCCACCTGTAGAAGTTTATGAGAGTCTTCGGTGACGTACCGAATCTCCCCAGACATCTCGCTTCTTTTTAAAACTGAACATCTTTGGCAAAATTGTGCGACAGGAGGGAGATAGATCAGTCAGTTGTGTGGTATCACACCAACAACCTTGCACTCAATGTTAGCAAGACTGAGGAATTGATTGTGGATTTGGTGAAGGGGAAACCAGGAGAAAACAAACCAGTCTTCATTGAGGGGGGTCAACAGTGGAGGGAGTAAAGAACTTCAAATTTCTGGGTGTTAACATCCCTGAAGACCTATACTGGGGCCTCCATGTTGATGCAATCATGAAGAAGGGTCGCAAGTGGTTATACTTCGTGAGGAGTTTGAGGAGATTTGGTATGTCACCAAAGACTCTTGTAAATTTCAACAGGTGTACTGGAGCATTCCAACTGGTTGCATCACTTACTAGTATGGAGGCGCCCATGCATAGGACAGAAAAAGGCTACAGAGGGTTGTAAACTCGGTCCATGCCATCATGGGCATTATTTTCACTCAATTAAGGATATATTTAAGAGGAAGTATCTCATGAAAGCAGCCTCTATCATCAAGGTCCCTTGCTACCATGCCCTCTGCTCACTGCTTCCATCAGGATGGAGAACAGGAGCCTGAAGACGACCATGGCACAACAGCAGTTTCTTCCCCTCCGCCATCAGATTTCTATAGGACAATGACCTATAAATACTACCTCACTTTTTTTTGTCTTCTTTAGTACTAATTATTTAATTTTAAATAGTGAATTTACCGAAATGTAATTTATAGCAATATTTACACCTGCAATGCACCAACCCAACAAATTTCATGGCATGTTCATGACAATAAACCTGATTCAAACTGATTCTTTTCCAAACAGGAGAGTGGACTGTGTGCAACAGGTGCCATGTGGTCAATGACTGGAGCACTCAATGGCAACGGCACAGACTACTTTGATACCCAGCATAGAATGGCCTTGAATGAGCGCAATTTATTCCACAGGGAGAGCAAACTGACCCCAAGGGACCATTCAGAAAACTGATAATAATGATAACAAGTTCATTTCCATACAATAAAGTATACTCAGGGTGGTGGGCATGTGAAACGAGCTGCCTAACAAAGTGGTAGAGGCAGGCACATCGGCTTCCTTGAAGAAGCACTGGATGACTGCATAGACGGGAGGGACATGGAGAGGTCTGGAACTAATGTGGGTGTGGAACAAAAGCAGGAGGGCACATTGATTGGTATGGATAAACTGGACTTCTTGCTCTGTTCTGTGCTGTAGAACTCTACAACCACGATTATGGTGAACAAACACATAAAATCCTTACTTGCTGCAGCCATAAAGGCACTTTTTAAAAAAGTAAATTCAACTCCCACAGTATACAAATTTAATAATCCTTCAATTAGCCAGCAAGGAAAAAGATAATAAATACAAAAGATAGATGGACAACAAAGAAAATGGCATTACAATTGGTATAGCCTCATGTATGGCCAAATGAAGGTCACTCATTTTGGAGGAACCTTGTATCCCATCTTGCCAGCCTCCAAACAAACGGCACCAATTTCTGTGAACACTCCCTCCCAACACGCTTCCCCTCACCACTCTGTTTCCCTTTCTCCTGCACCCCACCCCCTTCCCTTATTTCTCTTATCAGAGAGTGTCCATTCTTACCCCTCTGCCCTCTTCACATCACTTCTCAGCTTCTTCTACTACCCCCCCCCACCCCACTGGCCTCCTCATATATCCATGTTACTTCTTACCCGGTAACCTGTGTTCCTCCCACTCCCCCTTGCCCCACCCCACCTTTTTTTGTTATTCAGGCACCTGCCTGATTCTTGACCTTTGCGAGGTAAGAATAGTGAGGGCTCCAACAAGTAAAGAATGATGTGGATTGTGCGAATGTAGTAACGGAACCAAAGACAGGCCCAAGAGGAGAGCCGTAGGAGCCAGCAGTATCGACAGCCAAGTTCTAGGAGCATCCTAAGTTATGCTATAGCTGACACCCTTTCCCGTAATAGGCAATTCGATTTATTGCTAAGTAAGTTACAATCATAACATGCACCTATCATTGAAACAGAAATTTAGACTCATTGTTTACTCAGTTAAACTTGTAGATAATCAACCTTTATCTTGCCAGTAAGTAGATTTTTATAACTGCCATTCTGCAATCAAAACAGTAAAATGAAGTCCATTAAGTTTCTGTAATCATGTCCAATGAGAGTATAAAGAGTATAAAGCCTGCACCTAAATCATGCTTAGGTGATCAGCTTTGACTGGTCTCCCAATGAGCATCAGTCTCAATAAATCTCCCATTGTATTCGGTTTCCTCCTACACTGAGGCCTGTAACGCCGATGGCTCTTTACTTCCCGTGGATGCTACATGATTTGAGGAGTTTCTCCTGCAGCATTACAATAGTGCAGACGCTCCCTTTGTGGAATGGGAGCAGTCCATGAATAATGTAACAAGGGGAGCGATAGGCTCTATCAATAACCACGAAGTCGAGAGCAGGGGAATGATGGGCTTTAATAAACATAAGACTTTGGCTGGTCCGGATCCAGGTACGGAAATGCTGGAAGGGTGGGGCTGGGGGGTGGGGGGTGGGAGGGAGGTCAGCCTTTATGACCAGGTCATAAAGGGTGGAGACATCAGCCTTATACATACAACAGCACACAGGTAGGGAATAATGTACAAGGAGGAAACATATCACTACAGGGAGGTTCAAGGGCCTGATAGCTATTGGAAAGAAACTGTTCCTCAGACTTCAGATTTATTGTCTGAGTACATTCGTGACATCACATATAATCCCAAGATTCTTTTTTTTTTGCAGGCAAGGCAGAATTACCACTTACTGGTAGTGAAAAAAAACTGCACAGCGTATACATTTAACGAATAAAGAACTGTAAACAGGTAACGAATGTAAACAAACTGTGCAATTCAGAGATAATTTAAAAATCAATAAAGTGCATAAGTTAAAGTCCTTAAATGAGTCCCTGATTGAGTTTCTCATTGTGGAGTCTGATGGTAGAGGGGATCGCAGCTGTTCCTGAACCTGATGGTGCGAGTCTTGTGACACCTACGCTTCTCTCCTGATGGCAGTGAGAACAGAGTAGGTGCTGGGTGGTGTGGATCCTTGAGGATTGCTGTGGCTCTCTGAAGGCAGCACTCCCGGCAGATTGAGGGAAGAAGCTGATTGGAGCGAGAGGTCAGGTGACCTGAGGAGCAGCAGTAGCAGCAGTTAGAATTTTTTAAATGGGCCAGGCAGCAGCAAGAAGGTGATTGGAGGAAGAAGCTGAGTGTCCCTAAAAATGTGATGGACTGCAGTCATTGAGGGAGTGGACTGAGTCAGAGTGGCCTGAGTAGAAATTGAAGTAAGAAAGGGGCACCCTTTTTAAGGAACAATAAGGATTCAGGAGGTAGGCACAGGTAAGGGCAGGTTTTATATATCATATATTTTGTTCCTCTAGTCATAAACAGTGGGAACGGCAGGTGTGATGGATTATTTTATATTATATATTACGTATAGATATGTTTTTGGAAGATAGATTGTGGGGTCTCACACAAACATTTCAAAACAGATCTTATTTAAAATGCCGGAGTCAATGAGAATTGGAGGAGCATATCTGCAGAGAGATAGCAGACAGCTACTGGAAACATAAAGCTGTGATAGTAAAGGGATTTTAATTTTCTGCATATTGACTGGGAGTCCCATAGTGTAAAAGGGCTGGATGGTTTGGAGTTTGTCAAATGTGTTCAGGAAAGTTTTCTAAATCAATATATAGATCTACCAACTACAGAGAGTGCAATACTGGGATCTTCCAATTGGGAATGAGACAGGACAGGTGACAGATGTATATGTAGGGGAACATTATGGGTCTAGTGATCATAATGCCGTTAGTTTCAAGTTAATTATGGAGAAGGATAAGTCTGGGCCTCAGGTTGTGATTCTAAATTGGAGAAAAGCTAATTTTGAGGAAATAAAGGATTTAGAATCTGTGGACAGGAATAAATTGCTTTTTCAGGCAAGGATGTATGAGGTAAGTGGAAGACCTTCAAAGGTGAAATTTTGAGAGTACAGAGTCAAGATTAAAGGCAACATTAGCAGACCTAGGGAACTTTGGTTTTTGAGGGAGATTAGGAATCTGGTTTGGAAGAAGAGAGGTGTAAAGCAGGTATAGACAACATGGAGCAAATGAGGTCCTTGAGGAGTATTAAAACAAATGCAAGAAAACTTCAGGAATGAATCAGGGAGCAAAAAAAAAGACAAGGTTGCTTTGGTAGATGATGTGAAGGAAAGTCCTCAGGGTTTGTAAAGGAATATTAAAAGCAAAAGAGTAAGGGACAAAATTGGACCTCTTGAAAATCAAAATGGTTGTCTTTGTATGGAGCCAAAAGAGATAAGGGAGATCTTAAATGTTTCTTTTCCATCGGTATTCACTCAGGAAACAGGCCACACTACTTCCTAGTTTTTTTCCAAACTTGGAAATGTTCCATTAAATCCCTCAACATCACCAATAGTGCTGGGTTCCAGCACTGAACCCAGCAATATCCCTCTACTCACTGCCAGACATTTAGTATAGGACCCTTGTATCCAACACTTTGGTTCCTGCCTGTCAACTGGTTCTCGGTCTACAGGAGTATGTTACCCCTAATCCCATGTGCTTTAATTTTGCATGATGATCACTGATGTAGACCCTTGCAGAAACCTTCCTGGAAGTTCAGATACCTGACATTTGTTGGGTCTCTCCCATCCACTCTACTAATCACCCTCCACATTCATTGGTCTCCCCCATCCACTACACCAGTTACACCCCAAAGCTCTCTGCCATCCACTCTACTAGTAGACACACCAAAATGCTGGAAGAACTCAGCTGGTCTTTTCAGCTTCTCCAGGAGACAAAGATATATTGCTGACGTTTCAGGCCTGTTCGCTCTTTCAAGGAGATCTACAGGGAGCGCTGCTATCGGAGAGCAGCACCAACCATCAAAGAGCCTCACCACCCAGCACACACTCTATTCTCACTGCTGCCATCAGGAAAGAGGTATAGGTGCCACAAGACTCGCACCACCAGGTTCAGGAACAGCTGCTATCCCTCCACCATCAGACTTCTCAACCACAAACTCAATCAGAGACTCATTTAAGGTCTCTTACTTGTGCACTTTATTGATTTTCTTTTTGATCTCATTGTATTGCACAGTCAGTTTGTTCACAGTTCTTTGTTTGTTTACATGTTTTACGCTGTGTAGTTTATATTTTGCACTTCGAATTAGTGGAAATTCTGCTGTGTGCCCGCAGGAAAAGGGAATCTCGGGGCTGTATGTGATGGCATGAATGTACTCTGACAATAAATCTGAAATCTGAAAGAAAAATCAGATCAAAAAAATTCAAACAATGGTGAAAGAATTTAGACCAACAAAAGGTGTTAATTGGATAAGGGACTCGGTCAAATTTATCATGTCTGTGTGAAAGGAGACAGGGAATGGAGAAACAATGGGGAAGGAGGGGTTTAATGAAAACCAGAGAAGTTGATATTAATGCCATCTGGTTGGAGGGTGCCCAGTTGGTGTTCTTCCTCCAATTTACAGGTGTTCGCAATCTGGCAGTGCATGAGACCAGAGGCCGACATGATAGCAAAGGAATGGATACAGAACTGAAATGGGTGGCCACTGGGAAATCCTCTCCTCTACATCAGAGAGACTGGATGCAGTCTGGGAGATCACTTTGTTGGGCACCTTGGCTCTGTCCGCGGCAATAGCGTGGATCTCTGCAGCCTATCCTGTTTCATCCACTCTTCCCTGAAGGCCGGTGGAATTGGAATGAGAGATTTGCGGCCATTATCAGGTGGGGCCTTGGTGTCAATTAATGTACTCCCCATATCACAAGAACTGCAGAAGTATTGGCAATGTCAATAAATCCCTTGGCGGTGGGTGGGGGGGGGGGGGTGTCCCAATGTGATGACACAATTGGGGTTAGGGCGTTCAATATAAATGTTCCCCTCGATCACAGGGCCACTGTGATTACAGCCAAGACCACATCTTCCATTATGTTGCCTTAATGCTATGTGTTAATAACTTCTTCTCACATGCAGGTTGTAAAATAGGTTTAAACACTACAGAAAGCTCACAAACTTTGAAAGGAATTTATAACCAGGTATGATTACATTGTTGTAAGTGTGACCTTGGGCGTTATATCAACAAGTGATTTTAAAAAAAACTAGAGATGGAGGAAATCATCGATTCACAGAGGCAAATCCTCATGAATTCTTCTCTGGATTCCCTATACAGGTAAATTGATCTTCTGTAGGTGTGAAAAGAAACGGCCCCCTTCTCAGCCCTGCTGCTCTACTTCATTCAGTACATCCCCCTTACTAGGAAACAATGAAGCACACTGTCAGTTTAGTTTCTGGATGAATGCACTTGGGCTCAGTTAACAGATCCCAACTGGTTGGAACATCAGTCTTAATGTTTGTGCCCCAGACCCTTCAGTTCAGGGGAAGTCCTACCAAGTGAGCCACAACCTTCACTGGAGGGTAACATCATCTCCAGCACCTTGTACAGAATTACTTAGTTCTTTGGAACTCTACATACGTACACATTCTCACATGCACCCTGCCCGACCCACCAGCGGCCCTCCGATACACACACCTACACACGCATCCTCCCCCACACGTACACACACCCAAACATACATCATCCGCACACAGACCCAAATGCGTCTTATTCCCCGCACATAAACACCCAAACACGCAGCAACCCCCACACATACACGTATCATCCCTCACATACACACCCAAATACGCATTATCCCCACACGTACACACCCAAACACGCATCATCCCCACACGTACACACCCAAACACACATCATCCCTCACACACACACCCAAACATGCATCATCCCCACATGTACACACACCCAAACACACATCATCCCCACATGTACACACACTCAAACTCATCATCCCCACATGTACACACACTCAAACACACATCATCCCCACATGTACACACACCCAAACACTCATCATCCCCACATGTACACACACTCAAACACTCATCATCCCCACATGTACACACTCAAACACACATCATCCCCACATGTACACACACTCAAACACACATCATCGCCACATGTGCACACACCCAAACACTCATCATCCCCACATGTACACACACTCAAACACTCATCATCCCCACATGTACACACACTCAAACACTCATCATCCCCACATGTACACACACTCAAACACATATCATCCCCACATGTACACACACTCAAACACACATCATCCCCACATGTACACACAACCAAACATGCATCATCCCCACATGTACACACACTCAAACACTCATCATCCCCACATGTACACACACTCAAACACTCATCATCCCCACATGTACACACAACCAAACATGCATCATCCCCACATGTACACACACTCAAACACACATCATCCCCACATGTGCACACACTAAAACACGCATCATCCCCACATGTACACACACTCAAACACTCATCATCCCCACATGTACACACACTCAAACACACATCATCCCCACATGTACACACACTCAAACACTCATCATCCCCACATGTACACACTCAAACACTCATCATCCCCACATGTACACACACTCAAACACTCATCATCCCCACATGTACACACACTCAAACACTCATCATCCCCACATGTACACACACTCAAACACACATCATCCCCACATGTGCACACACTAAAACACGCATCATCCCCACATGTACACACACTCAAACACTCATCATCCCCACATGTACACACACCCAAACACACATCATCCCTGTAGCAACACATCAAACAAGTAGAGCGTGAGATTGAAGTGGAACTTTAATCAACCAAGAAACCCAACGCAGCCTAGCCTCTAGCCAGGAAGGTCAGAAGTATTGAATAGTTGATTGTCTCACCTTTATATAGTGAGTGGCCACAGATGGCACCCTGTGGCCAAATGATGAAATGGCAGGTATCCATACCATCACATTCTTCCCCCCCCCTTAAAGAATTTTGAGCTCCCCCCATCTATATATATGCATCACAGTCCCCATCTATACATTTTTACATAGTCAGTTTCACTGGGGCTCTTCTCTGTCTCAAGGACTTTCTCTGGACGGGCTCGGGTGCTGCCCGGGGTGAGGGCATGGGCGAAAGTAGGGTTATTGTTTGGAAGTGTCTGCTCAGCAGGGTCCGGGGTCAGGGGTGGTGAAAACACATTGTCCTGGGGCCCCGGCGATAACATCACAGTCCCGGGCGTTCTTGGTGCCGATGTTCTTCTGCGACCCCCGCCAATGCGAGGTCCCGCGTGGACACCGAGTCCTGTCTTCCATCAGGCTGTACTCCGCGAAAGCACACTGCGGGGTTACGTGCAGCAGCTGCCCCTTTTCGACAATCGGATCCGTCTTTTGCGTCCTTCCATGGTTCCGCATGAGCACTGGCCCTGGCGTGCTCAACCAGCTTGGCATCGCCGTGCCCGATGTAGATTTCCTTGGAAAAGGGAACGGGGGGGGGGGGTGGGTCATATTCGTGGCAGTACATAACAGTGACCATATCATCCGCAAAGCGTCTGACAGTACTTCTTGCCATCTTGTTACTGGGAGGCCTTTTGATTTTAGCATTAGGACCGTCCTCCAGATGGTGCCATTTTCCCTCCCTACTTGCCTGTTACCTCTGGGGATGCAGCTCGTGGAGCCACTCATCACAATCCCCCTCTCCAGCTGTACCTCTGCACTCATAAACGCCGCCCCCCCCCCCCACCCTCCGTCAGTGTGTATGTAATTTGGGTAACCGCACACGCTGAAAATGGGTTGTAGGCTGCAGACACATCAGAGCAGGGAATGGCAAAGGTGTTAGAAACAGAATTACCTTTAAAGAAATTGCTCGATACAAAAATTGAGAACAAAGAACATTTATTATACAACAATGCAAAGTTGGGTGCTTCCCCTTACCCTGGGAATACACACATACACTGCGGCTCACCCAACTTTTATACAGTCAATTTCAGTCTAGGAATACCCTCCCCCCTTACATTCTTCTGCCCCCTGGATGGGTTTGGCATTAGGCAATCCTGCCTGCCTACGTGCAGTTTCAGTGGACTTGGAGGACCAGGGGGTATCCTGTCGGTGTCCTCTCATGTCATTATCCCCATTTTCCTTATTCACAACCTTGCCCTTGTCCCCATTCACACCTTTCCAACTCTCAGACTACAGTCCCTTCATATGCAGAGTTCGCTAATCCTGTCTGGGTTTACTAATTAAATATGCCTAACTTGATAAATCTGTGTAAGGCTTACTAATTATATATGTAGAACTGGCTAATACTTCTAAGGTTTTCTAATTATTTATGCAACAAGCCTTGCTAATTCTATCTGGGGCTTGGAGACCCTTATCTCGTTCAGACTAACTCTACTTCTATCATCAATTGTCTGTCCTTATCTCCTTCAGTTAGTGAACTTGCTGATTCTCTAGGAGATTCTTATCTTACTCAGACAGTGTCAGCTTCCTGCCTTCTAATATCCATGTCTCATGTTGTTTGTACTGGCTTCATTCATTTACTTATGTATCAATTTTATTTTCTTCATGTTCATATTGCAATATCAGTTTTTCTCATCTCTCACAAAGGGAACCTCAAAAACTCATCTATCACATTCAAAAAATACACATTCCTGTTTGAGGATGGGAGCAGCCTTTTAAAATCGAGGCCAAGGCGCTCGAATGGCCGGGTGGCTTTTATGAGGTTGGCCTGGGCCAGGCAGTAGAACTGTGGCTTACACTCCACACAGATGTGGCAGCTCTGGGTAATTGACCTTACTTCTTCCACAGAGAACAGGTAGTTGTGTGTCCTTACAAATGGAACATCCTTGTGTGAGAGATGGGAAAATTGATCTAAAATTATGAACATGGAAGAAACTAAAATTCATCAGTTAATGGCTGTAACCAGTACAAACAGGATGAGCTTGGGGATTAGGATGCAGGAAAGCAGAGTCAGCACGATTAACATAAGAATCTTCTTTGTAACAAGAGCCACCATAAGACTAAGAAAAGGAATGGTAAGGTACAATAGAATGTAGGAAGTTGAGGTAGTCTGGATCAGATAAAGGTCTCCTAGCCCTAGATAGAAGTACCAAGTCCTACATATCTAATTAGCTAACCTTACACAGATTTATACATATTAAATTAGCCAACCCTAGATAGGATGAGTCAACCCTGCATACCAAGAGATTGTAGCCCCGAGAATCAGGAAGGTGTGAATAAGGACAATGACATGATGGGACACCCACAGGATCCTGGTCCTCCAAGTGTACTGAAACTGCACGTAGGCAGGAAGGATTGCCTATGCCAAACCCATCCAGGGGGCAGAAGAATGTAAGGGGGAGGGCACTCTGATACTGAAATCAACTGTATAAAAGTTGGGTGAGCCCCAGTGTATGTGTGTGTATTCCCAGGGTAAGGGGAAGCACCCAACTTTGCATTGTTGTTGTAATAAATGTTCTTTGTTCTCAATTTTTGTCTCGAGCAATTTCTTTAAAGGTACTTTAATTTCTAACAAATGGGGGCTCGTCCGGGATCACACTCCCTCCACTGACAGAGTGCCCCGACGATGAGAGTAGGTGCACCCCGGTTGATTCAGCTGGACTCACGGGCGATGGGTGGCTGGTCAGTGGAAGAAGCGAGTGATATCCGAGAAGAGGCATTAAGAACAAACGACGGGAGGAAGCACGCTAGAGCTTTGCTACTCGAACTCGGTAAGAGGAATTTTACTTGCCTATAAGTATGGGAATAATGAGTAGCAAGGAAGAGAGTCCTGGTTCAGGATGTGAACACCAGATAGCTACGTACAGCCCGCTTGGGTTGATGTTATCTGAGTGGGGCACGGGAAAGACCCGTGGGAAAGACAAACTGACAATGGTCAGGTATTGTTGTATTGAATGGGTTAAATGCCCGGTTAAAGGGAGCTCCGTGTACTGGCCAAAGTTCGGATCCGAGGATGAATGGATGTGTCAAGCTTTGAACATCTGGCTCTATCAAAACCAGAGAGACAATGTTGAGAGCAGGGAATATGCAGCCTGCTGGCTCAAGGGACCCATTGAACAACTGGTTTTGAATGAGAAAGAACTCAGGGATAAGAGAGAGGAGGAACCTTTTGTCCCTGAATCACAGGGGTGGGATGTGTTACATTCCCTCCCTCCACCTTATGTTCCTCCTATGCCGGCTCCTATCTTTCCTTCCCCTCCTATGACCTACCCTTCTGCACCTCCCCCTCCTCCCCCACCACTAGAGAAGAAAGAAGAGAACCGGAGTGGTATGGTGACTCGCTCACAAAGCGCTCGATTACCACCTCCGTTGACAGGAGAGATAGAACATTGTAATTCAGAACAGCGTGAGATCCCTCAGGAAGAAGGGGCAGAACCCTGCGATTCACTTCTCAGGGAACAGGAACACAAATCTATGAAACCAGAAATCAGCTGGATGCGACCCCTGCGGGAGGTTCCCGAGGGAGAAGGTCTTGGGTTCGTAAATGTGCCCCTGACCAGCACTGAAGTACGTAATTTTAAGAAAGAATTAATCTCCCTGATAGAAGATCCCCAGGGATGTGCCGAACAGTTAGACCAATTTTTGGGACCAAACCTGTATACTTGGGAGGAATTAACATCCATCTTTAAGACTCTGTTTACCTTAGATGAGCGGGGAATGATCCGACAGGCAGGCATTAGAGTATGGGATAAGGAACACCAAGGGGGGCACGAGGCGACCCCTGGAGAAGTCAAATTCCCCCTCACAAAACCTAATTGGGACAAAAATACCAGTGGTGGCCGCACACTGATGGAAGAATACAGGATTAATTTGATCAAAGGAATCAGGGAATCTGTCCCCAAAGGACAGAATTTCAAAAAAGCCTTTGAGGTTCCCCAAGGTCCCGAGGAGATCCCCTCTGCATTTCTCAATAGATTGCGCACGGCAATTCAACAATATGGGGGTCTCGACATAGAATCTCCAGCAGGGGAACAATTGGTTCTAACGGGTTTTGTTACCAACTCAGCACCAGACATCAGAAGAAAGCTACAAAAGACAGAAAATTGGCACGAGCAAGGAATTACCCAGCTACTGCAGATTGCTCAGAGAGCATTTGTCCAGAGGGCAGAGGATAAACAAAAAGGGAAAGCTAAAATTTTAATACAAACAGATAAGGATTACTGGCCAACTTCTGTACGCGGTGTGGGGAGCCACGGGTGGGGAGGTGGGGACCCCAGCAGGTAGAGGAGTAGAGGAGGATTCCGGGGACGACGTGTGCCCCCTAAAAATTTTGGGAGAGATTGGGAAACAGGACCTCTTATCTGTTTTCACTGTAAAAAAGAAGGGCACTTTAAAAAGGAATGCCCACTGCGAGCAATGGACACACGCTCCTATGCCCTGATGGAAGCTGATTACGAATAGGGGGGTCACAGTTCTCAGCCAATACACACCGTGGGGCTGCACGGAGAACCATTAGTTAATTTATGCATAGGACCCCACAGTGATAAGATGATATTTTTAGTCAATTCTGGAGCCGCCCGATCTAGCGTTCTACACCAACCCCACGGGGTTAAAATAGAAGGGACAGTTACAGTTTCTGGGGTGGGAGGACGAGACTTTCCAGTCCCAGTATTGCGAGAGGTCAGAATTCAAATGGGAGATAAGATCATAATTGAGGATCTTCTATTACTTCCCCAAGCCGGAGTATGCTTGCTAGGAAGGGATTTACAGGACCAACTGGCTATCGGTACTCGACCTTTACAATCAGGCATTGGAGTACAATTCTATGTTTTAAATGAGGAAGATCGCAAACTTATAAATCCAAGAGTATGGGCAGGAAAGGGCAATAGAGGAATCCTCGATATTCCTCCACTACAAGTCTCCTTAAAGGATACTCAACGAATTGTTAGACAGAAACAGTACCCGATTCCGATGGCTGGCCGAAAAGGTTTACAGCCCGTAATTGACCAGTTGATTCAGGACGGTATACTCGAACCCTGTATGTCTCCCTTTAATACCCCGATTTTACCTGTTCAAAAACCAGACAGCACCTACCGCCTAGTACAGGATTGAGGGAGCTTAACAAATTCATTCTTGCCCGTCACCCGGTTGTACCCAACCCCTATACCATCATGAATAAAATTGACCCCCATAATCAATGGTTTAGTGTCATTGATCTCAAGGATGCATTTTGGACTTGTCCATTAGCTACAGAGAGCAGAGACATGTTCGCCTTTGAATGGGAGAACCCCTTTACTGGCCGTAAAAACCAATACCGGAGGACTGTCCTTCCACAAGGCTTTACAGAATCGCCCAATTTATTTGGTCAAGTCCTAGAACAGGTATTAGATGAAGCTCCTCGGAGAGAAAATTGCCAACTCATACAGTACATGGATGACTTGCTAATTACAGCAAGAACTTATGAATTAGCTAAAGATTTTACGGTAGCACTTTAAAATTTTTTAGAGAAGAAAGGTCTGAGAGTCAGCGAGTCCAAACTACAATTTGTGCAATCTGAGGTCAAATACTTAGGACATCTAGTGAGTCAAGGAACCAGGAAAATTAGCCCAGAGAGAATAACTGGTATTATACAGATTCCCCCTCCCAAAAATGCCCAGGAACTCAGGAAATTCCTTGGGTTAGTGGGATTCTGTAGAATCTGGATGGAAAATTATTCTAACCTGGTTAAATTCCTTTATGATAAGATTCCCAGTATAGGAACCGAAACCCTTGACTGGACGGATGAAGAGATCAAAAATTTTAACTCTGTTAAACAGTGCCTTACGCGTGCCCCAGTTTTAGCGCTACCCGACCTAAATAAACCTTTTGATTTATACACTAATACCAAAGCTGGGGCAGCCACTGGAGTGCTCACCCAAAGCAGGGCAGGCTATAGACAACCAGTAGCTTTCCTGTCAAAGCTTTTAGACCCCGTTTGTCACGGCTGGCCAGAGTTTATACAAGCCATAGCAGCCACTGCAATTTTGGTTGAAGAAGGATGAAAGATTACTTTCGGCGCCCCTATGATAGTTCACACCCCTCATACAGTCCGCAATATTCTATTGCAGCGGGCTGGAAGGTGGCTCACGGATTCGAGAATTTTAAAATATGAAACGATCCTAATGGACAGCAATGATTTGACCTTACTTACAACCAAAACTCTCAACCCAGCAGCCTTCCTCATCTCTCCAACTAATGACCAATCCTCAAACGATTTAGAACATGTGTGCTCAGAGGTTATTGACTTACAAACCAAAATTAGGGAAGACCTAACCGATGTCCCTTTAACTGAAGGAGAAAGATTGTTTATTGACGGCTCTTCACGTTGTATTGCAGGAACCCGCTATAGTGGGTATAGTATAGTGGACGGTAAACAGGAACTACTGATCGAAGCTGGTCGCCTCCCTGGTCATTGGTCAGCACAATCCTGTGAGCTATATGCCCTCTGTAGAGCACTCCACGAACTAGAGAGCAAGGTAGGAACGATCTACACTGACTCTAAATATGCTTTTGGTGTAGTCCATACCTTCGGTAAGATATGGAAAGAAAGAGTGATGATAACTGGCAAAGGACAGAAGTTAGCCCATGAACAGTTAATTACCCAATCCCTAGAGGCTTTAACACTCCCATCCGAAATTGCCATTGTACATGTGCGGGGACACCAGACTGTTAACAGTTCTGAAGCTAGAGGAAACAGGCAGGCTGATGCAGCTGCCAAACAGGCAGCATTAGCAGAAAAGATTCACATGTACCAGCTACTGCCCACACCGATAGAGATTAAAAAGACCCCCATCTTTTCACGGGAAGAGGAGGTCTCAATGAAAGATAAGGGATTTTTCCAGACTGCCGACGGGTTGTGGTGGACAGTAGACGGACGGCAAGTCTTTAACAAAGCCATAGCCCGCCAAGTCATAGATCAGCTACATCAACAAACACATTGGGGAACCCAGTCCCTTGTTGATACCTTTGAACGTTTCCTTCACTGCCCTGGCATATACAATATTACTAAACTCGCTACTAGATCTTGTCCCATCTGTCAGAGGGTCAATAAGAAATCGATGCGCCAAGTAATACCTGGCGGTCGCGACATTGCCGTTCGCCCGTTCCAGCGCATACAAATAGACTTCACTGAACTTCCTAAAATTGGTATTTACAAATTTCTCCTCATCCTGGTTGATCATTTTACACGATGGTTTGAAGCTTTTCCCACCCCGAATGATCGCGCCAGCACTGTTATCAGAATACTCATTGAATGTGTCATTCCACGATACGGTATGATGCAGACCATTGATTCAGATCGAGGTACGCATTTCACCTCTCAGATTCTCCAGGGTGTCTGCAAGAACCTAGGAATAGACTGGCAACTACATACCCCATGGCATCCCCAAAGTTCGGGTCGAGTCGAACGTATGAATCAAACGTTGAAACTTCAACTCACCCGACTTCATGAAGAGACTGGTCTTTCCTGGATTAAATCGTTACCATTAGCCCTGATTAGAATTCGGACAGCCCCTCGTAAAGACCTTGCAGTCTCACCGTACGAGATGATGTTTGGGCTTCCATTTATGGGGTTCCACACTGATTCTCCCATCCCCGAGGCTAATGACCAATACATTTCAAAATTTTTACAAGGGCTTTCTACTTCAATCCACGACTTGAAATAAAAGGGACTATTAGCCCAAACTCCACCCTTAGACTTTCCTATACATTCTATTAAACCTGGTGATTGGGTTTATGTAAAAGCATGGCAAGAGGATCAACTAAAACCAGCCTGGGATGGTCCCTTCTGTGTACTTTTAATTACAGACACCGCAGTAAGAACAAGAGAGAAAGGCTGGACCCACATGCAAAGAATCAAACCAGCTTCTGAACCACAACATCACAACACACAGATTCAACCCTCAACCTGGCGTGCAGTTCCTCATCCTTCAGATGAGGAACTGCGCCGTGACAGAGTGCCGTAATGTTACATTTATTGTTGTATTTTTTTAACTGTTTATACATTTATTGTTGTATTTTCTAACGGTTTATACATTTATTGTCGTATTTTTTAACTGTTTATACATTTATTGTTGTATTTTAACTGTTTATTTTTTAACTGTTTATTCATTTATTGGGGTATTGTTTGTTAACTGGATATGTCACTTCAGTACTCGCTATGTTTTAAGTCCTCCTGGAATAGGGGCAGCAGAGGTTACAATTGTGATACTTTACAGTGTAGACAGGGCATAGATTTAGGGCAATTTTAATACGGACCAGGGGGAACACAGTAGCGATAGTCAGTTAACAGCCTACATAGTGATTAATCAATGTACATTCCACACACAGGGAGAGACTCACAGGCAAGCTGCAAAATACAATAAATTAACGAGAAACAACCCCCCCCCCCCCCCCCCCCAGCTTGGTCTCTTTTCATCACCCCGTGAAGGGGAGCACCAGTTACCAACAACGTGAGCTGCTTGGCACCTCAATATCAGACTCCAGACAGCCTTCGGAAATCGGTGGCCCTAGGGTTCGGGGCTGAAGAGGACATCAGATACTAGCCACAATTCAACGGAACCGCCTGACTCTCGCTACTCGTTCGCTGCTGAAGGCAGCGTTTCTCATAGACTGCTACTCGTTCGCTGCTGAAGGCAGCGTTTCTCATAGACTGCTACTTGTTCGCTGCTGAAGGCAGCGTCTCTCACAGACTTCGTCAGGACAATGCTTACAAAAGTCGGGTGGTTAAAAGACACTGCTTCAATATTTCAACGTGAATCTGCCCATGCCCATGTTCAGACGTGGCAACTTCGGACTGATGTGGGATGGACTAGACTCTTTACTGAAATCAACTGTATAAAAGTTGGGTGAGCCCCAGTATGTGTGTGTATTCCCAGGGTAAGGGGAAGCACCCAACTTTGCATTGTTGTTGTAATAAATGTTCTTTGTTCTCAATTTTTGTCTCGAGCAATTTCTTTAAAGGTACTTTAATTTCTAACACTTGTAACTCCCAGTGCCCTAGCTCATCGTGGAGGCTCTATAGCTGGGACATAGGATTGCTGGCGGTGGGGGCTCATTAAGTTTCCCTGGCCTGTACTGGATGTCGTAATCTTATGTTGACAGCTCTATTCTCCAGCGCAAGATCTTGTCATTCTTAATTTTCCCTGTTCTGATTATCAAACATGAAAGCCACGGATTTTTGATCCGTGACGAGGGTAAAATATTTCCCAGCCAGATAGTGCCTCCATAAGAGCTTGGGCCTCCTTCTCCACTGACGGCGGCCACTGGCCTTCCTGCCTGATTGAGAGTGGGAGCCAGGCAACATCCGAGGCGTCACTCTTCACCTGAAAAGGGAGTGTTTCATCCACTGCTCTCATGGTAATTTTAGCTGTGTGGTCCCGAATGTCTGTGAATGCCCGGACCGCTTCTTGGGACAGAGGAAAAGCTGAGGCTTTTATCTATCTACATACTTGGGCACCCACTGCGCATAATTTCTGGGTGTGGGGAACAGGGAGGTCCATGAGTGGGTGCATGCGGGCAGGCTTTGAGGCTATTTCCCCCGTTCTGTACTATATACTCCAGTCGTACCAGTTTCTTTACCCCAAACACGCACTTATTCTTGTTATGTTAGGTTCCGTTCTTTTGCTGCTTTGAAAAATCTTTCCAGATTAACATCATGGTCCCTCTGCAAGTGTCCACAAATGGCGACGTTGACTAGGTATGGGAAAACAGCCTCCAGGTGGTAGTCGTCCACCAGGCGGTCTATCTCCCTCTGGAAAATCGAAACTCAGAACGGGAGCTGGAGGAACTGGTACAGCCGGCCATCAGCCTCGAATGCTGTAAAAGGCCTGTCTCTCTCACCTATCAGTATCTGGTGGTACGCAGCTTTGAGGTCTATGGCTGTTCACCATATCTGTAATGCGAGGGAGGGGGTAAGCATCTAACTGCGTAAACTTGTTGATGGTTTGGCTACTGCTATGTTCTATAATGCCCTCCTGCAGTAATCTGCACACCTCAGCCCTCATGAATGCCCTATCCTTGAGGCTATACCTCCAGCTCTGGGGGGCGATTGGTTTACAGTCAACAGTGAGATGTGTGAACAGTGGTGGGCTCTCAATATTTAAGAGTGACAGATTGCAGTTCTAGCGGGATTGTGGCCCGTTATGGACAAAGGTTAAACTCTCCAGCTGGTAGCAGAAATCCAGCCCTAACAGTACTAGGGCGCAGAGCTGTTCAAGGACCAGCAGTTTGTAATCCCTGTACTCCCTTCCATTAACTCACAGCAACACTACACAGTACCCCTGTCCTGTTCCCGAGCGACTGTTCGAGGCTAAGAGGATCTGATGTTATCTGTGACCCACATTCCACGACCGTTCTGTGATCTATAAAGTTCTCTGTGCTGCCACTATCAAACAAGCAGCTAACTTTATGTCCATTTACTCTTACATGTGCTGTGGCGTCTGCCAAACTGTGTGGACTGGTCTGATTTAGTTGGAGTGTACCTAGCGTTGTCTCCTCATATTCGTCCTCTCCCACGATGTTGTCCTCAGCCCGGTGTCCCTTCTGGTCCAAATGGCACTGTGAAAAGATCTGCTGCTGGAGAAGAAGCACTTTCTCGCCTCTCATTACCATACGAAAAGGGTCTGGCGGGAGCCCGAGGGCTTTTGCATAATACCCCCAGCTTTCCACCTGTGGAGCCTTGTCTTTAGCTGGGTAGCTATTTGTTCTGACCACAGACCAAGCACTTCACGGGGACTCGAGCCGCAGCCAACTCGGAATTAATTGTTCCCCCCCCCCCTCTCTCTGAGGGGCTCGTGAGTCTCACAGGGTGGGGTTTGGGGACCAGGCACTGGGGGGTCGGTAGCAAATTCTTGTAGATCCTGGTTAACATTCTCCATCACTTCGACAATCGTCATCGCCTCCTCCAGTTGGCTTTTCTTTCTCAGTCTGCCTGATTTCTGTGACCTGACTCCTGCCGGGAACAGACTCATGCAAAACATGTGCAGGTTCTGTTCCCCAGTGAAGTTCGGGGACAGGCTGCCCTTCTCGGCTCCGCAGTCAGGCCGGTCCGGCCTTAGGTGCGGGAGGGGAGACATTCAGTCACCGCCGCTGCGACGGCAGGTAACAGTAATGCGTTGGCAGTTCTCCGGGCATCATGCTCCTGTGCCCGGCTCTGGAGTGGCTGCATGTCAATATACTGTATATTCAACAGGCTGGTGTCTCGAACAACAATGACAGGCGCAGAGGCTTTCAACAGGAGGGAGGGGGAGAGAGAGAGAGAGAGCCACCGCATTTCCCTATTAAAACCTTTTGCTAACCCAGGTACAATGAACCCGGCTGTGAGAACCGGTGCTGATTTAGAGAAAGTGCCCAATACACACGCAGATCTTTAAAACTAGCCCAATTGTGCGTGAACCCCGCCCAACGGTCAACTTTAACAGGCAGGTCACAATCTCACTGCTATTATCACACGCCGCTGCAGACATCCTCTCTCACACACACGCCCTTCAGCCCTGATCTCCTGCGTCCGTCTCTGTCAATCCTTTCTCCCTCCGACCACCGACATTCCAATGCCTCAAGTGTTCACCATTAGAACAAAAGTTAAACGCATTCAATTATACTTCAATCCAGTACTGTTGCTTTAAATCCTCTTTCAAGTGAGCACCTTGACTCTTCTGATCCGGAATTCCATCATATTGAAGTTGCTCTGTGGCGGGGTGAAATGCAAATTAAATTAATTAGTTTCTCAAGTTACTCGCGAGAGGTAATTTAATGATCCTGGAAGCGACGAGTTTCCACCCAGAATGTTATTGCCAGGTTAACCTGGCTCACACTGGCTGGCCCACTGAGCTCATTTTGGGACGGCGGTCCTTGGAAGTGTGACTGAGCCACCTGGTGCCCAAAGTGTAAACTAGGACACATCCATGCCATGCTGAGAAACGCTGAGCAGAAAGTTAGATACAGCACGGTAACAGGCTGTTCAGGCCCACGTCGCCCGAATACAGCCAAGTGGCTAATTAACCTACTCACCCCGTGTGTCTTTGGAATGTGGGAGGAAACTACAGCACAGGGAAAACCTATGTGAGAGATAATAGAATATAGGAAGTAAAGCTAGTATGAACGAAATAAGGAATATTAGACTAGACGAGAGGAAGTTAAGTAAGTGCTGAGCAGGGATGAATTCCGATAAGTGTGAGGAAGGGTTACGCAAGTTTCATAGAATAAGAATTAGCAAGTTCTGATATATAGTAAGTCCTGGGGGTTGAGATGTGTGAATAAGGACAAAGGCAGATTCATGAATAAGGACAATTGCCAAACCAATCCAGGAAGCAGAAGAATGTTGGGGGGGGGAGGGTACCTCTACACTGAAATGAACTGTATAAAAGTTGGGTGAGCCCCAGTACGTGTGTGTATTCTCAGGGTAAGGGGAAGCACCCAACTTTGCACTGTTGTACAATAAATGTTCTTTTGTTCTCAATTTTTGTCTCGAGCGAAATCTGTGAAGGTACTTCTGTTTCTCACACCTAGAAACGTACAGAATGCGGTGAATTCAAACCCAGGTCGTTTCTGGGGGGGGGTTAAGACAACAGCTTGAAGCAGAGTTCCAACACCTTGCCTGAACTCAGCCTAGGGAAGGGCTTCAAATTCACTTGAAGCCCTCAATCACTCCAGTGAGAAAGCAGTCTCAGCCAGGAACAGTTACAGGAAAATTAGGTTGGGAAGACATCAGCAGGGAAGGGGGCCATTTGTCCCATCAAATTCATGCCTCGTATAACAGCCCATATCAGTACTATTCCCCAAAGCCCTTCACATCCTCTTCAGTGACCCTGGGTATCCCTTGCTCCAGCTTTGAAAGGGTGAGTCACTGCTGAGTACAGCTGGGATGATTGTTAACAATAAGTCGCAATAAATGTGGAAAGACTCGAGAAATGGTGCACTGAGCCCCAACGTGGACAAGGCAGATTGTAGACTTCAGGAAGATCAGGGATGATCACTCTGCACAACACATTAATAGCTTCGTGGTGAAGAGAATGGAGAGCACCAAGTTCCTCGGAGTCCACTTAAGAATGGACCTATCCTGAACACATCTGTGAGAGATGAGTAAACTTGACATGAAAATATGAAAGATGGGGAAATATGAAAGATGGGGAAAGATGGGGAAACATGGAGTGATGGATTAAACCAGTATGAACAGGCTAAGCATGGAAATTAGGATGCAGGAAGCAGAGTCAGCCTATGTAAGATAAGAACCTTCTAGCCCACCGTATGAATAAGATAAGGAGAGGCAAGGAATAATAGAATGTAGGAAGTAGAGGTAGTCTGGGTGAGATAAGGGTCTCCTAGCCCTAGGCAGAAGTACCAAGTTCTACATATATAATTAGTAAGCCTTACACAGATTTATCAAGTTATGTATATTAAATTAGTAAACCCTAGACAGGATTAGCGAACTCTGCATATGAAGAGACTGTAGCTCTGAGAGTCGGAAAGGTGTGAATGGGGAAAAGGGCAAGGTTTGTGAATAAGGACAATGAGGATAATGACATGAGAAGACACCGACAGGATACCCCCTAGTCCTCCAAGTTCACAGAAACTGCACGCATGTAGGCAGGAAGGATTGCCTATGCCAAACCCATCCAGGGGGCAGAAGAATGTAAGGGGGAGGGTATTCCTAGACTGAAATTCACTGTATAAAAGTTGGGTGAGCCCCAGTGTATGTGTGTATTCCCAGGGTAAGGGGAAGCACCCAACTTTGCATTGTTGTAAAATAAATGTTCTTTGTTCTCAATTTTTGTCTCGAACAATTTCTGTTAAGGTACTTCTATTTGTAACACATCCATTACCCGCATATCTACTCTGGACCCCTCTGCCTCTATGTGCACAAGGACAGATTCCCCTTGTCCTCACTTATCATTCCACCAGCCTCCAAGTCCAACATATCCTCCTCCGCCATTTCTGCCACCTACTATGTGATCCCACCATCAGATACGAGCATCGGATTGGAGGATCAATCCACAGAACTGTAAAAGTGGCAGAGAGGATCACTGGGGCCTCTCCCCACCCCAATAATGATATTTACCAGGATTGTTTAAAGAGAGCTCACAAAATCAGTGAGGACCCCTACCACCTCACACAGCACCTTCCAGCTACTGCCATCAGGAGGTACAAAAGTATGAGACCCAGAACCATAGGTTGAGGAACAGCTTCTTCCCACAAGCAGTGAGACTGCTGAATGACTGATGAACTGCTATTTAGGAATAACATTTATGTATACAGATTCTGCGTAGAAGTATTGTTGGTCTGTATGTGTGTTTGCATTGTTTTGCACTGTGCACAGAGAACAGTGTTTTGTTGGGTTGGATTGTAACAATCAGATGATGAACTTGAGCTGCATTCTAGTTATCTTACTGACATTTGAGGCTTTGCATTCTCATGGTTATAAGATGAAAATTCTGAAAACCACACCATTGTGCAGCACCTTTCTGAATTGGGTTCAGAATGGTATCCAAAACTCGACCCCATGAGGTGAAGAACCTGTCTGACCACTGTGAGAAGGCAGTAAGCCTTCAGTCCTGCAGCAGGAGTTGGTGGATGACTGGAGTCTGGGATGTTGTCTTCCTGGAGGATGGTCAGAGATCACCCTTGGAGTATTGCATCTGTTCTGGTCATCTTATTACAGGAAGGATATAGAAGCTTCAGAGAGGGTGCAGAGATTTAATGAGATGTTTCCTGGAATGGCGAACATGTCATAGGAAGCAAGGTTGACAGAATTGGGGATTTTCTCTTTGGAATGAAGGGTGAGAGGTGATTTAATAGAGGCATACAAGATTAAGGCGAGTAAAATTTAGGGGAGAGATCATCAAAGACTTAGATACATGAGTGTAAGAAAAATAGAGGATTATGGGTACAAGGTAGGGAAGAATTAGCTTATTGTTGTGAGCTTTTTATAGGTCAGCACAGTATCATGGGCCAAAGGGCCTGTATTGTGCTGTTATGTTCTTTATTCTAATAGGGGAAAAAAGAGATGAAAACAGAGATAGTGTAATAAGGCAAGGGTGGGAGAGAGCAAGGGGTAGGGAGGGAAAAAAAGTGATTCCATCCCCCTATTACCCATACATTTCTCCCACCCAAACTCCTCCCCCAGATATTTCTCCCACCCATCCCTTCTTTTTCCACCTGTCTGTCATCACTCTCCTAATGGTTTCCATTAATTTCTTGACTTATCAGATTCAAGCACTTTTAACCTGTGTTGTCATTTACCACTATCTCTGCCTCTTGTGCTCCATGCTTTTTTCCCCATTATCTGCCTCTGCCCATCATCCACCTGCTGTTGTCTCCCAACCTGACTTCTTCCATCCATCTTCCTCTGCCCCTCCTCAGTTCACCAATCGCATACACACCCCATAATACCAGCTATCTTCCCTCTCCACTCTCAGTCTGATATTGCTCGACCTAATGAGCTCTTTCAACACGATTTTTTTCCGCATTAAACACAACAAATTCATGCATAATTTTTGAAAGTTTTACTGAACAGTCGAAAGAACGTAACAGAGGGAATGCATCAACTTCAACAATTCCACTTTTTTAAACAGCCAGTAACTTTTAAGATTATTATTAGGCTCATAATGACAAAAAACAGGAAAGACAAAGATTATCATCAGTCTGAATTTCATTTCACGAGACTATGATCTACAAATTGTTACCAGGCAATTATACCAAATTGTATCCTTGACCAATGAACTAGATGGAGGGGAAAATGACATCAGGCCAAATAAGATCCCAAACATTTTGCACTAATACCCCAAGCAAATTTATACTCCCAGAGAATCATTTTGTGATCATAGCTACAGAATATGCAAGTAAATTCAAAGAACTGGAGAAACATTACAGTGCAAGGTCTACAATGAAGTTGAGGAAGGATTTTTAATGTTGCACAGCACAATTCAACAAAGATCAACTTACGTCTCACTGCTTCATGGTATTTTCAAAAACACCCAAATGCGCTTCAAATAAGAAAATATCAATCCAAGTTGTTTTGCAAAGGAAGATTTCCCAAACAATAAAAGAATTGACTGGATGGTGAGGTGGGCATGAATTCCCAGTCTTAACTGAATGAAGGAAGTAACAATGCCAGAAGCATGAAAGAACTTTGCTTTAACTTGACATGTTTGTGTTAATTATATTTTACCAATTACAAATGTCTCCTGAATTTATACTTTACAGCCAAGTTAAAATCTGAGCAACAACGAAAGACAGATGCTCACGTTAAGGGGGCTGACTTCCTAGAGAACTGTCTGTCCCACAACTTTCCATAAGCAAAGTGGTGCCATCTCTGCAAGTATCCAAAAAACACAAGTTGAAAGAAAAGTTTTTTTTTTAAATCTCTTTACCTTTGTTTCACATAAATTCTGTGGGAGAGAATTTTATTTCAGGACTCAAATTTTTGGTTAGTAATTTGTGAATTTTGTAAGGGCAAATGTTCATGACTCAAACAGCCAAATGCAAGGTTGCCCTGCACAAATAATTTGAAAGAGTTCATTGGAGACACACGAGAGACTGGAGATGCTGGAAAATGAAGCTAAGCCTGCTGGAGGAACTCGGTGGGTTGACCAGCATCTGTGGGAGAGTGGATGAAACATTCCTTCCTGAAACCTCAACCATTTTTTAGCCCACTGATGCTGCTCGACCCACTGAGTTCCTCCAGGTGACTGTGTCTTGAAAAGTTAACAATTCTTCCAAAGAGTAATGTGATTCAGGGAGAAAAGTGAAATGTTTAAAGGGGAAGATAAGAAGGAACTTCTTCATGCAGAAAGTGGCAAGAGCGTGGAATGAGCTGCCAGTGAACGCAGGCTCCATTTTGACAATTAAGGTAAATTTGAAAAGGTACATGAATGAAAGGAGTATGGAGGGCTATGATCCAATTGCAGAACATTGGGACTGGGCAAAATAATAGTTTGGCAGACTAGATGGGCTGAAGGGCCTGTTTCTATGCTGGAGTTTTCTATGGCTCTTTAAAAATATGTGGCATTATTGATTAAAATCCAACTGAAACAACCTTCAGAGAATTCATGGTGAAAAGGAAAGAGTTAAAGACAACTACTGAACAAAAGATCAAGGCCAATGCCTTGATAAGCAATTATGGGAAGGAAGAACTGAGAGATTGGATGATGAATGATAATTAAATCAACATTTCACACCCTAACCAGCAACATATATCATGAATGCTTTAGCCAATATTAGATCTCACTCGATCAAACCTGCTCACTCGCGTGTTTGAAATGTCTTGCACCATCACTTCCAACTGCCAGCTCTACAAATTATGCTGGTGCAGACTGATAATTCTTCCATTTTTAGAAAAAAAAAATCTCCTTTCACTGCTAAAAACCCTTTATTTCATTACAGTCCATGTTATTCATTGTACATCTAGGGCAAGGGGGTCAGGGACATGCATTTCAGGATTCTTATGCTGTACTATCAGAATATCTGCGGACTCTCCAAGTTTGGGAGAACGAACAAGAACATTAAATTCTGAAGAACAGACACTTGTCCCCAGAAAGAGCATGGAACGGCATTAAACTGCTGGAACCTGCAGGATATTTATATTTCCCCAAAACCTGGATGACTTATCATTCTCTGGAACCTAGATAATTTTCCTGTTCCTAATAGTAAAGTTGGGATCAACTCAGATGGCCCTGTACAGCATATGGATCTGTCGCTGAAAAATGTGTTCTATTCGGGTCATGAGCAATGGAGCCGAGTCAGCAGGTAACTCTATGCTTATTCCCCAACTGGAACACATTGCTTAGAAACTCATCCATATGTTGCACAATGGCAATTTGCAGAATTCAGTTCCATTGGAGCGAATGGTACCAAATTTCAGGTGGAGTAGGACGGGCAGTTTCTACTAGATAATCACAATTTTTACTAGCATCAAGCATCGAACGACTATCATCAATTCTTATTCCAATCTGTTGACAAATCTTGGCAACCATTCTCATTTTCTTTGAATTGTCTCCTGTTTCTCACAACAGGACAATTACAAAATGCACGACAATGTTTTACATGAATGGATTAAACGTGACCCTCATTATTGAACATTCTGGCCATGCCTCCATCCTGGGAAAAATGGCCGAGAGAGCAACTGGAACGGCCCAGGCCAGCCGAGAAGACACACAAATATTCTCAAAACTTGCCTTGCAAAAGGGTAGAAGCAAAAAGCATTAAAACATATAGCTATTTACATTCCACAACAATGAATGAAGAAGTTGCTTGGAGCTTTAAAGATAAATAAATTCTTAATTAATTTTTTTATGTGCTTTTACTTTTAAATGATTTTGTTCCTTATTTTGTTGCACTGTATCTGTTGAACCTTTTTGAGAAGTATAAAAACGGCAATAATTTTTCTGGAACTTTTTTTCAACTCTGATTACATGCATTTTTTTTAAATCACCTCCTTGTTAAAAAAAACACACTGAAATGATTGAGGAAAAGAGACGGTTCCTCACAGGACCATTTCTTTAAGGATCATCTCAGGGGTAACCTCTTTCCTGGCTTGACCACGCAGTGTAGTCAGCTCCCTACCGTCATCAACTGGTATAATCTTTACCATGTACTTGGAAGCATTCTCTCCTGGCTCCTTTGTAACAAGGGTCACATCAGCTGCAGAGGAAGAAAGAGCACATGAAAGTTCAATTCTGTAAATGGCAAAAAAAGGTCAATTAAAGGTACAAAATGGTGAATGATAGAAGAGAGAAAGGTGATTGGGTAGGATTGAGAGGTAAAAAGAAAAATTCAGAAGAGCAGAAAAAAAAATCCAGGATACAAATTTACAAAGAAAGCAGCAGGCAGAAGAAAAATTCCAGAAGAGAGAGAAAACACAAAAGTGCTGGATGAACTCAGCAGGTATCGGAGCATTCATGGGAGGTAAAAATAAATAACTAAGTTTCAGGTCTGAGTCCTTCTTCAAGGTGCCTGTCTGCTTCTTTGCTCACACCTTTAAGGGCAATGGCCTGAAATACTAGTTATAAATCTTTACCTCCTCAGAACGATGCAAGATCTGCTGAGTTCCTCCAGCATTTTACAGCAGAAAAAGAGAATAAAAATTTGAGAAAAATCAACCAAAAAATGTTAATAGGCTAGTTTATTAGGTGATGAAATTGACAAACATATGTTGGCCTGCATTACAGATCATTTTGAGTCCAAGAATTGAGACACCTTGCTGAGATATATAAAGCCCTGGTGAGAGTACATCAACAATGTTAGGAGGGTTGGTATCCCTACCCAAGGAAGATTATACATGTGATAGAGAGAATGTGGCAAAGAATTTCCAGAATAATTCTTTGCATGGGAGATTTGTAAGGATGAGAAATTAGGCAGGATGGACCTGCACTCTCTTCAATTTGGAAGAAAGTGGGTTGATCCAATGAACACACACAAAATCAACAGTTAGTCTCCAAAAAAGATGTTGGGCCACACACAGAAGAGAGAAAAAAAATCTTCAGAGGGTGGCGTATCTTTGGAATTCATTACACAAATGGGCAGTGAATGTTCAATAAATTGAGACAGTCGACGATGATCTTTAGATATTCATGATAAGGGAACCATAGTTAGTGCAAGAATCTAATGGTTGCAAGTTCTATGACAATAAATCTGAACTTTGAAAGTGGTATTGAGGAAATACTGATCAGCCGTGTTCCTGTGGAATGTCGAAGCAAGCATAAACTGCCTAGTAGCCTACTCCTGAGTTATTTAAAAAAAGAAGCAAAAGTGAACAAGAAAGTCTGCAGATACTGGGGATGGATGCATTACACAAACATGCTGGAAAACCTCAGCATGTTACACAGTGTTCATAGGAAGTAAAGGGTAACCAATGTTTCAAGCCTTGGAATTATCAAAAAAGCAGAAAATCGATAGAAATTAATCAGAAAAAGGAAGAAGGGACAAATAAAGCAGAGAATGTAAATTCACCCTGCCATGGGAAAGTCATAACTATAAGTATTTTAATTGGAAAAAGATGGTAACAGTAAACCTGACCATGAAAAGGTAAACCAGGTGCAGTCAAAAAAATGTTTGCCAGGACCTTTGAGGACCACATCTTCCTTTCCATTGTTATTGTTCCATTATTTTCACTGACCTCTCTGCCCCATATTTGCAGTAATAAAATGGCGAAGCAAGGACAAACTCTTCATAAGAAACATCCAAGAACAGACAGGTTATCTATCAAAGGAAGAATTCAGATATGCCAAATAAACAAGCAAGAGCAGTGTGCTGGGAGAAGGAAGGCCAATGTGCTACTTGCTCAAACTTGACCAATCATCTTTTTATTTCAGGCAAGCTCCTGGTTGGTGAGGATGTGGTAACAGTTGAACAACTAGGTAGGTACAGGGTGCCAGGTGCTGCAACGTTGGATCCCTAAGAAAAATACAGCAGTTGCTAAGAACTGGAGCACTGTACCTGAGGCAGTAAACTGAAGGTGATCATCTCTTAAAATGAAGGGTGAGTATCCAAGAAACAAGAGTATATGAGAGACATAATCATCTGAAAAATGAATGCTGTAATAACCTATCATTTCTGTGACATTTTTCTGTCTCCTTAAACAGTATGAAGCATTATACCTGATTTTCCTTTAATATCTTGCTTCTTTTCAACTACATTTGATTGGATATGCTTCTCAGTGAGGGTATCATTAGATAGTTTAATGACCTTTGAGGTCTTTGGCTCAACTGACAATTCATCTGCAATAAAAAGAAGCATGCCATTAATGCAGGACAGTTTCCAGATACAGACGTGAGCTCAAAAAATTATACTTTTTGCCCTGTATATTCACTGACTGACAGTTGTATCCAAAAATCATTCACTGAAATTGAAGAAATCTGGAGTTCGAAATATTAAACATCAAGATGTGGAATTAAGCAGTAAGATTACCAGCATAAAAACTGATCTAGATCAGTGGTTCTCAAACGTTTTCTTTCCACTCACATACCACTTTAAGTAATCTCAAAGCCATCATTGCTCTGTGATTAGTAAGGGATTATTTAAAGTGGTATGTGAGAGGGACAAAAAGGTTGAGAACCGCTGTTCTCAACCCAATTGTTACTGAAATATTTTGCTTGAGAAAACTTTCTTTTGGAGTTATGAAACCACACAATTAGGTACAATTAACACAGTGGTTTTCAAACTTTTTTTTCCACTCACATACCACCTTAAAAATCCCTTACTAATCACAGATCACCTATGGCAAAGGTGGACAGGTGGGAGGATAGAAGAGAAAAAAAGCTGAGAATTGAATGGGAGAGAGCAGAGGGGAATTCTCCATAAAGAGAAAAAGGAAGTCGAGGATATGCAAAGATCAGAATTGGAGAATGCAGAAATCTTGGAAGGTCATCGATCTAGAAGAGATTGTAAATATAAGTAAGAGGAAGTCCTTCAAGGGATATGAATACGAGGATGAGCATTAAAAAAAATGAAACCCTACGAAACTAGGAGGTAATGTGAATTAACAAGCCTGAGACTGATTAGAATTTGATGACATATAGGATTTGGGCAAAGGGTCTCCGTTTTCACGTGGTCTCATATTCAGGAAGCTGCAAATTTGAGGGGAAGGACATCTACTGCCTCCAGGATGTCATGGACAACAGTCACTTTGATATGGCCTTCAAGATGCTCCAAGAGAAAAGGAACATGGCTCCACTCTCACTATTCAAGGCACAACCATTCTTCACCTTTCCAACACAGAAGACAAGACTGATAACAATGTACATGTTCAACCTACATATGCAACTCACAGATGTGCTCACCTTCCTGGGCCATTATATCGAGGGGACAGGGACTTTCATGGATGTTAAAGACACGTTTGGAATCTGGACCAGCAAGAGGAAAGTGAAGGTGAAGCTGAGGGAGGACAGCAAAGGGGCCATCATCCACCCCACCTCCCCCCTTACTGGAGAGAACCGTGGAAACCTGGTTTACATAACAGCCCAGGGTGTTCAGAAACTGCAACAAACCTGGTAATGTGATAGCCAAACTCAGCATAGTCATCTGCAAGAACTACAAGCAGGAAGGCCACCAGACCAAGGACTGTGTAAGAGCAAGTGCTGCAACTTGTGTGGGGAAGCAAGCTACCTCTACAGAACTTGCCCAAAACATGTAGCCACCTATACACAGGCAACAAGGGCAAAAGGTCAACATCACCACCCCCAGAGAGCCAAAACCCTTCAACCTCAAATGTGACCCCAGTAGACCAGAGGGAGTGAGGAGACTACAAGCACATCCACCTCCAACCCTCAAACCCCAACCACCAGGCCAGAGGCCCTTCTTGTGGAGATAGAGTCGATGGAGGTGGGAGATGAGGAGGAAAAATGACAGTGAGAAAAAGAAAGAAAATTCAAAGAGTCCCATGGAAGAAACTGGCAACTGACAATGCAAAAGCAGTTGGAAGAAAATGGTCAAGGTGCAAACTGAAAAAAGCAACCTCTCATTGTCCGAGGATGAATCCAGTACAAGCACCGAAGACAGAAGAAGAGGCAAGATGGTTGGGGGGAGAGGCAGGTGGTGGAAAAAAAGGAGGATCATGGGTTACAAGTAAGCCCAACTATGGGATGTAGAGGATCCACCAAACAGCAACTCCAGGAGACTGGGAGCAGTCAAGAAGCTGTTGCTGCCCAGCTCTGGGCGACTGGGAGCAGTGCAAAGGCAGTCACCTCCCAACTCCGGGAAAAGGAGTATATAAGTGTATTGGAGGATTTAAACCATGTTTTTGCTCCTGCAAGGCTGAGAATCAGTAACCTGCTTGAGACTCAGCAGACATAAGCTAAATTCCACCATGGGGCCCAGAGATGCAATTGTCTGACAAAAAGACATCTGTGTACCAAGAACATTTAATCTTCCTGGTTGTTTTGGTCACAGTCTTTCAGGCAGAGACCTAACCTTGACGCAAAATAAACCACTGTATTCAAAGTGATAAGCTGAAAGTTGTGTTATTCGATAGAAGCCTAGGCATGCTAGCTTGCTCACTTATCTTTCTTTTTGTGCTGGGAATAGGTGCTTGGGTAAGCAGTTTTTGGGTAATATAAGCCATGGTCTTGCTGCTGAAGTGGGAGACTCTCCGAGAGGTGGCAACATCTCTCAGCAAGAAGAAGAACTTCTAGAGTCTAGCCAACGTCCTGGTCGGGGGAGGTGGAGAAGCTGCTACCGGCGCCCTGACAACCTACTACAAGTGTGCGGTCGTTGCCTCGCTTCAGCAGTTGGGACCAGTCCAGGTGTTGATAAGTATAATTGATAAATATAATTCCAGAGGAAGATCACTCCCTGTTTCTGAGCCCAAAATCATTGCTACAGTTCACCAAAGTGATGCGCATGAGGGCTTGGGCTAATTGATACTGGGCTGCAAGGATTGTGAACTGGAGACTCGAATAAACAATGGACATTAAAATAGCAACCCTCAATGTGCGCAGTGTCAAATGAACTACGTGATATGTAAGTGCTTTGTAATATCTTGCTGAGGTCAACGCAGAAGTAACTTTCATACAGGGGTGTAGCCTGCCTCATCTCAGGAACTATCGGAGGTGGTCGAGATTGTGGGCCATAGGTTGTCTGTATGTTTGGGGGGCAGTGGGGTGGTGTGGAAATGATTGAGGTGCATCTGATCTGGTATCTTGGTGCAGGGAGACATCTTTGTAATCACCAAGGTTAAGGAGGTGGTTTGCGGGAAGTCTTGTGGTAGATCTAACGTATGACACCCCACTCCGCCAGATCAATGTATACACCTCGCCTGTGTGGTGCGAGAGACTGGCCATCTTCCAGCAATTTCTACCGTCGCTGGCAACATCCAGGCCAGAAGTTCTGGCCAGTGACTTCAACTCTGCACCATTGCTGTGCTGAATGATCTAGCAGTGTCATCAGTAGACTGGACAACTTCTCCAGACTCTTGATGGACATGGTAAAGGTTGCATACTTCTTCAGCAACCTGAAGGTGGAGCACAGCTTCAATCCACCTGGTCGAGAAAGGATACTTCTACCCAGTAACAGAGAGATTTCCTCTTTATGTCGAAGGCCATCACAGTCAGAACCACCAACATCATGCTGGCCAATGCCTCCTGTGCCTCCTGCCACCTACAGGAGGAACAGAGTGGGCAACGGAACAAAGATGCTGAACATGAAGTTGCTGACCTCAGAGAATGCAAAGGAACTGAACGAGTACACTGACTGGAGAACCATGAAACCCTTATTTGACTCTGCAGAGAATTAGTGGGAAGCAACCAAGGAAAACAACAAGAGATTCTTTATCCTCAAATATATTCAGACAGCAAGACAAAGGCAGATAACTGCCCCAATTCCAGACTGACCAGCAGCAACTTCCCCTTCTGAAGTCAAGAGGGATGGATGTGAGAAAGAAACTCTTGAGGGGTGAAGAGCCAGCAAACTGCGCCATTCACTTTGGAGTCCTCCAAAATCATCTTCCAATCCAGAGTCTGCACAGAGGAGCAGGATGAGATTTGCTCACGTTTCTTCTTCCAAAAGGTTCACAGAGGAACCTTTGTCATCCACAGCCTCAAGGAAGAGGGCAACTCAGCTACATCCTTGCAGATGGGCATACAAAGGAGCAGCAGATCCTTTTATGCTGAACTGTACAACATGAAGGAAACAGGCCTCCCAAAACTTCCTGTCTTCTATCATGGTGGTCTTAGATGGTAACAACCAAGATATTCTAGACCAGCCAATTACTCTGGGGATGCTAATGGACTCCATTCCTTTGCATTGAGGAAAACTCCCAAAAGCAATGGCTTAACGGTTGAGTGTTCACAGGTCTGTGTTTATACACTATGCTCCTGGCAAGCAGTAAGTCAGACTCCATGAGGAAGGGTATCATCACCCTCATCTTCAAACAGAAGGGGAGAAGGAGTGTATCAGGAATTGGAGACTCTATTCATTGCTAAACATTGACTACAAATTCCTGTCTAAAGCCATCACCACTCAAGTCAAGTCTGCCCTAGGACAGGAGATCCACCCAGACCAAATGTGCATGGTTCTGGGCAGGAAAATATCTGATAGATTTGCGCTGCTCAGAGATACCGTGGCCTACATGTAGGATGGGGCAGGAGGGTGGAGTGTACAACTGCCTGGTCAGTTTTCAGCTGGATATCACACACAGTACATGATGGAAGTGCTGACTAAAAAGGGTTTTGGGGAGGGAATCAAAACAGAATTTAAACTGATCTACATGGACATCACAGCTAAGAGGCAGGAGTAGGGTAGCCGGGTGACAATCAGGAGAGGGAAAGGGAACAGACAGGTAGTACAGGGCACCCCTGTGGCCATTTCCCTCAATAACAAATATACTATTGTGGATGCTATTCAGGGGACAACCAGGTCTCTTGCGAATGGAGTCTGGTCTGGTGGCTAAAAAGGTCAAGAAAAAGAAGAGGTGAGCTGTAATGATAAGGATGCCATAGTTAGGGGAACAAGATGGTATGTTGCCTCCCTAGTGCCAGGGTCTGCGATATCTCAGATCGAGTTCACAGCATTCTCAGGAGGGAGGGTGAGCAGCCCAATGTCGTGGTCCAAGTAGAGACCAATAACATGGGTAGGAAGGGTGATGAGGTCCTGCAGAGAGTTCAGGAAATTGGCCCAAAGTTGAAGGACAGGTGATCTCAGGATTGCTAGCCATGCCAAATGCTAGTGAAGTTAAAACTAGGATACTGCAGTTTAACACAAGGCTAGAGACATGGTGCAGGAGGGAGGAATTAAAGTTTCTAGATCATTAGACTGTCTTCTAAGGAAGGTAGGACCTATCCCGACAGGACGGTTTGCATCTGAATTGGAGGAGGAGTAATATCCTGGTGGGAAGGTTTGCTTATGCTGGACTGAGGGAGTTTAAACTAGATTTGCAGGGGGATGGGGGGAAGTGCCAGAGGAGGAGAGTGGAGGAGGGAAAAGGTTATGTGAAAATTGCATGTAATATTAGAAGTGAAAGGGTTGTAGAAATATTCTCAGGTACATCTATTTCAAGTAAGAAGTACTCTCAGAAAGGCAGACAAGCTTGCTGTGAATTGGCTCGTGAAATTATAACATTGTGGTCATTAGTGAAACTTGGTTGCAGGAAGGGCAGAACTGGCAGCTCAATGTTCTGGTCTTAAGTTGTTTCAGATATGGTAGAACGGATGGGTGTTGGGGGGGATAAAAGGGGAAGGAGTGGCATTGCTCATCAGGGAAAATATTAATACCAGAGGGCTCATTTACTAAGGCTATATAGGTGAAGCTGAGGAACGGAAAAGGTATAAAAGCACACAAATGCTGGAGAAACTCAGCAGGTCAAACAGTGCCTTTAAGTAGCAATGGTGAAGATACATCACCAACGTTTCGGGGTTGAGCCCTTCATCAAGGTGTGTTTTTTCACTTAACCACAGTTGTGTTTTACCAACAGGAAAGGTACAAAGCGAGAATTGGAGGAGCAAGTCTGTAGAGAGACAGGAGACAGCTGCAGGAAACATAAGGTTGTGATAGCAGGAGATTTTATTTTTCATCATATTGACTGGGACTCCCAGAGTGTAAAAGGGCTGGATGGTTTGGAGTTTATCAAATGAGTTTAGTAAAGTTTTCTAAATCAATATATAGAGGTACCATCTACAGAGAGTGAAAGACTGGATCTCCCATTAGGGAACGAGACAAGGCAGGTGACAGAAGTATGTGTAAAGGAACATTTTGGGTCCAGTGATCTTAAACTAAATCTTAGTTTCAATTACGGAGAAGGATAGGTCTGGTTCTTCGGTTGAAATTGTAAACTGGAGAAAGGCCAATTATGAGGAAATGACAAAGGATCTAGAATGCCTGGATTGGGATGTTGTTTTCTGACAAGGATGTGTGAGGTAAGTGGATAACCTTCAAAGGTGAAATTTTGAGAGTACAGAGTTTGTATATTCCTGCCAGGATTAAAGGCAAAGTTAATAGGTATAGCGGACCTTGGTTTTTGAGGGATATTGGGGATATCTGGTTCGGAAAAAGAGAGAGGTGCATAGCAGGTATAGGCAATAAAGAGCAAATGAGGGACTTGAGGAGTATAAATTGCAAGAAAAACTCAAGAAAGAAATCAGGAAGAATGCTTTGAAAAACAATGTGAATGAAAATCCTAAGGGTTTCTACAGGTATATTAAGAGCAAAAGGATAGTAAGGGACAAAATTGGTCCCCTTAAAAGTCAAAGTCATCAGCTATGTATGGAGCCAAACAAGATAAAGAGATCTTAAATAGGTTTTTTGCATCAGTATTTACTCAGGAAACTGGCAGAGTCCAGGAAAGTAAGGAAAACAAGCTGTGAGGTCATGGAACCTCTACAGATTAAAGAGGAGGAGGTGCTTGCTGTCTTAAAGCAAATAAGGGTGGATAATTTCCCAGGGTTTGACAAGATATTCCCTGAGAGCTTGAGGGAGGCTAGTGTAAAAATTGCAGGGGCTCTGACAGAAATATTTAAAATATCCTTAGCCATGGGTGTGGTGCCAGAGGATTGGAAAGTAGCTCATGTTGTTCTGTTGTTTAAAAAGGCTCCAAAAGTAACCCTAGACCATGATAAACTGATGAGCCTGACATTAGTAGTAATTAAATTATTGGAAGGTGTTCCAAGAGATCAGATACACAAGTATTTGGATAGCCAGGGACTGATTAGGGATAGACAACAGGGTGTTGGGCATGGTAGGTCATGTTTAACCAATCTTATGGAGCTTTTTGAGGAGGTTTCCAGGAAAGTTGATGGAGAAAAGGTTGTGGATGTGGTCTATGTGGACTTTAGTAAGGTCTTTGACAAGGTCCCTCTTGGGAGGTTAGTCAGGAAGGTTCAGACACTTGGTATACATGGTGAGGTAGTAAACTGGATTTGACGTTGGCTATATGGGTGAAGCCAGAGAGTGGTGGGGGATGATTGCTTCTCAGATTGGAGGCCTGTACTCGTGGAGTGCCTCAGGGATCAGTGCTATCACCAATGTTGCTTGTTATCTATATCAATCTGGAAATGTGGTAAATTAAATCAGCAAGTTTGCTGACGACACAAAGATTAGAAGCATTGAGGATAGTGAGAAAGGGTTTTCAAAGCTTGCAGAGGGATCTGGACCTGCTGGAAAAATGGGCTGCAAAAAGTGTGAGATGTTGAACTTTGGAAGAACAAACCAAGAAATAACATTCACAGTAAACTGTAGGGCACTGAGGAGTGCAATAGAACAGAGGGATCTAGGAATGCAGATGCAAAATTCCCTGGAAGTGGCATCACAGGTAGGTAGGGTCATGGAGAGCTTTTGGTATACTTGCCTTCATAAATCAAAAGCCCTTTTCACATTGGCTAACCAATGAATCGGTTCAAAATGAATTCACAATGATACCCCCTCCTTAGGTGGTTCATCCCCGGGACGATCTGATGCTTGGGTGCCGGTTTGAGAGCGCTCACACTGGCACATTAACCGGTAGATTGGCAGTCAATTACTGGGTTAACGTGCCAGTGTGAATGGGACTAAATGTTGAGTGTTGGAGTTGGGATGTTATGGCAAAGTTCTATAAGATATTGGTGAGGTCAAATTTGGAGTAATGTGTGCAGTTTTGAACACCTAACTACAGGAAAGAGATCAATAAGATGGAAGGAGTACAAAGATTTACTAGGATGTTGCCTGGACTTACTGAGTTACAGGGAAAGTTAAACAGGTTAGGATTATTCCCTGGAGCATAGAAGAATGAGGGGAGATTTAATAGAGGTATTTAAAATTATGAGGGGGATAAACAGAGTAAACGTAGGTAGGCTTTTCCCACTGAGAGTAGGTACAAAACAGAGGATCTGGGTTAAGGGTGAAAGGGAAAAGGTTTAGGGAGAATATTAGAGGGAACCTCTTCGTGGAGAGCAGTGGGAGTGTGGAACAAAGTGGTGAATGTGGGCTCAATTTTAACAGTTAAGAAGATTTTGGACAGGTACATGGATGGGAGGGGTATGGAGGGCTATGAACTGGATGCAGGTCAGTAGGAGTAAGCAGAAAAATAGTTTGGCATAGGCTAGAAAGGCCGAAAGTTCTGTCTTGTAATGTTCTATGAAAAGCCCCTCAAACAACACAAGGTGCCTCAGCCATGGCAATGTTGCAAACAAATGTACAGTGAAGAAAATATATGAATATAAAACTAAGGATGGGAAGAGTCTTTGAACAGTTTTTCTTTTGAAACTGATTTGTTGTGAATAAGGACTATTTTTGGTTGAGAAAAGTTACCTCAGGTTTGAGGAGGCTGAACAAAAGAGCACTAGAATGTGAAGATAACAAAGCCAGAAAATAGACCAAGGCAATAAGGAAATGGATGGCTACTTTGCAAGAGTCCACTTGCTGAATTTGAGGAAGGGTTAAAGCACACTAACAAATATTCAGATTCTGTAGCCCAGTTCCATACAATAGTGTGGAGAGCAACATGATCAAGAATAAAACAAAAAGAACAAATCAAAAAGGATCAAGTCCATGACTTTGATGTAAGGTAGTCTGCAGGTCAATTCAGAGTATGTCACTCACAAACGCAAATGTAGTTTTTCTCTGATGATGAATTTATCTGCAACTGATCAGGTACAAATGATCATTTTGGCTCAAGATTTTCTAAAATGGCACCTTTTGGTTCATCAGAATTTCTGGTATCCAGTACCAACTTCTTGCCCTTGACTTTTTTTACCATCATGGTTGTGCCTTTGTCTTGTACTCTCTGACTCCCGCACTTCTCAGAATGTTTTTTCATGATGTTCTGAGAAAGCAACAGATTTTTACTTTAATGATACAGTAAACTTTTTTTTATTTCAACATAAAAGATAAACTAAACATTGGGTCAATGAACAAATGGAAAATAGTACTTAGAAATACAAAACTAAGTGATTCAGATATTGGCTGATTGTAAAAATATTTTCTTGTGTCAATGAACTGAAGTCAGGCAGAGTATACACTTCTTAGAGAACTCTTTGCATACCTGGTGCATGAATACATTGGGTTTGTTATTTATTTCAGTTCAAGCATGACTTTTCAATTTATTTTTAAAATCAGTGTTCTGCGAAATTTCCTTTCTCAAGTTCACCATGTTAATATTAATGTTTCCCATCATCTATCAGTTCATCGCTGTCATATCCCACAAACAAAATGGATTGGTCAGTAATATATTTGCATATACTGAAAGTCAATCATAAAGGAAAATGAATGATAATGTAAATTTCCCATGATCAACATTTATTGCCCTCAATCTTTTGAAGCAGCTTTTAGGCACATGGATTTTACTTTCAATTGATGAAAAATTAAAAATTCAAATACAGCAAAATAAGCATTTATTGCTAATCCTTAATTGCTCAAAAAGATGGTGGTGGGTGGTATTTTTACACCACTCTCCCTTCTGGTCAATATTCTAACTTGATTCTGGCCTAACAATAATTAAGATGTGAGGGTGGTGTGTCGAGTTGGAGATGAACCTGCAAATGGTGCCTGATGCCCTTGTTTTTCTTTGTGATAGAAGTCATAGATTTTGGGCACCCTGTTGGATTAGCCTGGATATAACTGCAATGCATTTTATGGAAAGTGCTCACCTCCACAGCTGTGTGCCAGTGGTGGGACAGGATAAATATTGAGGATGTTTAATGAGATGCCAATAAAGTGTGCTGCTTTATTCTGGATGGTGCCAAGTATTTTGAGAGTTGGTAGACTGCACTCAAAATCCTAGAGATACAGCGTGGAGAAAGGCCCTTCGACTCTAGATGGATCACGTAATTTTTACTTTCTGTGTATTCAATCTCAAGTTTATTATCATTTGACTGTACGTCTATAACTAGGGAAAACAGCGTTTCACTGGTCCATTGTGCACACACACAACACATACTAATCTCATATATACATTAATACATAAATATTTATAAACATTTTGGAATAATCTACTCAGCCACAGGATACTGTTCATCAATCTCACAGCTTGTGAGAAGCTGCTATTTACCAGCCTGGCAGTCCTGATTTTGATGCTCCTGTACCTCGTTCCTGACAGTAGTGGGTGAAAGGGACTGTGTGCTAAATGAAAAAAGGGCCCTCAATAGTTTTTTCAGTCCTATTTGAGCAATGTTCCTGGTGAATATCGTTAATAGAGGAGAGATTCCAGTGATCTTCTCCACCTTAAGTGGTCTCTGGATTCTACCACTCATTGACTTACAGTCAGCAATGAACCCACCAACCTGCACATCTTTGGGATGCGTGAAGAAACCCCCGCAGTCAAGAGATCAGGAGTGAACCAGGGCCATTGGCACTACAAGGTTGCAGCTCTATTAGCTTCACCACTCTGATGCCATCGAAAGTAAAGCAAAAGGCTCAATTCAGGACAGAGGAGAATATTGTATCAAGCTCCAATTGTGTCTTGATGATGATCAAAATGCTGTGGAGATTTGGGAGTCACTCACTCAACCATTCCTGAACCACTTTTGTAGTTGGTATTTATATAGCTAATCTACTAGTTGAGTTTCTGGATGTTGATGGTGGCAAACTTGGTGAAGACAATACAACTGTATGTCAAGAATGGGCAGTTTGACTCTCTCTTGTTGGTGATAGTCTTACTTGGCTTTTCTGTGCAATAAATTGCTGAGGCTTAGATAGAAAACATGGAGGTGATGCTAGAACCATTCAAATGACCAGGCTGACACAAGAGAAAAACTCTAGTCCTCATCACTATATTACACAATGCAAGAAGCATTCATTTGGAATGAAGAAGGGCAGAGCAGAGATATAATTGAAGTTATAGAACATTTAGGAATCTAAGGAATGGATAAGACATTTCCTGAGTGAATGCAGCAAGTAAACATTTTGCTGCATCTCTACATATGACAATAAACTTGTTGAGGAGTAGGTTGACATAGAATGGCACAACATCATGGGTTGAAAGACCTTTCAGTGCTGTAATGTTCTAACTCTTGTACTCAGTTGAAGACCGCATGCTGTGATAAATATTTAACCTATCTGACAGATTTCAACACTATTTGACAATGGCAAAATGTAAGAAGGTACCTTGCGAGTGAAACTCTTGCAACACCGGGAACAAACATGCACCTCTGGAATGAAATTGGGATCATGGTGCTTCTTGAAATGCAAATCCAGGAGCTGTTTCTGTCTGAAAGTTTTATCGCATTGGGTGCAGCTGAATGGTTTCTCCCCAGTGTGGATACGCCTATGCATTATTATGTGACGCTTCTGTGCATAAGACAAGACTGGCATTAGCAAACAGCCACCTTTAAATCAGATCATGCTAAATTTTTGAAGCATGGAACTAAATCAAAGATTACATAACAGATCCAAGAACAATAGAGAGATAAAAGATGGATTACAGTTTCAAGAGGAGATTCTGTATTAACCCATGTAATAATCAATTTCAAAGAAATTCATTACATCAGAGCATTACAAACTATAAAATAGGAATGAATAATCTTTTTGAGGTTGACAAGTTGGTTCCAAGGGTATGAAGTGCATCACTACTAAGCCTTCAGCTATTCAAAATGTACATTAGTAACTTAAAATAAAAAAAAATCCAAGTTTGCAGATGCCACAAAACTGATCTCCCAGGAAAACACACATCTGCTAGAACACACATGTCAAACTCTGGCCCGCGGGCCAAATTTGGCCCATGATATAATTATATTTGGCCCATGATATAATTATATTTGGCCCGCAAGATCATATTAAATATATATTAGAGTTGGCCCGCTGGCCGCCGCGCCAGTATAGCGCATGCACACTGAAGGTGAAAATGAAGACGCCGGAGGTGTGGAGGGATCTCAGAGTCCCGAATCCCGGGGATCGGAGCGCCGCACTCAGCCCGCCCGGCTCCCGGACACACAGAGGCGGCTGGAGTTGGGGACCATCCTTGCTGGGTCTGCGCTTCAGCGGCGACGCCGGACCGAACGTCTCGTTGGCGATGCCTTCCCCCTCGCTCCGTGTGCGGCGGACCCTGCCTCCCGCTCCTTTTGTTGGAGATGAGCCCGGCGCCGTGAGATCACAGTTTAATCCCTCTCCAACCATGGGAGGGGGGTGGAAGCAACGCGCTCTTCTCAGCCAATTCCTCCACCGCCCCGGACGCCGGCGTTTCAACGGGGGGTTTGGGTGCCTTCGTCAGGCGACCGACCTGTTGGTCCAAGACAAGGGGAGAGTGTACAAACTCCACACAGACAGCACCTGAACTCGGGTGAACGTGGAGCTGCGACCCCACATTCCACATCAGGACTGTGTGTAAGATTGGGAGCAGTGAGACGGAAGCTTATTTTGTTCCTGTGATTTAAGCCTTTCTTGGGGTGGGGGTGGGGTCCTTCTCTGACCACTTGCCTAACAATGAACCTAATCAGATGTGGAGTTACCACAATACAACAGTTCTCAACCTTTTTCTTTCCACTCGCGTCCCTGTGCCATTGGTGCTCCGTGATTAGTAAAGGATTGCTTAAGGTGGTCTGTGGGTGGAAATAAAAAGTTTGAAGACCACTGCTTTAATCATCCCTCATTGACTCGTCATGTGCACGGTTTCATAACGCTAAAGGAAATGGGTCAATGACAATGACAATGAAAGAGTTTATCCAAAACTATTATTAAACATTTATTTTAATAAGAAAAAGTTTAACATTACATATGTTGAAAGAAGAGAAAACATGCAGATGTTGTTGAAAATTTTCAATAAATATTTAGTTCGGCCCTCGACTTAGTCCAAGTTTTTAATTTTGGCCCTCCGTGAATTTGAGTTTGACACCCCTGTGCTAGAATATCCCTAAGTGAAGAGAATTGGGAGGAAGTTAGAAATTATATTGGAAAATGGAATGTAATCACCGTGACAAGCTGGATATAAAAGTAGAATAAGTAAACATGAGAAACTTGTAAATATACATGTACAGCAGGATTATAATCTTCTAGATCATGAAGTGCAGAAATGTGGTCACAACAAGCAAGTGGGAAGGCAACTTGATGAAGGAAGGGTTCAAGCCCAAAACATTGGTTGTGAAGTCTTTATCTTTGCTATACAAAGTACATTGGTTGACTTGCTAAATTTCTCTAGCCTCGTGTTTTTACTTCAACCACAGTGTCTGCAGACTTTTGTGCTTTACTTTTGGGAAGGCTACTTGCTAGTTGGCCAAAGGGATTGGACTACAGAAGTCTTGATACGATTATACAGTTTGGGTGAAACCATGTCTGGAGTATTGTGTGCAGTTTTTGTTATCTTTTAATTTTAGAGCTCTAGTGAGGTAGCAGGCCCTTCTAGCCCAAGAGCTACCCAAATACACCAATTAACCTATAAATCCCTGTTCATTTTTGGAAATTGGAGCACCTGTAGATCAAGGTAGAAAATACAAACTCCTTACAAATTCAAACCCAGGTGGCTAGCATTGTAATAGTGTTATGCCAACCACTACATTAACCTGTGAAGACTGATGGAATAAGATTGTCAGATATTAATTGAATTTATAATACTGTAAGATGATCTTATTGAGGCATGCAAGATTCTGAAGAAGGATTGGCAGGCTGTTTCCTCAGGATAAAGAATCTATATATAGAGATAGGGAACCGTACAGCCTCAGGATAAAGGACTGGATATTTAGGAGGGGGATGAGGAGGTACTTCTTACATGGTTATGAATCTTTGGATTTTTTTATCCCAATGGGCTATTGGTATTAAGACATTAAGTTTACCCAGGGCTAAGACTGATCAATTTTTGATCACTAATTTGATCAAAGAATGAGGTGGGAAGCTGGAATGGCACAGAATCAGTTATGACATCACCTGTGGTAAGGAGGCTTTCAGGGCTGAATGACTTGCATTCCTTACAGCATGTTCTCATGTACAGTGAAACCCCTGCTATATGGAATTCAAGAATTCCGCAGCCTCAAGCAACTGGCAAAAAAAAAATCAAGGAAATACATTTTAAAAATTAAAATAAATAAGAATAGGTAAAAAAAAATACGCAAGTTTAAAATTGTAAAAGTAAATGTTCTCTGAAGTAACACAAATCTTTGGTGAAGATGGGAGCAAATATTCATCCAGCGGAGGGCCTTGGTCATGCTTTGCTTGTAGCAAGCAGCTGATTGAATAAAGTGTTTCAATAAAATAGCGTTGCCTAAGATGAAGAGCTTGATTGATGCTGCTTGCTGTTGGGATGATTCTCTTAAAGTATCTCCTTATCCCTGGTTAGTAAGAGTTGCCCCAGTTAGGAGCTTTAACTGTAAGACAGTGGGGGGGGGGGGGGGGGGGTTGATTATCTATAACATTATTGTTAGTCTTTCGGGCGGCTCCGTGGAGGGAGAAGAACCAGTAGATGCAGTGATGGTTAAAGTTTTCAAAGAATGTGACTGAAAATAGAGTAAAATGTTTTCAGGTTTGTATATTCATGCAAGTTAAGTTTGTTCAGTGAAAGTACGGTATAGTATTTTTATCTTTTGTCTTTTAAACTGTTTATTCTCAATGCAGGTGTATTAATTAGGCAGTTTAAGTCTCACCAATCAGAAAATACACTTATCCGGCATCTACCAATCCCCTTAGGTGCCAGATACCAGGGGTCATGCTGTACCTGTATAGTCTTGAGCTGCATACCTGTTTACATGCATATTCACACTGGTCACACTTAAAGCGCTTTTCATTTCTGTGGGTCTTTTGATGCTGAATAAGTGAATAGCGCTCATGGAATGTTGTTTCACAATAACGGCACTTCATGCCAGAGCTTGAGTAGGAATGCTGCTTTCGTAAGTGGACTCCTGTAAATTGAAAATACCATATATCTGAATATGTTGATAAATGTTTTGTTTTAAAATGAAATATTTTTCATAGTTGGCAATTTAAAAAATTATCAGGATTGATTCTAATTCTGTGCAATAGTGGAAATGGGTAGTCACAACCAATAGTTCATCTTTCTCTAGTTATTCACAACAGGGATGTGAAACAGGTTCACTATCTCTATACCATTGCACTGAGTGAGCATGAAAATAAAGCAGATTTTTAAAAATAATGCCAGTTTATTGAGGTCACAGCTTTTATTGAACTTTTCTCATTTTTAAAATTTTGGCATACAGCACAATAACAGGCCATTTTGACCCACAAGTCCAATGATCCCGAACACTGGCACTGTAAAGGCGTTACGCTAACTGCTACACCAACCATGCTGCCTAAGGTCACTATTGTATTTAATTTTCCTTTTGGTTGAAGCTGCTTGCCGTTGGGGTGGCTCTCAAAGTTCCAGATGTTAATAAAAGACATATCAATGTGGAGCAATGTACAATTACTTGTCAATTTCTAACAAAAGGCATTGGAGCAATCTTTGAAACAACAAAAGCAGAAACTAGAAATTCTAATTCCTACTCTTGATCAATCAATGTTATAAGTTTACACAAAAGTGCTGGAGAAACTCAGCAAGTCACACAGAGTTCTTTATGTAGCAAATATAAAGATATATAACCAACATTTCAGGTTTAGGTGTCTGCAGATTTTCTAGTTTAATAATAAAAACAGATTACATTCACTTCCATAAGTAGTCTAACTTAAGGAGCATCATTTATAACTGATCTGAGGTGATGGTATCTATACTTAGATAGACATAATCTACACAAAGCTGAAATAAAGGTTATTTAGATCTGGTTTAAACAATGTTGTTGGCTCAAAGATCACTGGTAAAAAAAAAGAGAAATTAATGCAGCTTTTAGATGTCTGAAAAAGCTGAATTTTCATTCTACCATGGAGTCAACAGCAAAACCACAGTCTTTCTAGCATTCTCCTGGTTTATGCTTGGAAGTAGTATATCTGGGATGGCAAATCATGACAAATATTCCACAGAATCCCAGAACTCCAGGGATTTTAATGGGAACATCATGCCAAGATTTGGAATTAACAGCAAATATAAGCTACTTTTTAAAACTACTTGTTTATTTTAACATATTTACCATTAATTATTTACCATATTTGACAACAATTTTTCCCTAAAAATGGCTCAAAAATATCCCCTGGGTTTTGTATACAAAATTGAGATTAGGGCGATAATGGTAAGTTACACCAATAGTGATCATCATTGCTGAGTGGCTCACTAGCATCACTACCATCTATCATTGGGGGCTGGTGGCAGGCTGTCAGGGGGGAGCAGGGCAATGGGATCAATGTGGGGGCTGGTGGCTGCTGTCAGGAGACTCTACCGGTGGGCCGCTGTCAGTCCCCGCACTGATCCCACCGCCCCATTACCCCCTGGGAGAGATCAGGGCAGTGGGACCAACAGCAGGCCACTGGGAGAGCGTATCAGTGGAACCAGCGCAGGGATCAACAGTGGGCTGCCGGGAGAGAGCAGCGCAGGGGCCAACAGAGGCATTTTGTTTTTATAAAATGTTTTCTGCTATAGCTTAGCTGCTTTTTTTTTCTCTTGTAAATTACAGCAAGATTATTAAAAAGATTTTTTCTGTTGCCCTCATTGCACTTTTTGTTCAATTTTCTTTCTTCTATACTGTAAATACATATTTCAATAACATTAAATGCTAACCTGTAAATACACTAAAAAAAATTACTTAATATTCCCTGCTGAAATGTGGAGGTCTTAAATGCCTATGGGTCTAATATGCCATCAAATACAGTGTGTTTATTTCTAGTTATTTATTGTTTTAATATTTTGATTGTTACTTTCAATTATTTTGACATTTCTTAACGTCAGAGACATTTTAGAATATTAAAATCACTAGATTTTACAGTTGGTAACTTCCTCTTTATTCGCCATCAAGGACATTTCTGGGGTAGTACATAATCATCTTACCACCTATGTCAATGGAAATTCAGAAAATAAGTTTTACGTATCTGGACAAGGCAAATGCAAGGAAACATACACAAGGGGCTGAAAGCAATCATTCTGCATGCACTATCTGTGCCAGCAATATCTAATATTTTTGTAAGTGTCTGGCCATGATAAGTAAAATATTCTGTCTCCAAACTTTCAAACCATTCAGGTGATCCTACCCAAGTCACTCTTTCTTGCAATGATAGCGCTACAGTGAGGACAGTGGTACTTGGGCACGTTGTCCGTGTGCTTCTGCCGGATGTGCATCTTCATTGTACCACTCTGTGTGAAGTTAGCTTGACAGATATGGCACTTGTAAGGCTTCTCACCTATATAAGATTGGAAATTACGGATATGAGCAACAGCACATTAACTGCAAATTGTAGCTCGAATCTGAAATGCAGTTGTAGACACTTAATGCCCCAGCAATTGTTGCCATGCTTAGGAGCAACTAATCATCGACTATCAAACTTCCTCCCCACCCCAGCCTGGGATCATCTGATCTCTTTCACAGTGCTGGTGACATCTCAGGTTTTTTTTGAGGGGGGGGCGGGAAAGAATCTCTCTATACTTACACAATTTTTTTTAAATATAAAAACCAAGTAATGCTACAAGCAATCCATTAACTGACCTTTGAGTTATAGGTTACACTGCAGGTTAAAAAAAGGAGCAAATTTTAAACTAATGTAAGGAGCACAAGATCCTGCCCTTGCGTCTGTGGGATACATAGACCTTTTCATCATGTGTCATGGCAGAACATTCATGTTATGCCCTGCCACTTATTTAATCTTTGCATCTTTCCACTGAAGTGGAACTAGTTTGAAGAAACAAAGACAATCAGGTTCCAGGTATTAAAAATAGACATAATGAATTTAAGTTACCAAAACATTGGATTACTCAGGTTAATATGCATGGGAGTTCTGCCCCATTAACAATGCACACACCTATAAAGAAGACACGAATTTTCCTTCACGCACCTGAATGAGTTCTCATGTGTCTCTTCAACTTGTATGTATCTCGGCTGGCATAGCTGCAACAGGTGCATGGGAAAGGACGCTCACCAGTGTGAGAACGGATGTGTCGCTTCAGTTTACTAACCTAAAAACAAAATATTCAGAAATACAGAGGTGCAAAATCTGTGGGTTGGAGAATAATGTTATAAACTGTGACAAAATGGAAACAATGACATGATAAAATACAATAACATTTGGATCCAGCCATAATTTGGGAATCTTAATTCTTATTATCTTAACATGACAAAATGGAAACAATGACATGATAAAATGCAATAACATTTGGATCCAGCCATAATTTGGGAATCTTAATTCTTATTATCTTAACAGTATCAGAAATACACAATGAATATTCCAAATGAGGCAAAATAATGTAAGCTGCAAATAATAAGCATGACTAAGGTAGTTTTCCCTCAAGTCATTCTTGATAAAGGGTTCTGAAGAACTGAATGGCTCGAGATACAGTCATGACAGTCAATAATTAATAAATATTTTAGTCATGGTACCCAAAGTACAAATTTCAGTTGGGCCTGAGTATCGTGCCTGGCTGCATCATTGCATGGTATGGGAGCTTCAAAGCATCGGCCAGATGTCAATATAGAGGATTATCAAAACACCCAAAAAGATCACAGAGATCTCTTTTTCCTCTATTGACAACATTCACAGGGAGAATTTATTAAATAGAGCTCAGAGAATTATTGATGATCATTTCAAATGGAAAATCTGGTGATTTTAATATTCTAAAATGTCTCTGACATTGAGACCCTTTTCTGAATGCCTGTATTATTTGATACTAGGTCAATGAACTTGTGGTACAAATCAGTACAAAGGGGAATGATTTTGTGGCCATTAAAGAAATGTGGTTTCAGAGTGGAAGGATTGGGAATTAAATATCCAAGGATATCAGATAATAAGGAAGGGCAGGCAGGAAGGTGGGGTAGTGGTAAGATTGGGCAATAGTGAGAGATGATGTAAGATGTAAAGCAAAATGTTGACTCCATTTAGGTAAGATTAAGAAAAATCACTAGTTGTAGTTATCTATAGGCCACCCAATTATTACCTTACAGTGGCACAGGCAATAAACCAAAAATATTGGAGACATGCAAGGATGGAACACCTGTTATCATGGGGGACTTTAAAATGCACATCGACTGGGTGAATCAGGTAACCTTGAAGAGGACTTCATAGAAAGCATACATGATGGGTTTCTTGAACAACATGTCACTGAACCTACAAGGGAACATATGGTCTTGCATCAGGTCCTGTGCAATAAGACAGGTGATCTTTTAGTTAGGGATCCTCCTGGATAGAATGATCACAGTGTGATTCAGTTTATCATACAAATGGAGGGTACAATAGTTCGGTCTAAAACAAGTGCAATAGTTTGGTCTAAAACAAGACTAAACAAGAGAGACTACAAGGGGATGAGCAAGGAGTTGGCTAGGTTAGACTGGGAATGCAGGCTATACAGAGGGATGGTTGAGGAACAGTCTTTACTGCTGTTCAAAAGCAATTATGAAGTGTGAGATTACAGATTTCTTTAAATTGTTGTTAAAATGCAATAATGAAGTATTTTGAAACAGCAAGTCATCAGACCTCTTTAAAACTCACACATTTCTTTTGTAAAGTTGTTTTCAGAGCAATGTTTTTTCATACGAACAATTTTCTCTCTCTTGCATGGAGATTTTGGAATCTGTGTTCTACACGATGAATCTGTCCTCTTTTCCAAAGAGACAGTGAAGTGCCTATTTTCTTCCACGATGATTTCACAAACCCAGATAAGGGCAACATGAAGTAATCATTTAAAAATGGCTATGTTTCAAATGCAAGATTACTTTTGCTTTCTTAATCAAAAATGACCATTTCCATGGACACAATGAGGCTGCCCTCTTTATCTTAAAGAGACTCAGAAGTGGTCTTCCTCCTTCAAAAGCCACTTACTCTATTCTCCTTTGACTAGGAGTAACATGCAACAATACCTTTTCTGGTTAATGGATCTTCAATCCTGCCTTCCACAGAATGGTCAACTTCCTTCTGGCTTCAAAATGCCACTAGGTCAGTAATATGTTTCTCCAAAATATCTCAACACACATGATATGGGGGGGCGTGGCAAGATGGCGTAGAGTCTAGACGTGTAATCTCGACCTCTCTGGCCAGACTTTTAAAACCCATTTTTAACTCTTTGTTTTCAAGTTTAAACTTTTAAAAAATCTTAGTTTAAAGTATTAAGGAACTGTTATGGCCATTAATGGTAAAAAGATTAAACCTCAAGTGCAGAAGAAACTACATTTTCGGAGTGTTGAAGATTTAGGGCCTAAACAGCCTGCTACAGCTTCAGGTTTAATTTCTTCCGTGCCTAGATTGCCTGTGGAATCTGGAAAAAAAATGACTACTACTCACCAAGAGAAGGATATCGCTGGAATTACTCGTTCTCAGGAGGAAGGTGCGTGTTCCCAAGAAGTGGATCCTGATTCTGGCAGCCTGCCAACTCTAACAGAGGGAGCACGCAGGAAAATGACTCCATTGTTTGAAACCACTCAGGCAGTACTCCAACCTGAAGAGCTCGGTCTTATCCGTGAGTTCTTGAAACAGCGAGTTGTGGGGGGAGACCAGCATCAATCCCCTGAAGAGATCGGGGTGCTGTCACTGGGAGTTCAGACTCGCAGTAAGACTGTTAAAATGCCTGCTGTTGAGCTGCATCAGGAGCTGCAGTTACCTGGTTCTGTCACTACGTTAAAGAAAGCAGGGTTGAGTCTTTCTGAATTACAATTTAATCTGTTAAATACTCTCACTCAGCCGATAATGCAAGAATTGGCTCAAATGAAAGATAGTATGAGGTCAGAATTCACTACAGTTAATGCACGTGTGGAAGCATTTTCTGAAGATTTAAAAAAATTTCAGTCTGCTTTTTTGGAATGTAAACAGCAAGTGGCCTCTAATACAGAAAAAGTGATGGAGGTGGAAAAATCTGTTAAAGAATTGCGAGAACGTGAGAAGGAGTTAGAGAGGAAAGTAGACTATTTGGAGAATCAAAGCAGAAGGAATAATGTGAAGATTGTTGGTTTGCCGGAAGGTATGGAAGAACAAGATCCTCTTTGTTTTTTTTACAGAATGGATCCCACAAATATTGGGGCAAGAATTTTTCTCTGGAGGCTTGGTATTGGAAAGAGCTCATAGAGCCTTAAGAAGAAGACCTCTGTCTGGTCAATCACCGAGACCCGTGATAATTCGATGCTTGAATTATGTGGACAGAGAAACAATACTTTGTCTAGCAGTGCAAAATGCGAGACAATGACAACCTCTGTTAATGATTCAGAATAGTAGAGTTTTTTTCTATCCCAATTTGAGTCAAGAGGTTATTCAGCGTCGGCGTCGATTTAATCCAGTTAAAGAAGTTTTGTGGTGTAAAGGCTATAAGTCTATTTTTCACTATCCGGCAGTGTTGAAGGTGTTTTGTGGAGACTTTCAATCTCGGTTTTTTGAGAATGAGCGTGAAGCAATGATTTTTGCTGATTCGTTGCCAGATGTAAGAGGATAAAGATGTAGTCCACCATTGTCTCCTAAAGAAAAATCTGGTTGTTCTGGAAATGGAAGAAATGGTAGAAATGGGAATGGAAAGAGTCTAACTTTTCTTGAAATGGGGTTGCCAAGTTTGGAATCTCTTGGATGAATAGAAGAACTTTCTTATTCTTACTTTATTTTTATGTCATTATGATATCTTGTTGTTATTCTTTGTTTGGCTGGGGAGGGAGAGATTTGCTCTATGTTCTATTAGTCATCAGCCACTGGTGGGTGATCCACACCCAAGTTTGGTTTAGGGATTACTACCTTTTGGTAGTTTTTTTGGTTTTTTTTTACTTTATCTTTTTTTCTATTTTTTTTTCATTTTCATTTTATTTAGTCTTTAATTTGTGGATTCTTTTTCTCCTATTGGAGGGCCTATTTATGTTGATTTGAGTTTTTATATATCGATGTTATTAGTTCTTAGTAATATTAGTAGATATGTCAAAGTTTAGGTTTGCTACTTTTAATGTTCGAGGTTTAAACAGTCCGATTAAGAGTAAGCGCATTTTGGCGTATATTAAGAAAATGAAAATTGATGTTGCTTTTTTACAAGAAACACATCTGAATGTCAAGGAAAGTATGAAATTGAAGAGGGATTGGGTAGGGCATGTATATTCTTCTTCATTTAACTCTAGGGCTAAAGGTGTAGCAATTTTGATACATAAGAATTTATCTTTTGAATTACAATCAATGGAGGAAAAGGCAGAATGTATTCTTAAATTGAATTGTAAGATTTTTAGTAAATTTTGGACTTTACAATATTTATGCCCCAAATGAAGATGATGAAACATTTATTTTTGATGCATTTTTATATCTGGATCAGGCTAATGAGAATGTTTTAGTTGGTGGTGATTTTAATTGTGTTTTGGAACCTTTATTAGATAAGTCCCCGAAGAAAGTTAAGAAATCTAAGATGGCAGTTCAGGTTCAAGCGTTGATGAAAGATCTCAATTTAGTGGATATTTGGTGACGTCTTAACCCGACAGAGAAGGATTTCTCCTTTTATTCAGCTAGACATGAATCGTTTTCAAGGATTGACTTTTTTTTTAGTATCGGCACATTTACAGGGGAAAATACAACAAGCGGAATATTAAAGCAGGGTGATTTCGGATAATTGTTATACTTTACATATATAACTTCTGAGAAAGTTCAAGTGGCTTATCATTGGAGGTTTAATATAATGTTGTTAAAAAATACAGAATTTATTGATTTTTTGAAAGAACAAATTAATTTATTTTCGAAAGAAAATTCTAATTCTGTTCACAGTAAATTTGTAGTATGGGACGCTATGAAAGCTTATTTGAGAGGACAAATAATTAGTTCTAAATATTTCTAAAATAAAAAAGAATCAAGTCTTGAGTTAGAGAAACTGATTAGTGAGTTAGAAAAGGAGTTTCAGAGAGACGCTACAGAAGATCAGAAAATAGAATTGTCTAAGTTGAAACTGGAATATAATTCTTTGCAATCTTATTAATTTGAGTGTATGATTAACAGGACTAAACAACGATATTATGAATGGGGAGAGAAAGCACATAAGGTATTGGCATGGCAATTAAAGAAGGAACAGGTTTCGAGGACTATTAATGCTGTTAGACGGAATTTGTTTATTACGTATAAACCTCGTGAGATTAATGATGAATTTTGTTCATTTTATAAAAAGTTATATACATCTGATGAAAAACAAGAAAACGGATTGATTGATTTTTTTTATCACAGTTGAACTTACCAACGTTAGAGGATGTAGATATACAGGAGTTGGAAGCACCATTTACTGACTCGGAAATTAAAATGGCTATGATGGAAATGCTGAACGGTAAATCGCCGGTGATGATGAATTTTTGGTTGAATTTTATAAAATTTTTTACGATGACCTCTCTATAGTGTTTGGAGATGTATTACGTCAGGTTTGAGAACATTATGAATTGCCTGAGTCTTGTTCTAGTGCTTTAATTACAGTAATTCCAAAGAAAGATAGAGATCCTTTGAAAGTATCTTCATATCGACCTATTTCGTTGTTGAATGTAGATTATAAAATTATAGCTAAAATTTTAGCAAATAGATTTGCTAAGTTTTTACCTAAGCTGATTCTTATGGATCAAACAGGTTTCATAAAGAATAGATATGCCTCGGATAATATTTTACGTGCGATTAGTTTGATTAATAGATTTCGACAATCTCCAGACTATCCGATGGTGATATCTTTAGATGCCGAAAAACCGTTTGATAGAGTTGAGTGGAATTTTTTGTTCAAAGTTTTGGAGAAATTTAAGTTTGGTCCTTTTTTAACTGATTGGATTAAGGCTTTATATAGTAAACCGATAGCTAGAGTACTGACGAATGGTTTGATTTCGGAACCGTTTAAACTGACTGTGATAGTACAGATCTATCACCAATGTACATAGTGTATATAGTTACTGTATCTAGACTGTGTTTACAGCGATTGGCTGAGAGCTAAGCCACACCTATTGTCTGGGCCTTAAAGGGTTGTGTCCCTAGCCAGGTCGGATCATTCCGGACTGGTCGGCCACCTGTGAAGAGCTCCGGTCTTTTGCTAATAAAAGCCTTGGTTTGGATCAACAAGTCTTTGGTTCTTTCGATGAGCTCTACACTGACCCGATCTACTCGCCAAGGTTGTCCTTTATCACCAGCTTTGTTTGCGTTAGTGATCGAACCTTTAGCACAGTTGATAAGACAGAATACACAGATACAGGGTATGAAAGTTTTAGATGAGGAATATAAAACTAATTTATTTGCTGATTGGTATACCTACCAAATCCAGCTTAATCACTTTTTCATTTGAAGGAGTGTCTGATGCAATATGGACATCTTTCTGGATATAAAGTTAATTGGGAAAAAAGCAAAATATTACCGGTGAGTAAAGGAGATTATTCAGCTTATAAGAACATTCTTAATTTGAAATGGACAGATTGAATTAGGTATTTGGGTATAATCATAGATGTCAATTATCAATCTTTATATAAATTAAATTATGTTCCGTTAATAAAAAAAATTAAAACTGATTTGATTAAATGGAAAGATTTACCTATTAATTTATTGGGTAGAATAAATACAATTAAGATGAATATTTTTCCACATATACAATATTTATTTCAATCTATTCCATATTTACTTGATAATATTTTTTTTCGAGATTTGAATAAAATGATTAGGGAGTTTTTATGGAGAGATAAATTTGCAAGAGTAGCCTTGAATAAATTAACTTGGAAATATGATCTAGGGGGACAACGTTTACCACATTTTCAAAATTATTATGAAGCAGCCCAACATAAATTTATTAGTTCATTGATGGATTTGGAACGGCCCCTTAGTTGGGCCAAAATTGAGATGGCAAATATTTTTGAATTTGAAATACATCAATTTTTGTTTAGATGGAATGTAAATTTGTTACAGCAACATAATGTGCCTATACTAAAACATTTAATGAAGTTATGGACAAAGAAAAAGAAAATGATAGGTTCTAGTGGTGAATTGTTGGCCTTGACTCCGTTGTATAATAATCAACTTATTTCTTTCTCAATACATAATCGAAGTTTATTACACTGGAGATTTAAAGGTGTGGAACATTTGGGAGATTGTTTTAAAGAAGGTAAACTTTTATCTTTTGATCAGATGAGGGACAGTTATGGTATTGATAAGAATTCTTTGTTTCTTTATTATCAAATTCGATCTTTGGTAAAGCATGTGTTTGGTAGAGATATGATTTTACCTAAAATGACTACATTTTAGACTTTTCTTATGAAGGTACCAGAGAAGGGTTATATTTCAGTTATGTATCAAATATTACAGGATGGTATGGATAAAAAGGGTTGGGATAAATCTAAAGGTAGGAACATAGGAAGTAGGAACAGGAGTAGGCCAAAATTGGTCCATCGAGCCTGCTCCGCCATTCAATACAATCATGGCTGATCTAATTTATGACCTAACTCCACCTACCTGGCTTCTCCCCATATCCCCTAATTCCTCTATCATTAAAAATTTATCTAACCGAATTTTAAATATGTTTAATGAAGCAGCCTCAACCACTTCCCTGGTTAGAGAATTCCAAATATTCACTACTCTCTGGGAAAAACTATTTTTCCTCATCTCTGTCCTAAATCTACTCCCCCGAATCTTGAGACTGTGTCCTCTCATTTTAGTTTCCCCGGCCAGCTCAAAAAACTTTCCTACATCTATCCTAATCATACCCTCATAATCCTATATGTTTCTATAAGATCTCCTCTCATTCTTCTGAACTCGAGCGAATGCAATCCTAGACGATTTAATCTTTCATCATAAGTCAACCCCTTCATCTCAAGTAAACCACCTCTGGACCGTCTCCAAAGTCAGTATATACTTCCTCAAATATGGAGACCAGAACTGGACACAGTATTCCAGGTGCAGTCTCACCAGTACCTTATACAGTTGCAACATTACCTCCCTACTCCTGAATTCAATTCCTCTAGTGATGAAGGCCAACATTCCATTTGCCTTCTTAATAACCTGCTGCACCTGCAACCTAACTTTTTGCTATTCATGCACAAGCACTCCCAAGTCCCTCTACACAACAGCATGCTGTAGTTTTTCACCCTTTAAATAATATTCAGCTCTTTTATTTTTCTTGCCAAAGTGAATAACCTCACACTTACTAACATTGTACTCCATCTGCCAGACCTTTGCCCACTCATCCAGCTTAACTATATCCCTCTACAGACTCTCCACATCCTCATTACAATTTGCTCTTCCATTCAATTTGGTGACATCCGCAGACCTGGCTACACCACATTTTGTCCCCTCCTCCAAGTCATCAATGTAAATGATGAACAGTTGTGGGCCTAACACTGACCCCTGCGGCACCCCACTTACCACTCTCTGCCAACCTGAAAAACTCCCATTTATCCCGACTCTCTGCCTCCTGTCAGACAACTAATTTTCAATCCAGGCCAATATACTTCCCCGGACTCCACTTTCCTGTAACTTACTGAGAAGTCTCTTGTGCGGCACCTTATCAAACTCTTTCTGGAAATCCAAATATAGAACATCAACCTGTTCCCCTCTATCCACCGCACCCATTATATCCTCAAAGAATCCTAACAAGTTTGTCAAACAAGATCTTCCTTTTCTAAAACCATGCTGCATCTGCCTGATTGAACCCTTACGTTCCAAAAGTTTCACTATTTCATCTTTAATGACGGCTTCAAGCATTTTTCCAACTACAGACATCAAGCTAATTGGCCGATAATTTCCAGTCTTCTGCCTACATCCCTTCTTAAAAAGTGGCGTGACATTTGCTGTCTTCCAGTCTGCCGGGACCTCCCCAGAATCCAAGGAATTTTGGTATATGACCACCAATGCATCAACTATAACTTCTGCCATTTCCTTCAGAACCCTTGGATGCATAGCATCAGGACCAGGTGATTTGTCCGGCTTTAGTCCCATTAGTTTCTCCATCACTACTTCTTTTGTAACAACTATTTTATCAAGGCCCTCCCCAACATTCGTATCCTTAACTCCGCACTTGGGCATGCTGGACGTGTCTTCCACCGTGAAGACTGACACAAAATATTTGTTTAATGCCTCGGCCATTTCCTCATTTTTTGCTACCAGTTTTCCTTTCTCATCCTCCGAAGGTCCTATGTTAACTCTGGCCACCCTCTTCCGTTTTATATATTTATAAAATTTTTGCTTTCTGTTTTAATATTTTGTGCCAATTTACTTTCATAATCCTTTTTCCCATTTCTTATTAACCGCTCTGTAACCCCTTGTTGTTTCTTAAAGTTTTCCCAATCTTCCAGTTTCCCACTGCTCTTTGCAGCTTTGTACACCTGCGCCTTTAATTTTATACTCTCCTTTATTTCCTTTGTTAACCACGGTTGATTTTTCCCTCCCTTGCTGCCCTTTTCCCTGACCGGAATATACTTTTGTTGAGCATTACAAAATATTTCTTTGAAAATCTTCCACTGTTCCTCAACTGTTTCATCAATTAGCCTGTGCTCCCAGTCCACTCTGCCCAATTCCTCCCTCATCCTATGGTAGTCACCCCTGTTTAAGCATAATATATTAGTTTTAGATCTAACTATTTCCCCTTCCACCTGAATGAGAAATTCAATCATACTATGATCGCTATTTCCCAGATGGTCTCTGACTATTACATCATTTACTCTACCTATCTCATTGCACAACACTAGATCCAGGAGAGCATTTTCTCTTGTGGGTTCCTTCACATGCTGCTCAAGAAAGCTATCGCAGATGCATTCTATGAAGTCCTCTTCCAGACTCCCACGACCAACTTGATTTTCCCAATCTATGTGGAAGTTAAAGTCCCCCATGACTACTGCCGTATCATTATTACATGCCTCACTTATCTCTATTTATTTCCTGTGCCACTAAACTATTGTTATTTGGTGGGCGATAGATAACACCCACCAATAATTTTTTCCCTTTGATATTCTTTATCTCTACCCAAATGGACTCAACATTATGCTCTTTAGATCTTATATCATTCCTCACTACTGCCTGGAGCTCATCTTTGATTAAGAGTGCAACTCCACCTCCCTTACCATCCTGTCTATCTCTTTGCACCTCCTGATACCCTTGAAAGTTTAATTCCCATTTAAATGGGAAGCAGATATTGGTTTTATTTTTTTCGAGGATGATTGGTTAGATATTTGTTATGACAGTGTAACTAGACTGATAAATGCACGTTATGCAATAATTAATTATAATTTTTTTACATCAATTATACTTAACACCTGAAAAGCTAAAAAAATATGGTTTTCATGAATAAGATTTGTGTTTTAGATGTGGTAACGCTGTTGGAACTTATATATATATATATATATATACATACAATCTTTTTGGAAGAAAGTACAATTGTTTCTGGAATACCTGTATAAGATTAAAATACCTTTAGATCTGACAGTATTTTTATTGGGTAGTTTGCAACCTCTGAAAGGTCTGGGATTAGATAAATTTCAACTTGCTTTTGTATATTTAGCATTATCTGTAGTGAAAAAATGTATTGCTAGTATGTGGAAAGATACGAATATGATTGATATTAATAGATGGCATAATGAGATGAAATATTGTTTAATAATGGAAAAAAAATCACATGTTTCGCGTGATAACTATAGATTTTTATTAATAGTGGTTGTTATATTCAGAATATTTACATTTCAATTTACATTGATTAGATCTTAATATGTATGCCTAATTTTTTTATCTTTATGGCTCTCCTAAGGAGAGTTAGCTGAAAGGGGAGGGGTGGGGTTTCCTTTTTTTTTCTTTTATATATATAAAATATATCGTTCATGCTTAGTTTATTGTTATATATGTTACTTATTATCTGTATTTTGAACAAATAAATAAAGTTTAAAAAAACACACACGTGATATGTGACATAATGTCTGTCTTTGAAGTTTCTTTCAAAGTTACTTTACATCTATATCCTAAAAGCATCTCCATCCACTAGTTTGAGTGGATCGGACTCTGAACTGTCTGAGAATAGTTAACAAAAAGGCAGTGTGTGTACACAGGTGCTCCTGAGCAAACACCTGTTCTCAGTGGAGAACAATCATAGGACTTTTATGACTATTTGCCGTTTTGAATGAGCAGACTTTTAAGAAAAGAAGCCTTCAGCAGAACAGTATCTAAACAGACATTTTGACTTTCAAAATGGTTTCTGTGTGCAAGTCTCTGTGTGTGATCCGGAATCAAAAGCCACTATAACTTTACTAAAATCATATATATTATTTTAATTTTAAAGATTAATATTAGCACAAATCCATCACATGAGTAAAATGCTTGAAACTAACTCTAAAGAAGAAATAGTGAGGCATCTGGAGTGAAATGGATCCGTCAGGCAGAAGCAGCATGAATTCAGCAAAGGGAGATCCCATTTGACAAATTTAATAGAGTTCTTTGAGGATATAAAGAGTGTGGTTCATAGAGGGGAGCAGGTGGACATTGTTGACCTGAAATTCCAGAAGGTGTTCGATAAGGTTCTGCATAAAGGAGGTATAGAAGACAAGGATGCTATGAATTTGGGGTAATGTATTAGCAGGGATAGAGGATTGGTTAACCAATAGAAAGCAGAGAATTGGGTACAGAGGTGTTTTTCTGGTTGGCAATCGGTGGTGAGCTGGGTCCCACAGGGGTCAGTGGTGGGCTTGCAACTGTTCAGAATATATATAAAGGATATGAATGAGGGGGCAGAGTGCAGTGTATCTAAGTTTGTTGATGACACTAAATGGAGTGGAAAAGCAAATTGTGCAGAGGATACAGAGAGTCTGTAGCGAGATTTAGCTAGATTAAGTGAGTGAGCAAGGGTCTGACAAATGTGAGGTTATCTACTTTGGAAGTAAAAATGGAAGATCAAATTTAAATGGCAAGCAATTACTGCAGGCTGCCATACAAAAAGACTTGGAAGTGCTTGTGCATGAATTGAAAAAGGTTAGTTTGCAAGTCCAGCCAAATGAAATGTTGGTCTTCATTGCTAGAAGGATTGAATTTAAGAGTAAGGAGGTTATACTGTAACTTTTGAGGCCGCATCTGGAGCACTCAATACACTGATCTCCTGACTTGAGGAAGGATGTACTGGCTTTGGAGAAGGTTCAGAGGAGGTTCACAAGACTGATTCCAGGGATGAAAAGATGAGGAGAGATTGCATCATCTGGGTCTGCACTCGCTGGAATTTAGTAGAATAAGAGGGAATCTTATAAAAGCATACATTATGAAAGGCACAGCTAAGATAGAGATAGGTCAGTTGTTTCCATTGGTAGACGAAACCAGAACTAGGGGACATAGCTTCAAGATGAAGGGTAGTATATTTAGGATAGAGATGAGGAGGAACTGCTTTTCCCTGAGGATGGTGAATCTGTGGAATTTGCTGCCCATTGAAGCTGTGGAGACGATCTCAGTAAAATATTTAAGACAAGGTTGGATAGATTTTTTTTTACAAAGCAAGGGATATGGGGAAAAGGTAGGAAGGTGGAGATGAGTATAATCAGATCACTCATGGTCACATTGAATGGCAGGGCAGACTTGATGGGCCAGATGGCTTACTCCTGCTCCTTTTTCGTATGTTCTATTTTTCTTTCCATCTAGCACCCAGTATCCTTGACCAAAGAGGAGTACAAGAGTATTAAAATTAGGACTACTAGGCTGGGAAATAGCTTCTTCCCGCAGGCTGTGAGATTGATATAATTGAGTAAATCATTGCAAAATATTTATTTCGAACATTACGGCAAAGAAACAGGTCCCTTCAGTCCTTCAAACCATATTTCTGGTTAGACCCACTGACCTGCACCTAGTCCATAGCCCTCCATACTTCTCCCATCCACATACTTATATTTATTTTAAATTATATCTTTATGTATATGTGTTTATTATGTGCTGTGTATTGAGTGCGTATCTGTGTGCACTATGGTTTGGAGAAATGCTGTTTCATCTGGTTGTATATGGAGTCAGATGATCATAAATTTGAACTTGAACTTAACGAATGGCTACTGCATATTTACGGAACCAGAAATGTGCTGCCAGAGATCAAGTTTGAGGAGAACTGTCAACCCTGCAAGTTGGAAGAGAAGGGGGAAGTCTTCGTGGAGAATTTTGGATTCAGGTGGTCAGGAAGGTGGAGGGTGGAAATGGGTATTGAGTAATGGGAGTTTGTTGTCATATACAGTATGTCAGCTCAATTTGTAGATGCATCAAAATCCTTACTTGCTGTAGCCAAACAGGAGTGCAAGATACAAAACTACATTAGTAAAAATTTAAATAACCCCAATATGCCAAGACAGAAAAAGAGATAATATAAAGGATAGATAAATATTCGCATCTGCAATTAGAGCAGAGAAAATAGGCGATGTTTCAACACTGTCAACAAACTGGATTGTAAAAAGCTGTGTTTCAACAGCATTCAAATTATTTTCAATCATTTTAGTTCAAAGTTGTCAAATTGTGATCAGTCTAAGCAAGTCATGATTTTTGTGAAATTTGAATGGTCATTTCTGGATAAGGTACCTGCCAGCAGATATAATGTTCACATTTGATGCAGAGGATACTTACTACTGAACCTGAGTCTCAGTATTTTGTTTTAGAAACATTACTAGCCACTGTCCAGAGGATGAGGCGATCAATAAAACACTACATTGCAACTTTAGAAAATGCATGGTTACTTCTCTACCTACTACCACTTAGGCAAAGAAATGTGGGAAAGCAGCATGAACTGGTGCTGGATGACAGGACTTTCTAGCTTTGGAAGGACAATGCAATGATGCAAGTAATGCAACTGCCTCACTGCTCCAGCCTTGACCATGACCTCTAATGCTGTCTATGTAGGGTTTGTACATTCTCCTGGTCACCACATGGGTTTCATCCCAGCACTCCAGTTTCCTTGCATACAGCAAATAAATGTACTGGTTGGTTGGTTAGTTAATTAGCTATTATATACTACCTCTAAGAAGACTACCTCTAGTACTACTCTCCACTGGCCACCGTGACAGAGGTGCACAAAAGAAAAGGTACAAGGACTGCCTAAAGAAATCTCTTGGTGCCTGCCACATTGACCGCCGCCAGTGGGCTGATAACGCCTCCAACCGTGCATCTTGGCGCCTCACAGTTTGGCGGGCAGCAACCTCCTTTGAAGAAGACCGCAGAGCCCACCTCACTGACAAAAGGCAAAGGAGGAAAAACCCAACACCCAACCCCAACCAACCAATTTTCCTCTGCAACCGCTGCAACCGTGTCTGCCTGTCCCGCATCGGACTTGTCAGCCACAAACGAGCCTGCAGCTGACGTGGACTTTTTACCCCCTCCATAAATCTTCGTCCGCGAAGCCAAGCCAAAGACTACCTCTAGTACAGGTGGGTGATGGGAGAATAAAAAATCTAATTGATGAGCCTTGATGAGAGAGAATCAGTTCTGGGGACAAATGAGGAAATGGAGTTGTTGGGAATTCACTAAGAGTTAGCATATAAATAGTCTCCTTCTCTGTCGAGAGAAAACATGAAAAATATGAGGCCAAGCTCTTGTCGAAAGATCCTTTATCCTAAAACCATTGATACATCCACGTGCTGGCAGGGATGCTATCCCATCCCTATTTCCATCAAAGAGAATTGTTTCTTGGGGCCAAAGTTTTCAAAACTAGTGCTGACTGAGACCAGAGTTTCACTATGCACCTGTGCCCATGGAGGGCAAAATGCTGGAGAACCTCCTGTATTTTATATCGTTCAAAGTTATCAGAGCCTCATATCCCAATTTTCTGTTCACCGCAGCATTAGGGAAGTCAATGGTACTCTCTACTCAAGCAGACGGTCATAAACGTTACTTCTGCAGAAAAAGTGTGAGCAGTGTCTGAAAGATTTTAGACCACAATCCAAATGATCAGAAGTCTTCCAGCCCATCTGGAAAAAACCAACTTACCTTCCTGGACAATCAGGCTTTACATGGGTTTTCTGAACTGAATATAGTCAGCATGACAGGTTGTTTTTTGTTGCTCTGCCTGATAGGCCAATATACCTGCAGGTACATTGAAGGATTGACTGGACTGAACAACCTTCCCTACTTTGCAAAGTTGCATCACTTTGAGCTTGCTTTAAGGTAAGTAAGTTTTCTCCTTCGAAAGAAACCCAAGTGAATCTCTGAATAAAATGAAAGGATCTCATACCTGATAGCTTTTGGGTTTTTTTTTCCTTTCCATTTATTGTGTGCTTGGGTATTAATGAAGCCTCAGAAACATGGAAATGAAAATCTGCCAAAATCTGAAACCTACTACTTATTGCACTCACCTCCACACTAGCATAATCACAGACTGAACATTTGAAGGGCTTCTCATGAGTGTGCTTGTAACGCCTATGTCTCAAGACTTCCCCACTTGTAACAAAAGCCATGGGACAGTCCGGACACTTGTGTGGCCTTGTGCCTAAAAGAAAGATTGAAGTAAACTTACTGATTTGTTTGCAGAAAGATCAATAAACTGAAAGGAAAGAAGCACTGATTACAAAACACAAACATGCTGGAGAAACTCAGCAGGTCATGTAGCATCCATAGAAAGTAAAGTGTAAGCAACATTTCAGCCCCGGGCCCTTTGTCAGTTGTATATATATCAGTACAGATGTGTTGGCATCCTTTGCCTCAGCATTTTTAAAAAAATCTTAAGAACAAGCTATCACAAAATCCAAAATAATCCAGGTATCTTTTTGTCAAAATGTTCACATTTCGCAAGAAAAGAGAATTTATCTGTTTCACAATCTCAGAGCATCAAGCCAGTGAACTATTTTTGAGGTAAAGCACTGCTCCAACAAAGGGAACCAAGCAGCAATTTTCTGACAGTAATGGTTCATCAACAACACCAAGGAAAAAGAATACCCAAATCCCAAGGAATACAAACAGACCTTATGTTCTTTGAAATAATTTCAAAGATCTTATGGATCCACTCACAGAATAAATGGAACTTTGGTTTCTGTTTTGTTCAACAGTGAAAAATCATTCAAGTTCGTTTATTTATTATCCGATTATACCAGTACAACCCAATGAAACAACCTTCTCCAATCTATGGTGCAGAATGATGCCAACACATATACAAATGATACATGTACACTGTACATAGACTTAATAAAAATATTATTACTAAATAGTAGAGACATAGAGTTGTTTTAGCAGTTAAATAGTCATTCAACAATCTCACTGCCTATGGAGAGCTGTTCCTCAGCCTGATGGTTCTGGCTCTAATGCTTCTGTATCTCTTTCCTGATGGTAGTACCTAGAAGATGCTGCATGTGGGGTGGTAGGAGTTCTCAGAGTTTGTGAGCACTCTTTCAATAACGATACCAGCAAATCACATCGATGGGCAGAGGGATCCACACTGCTGCATTTATGGTCTTGTGAATTTACCTCTGATCTGATGTTCTCTAGAGCAACCATACCATTCTGTAATGCAGCAGCCAGGATGCTTTCGATAGAGAGAATCAGATCAGATTTCTTGTCATGAACATGTCACGAAATGTATTGTTTTGTGGCAGTATCACAGTACAAACGTTTATATAAACCACATTTCAAATAAAAATAGTACAAGAAAAAGAAAAAGTGAGATAGAGTCTGCGATTCATTGTTCATTCAGGAATCTGGTGGCAGAGGAACAAGCTGTCCTTGTGCCACTGAGTTCTCGTCTTCAGGCTCCTGTAACTTTTTCCCTAATGGTAGCAGAGTGAAGAGAGCATGGCCTGGGTGGTGGGGTCCTTGAGGATAGTGACTGCTGTAGAAAGTTGACAGAATGGTAGCCTTCCCTGCCTCAGCCTTCAAAGGAAGTCCAGATGCTGTTGAGTCTTCCTCACAAGTGAGGAATTGTTGTTGTATGTCCAGGTTAGGTCACTTCTAAAGTGAACTCTGAGTAACTTGGTGCTCTCACTTTTCTCCAATATAGAGCAATTAATATGTGGTAGAGGGTGGTCAGCATCTCCTTCATCTTGTCCACGTTGAGACTCAGATTGTTATTATCACACCATTTCACAAGACTTTCCACCTCTTCTCTGTATTGCAACTCATCGTTGTTGCTGATGAGTCATCTACAAGCTTGATGACTTCTCTTGGAGTTGCAGTAGTGGGTCAATAGTGTGAACAGGAGCAGACTGAGCACACAGGCCATAAGATATAGAAGTAAGCTATTTGGCCCATTGGTAGTCTATCAAGAGCTGATCGATTCTCACCCCTACTGCCCTTCTTCCAGTAACCTTTCATACTCTGACTATTCTAATACCTATCAATCTTTACCTTAAGATACACCCAGTGACCTGGCTTCATAGCTGCCTGTAGTATCAAATTCCTCCACATCTCTCTTTCAATCTTGATATTGTGCCCTCCTGTCCAAGACTCCCCTACCATGGTAAACAACTTTGTCACATCTACACTATCCAAGCCTTTTAACATTCAAATGCTTCTATGAAATCCCCATCATTCTTCTGAATTCCAAGGAGAACAGACCAAGAACCATCAAATTTTCCTCATATGCTAATCCCTTCATTCCAGGAATAATTCTTGTGAATCTTCACTGAACCCTCTCCAATGCCAGTATATCCTTTCTTAAAAAAGGAGTCCAAAACTGTGCCTCAACATCACATTCCTGCTCTTATATCCTATTCCTCCAATATGAATGCATACATTGCATTTACCTTTTTCAACACCAACTCAACCTGGAGGTGACCTTTAGGGAATCCTGCATGATGACTCTTTCAAAGTCCCTTTTCACCTCCGGATTTTTAATTTTCTCCCCATCCAAATAATAGTCTGCCCTTTTATTCCTTCTACCAAAGCATATGCTTTCCAACATTGTATTTCATTTGTTTCTTTGCCTTTTCTCCTAATCCAAGTATCTCTGCAACCTCTCCATTTCCTCCTCACTACCTGCCCCTCCATCTATCTTTGTATCAGAAAGCCATCTCATCTTATCCTCTCATCCTTCTTCACTCCAAAAAGTCCCAGCTCTGTTCACCTTGCCTCATAAGACATATTTTTCAATTCAGACAACATCCTGGTAAGTCTCCTCTGCGCCCTCTTTATAGTTTCCACATCCTTCCGAAAATGAGGTGACCAGACTGAAAACAATACTCTAAGTGTGGGCTCACCAGAGATTTATAGAGTTGCAAAATGACCTCTTGACTCTTAAACTTAATCCCTCTATTAATGAATCCCAATACCCCATCGGCCTTCTTAGCTATCCTATAAACCTGCGTGGTGAACTTGAGGGATGATGTATGGATCTGTACCCCAAGGTCCATCTATTCATATACACTCTTAAGTACCTGACCATTAATCCTGTACTCAGCCTTCTGGTTTGTCCCTCCAAAATGCATCACCACACACTTAACTGGATTGAACTCCATCTGCCACTTTTCCGCCCATCTCTGTATCCCGTCTATATCCTTTTATAACCTATAACAACTTTCAGCGCCATCCACAACTCCTCCAACCTTTGTATCATCTGCAAACTTACTGATCCATCCTTCCACCTCTTCATCTAGGTAATTTATAAAAATCACAAAGTGCAGGGGTCTCAGAACAGACCCCTTTGGAACTCCATTAGTCAATGACTCCAGGCAGAATACTTTTCTTCCACTACTATTCTCTGCTTTCTACATGCAAGCCAATTTTTATCCATGCAGCCAAGGGTTCCATGGATCCCATGCCTCATGACGTTCTGAATGAGTCTCTCATGGGGACCTTGTTAAGTGCCTTACTAAAATCCATAAAGACCACATCTACTGCCTTACCCTCATCAATATGTTTGGTTACCTCCTTTTAAGGAATGACTTTCCCTTCACAAAGCCACGCTGACTACACTTGAGTAGACGGGTACTTCTCCAAATGCTCATCGATCCTATCCTTGAGAATCCTCTCCATTTGTTTGCACACCACTGATGTAAGACTCACCAATTTATAATTCCCAGGATTCTCCCTATTATCTTTTTTAAACAAAGGGACTACATTTGCCATTCTCCAATTCTCTGGCACCTCCCATGGCAAAAAAAAACTCAAAGATCATAACCACTTCCCCAACTATCTCTTCCCTCACTTCCCACAGCAACCTAGGGGATATTGCATCCAGCCCCGGGGAATTATCAATCTTAATGTTTTTAAGATCCAACACTTCCTCTACCTTAATCTCAACATCACCAGCACACAAGCCTGTTCTATTCTGAACTCATCCTGATCAAGGCCTTATTCTCTTGTGAATATTGAAGCAAAATATTCATTTAGGATCTCTCAAACCTTCTCCATGTCGAGGCACATGTTGCCTCCTTAATCCTTTAATGGCCCTGCCTTCATTCTCGTCATCCTGTTCTTCACACACACATAGATCGCCTTGGGGGTTCTCTTTAATCCTACATGCTAAGGCCTTCTCATGCCCCCATCGAGCTCTCCTAAGTGCTTTCTTAAGCTCCTTCCTGGCTACCATATACTTCTCATGAGCCCTTCCTATTTGCTGCTTCCTATATCTAATGTATGAAGTATTGTTCTCCAGGAGGGTCAAGAGAGTGGAGGGGCATGGCATTGTCAGTGGAATGGTTCCATCTGTAGACGAATTGAAATGGGTCCAGTATCTCTGGTGGATGCGCTTTGATACTATCCATCACCAGATACTCCAAGCATTTCAAAATGGTGGAGGTCGGTGCCACTGGGAAGTTATCGCTGCCTTGAAACCCATGGACTGCTGCAATGACATGTAGAAGAACTCTGAAAGGACGTTCATCAGTTGGTCAGCAAAGTCCTTCAGTACCCGAATTGATATGCTGGTCTGAACCCGCTGCCTTGTGTGTGCTCACCCTGGATAGTATTCTCCTCACTTTGGCCGCAGCTATGCAAGGAGCCTGTTCTTCAGGGAACGATGGAGCTTTATTTGGCATCAGCCTGTTCTTCCCATTGAACCGTGCACAGAAGTTCAGTCATTCCAGAAGGGGTGTGTCATTGTCGTTGACTCACCAGGTTGTCTTGTGATCTGTTATTGTTATTATACCTTGCCACATGCGCTTTGTGTCGCTGGTGTTGCACACCTGACTCTGGATCTAATACTGCACTAAATCCCAATTTAAATGTTATACTAAAGTCCTCAGAAGGGGAACTAATGTAACATTCTTATGGTTAATCAGCTCCTAACTGAGCTACAAGGAAGTTATAAAAGTTATTACCATATTTCAACCTGAGATAGAAGTTTCATTTACCCCTCTCACCATTCCCCGCAGAAACAGTTCAAAGAAAACAGTAAAAATAGTGACACTGAGTTTTCAATTCATAAGCCACGCATGTGAGAAAGTTAAACAAGTCTGCTGAACCTGCGACAAATTAATCGATTTCTCCCGTTTTCATTAACCCCATCAAAACTACCTTAGTCTCTCTCTTTCTTATCTCTCTGTCTCCTTTCCTCCAGCTCCCCACCCACTTCCCTTCCTTCTATCAGAGAGCAACCCTTTCCCCTTCTCATTTTTTCCTCTTCTACCCTCCCAACTGGATCCACCTATTACCAAAGTTCAAATTTATTGTCAGAGTATATGCATGATATTACATACAACCCTGAGATTCCTTTCTTTCCTACAGGCCTGTTATCCAGAGGATTATCCAATGTTGGACAGGAAACTTGCCCGAACAAAGACATTTCAATGTGCTTGTTCCTAGAGGGTCATCTCACCAGTCTGGCAGGAGGCAGATTGAAAGTCTTCCCTAAGTCAATCAAGATCAGACCCACCCACAGGTAAAGAGACCTTCCACTTGGTCCTCATCCTCACTCATAGTCACATACGCCTCTCTGGACCTGTTCCCTAGCCGGCTGTAGGATAAAACTCTGTTTTCGCGTTGGGGCAAACCCTAAGCCCAACTCTAGATTGTGAGCCATGGGTGACACTGGAGAACCAATTGTAAGGTTGAAGTGCCAGTTGATGAAGTAGACAAAGACAATGTGGTCAAACAATAATCATGGCTTTTATTAGCAGAAACTCATGGTACAATAATGAAAGACAATAGATGCATGTACAGTTATATCCAAGGGGAGTGTCCTTAACAGTAGAGATAATGCACAGCCAATGTTAGTACAGCAAGGCTCGCCAGAGGGGAGACAGGCAGCTTGGCAGACATTCACCACAAAGGTGTATCCCGATAAAGGGTGGGGAGCTGTTGTAGCGCATACCCGAGAAAGGCTGTTATGTCTCACTCATTAGTGTTAAGAGTTAATTGTACCTTTCAGTTAATCAATGTGCCATGCCTGCTAGTGAGAATGGGGAGGCAGCTATCATTTGTTTAATTCTCACATTTATACTTTTAAATTTTTTTTTATTTTTAACACTATGAACCATACCGACCAAAATACATACAGACATTTTTCTCTTGAATATATACAGTGCGGGGGCGTGGCAAGATGGCGTAAGGAACAGACGTGCCTTCCAGTCCTCTCCTGACTCTGAGTTATTGTTTTGTTTATAAGTGCCCGTTAAAATTCTTTAAAAAGTTTATAAATAGTAAGAGGTGCTGAATTAATATCTAATGGTACATTTGCTAAAAAAAAGTACAAGAAAACGCCAACAGATTGTTAAAAAATTACATTTCCCGAAATTATCTGAGCCTACCTGTTTACAAGAAGCCAGGAGTCAGCGTGGAATGGATCCAGGAGAAGAAGTGCAGGATTCGGCATTGGAACTTCGTTCTGTACCGGTAGGGCTCTTTAAAGATGATGCCCGGCAGCCTTTGGAACAAAGGGCTGGCCAGGCGCGTGTATTTCAAACAACACCCGCTCTGAGCGCTGTTGCTGAGAGTTTGACAGCTGAATCAGCTGGGACGCCACCAGCTAGAGAGTTAAAGAGCCGACCTCCGATTGATATAGCGGTGGCACTGCAAAATGCACCACCAGTTATGACGGTTTCCCCAGGTTTAGATATAATGAAGGCTTTGATGAGATATGGCTTAAAGATAACCCTGACTATCAGCCTCCTGATATTGCTGAGGGGGCTGTGGCAGGGGATTCTACACGGAGCCATACTGCAAGAAAGGCTGCTAAGCCAAGGGAAGGGACAGAAGATCCTTTGGTCTCTCAGAAACAGCAGGATCCTACTATGTCTGAATCTACCTTTGCTGATATACTTATCAAGACTCTTGAATTTAAGTTATATTCTTCAATGAAACAGCTAGGTAATTCTATGACCCAGGTCTATTCCAAGCTTAATACATTGGTGGATATTAACACTCAACAGATGGCTGACTACGGAGCTTTTAAACTTGAAACTAATGAAAGACTTGATATGTGTGATCAAGGTTTAGTTGACGTACAAGATCAATTGCAAGATGTAAACAAAACAATTGAAACATTGCAGATTCAGAATAAAAATTTAGCAAAAAAGGTTGATTATTTGGAGAATCAATCTAGACGGAACAACGTAAAAATGGTTTGCCAGAAGACATAGAAGGGCCAGATCCAAGAAAATTTTTAACTGAATGGATTCCACGAGTGTTAGGACAAGACAAGTTCCCCGAAGGTTTAATATTGGAATGTGCTCATAGAGCTTTGAGAAGGAAACCTTTTTCAGGACAGAATCCAAGACCTGTTCTGGTCCATTGCTTAAACTACTGTGATAGAGAGACAATTTTACGTGTGGCTATTAGAAACGCACAGCAAAACAGGAGGAGGTAGTTGACCTCTTGCCTGTTTTTTTTTCTTAATTTTTGGGTTAAGGAGTGAAGTTTTTTTTTATTACTTTTTTTAAAATGAATATTTTTTTTTTCTTTTCTTTTTTTTGTTTTTGATTGTAGTTTTAAGAGGGAATAAGGGGAGGGGTTTTTCCTTTTTTTCCTCTTTCTTTTTGGGGGGGGGGTTCTTTTTTTTCTCCTTCTCTGTTTCTTTTTTTTCCTTTCTTCTTTTTTTTTGGTTGTTGAGTTGTTGTAAGGAATGTCTAAATTGAAGTTTGCTTCTTTTAATGTCCAGGGTTTAAATAATCCTATTAAGCGTAAGAAAGTACTTGCTTACTTAAAAAAATTAAAAGTTGATGTGGCTTTTTTGCAGGAAACTCATTTAACAGATAAGGAACATTTGAAACTCAACGTGAATGGGTTGGACAAGTTTTTTATTCTTTATTTAATTCAAAGGCAAAAGGAGTCGCAATTTTGGTGCACAAGAATTTACCATTTTAGTTACAGAATGAAGAGAAAAATGGTGGAAGATTATTAAAATTGAACTGTACAATTTTTAATGAAGCTTGGACTTTGCTTGATGTTTATGCTCCGAAGTTTGAGGATACAGCTTTTGTTGTGGATATATGTCTTTATTACTTGGACAATCAAATTCCAATGTGATGATTGGGGGAGATTTAAATGTGGTATTGGAGCCTTTATTGGACAAGTATCCAAGAGTAATTAAGAAATCTAAGATGGCAGTTCAAGTAACTAATATGATGTCAGATTTGAATTTAGTTGATATTTGGCGAAGATTTAATCCTACAGAGAAAGATTTTTCTTTTTATTCTTCGTGCCATAATTATTTTTCTAGAATTGACTATTTTTTAATTTCAACACATTTGCAGGATAGGGTTGAATCGGTGGATTATAAGGCAAGATTGGTTTCGGACCATTCTTTATTATTATTAGAATATCAGAGTTCACAAGATGTTCAGAGAGCTCCAAGATGGAGATTTAATACTATGTTATTACAAAAACCAGAATTTATTAGTTATTTAAAACAACAATTTGAAGTTTTTATTAGTAACAATACTAATTCTGTTTCTAGTCATTTTGTTTTATGGGATGCAATGAAAGCTTTTTTACGAGGTCAAATTATCAGTTATGCTTCTAAAGTAAAGAGAGAGAGACTTAAAGAGATAACTGCTACTGAAAAAGAATTTCAAAAAAGTGCTACTGAAATGCAAAAGAATCGGTTAACTAATTTAAAATTTAAATATAATGAATTACAAACTTATCGGTTTGAATGTTTAATGAACCGAACTAAACATAAGTTTTATGAATGAGGTGAAAAAGCTCATAAAGTTTTGTCATGGCAGTTAAAAAAGGAACAATTATCTAGGATTATACCAGCAATTAGAAAGAAATCGGGTATTACTTTTAGCCAAAAGGAAATTAATGAGGAATTTTTAAATTTAAAAAAGTTTGGCCTTAGTAAGTCGGATTGCTGTTTTCGTTGTGACCAGATGGCTAATACTTTTTTTGCACACTGTCTGGCTTTGTGATCGATTGCAACAGTTTTGGAAAGGTATTCAATCTATACTTAATAGTTTATATAATATCTGTCTTGTATTAGATCCTAATATATTTTTATTAGGGAATATGCAATCACTAATTGATTTAGGTTTAAAGGATTATCAGATTTCCTTTATCTATTTAGCTTTAGCTGTGGCCAAGATATGTATAGCACTTACTTGGAAAGATAGAAATATATTAACTTTAGATAGGTGGCATTTGGAGATGAAATCCTGTTTGACCATGGAAAGGATATCTTTCTCAATTCAGGATAGGATGTCTTTTTATAGGTTAAAGTGGACTCCGTTTGTTAAATATATGCATTTAAGTTTGCTTAAAATATGTTTTTAAGTGTGATATTTTAGTATTGATAACTTTTTTTGTTAGTATCTTTACTTGTTATGTTTTATCTTTTTTTTGTAAGTGGGCTTTTTTTTCTTATATATAATATTTTTAATTTTATTAACTCTTCACTCTTTATTTTGGGGGGGTTAGACTAATTTTAAGTTAGGTTATTAATGTTGTGTAATAATCATTGGGGGGGTTAGTTTATTTAGTTTACCGATGTGGTACAGTAATTTTATTATCTTATTTTTATTTTTTTTTAAATGTAATCTTCTATTTTATTCATGTTATAAAATCTTAAATAAAGTTTAAAAAAAAAAGAATATATACAATGCCATTTTCTCCCCTTTTTCCGCCCTCCCTTCCCTCCCTCCCTAACCCCCCCTCCCCATTTATTCAAAGTTCAATCTATTGATACATTAAACCTGTTAAACAATGTCGTCACTTAATAAAAATAAACAAGAAATTTGTATCTTTTACTTTTACATACTGGGTCGGTTCATTTCGTTGTCTTCTCCTTCTGTCATTTTAGGTGGTGGAAGTTTGTGGTAAGATTTCTCTGTTATGTACCACATACGGTTCCCATATTTGTTCGAATATTGTGATGTTATTTCTTAAAATATATGTTATTTTTTTCAATGGAATACATTTATTTATTTCTATGTACCATTGCTGTATTCTCAGGTTGTCTTCTAATTTCCAGGTTGACATAATACATTTTTTTGCTACAGTTAGGGCTATCATAACAAATCTTTTTTGTGCTCCATCCAAGTCGAGTCCAAATTCTTTGTTTCTTATATTACTTAGGAGGAAGATCTCTGGGTTTTTTGGTATATTGCTTTTTGTGATTTTATTTAATATCTGGTTTAGATCTTCCCAAAATTTTTTCACTTTCTCACATCCCCAAATTGCATGTATTGTTGTTCCCGTTTCCTTCTTACAGCGAAAACATCTGTCTAATACAGTTGGGTCCCATTTATTTAACTTTTGGGTGCGATGTATAGCCTGTGTAACCAATTATATTGTATCATGTGTAACCTCTTGTTTATTGTATTTCTCATAGTTCCGGAGCATAGCTTTTCCCATGTTTCATTCTTTATCTTTATGTTTAGATTGTGTTCCCATTTTTGTTTAGGTTTATACCTTGTTTCCTTGTTCTCCTTTTCTTGCAGTTTGATGTACATGTTTGTTAAATTTTTTTAATTATCATTGTGTCTGTAATCACATATTCAAAATTGCTTCCTTCTGGTAACCTCAGACTGTTTCCCAATTTGTCCTTCAAGTAGGTTTTCAGTTGGTGGTATGCAAACATTGTATCATGAGTTATATTATATTTGTCCTTCATTTGTTCAAAAGATAATAATTTATTTCCCGAAAAGCAATTTTCTATTCTTTTGATCCCTTTTCTCTCCCATTCTCTAAAGGAAAGGTTATCTATTGTGAAAGGGATTAGTTGATTTTGTGTCAATATTAATTTTGGTAGTTGATAATTTATTTTATTCCATTCTATGTGAATCTTCTTCCAAATGTTGAGCAGATGGTGCAATACTGGTGAATTCCTATGTTGCACCAACTTTTCATCCCACTTTTCTAGTATATGTTCAGGGATCTTCTCCCCTATTTTATCTAGCTCTAATCTGGTCCAATCCGGTTTTTCCCTTGTTTGATAAAAATTTCATAGATATCTTAACTGTGCTGCTCTATAATAATTCTTAAAGTTTGGTAGCTGTAAGCCTCCTTGTTTGTACCATTCTGTTAATTTATCTAGTGCTATCCTCGGTTTCCCCCCTTTCCATAAGAATTTCCTTATTATTTTTTTTAGCTCATTGAAGAATTTCTCTGTTAGGTGAATTGGTAACGATTGAAATAGGTATTGTATCCTTGGGAAGATGTTCATTTTAATACAGTTTATCCTTCCTATCAGTGTTAGTGGTAAGTCTTTCCAGTGCTCGAAGTCGTCTTGTAATTTTTTCATTAATGGCTAATAATTTACTTTGTATAGATGGCCGAGATTATTATCTAGTTGTATACCTAGGTATCGTATTGCTTGTGTTTGCCATCTAAATGGTGATTCTTTCTTAAACTTTGCGAAATCCCCATTATTCATTGGCATTGCTTCACTTTTATTTGCGTTGATCTTGTACCCCGATACTTCTCCATATTCCTTCAATTTCCTATGTAATTCTTTTATTGATATTTCTGGTTCTGTTAAGTATATTATGACATCATCTGCAAATAGACTGATTTTATATTCCTTCCCTTTTATTTTTATCACTCATTTTATTTTCTGTTCTTATCAGTTCTGCTAGTGGTTCTATAGCTAACGCGAACAGTGAGGGAGATAGTGGACATCCCTGCCTTGTTGATCTGCTTAATTTAAATTGGTTTGATATATATCCATTTACTGTCACTTTCACCAATGGTCCCTTATATAATGCTTTAATCCAATTAATATATTTCTCTGGTAGGTTGAATTTTTGTAGTACTTTGAATAAATAATTCCATTCTACTCTGTCAAAGGCTTTCCCTGCGTCTAAAGCAACCGCTATCGTTGGAGTTTTGTTTCCTTGTATTGCATGGATTAAGTTAATAAATTTACAGATATCGTCCGTTGTTCGTCTTTTTTTAATAAATCCAGTTTGATCTAGTTTTACTATTTTTGGTACACAGTCAGCCAATCTGTTTACTAATAGTTTAGCTATTATCTTATAATCTGTGTTAAGAAGAGATATTGGTCTATACGATGCTGGTGTTAGTGGATCTTTCCCTGTCTTTGGTATTACTGTAATTATTGCTGTTTTGCATGAATCTGGCATGTTTTGTGTTTTTTTAATCTGGTTCATTACTTCCAGGAGAGGAGGAATTAATAAGTCTTTAAATGTTTTATAGAATTCTATTGGGAGTCCATCCTCTCCCGGCATTTTATTGTTCGGTAGTTTTTTTTAATATCTCCTGTATTTCTTCTATTTCAAATGGTTTTATTAATTTATTTTGCTCCTCGGTTTGCAATTTCGCTAATTCAATTTTAGTTAGAAATTCATCTATTTTGTCTTCTTTCCCTTCGTTTTCAGTTTGATATAGTTGCTCATAGAATTCCCTGAAGTTTTCGTTGATCTCCATTGGGTTATATGTAATTTGTTTGTCCTTTTTCCTTGATGCCAATACCGTTCTTTTAGTTTGTTCTGTCTTAAGCTGCCACGCTAGAATTTTGTGCGTTTTTTCTCCTAGTTCATAATATTTCTGTTTTGTCTTCATTATGTTCTTATCCACCTTATATGTTTGAAGTGTTTCATATTTTATTTTTTTATCTGCCAATTCTCTTCTTTTAGTTGTATCTTCCTTTATTGCTAATTCTTTTTCAGCATTTGTTATTTCCCTTTCCAACTGTTCTATTTCCTGATTGTAGTCCTTCTTTATCTTAGTTACATAACTTATTATCTGCCCTCTGATGAACGCTTTCGTTGCGTCCCATAGTATAAATTTATCTTTCACTGATTCCGCATTTATTTCAAAGTACATTTTAATTTGTCGCTCAATTAATTCTCTAAAATCCTATCTTTTAAGTAGCATGGAGTTTAATCTCCATCTATACATTCTTGGTGGGATGTCCTCCAGCTCTATTGCCAACAACAAGGGTGAGTGATCCAATAATAACCTAGCTTTATATTCCGTTTTCCTAACTCTTCCTTGAATGTGGGCTGACAACAGGAATAGGTTTATCCTTGAGTATGTTTTATGTCTACCTGAATAATATGAATATTCCTTTTCCTTTGGGTGTTGTTTCCTCCATATATCCAAAAGTTGCATTTCCTGCATCGATTTAATTATAAATTTGGTTACTTTGTTCTTTCTGTTAGTCTTTTTTCCAGTTTTATCCATGTTTGAATCCAAATTAAGGTTAAAATCCCCTCCTATTAGTATATTCCCCTGCGTATCTGCGATCTTCAAAAAGATATCTTGCATAAATCTTCCAAAATTCTGAATATATCTGACATTTTATCATTACATATCTCCCTGCTGGATCTATTATTTCCTCCTCTATTTTGATTGTTACATATTTATTGATTAATATAGCTACTCCTCTGGCTTTTGAATTATATGATGCTGCTGTTACATGCCCTATCCAATCTCTCTTTAATTTCTTGTATTCCACTTCAGTTAGATATGTTTCTTGCACGAATGCTATATCAATTTTTTTCTTTCTTCAGTAAATTTAACAGCTTCTTCCTTTTGATTTGATTATGTATTCCATTAATATTCAAAGTCATATAGTTCAACATGGCCATTTCATACTTTGTTTACCTTTCATTTCCGTTTCCTCATCACCACCTTCCCTTCTCATCCATTTCTGTTTTCTTTTTTTGAACACATTATAAGACAACACTTCTAAAACATAAAATATTTCCACTATTCCCATATCTAAAATTGCTTTAACCCTCCCCTCTCTGAGTTGCCCTTTGTCCCTTGTCGGGCAACCACATCTCCCCTCTCCATTTGGATTGCGAACCCGCTCGCAAGCGTCAACTGATTTCGCAGTGACTGTTATTCTTCCCCACCCAGCCCCCCAGAAAAGATTTTAATCTTCACATATAACACTCACTCTCTTAATTCCCTCCTTACTTCCTTTCTTTCCCTTCTTAGTTCTTACTTATACTTTATTCTTCTTCTTTATATATAGTTTGTTGTCATTTTTGTTCTTGTTACACCTCTTCATCTCTCTGTCTGTTTTGTTGGTGTTCTGCAAATTCTCGTGCTTTTTCCAGATCCGAGAACAGTTTGCTTTGCTGCCCCAGGATAACTATTTTAAGCACCACAGGATATTTTAACATAAATTTATAACCTTTTTTCCATAGGGTCGATTTTGCTGCTTTAAATTCCTTCCTCTTCTTCAGGAGGTCAAAACTTATGTCTGGGTAGAAAAAATTTTTTTGACCTTTGTATTCCAGTGGTTTTTTTTGTCTTCTCTTATTTCTTTCATTGCCTTCTCCAATATATTTTCTCTTGTCGTATATCTTAGGAATTTTACTAGAATGGATCTTGGCTTTTGTTGTGGTTGTGGTTTAGGGGCTAATGTTCTGTGTGCCCTTTCTATTTCCATTCCTTCCTGTAATTCTGGCATTCTTAGGACTCTGGGGATCCATTCTTTTATAAATTCTTTCCTATCTTTGACTTCTTCATCTTCCTTAAGGCCCACTATCTTTATATTGTTTCTCCTTTTATAGTTTTCCATTATATCTATCTTCTGAGCTAACAGCTCCTGTGTTTCTTTAACTTTTTTATCAGATTCTTCTAATTTCTTTTTTAAGTCATCTACCTCCATTTCTATGGCTGTTTCTTGTTCTTCCACCTTCTCTACTCTTTTCCCTATTTCTGTCATGACCATCTCTAATCTATTCACTTTTTATTCTGTACCTTTTATTCTTCTTTTTATTTCACTGAATTCTTGTGACTGCCATTCTTTTACTGTTTCCATATATTCTTTAAAAAATATATCCATGTACTGTCCCTTCCCTTCATCTTCCATTTCTCTGTGTTCTTCCTCCTCTTCTTCTGGGTCCACTCCAGGATCTGTGTCCTCTACCTCTGTCTCTTCTGATTTTCTTGTTGGGTTGTTGATTTTATTTTGTTGGGTATTTTTGTTTTTATTATTTTTATTAAAGGTGTCTTGGTGTTGGTCTTCTTCCTCTGGGTTGGTCATCTGTTGTTTTTCTGATTTCCTATTTTTATTCTCTTCCTTCTTGTTCCCGTTATTTTCTGTTTTCCTGTTGGGAGCCTTGCTGTCGGGTTATTCTTGTCTGTTCAAGCTGTGGAGATGTACTCAGCTGGTCCCCCCTCCTGTCGGTGTTGTTTTTGTCATGTGCATCGTGCATGCACATGAATCCTCGCATGCGCGGTCGCGCACTTCTGCTTGGCTCCGTGAGCCATCTTTGTAGTCCTGCGCTCAGGGTTTCCACTGACCTCAGGGAGCCGGCTTCTCTCTCCACAGCGGGCCTCCTCATACAGGTAAGGCCTTCACCTTTCTCTTCCGATGTCTTTCCTTCTTCCCGTTGTTTTTGGTTTTTCTTTCTTTGCTGCCATTTTCTCCACACCTTTATTTTTAATTTGTTATGGTTTCTGTGTTTGTGGCTTTGCTTTTTCTTTCTTTTTTTTTAAACTTTTCTGGAGAGGGCTGGTATTTTCTTACCGGTCACTACTCCATCACGTGACTTCCCCCAACTTTCGCATTTATATTTGAGAGTTGTGATTATCAGTGACTAATCTGCATCCGATGTGAATGAGTTGTGGGTAGTATGTGTGTGTATTAGTGTGTTCCTTTTCATGAATTCCCCTGCAGTTAAATAAAGACCATTGTTTGTTCCTCGAGGAACATGTCCAGACTTGTTTCTTCTTGGACCCTTTAAACTTGTTCTCACCATTACAAGGCCAGGCAGAATTCTTACTGATCAGTACTCAAGAAAAAAGAAAAATCCATAAACAAAAGTGAAATGAAAACAAACTGACTGTGCAATGCAGAAAAATATATATACACTGATTGAGAATTGTTTAGAAGTCAGATGGTGGAGGGAGTAACAACTGTTCCTGAACCCAGTGGTTCAAATCTTGTGGTAGCTATACCTCTTTCCTGATGGCAGCAGTGAGAACAGAGCATGACCTGAGGGGTATGGATACTTGCTGATTGCTGCTGCTCTCTGATCGCAGCAGTCCACGTCAATTTTCTCAGTGGGAACAGTTTTGCTGTGTCCATAACCTTTTGCAGGGCTTTCCACTCAGAGGTATACCAGGCCGTGATGCAGCTGTCAGCATAATTTCCACTACACATCTGTAGAAGTTTACCAAGGTTTCTGATGTTATAGTGAAATTTCCTGAGGAAGTAGAGATGCTGATTATGACATTAGTATGTTGGGTCCAGGAAAGGTCCTCTGAGATAGCAACTCACCCTCTCCTCTCATCCCCAATAATCACTGGATTGTACAGCTCTGGTTTTGCCTTCCAGAACTCTACACTCAGTTCTTTGGTTCTGGTGTCACTGAGTGAGAGATTGCTGTTCGTCCACCACTCAGCAAAGTTTTCAGTCTCCCTCCTGTACGCTGATACTTTGCCCCTTTTTACACCAGCTTCTCTCCCTGTCACTTCCTCCCTCCTCTGCCCTCCCCCATCTTTTTATTCATGCAACCGCCTGTGTTTGCTGATACGTGATCAAGGGCCCACGCTTGAAATGCTAGTTACCCTTTATGCCCTCTGGATGCTGCATGCCCTGCTGAGTTTCTCTGGTATGTTTGTGTATTGGATTCAAATGGAAGTATTTTCTAAAAATAGCTTAGGAAACTGCATGCACTACGACAACCTATCTGCAGGGGTGCAGTGCTTATCTTTTTTTAGGTACCGGAGCTCACCAAAAATGACAATAAGGAGGTCTCTTTAGCTTTCTATAATTGAGAGTGTTGCATAATATGATAAAGTATTACATGGCTGCACTTACTAATTATCATAAAATATAATTATCAACAAGTAAAGGGCACCTTCCTTATCACTTTCGCATTTCAAATTAACTATCAGGCGGCCTTAATGCTCAGGCTTGTTGATTCATCAATGAACAGAAATTTTGCCATTTATTTGCTTGATATTCTGGCAAATTTTCTTTCTCATATTAATATCTATGTGATTAATTATCCCTGTAGCACTAGTGCAGGAATGCAGTCCAATTCCAATGTCAATACCATTTTTGTTTTGAAGTTCCAGTAAGGCCAAGTGATCAGAGTATGGTCTGTCATTCTGAGCTAAATAATGGGCAGAATGCAAAATTGAATGGCCTGTGCGCACTTTCATGCTCTCTCTCTCCCTGTGGTCCCTGCTTTTCGGACACCACACACTGATGCTTGGACACTGCACGTGTGCAGGATGAGGCAAGGAGATCAATGCATCCTGCTCACTTCCTCCCTCCTGAGGACGATGCTCAGCCTGCCCTTCTGGGCTGTCCTGCTGTGGTCAGGAAGACCGCGTGTCATGGTTCATCATGGGAGGGCTGAGGATCCCTCTCTGTGTCCACACAGAGTGGTAAAGTTCAGCCCCATGGCTAGCTCTGGTTTCCCTTTCCTCTCGCTGCCTGCGTACGCCTTCCCCACCTGGGCTGCTGCTGCACCTCCTCCACCCGGGGCTCTCCACAGGTGGGGCTGCATCTCATTTGGACAGAGACCCCCCCCCCCCACTTCGTTCCTCACCCTGACCCGCTGAGTGCTTACCCTAAAGCGGACAAAGGAGAATCCTCTTGAATAAGACATGGCCGGGGGGGGGTTTGCAATCATTCAACCCATCGTGTCCATGCTTGACAAGGAACTGCCTCACCTTATCCCACCTCCTCCCCCAGTTCTAGTGCCCTGCTGGTCTCAATTCTTGGCAAACACATGCAGGTAAACATTCCTCTTCTTATCCATCGATTAAATGTTTTCAATAGCTCCCTCTGTACTGAAAGACAGAAATCTAGTGATTACAGAGGTGCCGGAGCAGCGGTCCAATGACCTCTGGAAGCACTGCATCCCCTGGAGAGAGCAGAAAGGATTATTGTTTGAGTCTCACTCGCATTCTAGCATCTCCAATCAATCATCTGACAGGTGAATCCATTGTTCAATGTAATGCATATGGACACAGCAGGTAATTGGCACCTTACCTGTATGAGTATTGATATGGTTTTGTAGGAGGGTGATGGTGCGGAAAGCTTTATCACACAGATGACATTTATGTGGTCGTTCATTTGTGTGGCTTGTCAAATGACGGTTTAAACTGGATCGTTGAGGGAAGGTGTGCAAACACAGTTTACACTGAAAAGTCTTCCTAATGCCTGTATAATAAAAGGAAATTGAAGAAACACGTTGGTTACGCAGCATCTTTCAAAACAGGGTTAAACAAATTTAGTTGGTGGAACTGATTCTCAGTCAAAAACTTTCATTGCTCAATAACTGATTTCAATATCTTTCATATGCCAAATGAAAGATATAATTCTTCAGTTTGACAAAAAGCCTTGTTGCAATTTTTAGTCCCACATTTTATAGGATACAAAGTTAGTTTAAGCCTTCATAACTTACTTTAATTGTGAGAATTCGTGAGGTCTTGATAAGATAACATAAAAAACGTCAGAATAAAGATGATTTCACGAATGAATGAAGAAATCAAGTACAAAAACAAAGGCTGGAGAGCGACCCTATTCCAAAAGCACGGTTAGAATGGAGCCAGCATCACCAGGCTGAGGAACAGCTTCTTCCCGCGGTCAATGAGACTGTTGAATGACTGAATGAATGCTCATACTAACCCTCCAGGACTCTACTATTGATTAAACAATATTTATTTTTATTTGTGTATGCATATACATCATTTGTCTGTATGTGTTTTTAACCTCTATTTGGGCGTTTTCATGTTTTTGCACCAAGGACTGGAGAAAGCTGTTTCGTTGGTTTGTACAATTGGATGATAACCAACATTTCAGAGCTGAATTCCACAGCGAAGTTCCATTTTTATACCGTTTGAGGCACAATCACTATAATTTTCTGCTGAATGCTGCCTTCACAAGGGCTGTGTGATTTGCTTTGTTGTTATTTTAGAATTTGATCAGAATTTTCAAATCATTGGATGTGGAGCTTCAGCTCATTCAGCCCTTACTCATTTTCATTAAGAGTTAATTGTATCTTTAGTTAATCAATGTGCCATGCCCGCTAGTGAGAGTGGGGTGGCAGTTATCGTTTGTTTAACTCTCACATTTACACTTGAGAGTTGTGATTATCAGTAATTAATCTGCATCTGATGTGAATGAGTTGTGTGTAATTGCTTTGCTTGTGTGTATGAGTGTGTTCCTTGTTGTGAATTCCCCTTCATCTAAATAAATTCTATTGTTTGTTCCTCAACCATGTCTAGACTTGTTACTTCTTAGATCCTCTAAACTTGTTCTCACCATTACAGGGCCAGGTAGAATTCCTACTTATCAGTAATTGTAAACTGTACTCAAGAAAAAACACACATAGTCAAAAGAGAAATAATGTAAACAAAGAAAGAAATGTAAACAAACTGACTGTGCAATACAGAAAAATATATTCGCTGATTGAGTATTGATGAGAAATCAGATGGTGGAGGGAGTTACAACTGTTCCTGAACCCGGTGGTTCAAATCTTGTGGTACCTATACCTCTTTTCTGATGGCAGCAGTGAGAACAGAGCATGATCTGAGTGGTGTGGATACTTGCTGATTGCTGCTGCTCTCTGATCGCAGCAGTCCACGTCAATTTTCTCAGTGGGAACAGTTTTGCTGTGTCCATTACCTTTTGCAGGGCTTTCCACTCAGAGGTATACCAGGCCATGATGCAGCTGTCAGCATAATTTCCACTACACATCTGTAGAAGTTTACCAAGGTTTCTGATGTTATAGTGAACTTTCCTGAGGAAGTAGAGATGCTGATGTGCTTTCTTCATTATGACATTAGTATGTTGGGTCCAGGAAAGGTCCTCTAAGATAGCGACTCCCAGGAACTTATATTTCATCACCCTCTCCTCTCATCCCCAATAATCACTGGATTGTACAGCTCTGGTTTTGCCTTCCAGAACTCTACACTCAGTTCTTTGGTTCTGGTGTCACTGAGTGAGAGATTGCTGTCCGTCCACCACTCAGCTAAGTTTTCAGTCTCCCTCCTGTATGCTGATACTTTGCCCCTTTTTACACCAGCTTCTCTCCCTGCCACTTCCTCCCTCTTCTGACCTTCCCCCAACTTTTTATTCAGCCACCTGCCTGTGTTTGCTGATACTTGATAAAGGGCCCACGCTTGAAATACTAATTACCCTTTATGCCCTCTGGATGCTGCATGCCCTGCTGAGTTTCTCTGATATGTTTGTGTGAAGTATTTTGTATAAAATAGATTAGAAACAGCATGCACTATGACAACCTACATGGAGAGTGCAGACAAGACTAATGTTTGGGTCTCACTCATATTCTAGCACCAATCAATCATCTGACACGTGACATTGTTCAATGTAATGCATTTGGACACAGCAGGTAATTGGCACCTTACCTGTATGAGTATTGATATGGCTTTGTAGGAGGGTGATGGTGCGGAAAGCTTTATCACACAGATGACATTTATGTGGTTGTTCATTTGTGTGGCTTCTGAAATGACGGTTTAAACTGGATTGTTGAGGGAAGGTGTGCAAACACAGTTTACACTGAAAAGTCTTCCTAATGCCTGTATAATAAAAGGAAATTGAAGAAACACTTTAGTAACACAGTATCTTTCAAAACATGAGGTTAAACAAATTTAGTTGGTGGAACGGATTCTCAGTCAAGAACTTGCATTGTATGAGAACTGATATAATTCCTTAGTTTGTCAAAAAGCCCTGTTACAATTTTTAGTCCCACATTACAGTAATCAAGAGTAAGGATACAAAGTTACTTTTAGCCTTCATAACTTACTTTAATTGTGAGGTCTTGATAAGGTAACATAAAAAAACGTCAGAATAAAGATGATTTCATGAATGAATGAAGAAATCAAGTATAAAAACAAAGGCTGGTGAGCGACCCTATTCCAAAAGCATGGTTAGAATGGAGCCAGCATCACCAGGCTGAGGAACAGCTTCTTCCCACGGTCAATGAGACTGTTGAATGACTGAATGAACTGCTCATACTAACCCTCCAGGACTCTACTATTGATTAAACAATATTTATTTTTTAGATGTGTATCTAAGTTCTGCATATAAATAAATAATATTTTTTAAAATATGTATATGTATAGTGTGTCTGTATGTTTTTGCACCAAGGACTGGAGAAAGTTGTTTCGTTAGGTTGTACTTGGGTACAATTGGACGATAATAAACCTGGTAGTGAAAGATTTCAAAATCGATAAATGTGCTGAAGAAACTCATCATGACATGCAGCATCCATTGGAAGTAAAGGATAACCAACATTTCAGAGGTGGATTCCACAGCCAAGTTCCATTTTTATACTGTTTGAGGCAGAATCACCATAGTTTTATGTTGAATGCTGCCTTCACAAGGGCTGTGTGATTTGCTTCGTCGTTATTTTATGTTGCTCAGAATTTTCAGGCAGTCGGGTGCTGAGCTTCAGCCCATTTCCTTCAGTTACTGAGAATTACACAGCATCACTGCTGTAAACATCTCCCATGTTAATAAGTTTAAAAATTAAAAATTCTACACAAAGTTTTTATTTCAATATGTACTTTCTTTGTTAAAAAATGTGCAATAAAAAATATTCCAGTCATCGTTTTCATAAACAAATCATGAATATTTACATCATCACCTATCAGCTACAATTCATTTGCAGCCTTAAAATTGTTCAGTGAGTTTCCAATAATTTGTGTGCAATGGCAAGAGACCCTAAACTGAGGTCCTTCCCCACAAAATGCGAGCTGCAGCCATACCCAGCTTCAAGATGTCCCTTATCACTTGCCAGTTTGTAGTACTATAATATAGAGGTGCACCAAAGAAAAGGTACAAGGACTGCCTAAAGAAATCTCTTGGTGCCTGCCACATTGACCACCGCCAGTGGGCTGATATCGCCTCAAACCGTGCATCTTGGCGCCTCACAGTTTGGCGGGCAGCAACCTCCTTTGAAGAAGACCGCAGAGCCCACCTCACTGACAAAAGGCAAAGGAGGAAAAACCCAACACCCAACCCCAACCAACCAAATTTCCCCTGCAACCGCTGCAACCGTGTCTGCCTGTCCCGCATCGGACTTGTCAGCCACAAACGAGCCTGCAGCTGACGTGGACTTTTACCCCCTCCATAAATCTTCGTCCGCGAAGCCAAGCCAAAGAAGAAGAATATAGTCATTGACAATGCTTTACTCTGGAACAAGTGAGTTTCTGGAAAACAAGAGAGTATCTTCACTGCACGAATAATATCAGTGTGCATCCCCAGAAACAGCCCTTACACCACACTGTCCATGTTATAAAGCTGTTTGTGACAAACCTTGACAAACATTAATGTACCTCATTCCAGATATTCCAGGAAAGCTGAATTCTCTAAAGAAGGCCACTGACTCAGTTCCAATGCAACCTTCACAAGGTGAGTGTGTAATGTGACCAACGTTTTAGTAATACATGAAAATTCTGGTGGGAAAGACCTTACTCATTAGCCACCATGCATGGTCTTGATGCTTGTCTGAAGACTTGATTAGGCATCTAATAAAACTAAGTCTGTTTAACAAAATCAAACCACCAAATTTAAGTTTGTTTATTAACATCTGATTGTACATAAACAACCCAACGAAACAGCATCTCTCCAGACCATGGTGCATGCACAAAAACCCACAATACACAGTACATAAAGATCACAATCTTTATTCATGATCTCCCTTTCGTATGGGGCTCTGATAACAGTTTGTGATGTCCAATAACTAAAAGGTTTGTGATCAAAGGTGTTTTTCTAGATAGGGTCATGATTGTTCACCCTGAAAGGAATCCGACCAGATCCACACTTCTCAACACTGTGGACAAACGGTCACATCATGAGGGAGAAACAGGACATCAACCCCTAGAGCTCTCAGACCAGGAAAGCCAAAAGCAGTTAAGAAAAAGAAAGTACAAAGCACTAAAAATAGCAAGAACAGATAAATAAAGATTCCTACCTGATAAAAATGGGAAGTAAAAATGCCAGTCAAATAAAGACAGTAAGGTTGAAGAAATAGTCGGCACCCAATCCAACCCACCTCATGGAGCCCAAGATGGCGATGCCGATTCCAAGCTCGAAGCCCGGGAGGTCCCGATGACAGAGGCGTAGAAGGGGTGGCTTGCGGGAGATCTTGGCCCCACGTCAGCAGACAGCCCGTGGGGAATCCAACGAGGTGGGATGCAGTGAGGAGGTTGGAGGTGATGGCAGAAGAACAGAGAAGAGCCAGGATGCATGAGGGAAGCAAGATCGTATCGTAAAGAGGGGGAGAGAGCACAGAGCCCCCACTACAAGACATTTTAAAAGCCATGGGAAGACTAGAGGAGAGACTGGCCAGATTTAAGGAAGAAAACTGGAACTGTACAATAAACTGGACAGATGGGAAAATGTCATCATTTTGATAGGAAGGGTGACTGAAGTGGAAGAAAGAATTGAGGACAGAATAAATAAATTGGAGAGGGAAGATACCATGGTGGGGGGTAGAAAAGGGACACCTCTGGCAGAGAATTAACACTTTGGAGAATTATAGCCAATTGTGGGGTTGCAGGAAGGTAAAGAAGGGAGGGATCCCGTAGCATTTTTTCAACACTGGTTGCCAGAGGTTTTGGGAAGGGAGAAACAGGGAGAATCAGTGGAGGTAGAGAGGCCCAATTGGTCCTCCTTCCCGCACCCCATTCAAAAGCCACTCTCAGTGCAGGTGAAGTTTCTGCATCACCAGGACTGAGATAATTTAAGTGCAGCAGCTGTCAGGATGAAAGCAGGGGGAAGGGGGAGCCGATGGATCTGGAGGGGATTAAGGTGTTATTCTAAACAGACTTAAGTGTGGTCCTCCTAAAACAAAGAAAATAATTCGAGCCATTAAAAAGAATGGCCAAACAGAAAAGACACAAATGTGTCTAGGCCACTCTAAAATTTGAAATTCCAGGGGTCGAAAGAAAGTTTATGACAGAGGTCAAAGAGGCCCAACAGTTTGTAAACCAGTTGCAGTTTGTAAGAATTGTAATGCCAATGTTTTGCTGTATATAAGAATATATTGTAAGCAATAGCTATATGTTGATACTAATAATAATATGAATTTAACTGTTTGTTGGATAAATACAATGATGGGAGAATTCATAAAAAGGAAAGTAGTCCAGGGAGGTGCTTGGGGTCGAGGGCAGAGAAATGTGGGAGGTGGATGGGTGCAAAAGCACAGGAGGGGGATGGTGATGGTGCGGAGGGTGAAGTCACCAGAGATGGGGGGGGGGGGGGGGGAAAGAGGGAGGAATAAATAGAGTGAGATATAGATGGGACGATATATGAATTTGATGTTAGTTGCCATATGTTACGTTGTTCCTTTTGTCTTTTTGGTTCTTTTTGTCTCTCTTATTATTTTTCCTTTCTAGGAATTGTCATGGACTCGATAGACTGGAGTGCCTGGCTGAAGGAAAAGGATAGGGTGAACATTGGACATGCGATGGTCGGGGTACGGGGAGAAACATGGACTTGGGAAGAGCCTCTGGGGAAATGGCTAATAACATCAAATATATATGTTTTAATGTAAAAGGTCTGAACATGACAGTGAAGAGGAAAAGAGTCTTGGCACACAAAGAAAATAGGGGCGGATCTGGCCTTCCTCCAGGAAATACATTTAACAGAGCAGGAACGTCAAAAGTTAAAAAGATGGGAGAGCCAGACAATAGCCTCCACATGTGGTTCTAAGGCAAGGGATGCGGCAATCTGGATTAGAAAAAGTGTTCAGGTAAGAGGTCACAGATAAAGCAGGGAATTTGTAATGGTGCTCTGTCAGATATATTCAGAGTCCTGGACTCCAGTGAATGTCTAGGCCCCCAATCTTGATGATGAAAAGTTCATACAAGATACCTTCTTGAAACTGGCAGAGGGAAGAGAGAAAAAACATTTTGGTTGGGGTGGGGGAAAACACTTCAATTTTTGTCTGGATCCTGTCTTGGACAAGTTAATGAAAAAAAATAGCCAAGACAAAGGCAGCAAAGGCTACCATTAACTTTATGAAGGAGCTGAATTTAATAGAGGAATGGAGACAAAAACACCCAAGGGAGAGGGATTATTCCTTCTATTTGAGGCAATATGATTCATACTCTAGGATAGATTTATTTCTGGCTTCAGCCCTGGCAATGTCTGTCTTGATGTCTGCACAGGCCTCTGATATCAGGAGAAAGGAGGTAAATTTAACAAGGGGGTGAGCTTTGTCTACATAATTGGGGACCCACTGGGCATAGTAGGAGAAGCCTCCCAGGGAGCGCTTTGAGGCTGTGGGGGAAGGGAGAGTTCCAAAAGCGGGCACATGGAATCTGGATTGGGGCCAATGACTCTGTTCTCCATGATGCAACCAAGGTGGGTTGTGCAAAATACACATTTAGCCTTACTGTATGTAAGGTTAAGGAGTTTGGCAGTTAAGATTAATTTTTGGAAGTTGACGTCATGATCCTGCAGGTCATGGCCACAAATGGTGACGTTGTTCAGATAAGGGAGTGTGGTCTGCAGCTCATACTGGTCTACCATTCAGTCCATCTTCTGCTAGAAGACCAAAACGATATTGAAGAAGGGAACCCTCAGGAAAAGGAAGAAGTGGCCATCTACCTCAAAACCAGTATATTGGTGATCCTCCTGGCAGATGGAGAGCTGGTGGCATGCTGACTTTAGATCAATGGTGCAAAACCCAATATTCAGCGATTTGGTTTACCTTATCAGATATGCAGGGAAGAGGGTACATGTCCACCTGCATATATCTGTTAATGGCCTGACTATAGTCAATGACCGTTCTGTTTTTCTCCCCATTCTTCACCACCATCATTTGGGCTCTCCAAATAATCCCCTCATTGAGTAGCCGCTGCACCTCCAACCTAATAAAAGCCCTGCACCACCTACTTTTAGTGGCAATGGGTTTACAGCTGGGGGTGAGGTTCGTGAACAACAATGGAAGAGTGATCTTGAGAATCAGCAGGCCTTGCACAGTGGAAAATCTTTGCATTACTGGGGGAAAAGGCCAGAGGGTTTGTGGTGGAACTCAGTGGGTGGCTACAGACAGAGGGGGTAGAGGGAATGGGGCCCATCATACTCCATTGTCACACTTTTAAGGTGGCATTGAAAGTTTTGTCCCAGTAGCACAGCAGTGCAGAGCTGTGACGTCACCAGGAGTCTACATAGTCTGTGCCCCTACACAGTAGTTACGAACATCAGCCGTATAGGACTTGGAGGCCAAAGAGACTTTGTGGCTTACTGACCATTCTGCAAGGGAGTATTGCTGCACCGTATCGAGGTGGATGAAGCTCTTTGTGCTCCCACTATCGAACAGGCAGTTCATCTCATTACCTGGATTTTCTTCATCAATCTGGCAACTTGGTGATGGAGGCCAGTATTGGATCGCTGTCTGTAGATGTGATGGTGTGTTTGGTCCCAATATGATGGCATCCAAGGTGGCAGCCCCCAGGGCTCACACGTGGTACTGCTGGATTTCAAAGATGGCAGCACCCAAGATGGCAGCCCCCATGCAATATTGCTGGGTTGGGGTGACTTGGACTTGCACACGTTCGCGTAATGTCCTTTCTTTCCACAATTAGAGCAAGCCACATCTTTCATTGGGCAGCCTTTCCTCAAGTGCTTGTTCAGGCTGCAGAACTAGCACTTTGGGTACTCGTGGAGTATAGCAGCCGTGCTCAGATCGCTGGCAGAACATGGCAATGGTCGTGGCCCTTCCACATCCCAGGGCATCCACAAGGCAGCCGCGTTGTCAGCCGAGTAGGCTTCCATATTCTGGAGTGCCACTTCTAGCGTCCTTCCAACTCTACTGCCCTCCACAAGTTGAGCTAATTTTGCTCCAACAATCTCTAGTAGATGTAGTTGGACCTGATGCCCGCAACATAAGGTCTCTGATCAGGTCTGCTAGGAGGTATTCAGTGCTCAATTTCCCAGGTCGCTGTTTTCGCTTAGTTAGGAGGTGTCTCACATAGACCTGGTTCACCTTCCTCAGGTACCAGCCTTTCAGGTTGTCCATTGCCTCTGGATACAACTTGGCGTCCATGTACCAGGGGCATGACCCAAGAATGTAGTACCTGCAGCTTGTCGTTCTCCAATCAGACGATAATAGAAGATGCCTGCAAGAATGCCTTGAAGCAAATGCAGCCAGAGTTCGAAGTTGTTGGAGGCTTCAGGCAATGGTGGGTCAATTTCCAACTTCTCTGGTTTTAGGATCTACTCCATTATCAAAATTTATTGCTAATATCATTGATGCACCATCAATAACTCCAAAAGACTAGAAGTGATATAAAATTGATAGGCTTTTATTAGCAATAGTATGGAGGTATATCCATGCAAGTTGACTGTCCTGAACTGGGAAGGGGGCTGTGGGACAGTCACCTTTATTCAGGAGTCTGCGGGAGGAGCCACAGGTATTGTCAGCCAAGGGGCATGTCCAGATAGCTAAACATACATAGTGATTTACCACAGATTGATAGTGAGCATTGTTGCCAGTCACTAGTTTTCTTTTATCTTAGCAAGAAGGTTCCCCCAGAACTGGTGCAAGCCTTAACCTCTCTGAATCAGTTCTCAGCAACTTGAGTAATTGAATACAACAATGAAGGGGACTTGCATCAACTGCTTAGGAACATGGCCTCACTTTGGCCTAAGGCCAGATGTGGATGAATTTTACATCTATAAATAGACAATGAATTCAAACAGATGATGAATCCTGAAGGCATATTCCATTAGCTCCTGATGGTTTCATGTGTCTGGTTATATTGGTGTTCAGTTGGAGAAGCAGGACCCCAGACAGGGCTATGAAGATGACATTCTTTATCCAAGAGTCTAACCTCTGAGGGTATAGTAACTGAAGTATGCAGATATTATAAACAAGAGAATAAAGGAGACATGAAATCCCAGAAAAATTACATTGAAAATTTCAGCTAATTTTCACAAACCAATTCATTATTCATTGAATGAAAGTCCGCAGGCAATCCAAAGTGTAATCTCTAGTCACTAGTGTAATGGTGAGCTCGCAAATATTATACAATCAAATGGCACTGGCTGCAATGTGCCTGAAAGCTATGTAATTCAGGGTAAAAGTGATCTTCACTACCACAACCAGAGCAATTAGGGAAAAGGTCCATGGGGTAGTTTGGCCTGCAGATCTCCATCATAATTGACAATAAAAGCTTTCAACTCAAGGAGCTGAACATTGAAATATGGCTGTCCTTCAGCTACTACTAATGCAGAACAGGATTATCACTGGTGGACTCAATTAAAAAAAGGTTGGAATAAAACCGAAATGGCTACTGCACTCACTGTAAGTTGCTCTACCAATTCTGAATACACCCTTGTCCCTAGCAAGGTTCCAAATTCAGTTCAATTTAAATTTAGAAATGCAGCACAGTAACAGGTCCTTCCAGCTCACGAGTCCACACCGCCAAATTACCTACTAACCTGTAAATCATTGATTGCAAGACACTCCCTAAATGTACGCAAGTATCCCTTGAAAAAGTGTGAGCCCTGTTCCTGAGGGTTTCCAGTTAAAAATCATGATTCAACTTCCTAAAGCTTGGTTCAAAAAGAGTATAACACAAATTATCACAGCCTTGTGTATTGCATCCAGAAGTACAATGTATGTATGGAAATGGCATAATTGTGTTCACAATTCAATGCTAATCAAAGAAATTTAATTGTGTAGGAGCCACAAACATTGCATGAAATGCTGGAATTCCCAACCAGTTGTGCATCTGCTGACACCATTTATAGCGTTAGAATAAAGAACGAGGAAATATGAGGCCCTTTCTGGTGGCCTGAACTCCCCCTTGTAAAGCTGCATAATCTCCCCCCTTGCAGCAAAAGACACTCACCTGAACACAGCAGAAGCGCCTCTGAGGTGCCGACGTTAATCCTCCTCCGGGAGGGATAATCAGTGGTGCACCATGCTCTGCCGACGCACCTGAATGTGCAGCCACTTTAAGTGGCTGTCTGGGGGCAGGTTGATGACTCCATCAGCCCGCGACCCAACTCCCATCCCGCTGGGGAGGGGAGGTCAGCGGGGTCTAGTGAGGCAGGGGTGGCTGGCAGGGAACACTAGGGGGCGGCTGGTGTGGGCTGTCACAGCCTGGCTGGCTGCTCCTGCACCGGGGCTGCTCTCTGCAGCTCGAAACACGGCATAGAAATGGCAGTCTTCCCTACCCATAATCCCCCATGCAGCTGGAACTGTGTGGGAAACACAGAGCGGTTCCACCTGCATGGGGGATTATGGATAGGGAAGATGGCCATTGCTATGCTGCATATTTATGACAGGTAGCACTGCAGCACCAGCCGCTCCGCCTCCATCAGATCTGGAGGCGCTCCGAGGCGCCTCTGGATATGAATAGACCCTTTCAGGTGGATCTTTTAGGGCTGCCACCTGAAAAGGTGCTCCAGTCACTGGCCTCAAGGTGGAGGGTCCACCTGAAAGGGCCCATGGAGAGGTAGCAATTGTGGTGTGGAGGATTGCGACCAATGTCTAGAAATTCTCATGAGAATATGACATGTTCCTCGGGCCATTTGACTGTCTTTGAATTCAGAGATGGTAGTGGAACAGTGGTTTTAAGCATCATTCCACAGAACAATAAGTAAATTGCCTGCACTGAAACAGAACACATTTACTCCTCCTTGTTACACACTCAGTAACAAATGCTCAACAATAAAAATAGTTAAGAGTATCTGCAGTAAGCAGCTTTAAAGACCTCTGGGTGAAGATGGAATCAGTATTTACTTCAGCAGTGAAAATTTGGTACTTCTTTACGCACTAATCATACAGCAGCAATAACATATCGGGAAGCTAGTCTCTCGACTTTTGGCTAAGGTGATGTGAAAAGGGACAAAAATTTAATCAAACAGAAAAGAACACCAACCTTTAGTTTTAATTTTGATAGGTCTGCTTTTGACAAGACTAGCATTTTCCACAGTCACAATCGATCGTGGCCCTTCCAAATGTGTCTCCCTCTGTTCACAAATGGACTCATCTGCAATATTCCCAACTTGGTCAACATGTGGCATCTTTTCTTTCTCAATTTTGTCTGCACTGTGATCCTGATCCAACTCTGTGTCCTTGTAATTTGCCTCAGCAGCTGTACCCAGTTCTGTTCTCTCAAAATTCTGCATCTCTCCATTTGGACCCACCTAAGTATGAACAACAGTTAGTTTAAATCAATGCAAAAACATGAGGTACATCTGATCCTTTGATCTTCTAGAGGGTATGTTGTACAATCTGACATTGATGTCCACATCTATAGCGCACATTGATTACTGTAAAATCTTACATGACATAAACATGTACACCTCAGCAAAATTTCTTGAACACCGCTACAGTAAAAGTCCAAAAATCCAGACCACCCAAGAATCTGGACTCTCAAACTTTTTTAATTTAGTGGGCGTTTGTGTGTATGCACGCGTAAGTGCCAAAGATACACAGCGGCAACAAGCAACCACGCTTAGAACAGGTAATCTTACCACAAAGATATTAATTTGTGTACTGTAATTTTCTTTTAGATTTTTCATTTTTAAATACTCTTTCAAGCATTACATGCTCTTATCTTTTTTTGTAGTGAAAAAAGCTTGTGTACTTTTTTGTCATGTTGAGTTTACTTTTCTTTAAGAAAGTTTTGATGAATGAAGCGTGCTGGATTTGCGAATGAACAAACCATCAAAAATTACCGGTTCATCTCTTCATTATTCCTCCTTAAATTTGAATTTTAAAAGTACTGCTCCAGAATCCAGATCAACCCAATCCCTGAGCAATCCGGATTTTAGGACTTTTACTCGACTTAGTAGTTTTAATGTGAATACAATAGTTCTGCAGACAATTTTTAACTGAGAACGGAGATATATCTTTGCTAATGATTATTCAGATTTTGATATATATTGTTTTAAGCTAATTTACCACCTGCAAATTGGAGGACCTCCACCTACCTCATTATCACAGCACAACTGTGCATGCCAGTTGCAATTTTGACCATTAGTACTAATTAAATTCATCCTTTCTGCTTCATCCTGTAAGCCCTCTCATGGTTTCTATGACAATAGTGATCCCCTATCTGGGCCTCTTTGCACTGCAAGTGTTTGATCTTTTTTTAAATCAAGACTAAACTGTTTTACTCTTATGTGATGACATCCCCCACTCTAGTTCTAGGAATAGGGTTGTAAACTCAGCCAGCACCATCATGGGCATAAATCTTTTCTAATGAATGCAGCATCTATTATCAAGGACCCTCACCACCCAGATTATGCCCTTTTCTCATTGCTACCATCTGGGAGAAGGTACAGGACCCTGAAGATGCACACTCAAAGTTATTAAACAGCTTCTTCCCCTCCCCTATCAAATTTCTGAATGGACAATGAACTTATGAACACTAACCCACTTTTTCTTTTTTGCTCCACTTTTTAAAAAATCTCGTATTTATAATTGGAAAGCATTTTCGCAATAAATCAGATCTAACCGTTTTCAACTCTTAGTAAGTGAAACACGAAAGTCTGCAGACACTGTAATTGTAGTCAAAACACAGATGCCGGAGGAACTCAGCTGGTCTCGCAGCATTCATAGGAGGTAAAGATATATTATGTTTCAGGCCTCAGTCCTTCCTCAAGGTATGAGCAAAAAAAGACAGGCATCTGTGTTAAAGGCTGGGGATAAAATGGGAGGAGGAGTACAGACCAACAGACAAAAGGTCTTCATTGAATATGATAAGAGGACAGGAGAGAGGAAGTGTGGGAATTGATTTTGGCTCTGTGAGAGGAGACATAGGGAAAAGGGAAAACAGAGTGAGAGGAAAGATGGTGGTGGCAGGGGATTTAACAGAAATTGGAGAAGTCAATTTTAATGCTCTCCAATTGTTGGGTGCCCAGGCAGAATATGAGGTGTTGTTCCTCCAATTTGTAGGTGGTCTCAGTCTGATAGAGCATGAGACCATGGAATGGGGCAGGGAATTTAAATGGGTGGCCAGTGGAAGATCCTTACTTTCAGGACACCACCCTTCCTCCAATGGCCACTGTGACAATGACTCAACTCTTAGTGAAGTAGCCCTCTACAACTTGACCCATCACTAAAGTGATAAAACACTTAGACATGTACTAAAACTAGTATTAAATCATCTTTACACATTTCCCTCCATCACTGTTCTGTTTTAGCATCCTGAAAATTTCATCAAAGCCATAATTCTCCAATAAACCACCATAACCCTAAATCTGACCCTTCCCTGCTTCACACCCAATTCTCTAATAATTTAGTTTTTTAGAAATGTTTAATTATTGCTTTACTATTAAAAGCATCTACGCCGATGCAATGTTTTTGTTGCTGTATAAGGCTCATTGCGTCTAATTTTCAGCAGTGGGGAAAAAGTGATCAGCCAACATGACTTTCTTGGGCTATGTTTTGCAACATACAGCTAATATTCAACACTGAAGAAGACCACAAGAGAAACAAACAAAATACCAAAGGAACTCAGTGGGTCAACATTTTGGGCCAAAACCCTTCATCAGGACCAAAACATCAAATGTTATCTTCCAACTGATGTGGCCTGACCCACTGAGTTCCTCCAGTTTTCCTGCATCTGCAGTTTCTCTTGTTTACCAGATGACCATATGATTTATTTTGTAAAAGCCTCAAAGTCCACGAGCCCTGAGTTTCTGAACATTAAAATCTGTGATGGTGATAATGAGAAAAAAATGGCTGGCTGAACAATCCAATGACAATGTAATTTCCCTTTGTACTTATCTAAAGCAACCTGTAGACTGGGCATCTAATGAATATGGAACAAAGGGCTGGGCCATCCAATGGATTAGAGTTCTGGTTTGCATGATTGTCTAGATAATGGGAAGGCAACCAGGTCACAATAGCCTAACAGTTCTTTTTGTGATCCAAACACTCAGCACTTTCCTGGATCAGACCTTGATCTGCCACAATGGGCTAATGTAGTTCTGAACATTTCATCATTAGTTCCAGGGAGCCAAATAAATTATGTTCTTGCGCAAACAGGATAATCATCAATACAATAAATGTTAGATATACTGAACAAGTCAGGCAGCTTCGATGAGGAGATTTTTCCAATTATGATTAACAACCTACTGTCTTTCATTTCAATAAGTTTGAAGCCTTGCTACGGCAACAACAGGTACCAAAAGGTTGTCAATTACATTGTAAGGAGAACACAACAAATTTGAGTCTATTCCAGGATAATCCTGAGTACAGAATTTACTTATGCTACTTGAATAAGAAGGGTCTCACCCTGTTCTATTAGTCAGGGAGAGCCAGATTTGTACTAATGCCTGGAAATTACATAAATTTGCAGATATTTTTGCTAAAATGCAGCAGACCCTGCTTCTTTATGGAGTAAAATGAGAATTGCTGTGAAATTTATGGACTTAAGAGATAAAGGGTTCAACGAGAATTTTGTCTTGAATGGAAGGCCTGAGTTACAAGAAACTGGAGAGGGTGGGTCATTCTCCCTGGAATGGTGGCGAGTGAGTGAGGGGTGACCTTGGAGAGATTTACAAAATTATGAGGGCCATGGATAGGGGAGGTGGTGATTTTTTTTTTGCCAAGGCAGGGGAAATCTAGCACTGCACAGGTTTAAGATGAGAGAGGAGAAATTTAAATGAATTGTAAAAGGTAAATTTCTCACACAGAGTGAGCTGCCAGAAAAGGGAGTGCAGGAAGATAAAATCACAACATTTGAAAGATGTTTGGTTGGACATTTAAGAAATGGATACAGGCATATTGGCCTTATGCAGGCAGATGGGATTAGTATAGATAATTTTAATATTACTAGGTGGGACAAAAGAGTTAAAAGTTATGACGTAAAACCATGCTAAATAATCATTTTATATTTAAAAACTTTTTGAACGCTAACAGTGAAATTGTAAAAGCCCATTTACAGTGAGTTTCTAACTCCATACCTTAAACACTTGTACTCCCTCAGGGAGTGGAAGAGTATATATGATATCTCCTTCACTTTCCAAGACCTGGCTCATCCCATTTTGAATTATTTCAACCCCTTGTTGATGCGCTGTCATTAAATTGACCTCATTCAGGCAGGGCTGGACGTGTTCGTCCATATTCACCACCTGCAACGTGATGATGTGCATTTTGTCAGAGTTTTCCCACTCTTCAGAATATTCCAAAGTGTCCTCCTTGTTTGTTAAAAATAAAGTTGTTTCATGGAATAAAATTTCACTTTCCATCATGGTTTCCAAACTTCAGATTTCATCACTTTTTCAATTTCCTTTGCTCTCTGTCCCTGTTTTCTCTTCGTGAGTTGTAATAATTGTTTCCAATCCTGAGACTTCATCTGAAGTGGTTCTCTGAACAAAAAAAAATGAATTAGTCAAAACAATCGAATATATGCTTCAAACTAATGGAACATTAAAGAGAGCACCTCAATATTACTTTGGAAGATGGTGAAAGGTAAAAACTATTCCGTTTTTCCTCTATTTCCAGATTTTCACACCACATTAGCACAATACAACATTAAAAACATGGCAACGACCTACAAATACCATTGTGTTGTCTTCAGAATCACAGTGGACCTACAAGCTAATAAAAATATTTAGAATTTTCCAATGTTGCTTCCACCGAAAAAGGTGTCAAATTAGTGATTCAAAACATTAAAACTTTTATAAACAACCTTTAAAATTTTTGAGATCATTAATCTTTTGCAAGCCACGAGCAGCAAAGTTCCTGCTGCAACTTTAACTCTTAGAACTCAATTAAATATCATTAGTTCACTTTCTGTCCGAAATGGAAGTTGGAAAACAGTTTAGATCAGACAGTAGCATCCAAAGTACAAACTTCCAGGATCAAATGGGATACTGAGACGGCGGGAGTAGATCATTTTAACTACGTTCAAGTTTATTATCATCTGACTGTACACGTACCACCAGAGAAAACAGCATAATACATTTCTCACACAGCACATAATCACATACTTTGGTGGCTCACCATTAGGCAGGCAAACCCACCCCGCTTATAAGCCACGCGGCGGGGCAGCTGGCCAAAATGGCGCCGTCGGGGATGTTCCCTTCCTCCCAGCACGGGGCTCAGAAGTCTGCGCTGGGGGACCACATGATGCCCGGGTGACATCAGCGCCCTCCAACGCGGTTCTCAGCCAGGACCGGGCTGGGAATACAAGTACAGCCCAGCAGCCTGCAATAAACCAGTCTGCTTACTGAGCTCAACCTGTCTGGTTGTGTGTGTTCTTTCAGGAGCAGGGTAGCTACCGCTACAATTGGTGACCCCAACTGATTTAAACGTCTTTGAACCCATCATTTGCAAGCCTGGATCAGCGTTATATCCGTGAAACTGCCTGAATTCTGGGCTCAGGAGCTGGAGATCTGGTTCGGCCACGTGGAGGTTCAGTTTCACCTCCACCAGATTTCGTCCGACATGACCAAATTCTACCATGTGGTCGCTGCACTGGACCAGGCCACCGCCAGATGCATGCTGCACCTCGTTCAGCACCCACCCGCCGAAGACAAATACGACTCCATCAAGCGAGTGCTTACCAGATCCCACGGAATATCCAGACACCAGTGTGCCGCTCGGATGCCGCACCACGACACCCTGGAGGACAGGCCCCCAATGGAGCTGATGGACAAGATGCTCGCACTCATGGGCGATCACTCTTCGAGCGCATTTTCCTCGACCACATGCCCAGGGATATCCGGCCGCTGCTGGTCCAGGAGAGCATCACCGACCTGAGGAAGGTCGCCCAGAAAGCCCAAGAGCTATGGCTTGCACGATTCCTGGAGGGCTCAACAGTCCAGCAGGTCATGAAGCACGCCAAGCCCGCCCCTAGCACTGGGGTAGAGCATCCAGCCCTTGCAGAGCCCCTCAAAAGCATAACCAAGGCCACAGCATCCGCTCCAGGCCTCTGCTTCTACCACCAGCGCTGGGGAGCCAAGGCTCGGAAGTGTCGTCAGCCCTGCTTGTTCCAGGGAAATGACCAGCCGGCTGCTGTTAACGGCTGAGGAAATGACTCAGTCAGCGGCCGGCGGTTCCTCGTTGACACTGGAGCCCAGATCAGCGTCATCCCTGCCATGGCCGTCGAGTCCAGGAACTGACCTTGTGGACCTCCCCTCCGTGCGGCCAATGCAACAGAAACCCAGACGTATGGAGACAAGACAGTCCACTTCCAGATCGGCCTATTAAATTTCACGTGGCGGTTCACCATCTTGTCCCTCTCGACTAACATCCTGAGGGCAGACTTTCTCCTCGCGCACGGGCTTCTGGTGGACATCCGAGTTAGGCTCCTTTTGTCACACCTAGAATTATTTGCCTCGACACCTCCCACTCGGAGCAAGATCAGCATGCCCAGAGACGAGTTCCAGCAAATCCTGGACGAGTTCCCTACACTCAAGCCATAGTTCTCCGCTGCCTCGCCGCGCCACAGGGTGTTCCACCACATCCCCACCCAGGGCCTACCGGTTCACGCCAAGGCTTGCCGGCTCCCGCCTGACAAGCTCCAAGTGGCGAAGGAGGAGCTTTTGCACCTGTTGGAACTGGGGATCATTCGGCGGTCCAACAGCCCATGGGCCTCGCTGCTCCACCTGGTCCTGAAAGACTCAGCAGCTGGCGTTCCTGCGGAGACTATTGACGGCTCAGCGAGGCAACAGTTCCTGACCATTACCCCATCCCTCACATCCAAGGCTTTACGGACAACCTACATGGCATGAGGGTATTCTCCAAGGTCGACCTGTTGCGCAGATATCACCAAATCCCGGTGCATCCCGAGGACATACCCAAGACGGCCATCATCACCCCCTTTGGCTTGTTCAAATTTCTGCGCATGCCGTTCGGGCTCAAAAACGCTGCTCAAACCTTCCAGCGCCTCATGGACTCTGTGGGCAGGGACTTGGATTTCGGCTTTATTTATTTGGAGGATATTCTCGTCGCCAGCAAGGACCAGGTGCAACACAAGGCCCACCTACAAGCTCTTTTGTCCCAGCTGGCCGATTTTGGCCTTACCATCAACCCGGCCAAGTGCCAGTTCGGGAAAGAGTCCATGCAGGCCATACCATCCACGGCCGAAGGAGCCACACCCACCGCTGTGAAGATCACCGCTATCAGGGAGTTCCCATGCCCGTACAGCCTCAAGAGGGTGCAGGAGTTCACGGGTATGGTCAACTTTTACAACTGCTTCATCCCGGGAGCTGCACGCATCATGCAGCTGCTATTCGCCCTCATCGCCGCCAAGCACAGATGCTCTCTTGGAACCCAAAAGCCTGCACCACATTCAAGGCCACCATGCTCGCCCACCCGCACACCGACCTGCATATGGCACTCTCTGTCGATGCCTCTGCCACAGCCATCGGTGCCATCCTGGAGCAGCAGGTGAATGGACATTGGAAGCCTCTGGCATTCTTCAGCTGCCTGCTCCACCCGCAGCAATGCAAGTATAGCACCTTTGACCATGAGTTACTGGGCATGTACCTGGCTGTGCGGCAATTCCGCTATTTTTTGGAGGGGAGGATTTTTACCATCTTCACCAACCACAAACCCCACACCCAGGTGCTCGTGATGGCAAAGGATCTCTGGTCGGCCCGCCAACAGCGTCACCTCTCTGTGTCGGAGTTTATCACTGACATTCGGCACAAGGAGGGGAAGGACAATATGGTTGCCGATGCACTCTCGCGACTGGCCATCTGTGTGCTGACACCCAGCCTTGACTTCGACCAGCTTGCACGGGACCAGAAGTCAGATGAGGAGATGAAGGCCTTCAAGACCGCCATCATGAGACTGCAGTTCCAAGACCTCCCAAGAGCGGAGAAGGGACCATCCTGTGTGATATCTCCATGGGCACCCCATGACCAGTGGTTCCCCAGCAGTGGCGCAGGCAGGTCTTCTGTCACATCCACGACCTTTCACATCCATCCATAAGGTCCACGCTCCGGATGGTGGCAGACATGGGCTATGGAAACAGATCATGGGCTGGGCCAGAACATGCACCCGTTGCTAGACGTCCAAGGTGCACAGGCACACCAGGGCGCCTGTACAGGAGTTCGAGCACGTTCGGGAATGATTCAGCCACATTCACGTGGACATTGTCGGGCCCTTACCCATTTCCCGTGGCAACCGTTACCTGTTTATGATGGTGGACCGCACCACTCGCTGGCCTGCGGCAATCCCGATGCCAGACGCCTCCACTGACTCCTGCTCCCGAGCACTGGTGCATGGTTGGGTCGCCCGGTTCAGCATTCTGGGTCACCTCACTAGTGATTGTGGCCCCCAGTTCACATATGCGCTCTGGGCACTGCTCGCCAACAGGTTGGGGATCCAGCTACACCGCACCATGGCCTACTACCCGCGGGCCAATGGACTGGTCAAACGTCTGCACCGCTACCTTAAGTCAGCACTCATGGCCCACCTCACCGGTCCTAACTGGGCAGACAAACTGCTTTGGGTGCCCCTGGGCATCCGCTCCACTCCCAAGGAAGATCTGCAGGCGTCATCTGCTGAGCTGGTCTATGGTGCGTTGCTGGCACTACCTGGTGAGTTCGTCAACGCACCTCACAATCCCCAGCAGTTGGCGAAAGAACTACTTCCTCACCTCAGGGCACGCTTGGACTCGTTCAAACCCCCACCACCGCCCAGGCATGGCACCCACCCGTCTCACATTCCCGGCGATCTGCTTTCCATGGACCGCGGCACCTCTGCAGCGACTGTACGAGGGGCCGTACAGGGTTGTATAGCGTTCCAGCTCCACGATCATGCTGGACATTGGCAGCAGGCGGGAGCTGTTTACCGTGGACAGGCTGAAGCCAGCGCACTTTGATCCCACCGAGCCCGTGGTCGTAGCCCAGCTCAAGAAGCAAGGCTGCCCGGCGAAAAAGGACATTGGCGTCGGTCTTGGGGGAGGGGGCTATGTGGCGGCTCACCACTAGGCAGACGAACCGACCCGCTTGTAAGCCACCCAAAATGGCACCGTCAGGGGTGTATTCTTCCTCCCAGATGTGGCTCAAGTTGTTTTGTCTTCTTATCACTTTCATTCCTGGGGATGGAGGTCATTGGCAAGCTCTCTCTGATATGTTCCATGTATGGTTCCCAAATTTTTTCAAACATAACTTTTTTTTAAAATTATGTTATTTTTTCCCAATGAATACATTTATTCATTTTCATGTACCATTGCTGTATACTCATGCTCTCTTCCATTTTCCAAGTTGACATTATACATTTTTTTGCTATCATAATTAATTTTTTTTGCACTTTATCCAATTTGAGGCCTAATTGTCACTTCTTATGTTACTTAAAACAAATATCTCTGGTTTTTTTGCTATGTTATTTTTTGTAATTTTATTTAGTATCTGATTTAGTTCTTCCCAAAACATATTCACTTTCGTACATGCCCAAGCTACATATAATGTTGTTCCCATTTCGTTCTTACAGCGAAAACATCTATCTGATAATGTTGAATCCCATTTTTTTTAATTTTTGAGGAGTGATATATAACCTATGTAACCAATTATACTGTATCATGTGTAACCTTGTGTTTATTGTATTCGTCATAGTTCCAGAACATAACTTTTCCCTTACCTCATTTTTTATCTTTATGTTTAGATCCTTTTCCCACTTCAGCTTAGGTTTATAGTTTATTTCATTTTCCTTATTTTCATTATCTTGCAGCTTAATGTACATGTTGATTATAAATCTTTTAATTATTATTATGTTTGTAATCACATATTCAAAGCTGCTTCCTTCAGGTAATCTCAAGCTGTTTCCCAATTTATCCTTTAAATAAGCTTTCAGTTAATGATATGCAAACATTGTACCGTGAGTTATTCCATATTTGTACTTCAACTGTTCAAATGTGAATAAATTATTTCCCAAAAAAACAATTTTCTATTCTTTTGATTCCTTTTCTCTCACATTCTCTAAAATAGTAATTTTGGTATTTGATAATTTGTTTTCTTTTCCTTTCTAAGTGGATCTTCTTCCTTGTATTAAGTAAATGAGCTTTTTGGTGAGCTTTTATATTGCACCAGCTTTTCATCCCACTTATAAAGTATATGTTACGGTACCTCCTCCCCTATTTTATCTAGTTCTATCTTAGTCCAGTCTTGTTTTTCTCTTGTCTGGTAAAAATCTGATAAATGCCTTAATTGTGCGGCTCTATATTAATTTCTAAAATTTGGTAACTGCAAACCACCTTGATTATACCTCTCTGCTAATTTATCTAATGTTTCTTCCCTTTCCACGAGAATTTCCTTATTATTCTCTTTAGTTCCTTAAATATTTTTTCTGTTAAAGGAATTGGTAACATTTGAAATAAGTATTGTATCCTTGGGAACATGTTCATTTTAATGCAGTTTAACATCCCTATCAACATTAGCAGTAATTCTTTCCAGCGTTCTAAGTCTTCCAGCAATTTCTTTATTAGTGGCTGATAATTTAGTTTGTACAAGTGGCTTAAGTTATTATCTAACCTGATCCCTAGGTATTGGATTGCTTGTGTTTGCCATTCTTTTTTAAATTCTGTATAATCCTCATTACTCGTTGGCATCACTTCACTTTTATTTGCGTTGATCTTGTACCCCGATATTTCTCCATATTCCTTCAATTTCTTATGTAATTCTTTTATTGATATCTTTGATTCTGTTAGGTATATTATGATGTCATCTGCAAATAAGCTGATTTTATACTCCTTCTCCTTTATTTTTATTCCTTTTATTTTATTTTCTATTCTTATCAGTTCTGCCAAAGGTTCTATTGCTAAGGCAAACAATGAGGGGGATAGTGAACATCCCTGTCTAACTGACCTGCTTAATGTAAAGTGATTCAATACATATCCATTTATTGCTACCTTCGCCAATGGTCCATAATACAATGCTTTAATTCAATTTATATATTTTTCTGGCAGATTGAACTTCTGTAATACTTTAAATAAGTAGTTCCACTTTACTCTGTCAAAGGCTTTTTTCTGCGTCTAGAGCAACAGCCACTATTGGTTTCTTATTTCCTTGAACTGAATGGATTAGATTAATAAGTTTAGACATTGTCCGCTGTTCGTCTTTTCTTAATAAATCCAGTTTGATCTTGTTTTACTATTTTAGGTACACAATCAGCCAATCTGTTCGCTAATAATTTCACTATTATCTTATAGACTGAGTTAAGTAGAGATATTGGCCTATACAATGCTGGTGTTAATGGATCCTTCCCCCATCTTTGGTATTACTGTAATTATTGCTGTCTTGCATGAATCTGGCAAGTTTTGTGTTTCTTCTATCTGGTTCATTACTTCCAGGAGAGGAGGAATTAATAACTCTTTAAATGTTTTATAAAATTCTATTAGAAATCCATCTTTTCCTGGTGTTTTAATACTTCCTCTATTTCAAATGGTTTTATTAGTTTGTTTTGTTCCTCTTCTTGCAATTTTGGCAGTTCAATTTTTGCTAAAAGTTCCTCTATTTTATCATCTTTCCCCTCATTCTGAGTTTGATACAATTGTTCATAAAATTTTCAGTAATCTCTGTTGGGTTATATGTAATTTGTTTGTCCTTTTTTCTTGATGCCAATACCGTTCTTTTAGCTTGTTCTGTTTTAAGTTGCCAGGCTAATATTTTGTTTTTTTTCTCCCAGTTCGTAATATTTTTGCTTTGTTTTCATTATGTTCTTCTCCACCTTGTACATTTGTAATGTTTCATATTTAACTTTTTTTGTCCGCCAATTCTCTCCTTTGCGTTATATCATCCCTTTTTACTAATTCCTTTTCTGTACTTACTATCTCCCTTTCCAAATGCTCTATTTCCTGATTGTAATCCTTTTTCATCTTAGTCACATAACTTATTATCTGCCCTCTAATGAAGGCTTTCATTGCATCCCATAATATAAATTTGTCTTTCACTGATCCTGTGTTTATTTCAAAATATGTTTTAATTTGGCGTTCAATAAACTCCCTAAAAATTCCTATCTTTTAAGTAGCATGGAGTTTAACCTCCAGCTATATGTTCTCGGTGGGATGTCCTCCAGTTCCATTGCTAATAATAGGGGTGAATGATCTGATAGTAGTCTAGCTTTATACTAAGTTTTCCTAACACTCCCTTGAATATGGGCCGACAACAAAAACATATCAATCCTTGAATAAGTTTTGTGCCTACTCAAATAATATGAAAATTCCTTCTCTCTTGGGTGTTCCCTCCTCCATATAACCATAAGTTTCATTTCCTGCATTGATTTAACCATAAATTTGGCTACTTTATTCTTATTACTTGTCTTTTGTCTAGTTTTATCCAACATTGGGTCCAAATTAAGGTTAAAATCTCCTCCTATCAATATATTTCCTTGAGTGTCTGCAATCTTAAAAAAAATATCCTGCATAAACTTTTGATCCTTCTCGTTAGGCGTATATATATTGAGCAAATTCCAAAATTCTGAGTATATCTGACACTTTATCATTGCATACCTCCCTGCCGGATCTATTATTTCCTCCTCTATTTTGATTGGTACATTTTTGTTAACTAGTATGGCTACGCCTCTAACTTTTGAATTATAGGATGCTGCCGTTACGTGTCCTACCCAGTCTCTCTTTAGTTTGTTATGTTCTACTTCAGTTAGATGCGTTTCCTGCACAAATGCTATATTTATTTTTTCCTGCTTCAATAAATTTAGTAGCCTCTTCCTTTTAATTTGGTTATGTATTCCATTAATGTTTATAGTCATATAGTTCAACATGGCCATCTTATATCTTGCATACACCTCTTTGCCATCTCCATCCCCTTTTCCCCCATTTTCATCTCTTAATTTTCTCTTATTATACTTAATGGACGACACTGCATTTAAGACAAAGTACCCCCGCAGTTCCCACATCCACTAATACCTTAACCTCAAAAGTTCCCCCCCCCTCTCGGAGTTGCCCCATATCCCTTGCTGGGCAACCACAACTCCTCTTTTCATTTGGATTACGATCTTGTTCGCAGTGTCAACTGATTTTGTAGTGACGGTTAATTCCCCTCTACCCAGCTCTCTCCAGAAAACACTTAAAAAAAACCACATATAACAAAGCTCTCTCTCTTCGTTGTTCCCTCCTTACTCCCTTCCTTCCCTTCTATTTTCCCTCTTTAGTTCTTTACATATACATTGTTTTTACATATTTATATATTCTTTATCGCCGTTCTTCATTCTTGAAACATCTCTTCATCTCTTCTCCTGTCCTGCAAAAATTCTGCGAATTCTTGCGCTTTCTCTGGATCTGAGAACAGTCTGTTTTGCTCCCCAGGTATAAATATTTTAAGCACGGCTGGATGTCTTAACACGAATTTGTAACCTTTTTTCCATAAAATCGATTTTACTGTATTAAACTCCTTCCTCCTCTTTAAGAGTTCAAAACTTATGTCTGGGTAAAAAAATATTTTTTGACCCTTGTATTCCAATGGTTTATTATCTTCTCTAACTTTATTCCTTGCCCGTTCCAGTATATTTTCTCTTAACCATATAACCATTTACAGCACGGAAACAGGCCATGTCGGCCCTTCAAGTCCGTACCGGTTTACTTGAACAACTCCACTAGCTCCTCCGCAAACTCCTGAGGAAGCAGAGGTTCTCTTCATGATGCCACCGGTGCGCTGGTTGTCGTGTATCTCAAAAATTTTACTAGGATGGATCTTGATTTTTGATATGCCTGTGGTTTTGGAGCTAGTGCTCTGTGTGCCCTTTCTATTTCTTCCTGCATTTCTGTCGCTCCCAGGACCTTCGGGATCCATCCTTTTATAAATTCCTGCATGTCTGTGCCCTCTTCACCCTCCTTCAGGCCCACTATTTTTATGTTGATTCACCTACTATAATTTTCCAACATATCAATTTGAGATAACAACTCGTGTCTCTTTAATTTTTTTGTTACTTTCTTCCAATTTTTCTCTTAAGTCATTTACTTCCATTTCTACAGCTGTTTCCCGCTCTTCCACATTCTCTACTCTTTTCCCTATTTTCGTCATTACCAGTTCTAACCTTTGCATTTTATCTTCTGGTCTTTTCATTTTCCTTTTATTTGCATTAAATTCTAATGATAACCATTCTTTTAGTGATCGTATTTGTTCTTCAAAAAAAACTATATCTATATTCTGTTCATCAGTTTTACCTTCTATTTCTCTGTGAAGATCTTGGTGGTCTTCTTCCTCTTCTTCTGTGTCTGTATCTGTCTTCTTCTCTTCTTTGTGTCTGTGTCTCTTCTGTTTTTCTTGATGAGCTGCCTGTTTCTCTTTGTCGGGTCTCTTGTTGCTGGGCCTCTTGTTGCTGGTCCTCCCCTCCTGGGCTGCTCATCTGTTGTGCTTCATGATGTCGATCTTCTTGTCGGTCATCCCTCCGTCCATCTCCCACGTCTGTTTCATCACTCTCTCTTCTGCTGCCTTCCTCGTCCTCCAGCTGAGCGCCCTGGTGTCGGGCATCCCTCAGCTGTTCGCTCTGTGGCAGCCCGCTCCTCTGCTGAGCCCCCCTCCCACCGGTGTCCTCTTTCTCCTTTGATTGTGCACTGAGTACATTTGTTTGCCTCTGAAAGCCATTTTTGTAGTCCATCGGCTAGTGAATCGCGATTCCGCAGGGCAGGCCCTGTCCTTGCCACCACAGCGCCCTGTTCCTTCTTGCAGGTAAGGCCTTCTTCTTTCTTCTCCAGTGACTTTTTTTACTTCTTTTTTTTCCCCAGTTGTTTTTACTTTCTCCTTCTTGGAAGCCATCTTTTTCCTCTTCTCTGTATCTTTATCTTCTATTTCTTATATTTTATTTTTATTATGCTTTGCTTTTTCATAATTTCCTGGAGAGGGCTAGTTTTCCTGTCCGGCCATTACTCCATCACGTGACTCCTCCCTTCACTGACATTTTTAATCTCTCATTGCTGCAATCAGAGGTTCCCAGCTGCTTCAAAAGTTCATCAATCATGCCCATAAAGAGCAGGGGAAGCTGCCTCAATGACTATAGAAACAGAAGATAGGTGCAGGAGTAGGTCATTCAGCTCTTCGAGCCTCCTCCGCCATTCAATGAGATCATGGCCGATCTTAAAGTTCAGTACCCCGTCCCTGCCTTCCCTCCATAACCCCTAATTCCCTTATACTGAAGAAATATATCTAATTCCCTCTTAAATATATTCAATGAACCTGCCTCTACTGCCCTCTATGCAATTAATTCCACAGATTCACCACCCTCTGGGTAAAGAAATTCCTCCTCATCTCGGTTCTAAATGGTTTGCCTATTATCCTCGAACCATGGCCCCAGGTTCTGGACTCCCCCACCATTGGAAACATCCCTTCCACATCCATTCTGTCCAGTCTTGCCAGAATTTTATACGTCTCTATGAGATCCCCTCTCAATCTTCTAAACTCCAGTAAGTACAATCCCAATTTACGCAATCTTTCCTCATAAGTTACTCCTGCCATTCCAGGTATCAGCCTGGTGAATCGCCTCTGCACTCCCTCCATTGCAAGAACATCCTTCCTCAGATAAGGCGACCAAAACTGCACACAATACTCCAGGTGTGGTCTCACCAAGGCTCTGTACAACTGCAGTAAGGTATCCTTATTCCTATACTCAAATCCTCTTGATATGAAGGCCAACACCATTTGCCTTTTTAACCACCTGCTGTACCTGCATGCTCGCCTTCAGTGACTGGTGCACAAGAACCCCTAGGTCTCTCTGCACTTCCCCATCTCCCAAGCTATTGCCATTCAAATAGTAATCTGCCCTCCGGTTTGTATTACCAAAGTGGATAACCTCACATTTATCCACATTGTAGTGCATTTGCCATGTATCTGCCCAGTCCCTCAATTTATCCAAATCACACTGGAGCTTCCTGATCCCCCTCTTCAGTGCACACAACCCCTCCTAGCTTAGTATCGTCTGCAAATTTGGAGATATTACATCCAATCTCCTCATCTAGATCATTAATGTAAATTGTGAACAGCTGGGGTCCCAGTACAGATCCCTGTGGTACCCCACTGGTCACCGCCTGCCACTCAGAAAATGAGCCATTTATCCCAACTCTCTGTCTTCTATCTGCCAGCCAGTTCTCAATCCACATCAATACCTTGCCCCCAATCCCATGAGCCTTGATTTTGCATGCCAGTCATTTATGTGGAACCTTATCGAAGGCCTTTTGGAAATCCAGGTGCACCACATCCACTAGCTCTCCCTCATCTATTTTACCTGTCACCATCTCAAAGAATTCCAATAGATTTGTCAAGCACAATTTACCTTTGGTAAATCCATGTTGACTCTGTCTGATCCCTTCTCCGATAGTCATTTGCTCCGTTATTTCATCCTTAATAATGGATTCCATTATTTTGCCCACTACTGATGTAAGGCTCACCTGCCTATAATTACCCAACATTAGCTACCCTCCAATTCATGGGTACTGATCCTGAGTCTATCGAGTTCTGGAAAATAATTCTTAAAGCATCTGCTATCTGAATGTCCACTTCTTTAAGTACCCTAGGATGTAGATTATCAGGCCCTTGGGATTTATCGGCCTTCATTCCCTTCAATTTCCCCAAGACCATGTCCTTAGAAATACTGATTTCTTTCAGCTCCTCCCTTGTATTAGTCTTCATGTTTCCCAACATCCTTGGGAGGTTATTTGTATCCTCTCTGTGAAAACAGAACTAAAGTAAGAATTTAATTGGTCTGCCATTTCCTTATTCCCCATTATATATTCCCCTGATTCTGACTGCAAGGGACCTACTCTGGATTTCACCAATCTTTTCCTCTTGACATATCTATAAAAGCTTTTGCAGTTGTTTTTTATGTTTTCCGCAAGCTTACTTTCATAATTTATTTTTGCCCTCTTGATTAATCCCTTTGTCCTCCTTTGGTGCATCTTGAACTGTTCCCAGTCTTCGGATTGGTACTTTTTTTTTGGCCAATTGATATGCTCTCCCTTTGGACCTAATGCTGTCTCTAATTTCCCTTATTATCCACAGTTGAGTCACCTTTTTTGGTTTATTTTTATGCCAAACCGGTATAAACAATTTCTGCAATTCTTCCATTAGATCTGTGAATGCTTTCCATTGTCTATCCACTGTCAACCCCCCCATAAACACCACCCAATCAATCTTACTCAACTCCCATCTCATACCATCATAATTCCCTTTATTTAAATTCAGAACCTTAGTCTGTTTTAATTTCTTCACTCTCCATGTCGAGTGAGAATTCGATCATATTGTGATCGCTCCTACCCAAAGGGCCTCATACAACAAGATTAGCCCCTTTTCATTACATAATACCCAGTCTAAAATGGCCTGCTCCCGAGTTGGTTCCTCGACATATTGGTCTAGATAACCGTCCCATAAACATTCAAGGAATTCCTCCTCCTCTGTATTTTCACTAATTTGGCTAGTCCAATCTATATGTAAATTAAAGTCTCCCATGATGACAGCTGTTCCCTTATTGCACGCTTCTCTAATTTCTCTTTTTATGCCTTCCCTCACCTCTACATTACTATTTGGAGGCCTATATACCACCCCCACTAACGGTTTCCGCCCTTTGCTATTCCTCAGTTCTACCCATATAGATTCCGCATCTTCTGAGTTAATATCCTTCCTGTCAATTGTGTCGGTCCCTTCTCCACCATCAAAGCTACCCCATCCCCTTTCCTTTCCTGCCGATCCCTCCTAAATATTGTATACCCCAGGATGTTAAGTTCCCAGGCTTGCCCACCTTGCAGCCATGTTTCTGTAATCCCAATCAAATCGTATTTGTTTGTCTCAATTTCCACAGCCAATTCATCTTCCTAGTTTCGAATGCTTCTTGCATTAAGATATCTCTTTCTTTGGCTTGGCTTCGTGGATGAAGATTTATGGAGGGGTATGTCCACGTCTGCTGCAGGCTCGTTGATGACTGACAAGTCCAATGCGGGACAGGCAGACACGGTTGCAGCGGTTGCAAGGGAAAATTAGTTGGTTGGGGTTGGGTTTTTCCTCCTTTGACTTTTGTCAGTGACTTTTGTCCTTCTTCAAAGGAGGATGCAGCCCGCTGAACTGTGAGGCGCCAAGATGCACGGTTGGAGGCGATATCAGCCCACTGGCAGTGGTCAATGCGGCAGGCACCAAGAGATTTCTTTAAGCAGTCCTTGTTCCTCTTCTTTGGTGCACCTCTGTCTCGGTGGCCAGTGGAGAGCTCATAAAGCCTTGAGATTTGCTTTTTTCACCCTCCTTGCTCTTTTTGATTTTTTACTTTCGCTGCCTAACCCAACTTTTCCTATTTTATCTTTCCTGTCCTTTGACCTATTATACAGGTTCCCATCCCCCTGCCAAATTAGTTTAAACCGCATCCAACGGCTGCACCAAACCTAGCTACCAATATATTGACCCCTTTTGGGTTTAGGTGTAACCCATCCTTCTTGTAAAGGTCATGCTTTCCCCAAAAGAGATCCCAATGGTCCAAAAAGCCAAAACCCTGTCTTTAACACCAGCCCCTCAGCCACACATTCATTTGTCTTAACCTTCCATTTTTGACCAGTTGCACTTGGCACAGGTAGCAATCCAGAGATCACCACCCTGGCGGACCTGTTTCTTAGCTTCTGTCCTAGCTCGCTATAATCCTTTTTTAGTAACTTCTCCCTCTTTTTATCTATGTCATTGGTACCCACATGTACCAAGACATCAGGCTATTTGCCCTCTTCTTTCAGAATACTCTAGACCCGATTTGAGATATCCCGTACCCTTGCACCAGGGAGGCAGCACACCATGCGGGTATACCCATCTTGCTCACAGAATCTCTTGTCTGTACCTCTGACAATGGAGTCCCCAATGACCACTGCATTCCTTACCTTTTGTACCACCGTACCAGGCTTAGTGCCATCGACCTGATCACTGCGGCCAGCTTCTGTCAGGTCATCTTCCTCAACAGCATCCAACACAATATACCTGTTGCTGAGAGGAGTAGTCACAGGTGTGCTCTCCATTTACCAGGCATTTTTCTTCCTTCCCCTGACAGTTACCCTCTTACCTGACACATCTTGTCTCGGGGTAACTATCTCCCTGAAAGTTGAATCTATTAACTCCTCACTCTCCCTTACCAGCCGCAGGTCCTCAACCTGCAGCTCCAGATCTCCAACTCGATCCTTAAGGAACTGCATCTCGGTGCACCTGACGCAGATGTGGCTATCTGGGACGGTGGAACTCACCCATGGTTCCCGCATCTGACACCCAGTACAAAGCACTAAGCCCATAGGCACGACTGAGTTAAAATAATGCCACTTACCTTTCTCCTCGCCTGCTTTCGCCTAAGCCTGTTGAGCCAAAACCTGGAAGTCTCACTCCTTCACCGTGTTGCTCGCTCACCGGGCCGCTCACCTCACCTTCTCGTCACTATCACCAAGCTCCTCCACCTCTGACTCTCAGCCAAACCAAGTAGGCCCAAGCCCCGGTAAGCCCCCGACTTTTATAGTTTACCTTCTCGTCACTTTCCCCAAGCTCCTCCTCCTCCGACTCATAGCCCGACTCTCTCAGAGCTCCTCCTCCGACTCACAGCCCAACTCTCTCCGAGCTCCTCCTCCGACTCACAGCCGATTCAAGTAGGTCCAAGCCCCGGTAAGCCCCCGACTTTTATAGCTTACCTTCTCGTCACTTTCCCCAAGCTCCTCCTCCTCCGACTCACAGCCCGACTCTCTCCGAGCTCCTCCTCCGACTCACAGCCCAACTCTCTCCGAGCTCCTCCTCCGACTCACAGCCGATTCAAGTAGGCCCAAGCCCCGGTAAGCCCCCGACTTTTATAACTTACCTTCTCGTCACCTTCTCCAAGCTCCTCCTCCTCCGATTCACAGCCCGCCTCTCCCCAAGCTCCTCCTCCGATTCACAGCCGAATAGCATTCATATCTACTGTGATGGAATGCTTTCAGGGGTTGGTCACAGCCAGGATTAACTCATACCCAAGTAAAAATCTGGACCCACTGCAATTCGCCTACCACCATAATCACTCCACAGCTGATGCAATCTCACTGGCTCTCCATTCAGTCTGGATCACCTAGACCATAGCAACACATACATCAGGCTGCTTTTAACACTATTATTCTCAATACTGGCCATTCAAGCTTCAAAATCTGGGCCTCTGCTGGATTCTTGACTTTCTCGCTGGAAGACCAATCAGTACAAATCAGAAACAATGTCTCCTCCTCATTGATAAACAACACAGGACACCTCAAGATGTGTGCTTAGCCCACTGCTCCACACTGATGACTGTGTGGCTAAGCACAATTCATCTGCCATCTACAAATTTGCCAATTGACACTACTGTTGTCGGCAGAATGATAGAAGGCAATGAAGATGTGTACAAGAATGAGATACAACTTTGTAACTTTGCACTCAATGTTAGCAAAAATAAGGAACAGATTGTGGACTTTTGGAGAACTAGTCCTTATTAAGGGGTCAACAATAGAAAGGGTTAAGAACTTCAAATTGTGGGTGTCAACATATCTGAAGATCTATCCTGGGACCTTCATGTTGATGCAATCATGTAGAAGGTTCACCAGTGGCTATACAGTGAGGAATTTGAGGAGATTTGGTATGTCACCAAAGACTTGAAAATTTTAACATTCTGATTGGACACATCACTGTCTGAAATGGAAGTGCCAATGCACAGGACAAGAAAAGACTACAGAGAATTGTGAACTTGGCCAGCGCCATCATGGGCACCTGACTTCACTCCATTAAGGACATCTATAGAGGCGGTGTTTCAAGAAAGCAGCCTTTATCCTCAAGGGCCCTCACCACCCAGGCCATGCCCACTTCTCACTGCTACCATCAGGAAGGAGGTACAGGAGCCTGAAGATGAACACCCAATGGTACAGGAAGAGCTTCTTCCCCTCTGCCATCAGATTTCTGAATAAATCAATGCACTAATTTATTCATATTTAAAATGTAATGCGTAGCAATTTTGTGGCAGTAGTGCTGTCACAAAACAACCAAGTTCATGACAATAAATTTTGATTCCTTTGAAAAGCATGAAGTTCAGTCAGTCGGCAGGACCAAACAAGATTTACCCAAGGCTACTATGGGACACAAAGGATGAACTGCTGACCCCACTGGCAATTATCTTCACATCATTACTAGGGAAAGAAGTTCCAAAGGAATGGATGGTTACAAATGTTGTTTCCTTGTTCAACAAAGGGAGTAGAGATAACTCAGGAAATTATAGATCAGTGTGTCTTACTTCAGAGATGGGCAAGCTGTTAGAGAAAACCCTAAAATACAGAATTACTAAACATTTAGAGAGGCGTATTCTGATTAGAAATAATTGGTATGGCTTTGGCAGGGGAAGGTTATTTGAGGATATAATTTTGATGAAGATAGAGCAGTGGATATACTTCAGTAAGGCATTTGGTAAGGTTCCCCATGCAAGACTCATTCAGAAAATAAGGATGCAGGAATCAAAGGAGGCCTTGCTTTACGATACAGAATTGGCTTGCCCAAGGAAGGCAGAGTAGTTGTAGATGTTTATACTCTGCATGGAGATCAGTGACCAGTGGTGTTCTGCAGGAATCTGTTCTGGGACCTCCCCTCCTCTTTCCAATTTTTATAAATTACCTGAATGAGCAGGTGGAAGGGTCAGTTAGTAAGTTTGCAGGTGACACAAAGGTTCATAGTATTGTGGATAGACTGGAAGGTTGCCAGAGGTAACAGAGGGACATTGATAGGATACAGAGCTAGGGTGAGAAGTGGCAGATGGAGTTTAACCTAGAAAAGTGTGGTGGTTCATTTCAGGTCGTCAAATTTGAAAGCAGAATACAATGTTAATGGGAAGACTCTGAGAAGTGTGGAAGAACTGAGAGATCTTGGGACATTCAAAGCTAGTGTTGTTAAGTAAGTGTATGGTGTGTGGCCTTCATTAGCCATGGGTTCAAGTACCAGGGCCTTGAGGCTCTATTGCAGTTAAATAAGACCTCAATTAAACTCCACTTGGAATATTGTGTTCCGTTCTGGTCAGCTCACAACAGGAAGGGGTGGATGTTATAGAATGAGTACAGAGGAGATTTACGAGAATATTGCAAGAATTAGAGAGCAAGCCTAATGAGGAAAGATTGAGTGAACTTGGGCTTTTCTCCTTGGACTGACAAAGGATGAGCGGTAACCTGATAGAGGTGTATAAAATGATGAGGCATTAACTATGTGCTAACCGCTACACCAACTGTGTTGCCTTGGCATTAACTATGTGCATGACCAGAAACTTTTTACCAGAGCTGAAATACCAGAATAAATACGGGGGGACGCAAGAGGTCAGGTATTCACAGACAGGTGGGTGCATGCGATATGGGTAACAATGGTGGAGGCAGGTACAAAGGATCTTTTACGAGATGTTTAGATAGTACATGGAATTGAGAAAAATGGAGGGTTATGAAGTACAGAAATTCTAGACTTTTGTTAGAGTAGGTTGTTTAGTCAGCACAACACTGTTTTAGATTACTATGTCCTATGCATGAATATACTGGAATATTTCACTCAGATTCATTTATAAGAGACCAAGGTTACATGATACCATTCATCAATTTCATAGCCTGCGGGAAGGAAATATTTCCCAGCCTAGCAGTCTTGATTTTGATATTCCTGTACCTCTTCCTTGATGGTAGCATGTCAAAGATACTGTGTGATGGATGGTAGGGATCTTCAATACTTCTTTGAGCCCTAGTTATGCAACATTCCTGTTGAACATTATTGATAATGATAATGATAGAAGAAAGGGAGACCACAGTGATCTTCCAGGCCATTTTAATTATCCTCTGTATTACAGCTACCATACCATACAATGATACAGCTGGAGAGGAAATTCTCAATTGTGCTAAATGTTGTCAAGGTGTGGGCTGGTAACCTAGCCTCCTCCTTAGGAAGTGTAGACATTGCTGTGCCTTCCTGACTAATGAGATGTGTATTCAGGATAGGTTGCCTGTTATGGGTATCCCAAGGAATGTTGTGCTCTCAACTGTCTCAAAGACTGAGCCATTAATGTGTAGGAGAGTGGTCAACCTTCATCCTCCTGAAGTCCACAATTATTGCATTTGTCTTGTTCACCATTTAAGTAGCCTCCCAACCTACTCACCATCAGGCAGTGTGGCCAAAGAAGTTATGGTTGTGGGCCACATACAGTAAAATATAGTCATGGACCAAATAATATTAAGTCTGGCAGTTTTCAACCAGTAACACTGCAAGAAAAATTGTATTTTTGGATCAGAAAAACTCCTGTGCCATCGAAAATTAATTTTATATCAAAATAACTATCTTCTTCTTTTGGCTATCCATCCCACATGATGGTTCCTTTCAGTCAGTTTGTGGGGTTCGATATGAGGAAAAGAACAATGTGTGTGTGAATGGATTTAGGTTAGTTTGGGTTGCACAGGTCCAGATCCACCCTCTCGACATCCCATCCCAGATCCAGCAGCATGGTGAGGTCCAAGACAGCTGGGGGAAGTTCTGTTGCAGTGAATGGCCAGACCAAGTTTCGATGCAAAGGATGCCATTTCTGCGCTTCACAGCACATATTTGCTAGATGGCCAATGCTAGCACGAGAGGGTTCGTCCATCCATTGACAGGTCTTGTTTTTCATCCTGCAGGGTGTCTAGTCACCCTCAGCACCAGGCAAGGCTGGTAGGGGAGCCAGTTTAGTCCCCTACCATGCGACAGGCAGTACTGGTGTAAAGAGTAAAATCTAGTGTCTTTGATTCTTAGTTAATTTTGTGCCTGCCTGTTTAAGAAAACTATTGTTTCTAGTGTTTCCAAAGTGACTATGATGTAATATATCATAATATCTGCCCAGGCTAACGGTTTGTCTTTCTTTCTACAAGATGTGAAGAAGAATTTTTTCTTTGAATTTGTGTATCTCTTAAAAATTGTGCATCTCTTTAAAACCTTTTGTATCTCTTTAAGCTAGTATCTCTATATATATTTTGTATTTCTACAGTAAATGCTTTATTATTCACCATTATGAAAGTCTTAATGCAAAACTATGCAAAATGTTTATCTGTTCTATCAACAAATTAAAACTACAGAAAGTAACAGCCATGGAGTTTGATTTGTTGGATTAAAGAGATCTAAATTTTGGATATCGCAGCTCACGCTTTGGAAGATGATACTTTGAAATTAGGATATTAGAATAAGGAAAGTGTCGTCTATATTTTGACAAACAATTGTGAACTTTGTTTGGATGAAAGGCTCATAAAATTTGTCTAAGAATTAACAACTTGATTTAAAGCCAAGAGACAACCATGCTGTAATAATAGAATATTCCAGAAGTCTGCGAGAACCTTTCTGTGAATTGTGGAGTTTGAAATTGAGCCAAGGGCTGGCCAGACACCTGCAACCTTGAAAAAGATAAGCCACTGCTCTGGTAGCAGAATTGGCAGGAAGCCCCGAAGATGTTATTGTAAACACTGAGGTAAAAAAAAGCTTGTGTGCAGAACCACAGAGACAATTCAGCCAGCAGGAACTCTCTTAAAGGGACCAAGATACAAAATTTGTTTACAGTTCCCAGGAACCAGGAGAAGCCAGGTTGCAGTGTGAAGAACCCAAGATAGATAAGAAGTCATCTCATCGGACTAAAGTCCTCGAGCAAACAGCTCCTCTCAAAGAAATGTTAACTGATCATGAGTTGAGCCAACAAGGCGGACTGACAATGCTTGGCAGAAGGTTGGAGCCAGTAGCCAAAGAAGAAGCAGCTTCAACTAGCAAGTAAGAACACTGTGTCAAGACAATGCAGGCCTTGTTAACTGGCTTAAAGGTTAGTGGAACTGGAACAGATGAATGTATGTTGCAAAGTCCCATTGGTGCTGTACCAAGTGAAATGCAGAAGATAAAGACTCAATCAGCTGTAACTTAAAATTCAGATGTGAATCCTGATGATAGTATTTCCAAGGCTATAAGCACAGGAAGATCATAAAAGTCTTCAAAAGCATCTAGAGCAAGTACAGCTTCACGTGCTTCAAGCATATCATCTATGCATGCTAAGGCGCAAGCAGACTTGGCTACTGTGTGCACAACAACAGTGTATGGAGAAAAGATGTGCTTTAGAGAGCAGGGAGGTTCAAATCAGGAATCAGCAACTGAGGCAAGAAGAGCAACTTAAAAGGTTACAAATGCCAAGTGAAAAACAAAAAAGATGATTGAACAAAGACTAGAGATTGAGGAATAATGTGCTGTGAATATGGCCAAAGTGAAAGCATTAGCTCAGGCTTCTGAAAGATTTGTCAATCATTGTGACCTACCCAAAGGGCTCACACCTAACCTTCCTTTAGAGCCATTGGTAACACAACCAAAAGAAAAATATAGACTCGAGCAAGGAGCCACAAGCATCACTGCTGGTGCTCAAATGACAACCAATCCTACGGAAAGAGTTCGTGACATTCAATGTCTCCAGAGTGCACAACATATGGATCTTCCCAAAAGGAGGGTATTACAAAAAAATTCAACCATGCGAGTTGATCATTCTCAACCATTGATGTCTTTTCATGACATCAAGTTGTGAAACTTAATTATCTGGGGGAACAACAGTTTAAAATTGATTTTCCTGAATGTCTCACAGATATTCAAGAACCTTCAAAGGAGGACAAGCAGTTTCTGGATTTAGTTTCAAATTGTGTTAAACATGTTGATGGTCATTACTGTATAGCATTACCTTTGAAAAAAAGGGAAATTTGTATGCCAGATAATACAATAATTTAAAGAGAAAATTCTTCCTTTCATTTGGAATATACAAATGTCATATTGGACATGATAACCAAGGGTTATGTAGAAAAGGTATCAGAAGATATCTTGGCTTGCAAAGATGGTTAAAAAATGGTATTTACTTCATCATGGAGATATATATTCACAAAAGAAACTTCACATAGTAGTTGATGGTGGAGCATCATTTCAAGGAGTTTCATTGAATTCTCAACTTCTATAAGGTCCAGACTTAACCAGTACTTTAATAGGTGTTCTGATAAGATTTTGTTAGGAGCCTATTGTAATTGCTGCAGATATTGAAGTGATGTTTTATCAAGCAAAAGTACCATCAGAAGATCGGGATTTTTTTTAACGATTATTATGGTGGCCCAATGGAGATTACAGTAAAGACATGATTGAATACAGAATGACAGTTCATCTATTTGGAGCAACTTCGTCACCGAGTTGTGCAAATTTTGCTCTCAGGAAATGTGCTGAAGATAATAAAGAGCAATTTCGTTCTCAAACTATAAGCACCATCAGAAATAATTTCTATGTTGATGATTGTCTTACTTCAGTGGCTTCAGAAAAATAAGCAATAGATCTTTATCAGAGTTAAAGGAGATCTGTATTAAGGGAGGTTTCTTCCTTACAAAATGGATAAGCAACAGTCAAGATGTGTTGGCTGTTATTCCTGAGGCAGAAAGAGCAATGGAGATAAATTTTTAAAAATCTTGATTTGGACTATGACGTTCTACCTATTGAAAGAATTCAAGGGGTGCAATGGTGGGTTCAATCTGATGTTTTCAAATTCAGAGTTGTTTTGAAAGAACGGCCTTTAACAAGAAGAGATATTCTTTTGATCGTAAGCTCAATATATGATCCTTTTGGCATATTAGCACTGGTAGAATTAATAACCAAGAAAAGTCTGCAAGAATTGTGCAAAAGAAAATTTGGATGGGATGAAACAATACCAGAATCCATCACACAAGATTGGATAAATTGAATTGAGAGTCTTAAAATGTTAGAAAATTTTGAAGTCAACAGATGTTTGAAACCAAGACTTTGGAATTGTCACATTTGCTCAGCTACATCAGTGCTTAAATACATTAATTACAAAACCACAAGGTTTAACAGAGTTAATGAAATCGAAAAGGTTTCCTATGCTAATCAATGGAGATTGTTTAAAACAGTGGATAATCCAGCTGATATGGCTTCATGAGGATCAAAAGTTCAATCTTTTCTAAAAAGAGCCATTTCAGAAGAGTGGCCTCAAAATCTGGAAAAGTTAAAAGAAATTTCAAAGGAGGATCCTAAAATCCAAAGCACAGCACTAATGTTAATATTATTCATATATCTCATGAAAATGATCCAATCACTCAATTAATTTGCTATCACTCTCTATGGTTTCTTTTTAAAAAGGCAGTAGCATGGATTCTGAGGTTAAAAGCTACACTTTCAAATCATATCAAGAAAGAATCTGAAGACTTAAAAGAGCTGTTACCTAAGAGTTGATGAATTGACGAATGCTGAATTGAAGATAATTCATTTTTGTCAGAAAAAGGCATTTGAAAATGAGATATCAAAAATAAAGAAACTAAATATTACAAACAAGTCGTGTTTACACGCTAAATACTATTCGTGTAAATGATGTATTGAGAGGAGGAAGATTAGAAAAAGCAATGATGCCAAAAGTGAAACATGCAATTATATTAGCTAAGGAATTTCATATTTATGATTGGATTGTTCGACATGTGCATGAGTAAACAGGTAAATTTCAAAAAGAAGATATTTATGCAAGACGCAAATGGAAACAAGTGCAACTTCTTGCAGATTTATTTTGGAAAAGATGAATTAAAGAATATCTTTTGTTATTACAAGAACGACAAAAATGGTCTAAAGCTAAATGCAATTTTGTATGTGGCGATATTGTAATTATCATGGACGATTCTTCACCAAGAAATTCTTGGTTGCTGGGGAAAATTGAGGATACAGTTCCAGACAGAAAGGTTTCATTCAGCAAGTACAGATTAAAACCAGCGGCAGCTACACTGCTAACTGAAATACCACACAACCAGATGGGTTGAGCTCAGTGAGCAGAACTGATTTATTGCAGGCTGCCTGGCTGGCCTTGTACTCCCAGCCCAGACCTGGCTGAGAACCGCGCTGGGGCGTCACATGGGTCCCCAAGCGCGGGCTTTTAAGCTTGGTGCCAAGGTCAAAGGGGAAACCCCTGAGAGCGACATTTTGGCCAGCTGCCCCGCCGGGTGTGGTACAAGCAGGGCCAGTTCGACTGCCTAACGGCGTGCCGCCACACAGCCCCCCCCCCCCCCCCCCCCACAGGACCAGCCTCGCTTCTTGGGCTGGGCCACAACTACTGGTTCGGTAGGATCAAGGTGTGCTGGCTTCAGCCTGCCCACTGTAAACAGTTCCCTCCTACTGCTGACGTCCAGCATGAACGTAGACCCTGAAAGCTGGACGAATTTGTACAGCCCTTCGTAAGGCCTCTGCAGAGGTGCCGTGGACAGGCCTCGCCAAATAAAAATGAACTCCGCGGAGTGCAGCTCGGTGGGGACTCAAGAGGCCCATGTGCCATGTCTGGGCAGTGGTGGGGGTGAGAAGCAGCCCAACTGGGCCCGGAGGTGGGGGAGTAGCTCATGCAGTGACTGCTGGGGGTTGTGAGGTGCGATGACGAACTCTCTGGGTAGTGCTAGCGGTGCGCTGTAGACCTGCTCAGCTGATGACACCTGTAGATCTTCTTTGGGCGTTGAGCAGATGCCCAGGAGCACCCAAGGCAGTTCGCCCACCCAGTCGGGAGCGGTGAGGCGGGCCATAAGTGCCAACTTAAGGTGGCAGTGTAGTTGTTCGACCAGCCCATTGGCTTGCGGGTGATAGGCTGTGGTGCAGTATAGCTCGATCCCCAGTCTGTTGGCAAACTGTGCCCAGAGCGCAGAGGTGAACTGGATGCCCCGATCACTGGTGAGGTGATTCATGACGATGAACCAAGCAACCCAATCATGCAGCAGCGCTCAGGAGCAGGAGTCCATGGAGGAGTCTGACATCGGGATCACTTCGGGCCAACGAGTGGTGTGGTCCACCACCGTGAAGAGTTAACGGTTACCCCGGGAAACAGGTAAGGGCCCGATGATGCCCACGTGAATGTGGCTGAACTGTTCCTGGACGTGCTCAAACTCCTGTATGGGCACTCTGGTGTACCTCTACACCTTGGACAGCTGGCAATGGGTGTAGGTTCTGGCCCAGCATGCGATCTGCTTCCACAGCCCGTGCCAGACGAAATGCTCTGCTACCATACGGACGGTGGACCTGATGAAAGGTCATGGATATGGTGGAAGACTTGCCTGTGCTACTGCTGGGGAACCACTGGTCGCTGGGTGCCCATGGAGTCATCACACAGGAAGGTGCCCTCACCGCTAGGAGCCGGGAGGTGCTGGAACTGTTCGCCCATGATGGCAGTCCTGAAGTCCTCGTCGGACTTCTGGTCCCGGGCAAGCTGGTCAAAGTCAAGGCCGGGTGTCAGCACACAGATGGCCTGTCGCGAGAGTGCATCAGCAACCATGTCATACTTCCCCGCCTTGTGCAAAATGTCGGCGGTAAACTCCGACATGAAGGAGAGGTAGCGTTGCTGGCGGGCCGACCAGGGATGCTTTGCCATGGCGAGCGCCTGAGTGAGGGGTTTGTGGTCCTTCCCTCCAAGAAATAGCAGAAATGCCGCACCACCAGGTACATGCCCAGTAACTCACGGTCGAAAGCGCTATACTTGCACTCTGGTGGGCGAAGAAGCCGGCTGAAGAATGCCACTGTCAATTCACTTGCTGCTCCAGGATAGCGCCGATGGCTGTGGCAGAAGCATCGACGGAAAGCGCCATATGTAAGTCAGTGTGTGGGTGGGCGAGGATGGTAGCCTTCGCGAGGGCATTCTTCGTGACCTCGAATGCCCTGCAGGCCTCTGGAGTCCAGGCAAGCATTTTGTGTTTGGCCGCGATAAGGGCGAAGAGCAGCTGCATGATGCGCGCAGCGCGTGGGATGAAACGGTTACAGAAGTTGACCATACCCGCGAACTCCTGCAGCCCCTTGAGGTTGTCCAGGTGTGGGAACTCCTTGATTGCGGCGACCTTCATAGCAACGGGCGTGGGTCCTTCGGCCGTGATGGTATGGCATGAACTCTTTCCCGAACTGGCATTTGGCTGGGTTGATCGTGAGGCCAAAGTCGGCCAGTCGGGAGAAGAGTGTGCGCAGGTGGGCCTTGTGATGTGCCCAATCCCTGCTGGCAACAAGGATGTTGTCCAAGTAAATAAAGACAAAATCTAAGTCCCTGCCCACTGAGTCCATAAGGCGCTGGAAGGTCTAGGACCAAATGGCATGCGAAGAAATTCGAACAAGACAAAGGGGGTGATGATGGCCATCTTGGGTATGTCCTCAGGGTGCACTGGGATTTGGTGATACCCGCGCACCAGGTCGACCTTGGAGAATACCCTCATGCAGATTCACCGTAAAGTCCTGGATGTGTGGGATCGGGTAATGGTCAGGATCTGTCGCCTCGTTGAGCCGCCAATAGTCTCCGCAGGGGCACCAGCCACCGGAGGCTTTCGGGACCAGGTTGAGCGGTGAGGCCCAAGGGCTGTCAGAGCGCAAAATGATCCCCAGCTCCAGCAGATGCGAAAATTCTTCCATCGCCACCTGGAGCCAGGGTGCCTTGGTGTGGGCCTTGGGTGGGGATGTGATGGAACATCCCATGGCGCAGTGAGGCAACGAAGAAGTGTTGCTTGAGGAGGGCTGGAAACTCATCCAGGATATGCTGGAACTCTTCCTTGGGCATGCTGATTGTGGCCATCTGCAGCTGCCCTGTGCGGGAGGCATTGAGGCGAATGGCCTGGAAGGTACAGGCATCTACCCTGAATGTCAACCAGGAGCCTGTGGGCAAGGAGGAAGTCGGCACCCAGGATGGCAGTCGAAAGGGACGAGATGGTGAACCTCCACGAGAACTTTTGCCGGCCGATCTGGAAGTGGACGGTCTTGTCTCCATACATCCAGATCTCCGTTGCATTGGCCGCACGGAGGGGAGGTCCTCGAGGCCGGTTCCTGGATTCGATGGCCGTGGCCGGAATGATGCTGATCTGGGCCCGTGTTGAAGAGGAAACATCGGCCGCTGACTTGAGCTCCACAGGTCGAGAAGGCTGTGTCTCTAGCTAGCCGCCGCAGCCATTAACAGCGGCTGGGCTGCCCGTTTCCTTGGAACAAGCAGGGCTGACAACACTTCTGAGCCTTGGCTCCCCAGCACTGGTGGTAGAAGCAGAGGCCCGGAGCTGATGCCTTACCTCTGGTTATGCTCTTTGTGACCCCTGTAGGGACCGGATGTTCTACTGCAGCGCTAGGGGAAGGCTTGGAGTGGTCATGTCCGTGACTCACGACCTGTTGGAATGCTGAGCCCTCCGTGAATCGCTCGAGCCATAGCTCTTGAGCCTTCTGAGCAACCAGCGAAGCTCTCTTGGGCCAGTAGCGGCCGGATGTCCTCAGGCAGATGGTGAAGAAAGATGCGATCAAAAGGTGGACAGTTAGTGTGATCATCCATGAGTGCGAGCATCTCATCCATTAGCTTAATCTGGGACCTGTCCCCCAAGGCATCGAGGTGCAGCATCTGAGCGGCATGCTGGAGCCTGGCTAGTCCGAGGGAGCCAGTGAGCACCTGCCTGATTGTCCTGTATTTATCTTCCACAGGTTGAACAAGGTGCAGCAGACATTTGGCGGTGGCCTGGTCCAGGGCGGTGACCACATGGTAGAACCTGGTCATATCGGAGGAAATCTGGCAGAGGTGAAACTGAGTCTCTGCGTGGCTGAACCAGGTCTCTGGCTCCTGCACCCACAAGTCAGGGAGCTTGATGGCTATAGCACTGACCAAAGGGTCACTCATGTTGGGTTCAAAGGCGTTTGAACCTGTCGAGGTCACCAATTGTAGCAGCAGCTACACTGCTAACTGAAATAGCACACAACCAGACAGGTTGAGCTCAGTGAGCAGAAATGATTTATTGCAGGCTGCCTGGCTAGCCTTGTACTCCCAGCCCAGACCTGGCTCAGAACCGTGCTGGGGGCGCTGACATAACCAGGGCGTCACGTGGATCCCCAAGTGAGGGCTTCTGAGTCCGGTGCCGAGATCCAAGGGGAAACCCCCCGATGGCGCCATTTTGGCCAGCTGCCCCCGCCGAGTGTGTTATAAGTGGGGCCGGTTCATCTCCCTAACGGTTACTTAAATAGACCTATTATCAAAATTTGTCTTTTACAGGAAGCAGAAAGTTTTGATTTCTAATCTTATACTTACTATATTTGCTTTGTGCATCTATAATAGTAATTATTATATATTAGTGATTAATGTCTATAATAATAATTAGGGGCCAGAATGAAAAGGTTAAAACCTTGTGTTTTTGAGTATTAGTTAATTTTGTGCCTGTCTCTTTAAGAGAACTATTGTTTGTAGTGTTACCATAGTGACTATGATGTATTATGGCATAATTCTTTGGCTTGGCTTCGCGGACGAAGATTTATGGAGGGGGTAAAAGTCCGCCAGGCAAATGGCTTGCCTTTCATTCTACAAGATATGAGGATAGCGCGAGCATGAGGAGTTTTTCTTTGAATTTGTGTATCTTTTTAAACCGTGTATCTCCTTAAGATTGTGTATCTCTTTAAAAAGCTTTTGTATCTCTTTAAGCTAGTATCTCTATATATCTTTTGAATGTCTACCATACAGTAAATACTTTATTATTCACCATTATGAAAGTATTAATTCAAAAATTTTATCTGTTCTATCAATGAATTAAAACTACATAAAGTAACAGCAAAGTATGATTTGTTGGATTAAAGAGATCTAAATTTGGGATATTGCAGCATTAGAATAAGGAAAGTGTTGTCTCATACGACACTACTGAACAGTTTAACTGTTGACATTACAGTAGTTTACTGATGTGCTCACATATTATGGTAGGCATTTCTGTTTCTCTGCTCTTAAATTTAATTTTAATGAATACAATAAAACTCTTTACTCTCATTCAAAAAGGAGTGCAAAGTAAGAACAGAGGAGAAAAGATCAAGAAAGGGACAAGGCAATTACTATCTCTCAGTGAATACTGTTCATGGCCCAAATGTCCACCTTAATGATCATGATGCACTGTGTAAATCTGGAGATAGGTTATTAAAGTTAACAGGCTCCTTGCAAATCAAAGACATACACTTGCCCTCAACTTTTCTGAAGAAGTATTCATTTTCCCACCATGTCTGAAATTTTTGGCACTCCCTTGCTATTTTCTATCTTTTCAGTTCTGCCAGGTTTACTCAATTGGAACGGAGCTAAATGCTTTAATTGATGAGCGGATGTAAACCTACTCCGCCCCTCTGGGGTCGCAGCCCGAACGTGGCGAGTCAGTCGCGTGCGTCAAGCTGGACACTAGTGACATGGGCGGAGGCGGGTGTGCCTCGTGACGGGGGGGGGGCATGTCCCCGGACTCGGCGCTGACCCGGGGGGGCTTTGCAATTACTTTTGCTGCTGCGTGGCAGCTTGTTTACTTTCCTCTCTTGAATATCTTGAGTCCAGTTATTTTGCACGACCGATAAGTAGAAATTCTGCCTGGCCCACGGGAAAAGGAACCTCAGGGTCATATGTGATGCCCTGTATTTTCACAATGAATATGACCTTGGCCTTGAGATCGACGGACCACCACCAGTTTCATCTGTCCCAGGACCCCCGCCTGCTCAGCTCCGGCCTGGAGAGGGTTATCTGGTTGGAGAGAAGGCCACGTGTCGTCTGAGTCACTCTCCTGGGGCCCTGGGAGCGCTGCCCCTGCAACAGCCATTCATTCTCCGGGAGGCGGCCTGCAACTCACCTGCTGCTGCAACACGATGGCTCCAACTCAACAGCGCCGGGCATGGCAGACACGGTCAAAGTGGTGGGGTGATGGCAGCCTGGACGGGAGCCGCTGCAGACCTCGACCGTCGCCCTCGCCTCCCGGCCGGCGAGCGCGTGCGCGGTGGGCGGGCGGGAAACCGCCACTGGCGGCAGGGCACGTTTGTCCCTGCAGCGGAGCGCAGGCGCAGGGGAGGAGGCCGGCGGCGCGCAGGCGCATAACCTTGTGCATTATTTGAAATTCCAGACTCTTTTTGCCCTTATTGTCTATTAGTGTATCATTTACAGAAGAAGTTTACATCCGGTACCGCACGGATGGCAGTCTCTTCAATCTGAGGCGCCTGCAAGCTCACACCAAGACACAAGAGAAACTTGTCCGTGAACTACTCTTTGCAGATGATGCCGCTTTAGTTGCCCATTCAGAGCCAGCTCTTCAGCGCTTGACGTCCTGCTTTGCGGAAACTGCCAAAATGTTTGGCCTGGAAGTCAGCCTGAAGAAAACTGAGGTCCTCCATCAGCCAGCTCCCCACCATGACTACCAGCCCCCCCACATCTCCATCGGGCACACAAAACTCAAAACGGTCAACCAGTTTACCTATCTCGGCTGCACCATTTCATCAGATGCAAGGATCGACAATGAGATAGACAACAGACTCGCCAAGGCAAATAGCGCCTTTGGAAGACTACACAAAAGAGTCTGGAAAAACAACCAACTGAAAAACCTCACAAAGATAAGCGTATACAGAGCCGTTGTCATACCCACACTCCTGTTCGGCTCCGAATCATGGGTCCTCTACCGGCACCACCTACGGCTCCTAGAACGCTTCCACCAGCGTTGTCTCCGCTCCATCCTCAACATCCATTGGAGCGCTCACACCCCTAACGTCGAGGTACTCGAGATGGCAGAGGTCGACAGCATCGAGTCCACGCTGCTGAAGATCCAGCTGCGCTGGATGGGTCACGTCTCCAGAATGGAGGACCATCGCCTTCCCAAGATCGTATTATATGGCGAGCTCTCCACTGGCCACCGTGACAGAGGTGCACCAAAGAAAAGGTACAAGGACTGCCTAAAGAAATCTCTTGGTGCCTGCCACATTGACCACCGCCAGTGGGCTGATAACGCCTCAAACCGTGCATCTTGGCGCCTCACAGTTTGGCGGGCAGCAGCCTCCTTTGAAGAAGACCGCAGAGCCCACCTCACTGACAAAAGGCAAAGGAGGAAAAACCCAACACCCAACCCCAACCAACCAATTTTCCCTTGCAACCGCTGCAATCGTGTCTGCCTGTCCCGCATCGGACTGGTCAGCCACAAACGAGCCTGCAGCTGACGTGGACTTTTTACCCCCTCCATAAATCTTCGTCCGCGAAGCCAAGCCAAAGAAAGACAGAAGAAAGGTTACAGATTGCAAACTTTACATTTGGTCTTTCAACTGCAACACAGCAATTGTGAAAGAACCAAAAAAAGATAGAACTTCAAAAGTGGGCTTCAGGGATATATAATCAGTGAGTACCCTTTTGTGAGACACTAATCTGCTATTTATCATCTTGAACAGAGGACACCTTTATTGGTGAGTGACTCTTTATGGGATCCTACTCTGTACAGCAGAGTGGCTGTGAAGAGTATCCAAATTGCTGTTTCAGCAAAATGTAATGAGCAGTGTTTACAATGGTTGTCCAGAGAAAGCAGATATGAGAACTTGTGAGAGAAGAAAGGGGGAGGGGGGTGTCTGCTAGAATACAAAGGAAGGTCAATTCCTGCAAGAGATTGCAGGCAAGGCCATCTTGATATATTAAAAAACTGCAAAAGAAAGGATCATACCAAATAAGGATAAGAATAGGAGTAGTAAAAATGAGAGTAGTGGGAGAAGTAAACAAGGGCGGGCTTTAATACGAGAAGAGGAACAGCTTTTTGATAGGTTAAACTAACATACCAATTACTCAGTTAACTAACCAATTAAACTAACGGAGGAGTGGTTGTTAATACAAAGAAATTTGCCATTCTGAAGGACACCCGCTCTTGCAATAACATCGAATAAAAAGGTTATATTGCTTCACCTATTGACTCTGCAGAGTTATTTAATTAGTGCGCTGTGTTTTTCACATGGCAATATTAATCAGTCTGGGCATCTACCCTCTGCCTCATTCATTGTCAGGGTGAGGCCAATCCTAAATATGACGAACAATTCCTCCTGGACACCATCGAACCTGATGGCATTAACTGTGATTTTTCCAATTTTAGGTGACCCATACTCCTATCCAGTTTGACCATTTCCATCTCTTCTTTACCTACTCCTCTAAATTTTCAAGATTCCTTTATTGTCATGTGATGGCAGGTGTAATATTACACAAAATATGCTTTAGTCAGGTAGACAGATTCACCATCAGCAGAAATTGCCCGGTGCTTCTCACAGTCAGAAAAAGAGAAGCAAGAGAGAGTCCCCCCTCAGAGTCACTGAGTGTCTGGATTCGCCTCCACCACTCACGTAGGTTCCACAGCCACACAGACTTCAGTCCAAACTAACAGAAACCCAAGCTCCAGATCCAAACCTCCGACACAATCAGGAAACCTTCAGTGCCCTCAGCACAATCTTGCATCCTGGTTCCAATACCTGGTGCCCCTTCAGCCAGTCTCCAGCAGTCAGCAGCTTGGAGCGAGTCCTTTGACTGCAGTAGCAGCCCACAGGCTGCATGGGTTCCTCGCCTTGAGTTATCAATGGCCCACCCACACCCACCACCTGCTCCCTCTCCCTACCCAGTGGTCTCTCACTCAACCTGCCTCTCCATCTTTTTTCCCCGGGTATCGGAACCGGGATTTGTGAGGGTGCTTAGGGTAAGAAGGGTCTAGGGCACTGAAGGCTTCCTCAGGTTGGAGATTTGGATCTGGAGCTCAAGTTGGACTAGTGGTTTGAACAGGGGTCTGTGCATTTGCAGAGGCTGCAGGAGTGCAGGAGGTAAATCCACAGACACACAGTGTCTTTGAAGGGACTCTGTTTTGGTTCTCTTTCTCTCTTACTGTAAGGGGTGCCAGGAAATATTGATGATGATTATATGCCTTATGGGATGCAAAAGGAAATTTCATGCAATATTACATTTTCTGCAATATTACATCACAATCAATAAAGGAATCTTCATTCTTGATTACTCTGTCACCTCTCAACTCTTCACCCAGATTCTTTCCCATATATATTTATAAAATTGTATTTTTTTTAACCATTGTGTCAAAAATAGGTCCCAACCTGAAATGTTGACTGATGATTTCCATCCTTGAGTGTTGTCAGCTCGTTGTTGGCGTTGTTTGTGCCGAGATGAACACTTGAATTGCTTAGCCTTGGAGTGCTGTCGGCCAAGTGGTGGTGATGGGATTAATATGGAAGGGTCCCCACACTAGTTGGTTTGAATGGCTTGTTTCCATGCTGTCCAGTTCTGTGATTCCACAGTACAATACTAACTAACTACCATTCTGATAATACATAATACTTTTAAAGACGGTCCACATGGACTGAAGTCCAATTATTATGTTTTAAATATATTTAAATAAATAGCAAAATGCTCGTTGGAAATCTGAAGAACAAAATACCGGAAATACTCTTCATGACATCTGTAGAGGAAAAACAGCAATGTTTCAGATTCATTGAGAAAAGTCAGCTTCACTCTGGTTTTCTCTCCAGAAATGCTGCCTGCCTACTGACAGTTTGCAGCATTTTCTGTTTTCATTGCACAATCCCATGAATGCTGGACATTTATGTAAATAATTAGCACTTGTCAAAAGTAGTTGACTATGCGCTGGAGTAAATGACCTGCAATTGCCTGTCACTACCTCAGAGACGTGAAGAAAATAAGGTTTTTAAAAAAGACTGAACTCAGCTAATGAAAGGTCAAGAAATCTGACTAAGTTTGACTGCAAGACTGTAAGAGGTGCTTCGGCAATTCCTGCGAGTGGCGAATCTGTCTGCCTTGCAGCAGGCAAACAAATTTCATGTAATATGACACTGATTTATTACTAATATAATAAATTGAATTTTGAAATCTTGAAACAAGCATTCGCCAGATTGCACCATTTTAGCACGTTATTATAATGTGAGGAAGGGCCTAGTACCATGCTGTAAATCAAAGAGAATTATCCAAATAAAACAGCCTTGCATTCCCAGTCTCCTGCATCGACTGTAATAAATTTTACCTTTTATTCCTGTAGATAGTGGCATTAGTTTCCAAGTTGTGGGGTTATAATGAGATGCAGCAATAATGCTGTGGGGTCTCAGTGCTAAAGGTAAACCTTCGAAGAAGGGTTCAGGCCCAAACCATCACTAATATCTCTTTAATCCTACAGATGCTGCAAGACTAGCTGAGTTCCTTCAGCATTTCTGTGTGTTTTTACTAAACCTTTCAGAGACTGTAAACCAGAAAAGACATTCTGAGGTATTTAGTGAAACGCTGAAGAGATATTTATTTATTCATTTACGAACTTTTTGCCAAGACAATGTCACCAAAGTAACAAGCCATTCTGTAAATAACAAGATGCCATCTCTGCTTCTGTTGATGGTTCTCAAATAGCATTTGCAGGTGGGAGGTTATGGAGCCATTTGTTAATAAGTTTTAGATAGCTGATATCTGGCCAAAAACACTTTCTCCATCAGAATATCTTTGTTATCAACAAACAGGATCAAATTATACTCAATTATCATGTGGATGTTGCATTCTTAAATAGAAGTTGGTCACAAAGATACACCTGCAATTCAAATTTAAAGTGCTGTAAGGGACACTTTGCAAGGAGTCAGAAGTAGAATTATGGTTCATCGGATTGGTAAGTTCTGTTAAAATCATCTGTAGTTGGAAAATAAGTAATGTTTAGCTTTAAAGGGCAAGTAGCAAGGCTGCTAAAATCAGACTTGCCTCCTACAGGGAGAGTGAGACCAGCAGCTCCATCCTTGGGTTAAAGACTGTCAGGAACTGCATACAGAGGACGAGAGTTTACATCAGAGCTCTGATAATTTCACATAACATTGTATGTCATACCTTTTGTACTTCATTTATTTATACTATGTTGTTTGTGGTGTTTGTTCACATTTGTTGTTTGAAAATGCTGTTTTCTTGGTCTGTGAGCATCATCTGATTTTTCTCAGGCAGATTCAACCAAATTCAGAAAAAAAAATCGCTGCAGGAGAAACTACCTGTGGGTTAAAAGTGAGTGTGTTTATTGGTGCATCCAAAAGTACAACTACATAGAAGATGCTCAACTATTATCTGTGAATTTAATAAATACACAAAAATGCTGGTGAAACTCAGCAGGTCCAGTAGCATCCATAGGAGACAAAGATATTCATGTTTCGTCAAGGTTAGTAAATGTTAGGGTGTGAATGAAGCTCTCCATTTGTATGCTTCTGAGCTGCTTTAGTGTCTTAACTTTTCACAATATAAGTGGGGCAACTGAAACGAAGAGATAACCATACCTTGACAAAGGGCTCAGGGTCAAAATGTCAGGTATGCATCTTTACCATAAAATACACTGCGTGATCTGATACACTGAGTTTGTCCAGCTCTTTTATGTTTTCAATCACAGCACTTGCAGACTTTCTGGTTTAACAGTGATAAGGTGATTGAAAGTGTTTATGTCTTTTTCTGCTGAGTCCAGGCTTTATTCATGAACAGTTCTGACATTTATGCCTTTCCTCATAAACATGGACACCCTTATCACTGAGTTAATCAAAAAAAGTCGGCAGATGCTATGAATGTATGCCCAAAAGTGATGGAGAAACTCAGCAAGTCACGCAGCATACTTTATGGTAAAGATGCATAACTAAAGGTATATAAGAGCAATGCTGAATGATTGCATACCTGGAGATGAGGCTGGACTTACAAATTTGTTCCAGTCCCTTCTCCAATGGCATTAACCTCTCTTTGTAAAGTGCCCTCCCCCACCTGTTTAGCCTCCTATCCAGCAAGACGTAACAATTGTGAGACCTGTTAAGGGAATCTTAGTGTCCCTTTCTTTGCCATAACCAGTATGTGATAACGAAATGAAGGACAAAGAGTACAAAAGTCCTTATTCAAGTGATGTTCTTGTGTGAGATATAATGTGAACGTGTAATGGGTTGTCACCAACCCATGACAAAATGTTGATGAATCCTTGCTGTATTCAGATGCGACTGCTTCGTATCCTGAGTAATTACACTTGGAATTGAACCTGGTTCAATCATCAGTGAACATCCCTATCTGAGCATATTTACCAGTAATAGTAAAAGGTAATTAATGAAGCATCTTAAAAAAGTTATGTCTGGGACACAATCCTAAGGAATGCCTCCAGTAATGTCCTGGGCTTTGGTAAATTAACCTCCAACAACCATAACCTTTGTGCAAGGTATGGTTCCATCCACTGGAGAGGTTTCTTCTTGTTGCACATTAACTTCAATTTTTTTTTTGCACTCTCTGTTGCCACACTTGACAAATGTATGTTGATTTCATAAAATAGACTTTCACCTTACCTCTGGCATCCCTCTCTTTGTTTGAACAAAAGGTGTGATGAGTCTAGTGAAACATCAACTGTGTATCAGTGAGTATGTTTTTGGAGAGTTATTGCTGCAGATTGTTTGTGACATGGTCCATCATTTTGCTGATACTGTACAGTGGGTACACGAGGAAGGACACAGTTTGGCACTCGAGAATAATGGACTCACATACTAACCTTCTAAAATCTTTTCACTATCCACAATCACTGCCAGTAGTGTGATGGGCTTTCTCACTATACTGAAGTAGTGCAGTTTAAACAACATAAACCAAAATAATTGGCACCCCAGCAATTTGTCAAAGCTATATCAACTGCTTCTCCCAAGCCTGAATCACTACCATTTAACAAGATAAAGAGCAACACAAGAGAAGTTTCCTTATAAATCACACACCATCTGTCTTTAACATACTATATATCATTTAACCCTACCAATGATGAAGTAATAAATCACAAAATATCATAGACCACAGTCGACATCCCATCACCTTCTTAAACACGAGTTGGTTTGAATTACAATGCCATTCTTTTCATAGATAATCACATCCTATGTCAGAATATAGCTAATGGCTGTGTACAGATGAATTCAATCATAGACCAAAGAACATTATAGTATAGTACAGGCCTAAGTAAACTTACTCCACAGCAATCTAATCCTTCCCAACCTCACATCCCATAACCCTCTACTTTTCTTCCATCCATATGGCAATCTAAGAGTCTTTTGCACCATCCTCCTCCATCACCAACCCCAGCAATGCATTCCAGGACTGTTCCCACCACACTGTTGTGTGAAAATAAACCTCTGACATAGTGTAAAGTGAACAGAGCAGGGCTAAGAACGTAGCCCTGTTGTGTTCCGGTACTGATGGAGATTCTGAAGGAGATGTTCTTACAGGTGCCTAACCTTTTATCCAGAATTCTGAAAACTGGCAACCTCCAAAAACTGGCACTTTTTCCGGTAGATGATAATACACTTAAGTAACATTAATTTCCTGTAATAAATTCTCCGTTTTCAGAGGGAGACCTCCCCCAACCCTGCCCCCATGGGTGCCCTCTTTTATCTTTGGTGGAAAGGTGACTCTTGGCTCCCGGTGCGCAGTGGGAGAGAAGCAGACGATGGTTGGCTCAATGCAGGAGCAATGGTTGGCAGAGTGGTCCAAGCAGCATGGGAGATTATGGGTAAGGAAGATGGCCATTGCTCCCACATTGAGCCAGTGCGGCGCTCCATAAACTCTGGGCTCAGCAGCACTGCACCCCTGCTGCCACGTTGGGAGTTAGATTGGATGGTGGGGGTGGGGTGGATGGACAGTGCTGTGCTTCTGAAGTGTGCCTGAGGGCCAGCCCAACAAACTAGTGGTGCTCCTGAAAGCCGCCATTGCTCGGTTCCACCACTCCGACAGCCCGCTCCTCCTGCAGCTTTGTACCTTGTGTCCAGCCTTCTTCCCCACTTGGCCACTGGCTCCGAGCATCCGACGTTGGTTGCCTTTTTGGCTGAGCTCCCAGGCCACTCGTTGCCTCCAACCTCCACTTGACTGACACGCTGGTCAAGGGCCTCCTGTACAGGGCACGATAGACCACCAGTCAGCAAACCCCCCCCCACCAACCTGTGCTCAGCCCAGCCAGCAACCCACCCCCCCCCCCCCCCACATGCTTAGCCTAGCTTAGGGCACAAAATAGTCTGGCACCAGGCCTGGGGGGGAGGGGGTTGACAGATGGATGGCCTTGTGGGGGTGGGGGGGTGATGGATGGACAGATAGAGTGGAGGGAACAGATGGATTGCCGGAGTGGCAGGGAAAGTGATGGATGGCCGTGGGGGTGGAGGGGGGAGATGGACGGTGGGGGCTAGGTGAGAGACATTTGCTTAAAGGGACCGAAATCAAAATGATCCCAAAGTCCGGAAGATTCTGAACATCAGCAGGTGTCCAGTCCCCACGATTCCGGATAACAGGTTAGGCAATTGTACATATCCTCACTGAATGTGGTCTAGAGATGAGAAAATCCAGGATCCAATTACACAGTGGGATGTAATTGGTAAGGCTTTTTAAAATTGTATCATAGGTCAGTTCACAATTAGCAAAAGAGCAGAACATGTAACTACTTATTGAATTTACATGAAACCTTTCACCCAGTTATCGCTACCAAAAAAACAAGTTGTTTGTGAAATTATTCATTCTGACCTCATTCTGGGTACATAAATAGCGTAACATTAATTTGCTTTTCTGTTTTGCTAAATTGTAATCATTAACTACTTCCATTATTACATTTTTATTTGGATGAAACTGGAAATTACTGATTTGAGTTACAATATTTTATGTTCATTTTTGCACTAGAAACTTTTTCTGAGTTTTTCCACGGCATTACCTTTGTCCTTTACATGAATTGTATCATGCTTTACCTCTGCAGGAAGGATAATGTATTTTTTAACAGCATGCCCACATCAATATATTCAAATTCACTATTTCCAGTCGTTTTGGAAATGATCTTGCGGATTCTCATTTTTCTATCACTGTGTGAAATTGACAAATTATGTATTGAATGTCTGAAGGATTATTTGAAACATTGAAGTGAGTTATGAGCTTCAAAGTGCAAGGAGTCAATTTTTTCCATGAACTCCCTCCCCCATGTCTTTTTGCACCAGATCCACACCCCCTTCCCTTATTTCTATCAGTTACCCTTGACCTTCTCCTATCACTTCTCTTCTACTCTTCCACCTGTGTCCTTGCCTCTTAACCAGATAATCTGTGCTCCTGCCTCTTCCTCCTCTCCCAACCCCCTTTTTATTCAGATACCTGCCTGTTTTTACTTTACAATGATGGGCCCAGGTCCATAACATTTGTTACCCAATACTTCCTATGGATGCAGTGTGACCTGCTGAGTTTCTCCAGCACATCTGTGTGTTGCACTTGACCGCAGCATCGGCAGACTTTCCTTTACAATTACAAGCTGTCTCTGTCCAACAAATGATCACCGCTTTGATTTGGAAGGCCTAGTTTGTGCAAAGATGGTGAAATACCAGCACATTTTCTGAGCAATGCCTTCTGGACATACATTTAATGGAGCTGCAAATACCATCAGTTAACAGTGGCACACGACATTTTAGATTGATTTCTTGGTCTGCAGTTAATCTTTTAATCCTAAAATCAATACATATTTCATTGTCATCATCTCGTAGGATGTTCCATTGAGAATTTTTTTTTACAGCAGTCAATCAATCTATCTGTTGATCGTTAGTGTTTACTAAATGCTTGGTCTCCAAGTGAAATGAAGTTTTTGTCAACATGAGTAAAGGTCTCAGTATCTTGATTAGTCTGAATGAAGATTTCAATTTAAACAAGATGAGACTGGGAACAAAATGGTGACGGTAGAGGAGTGATAGTGTTGGATAGTAAAGATCAGAAAAGAAAGGGAAATACATAAATCACCCCCACCCCGGAGAAATTAATAGGAGAGGGTTAGGATAGTTCAGAAAGCTGAGAAAAAGCAAAGAAATGGGAAAGAAGTCGAAATTGGTAAGAGGTGAGAGCGAGAAAAACTCACCTTTTGGCAAAGAGAAGGAGAATGAGCAGGGGCCTACCTAGAGGCTGAGAATCATGGTGGCTGCAGCATCAGCACCCAAGCAAGGGCCCCCCTCGTTGGGAAGAAAATACACCAGAGGAGGTGAATGAGAGCAGCCTGGGAGAGGCTAGCCCAGGACAATGCCTGGAGAGGACTGCGATTGAGGTGGCAACAGCGCTGTTGAGTGTGGGAAGTTCAGAGGCTCGAGATCGATGGAGTCAATGTCAGCAATGATGGGAAGTGCAGAGGCTCAAGGTAAAGGGAGCTGGGCTGAGAAGGAGAGGGTGCCGATATCGGCAGCAGAGGGAGGTGCGGAGGCTTAAGGTCAAGGGATCCACGCCGAGGTTGAAAGGTAGGCGACATCAGTGGCAGAGGGAAGGCCAGAGGCTGAGGTTGAGGGACTCAGGCCGAGATGGAGTTGGCAGTGATGGCGGAGGAAAGGAGACATATTAAAAAGAACAGATACTTACCCGGTAAGGCCGCTCCAATCGTTGAGTGCGAGGAGGTCGACTCCGAAGAATTGGATGGTGTTCGTGGAGTTGGGCCTGATAGACTCCAGGGGCAATGCGGCCAGAGGGAAATCGGGGGGAAGGACGCATGGCGGGACGGACTGGAGTCAGAGAGTGAGGATGAAGACAAGGAAGAGGAAGAGAGTGGGGGAAAGACAGCATATGGAAGTGGAAGGCTGATAAATGGGCAGAGGGCTTGATGCCTTTTGCAGGGAAATAGTGGAGGCCGTTGGACAAATAAAAAGGACTTTGAAGAACTGGTGGCAGGGAAAGAGACAATTAAAGGAAGGTTGGACAGCTTAACGGAAACAAGAGAACTGAGAGGGTAGAGGAAAGATTGGATGGGTAGAACAAAATGGTTGTATGTGAAAGAGATAGGGTAAAGATGTGGAAGTGCATTGACATGTTTGAAAAAATTAATAGGAGGAACACGATTAAGATTGTGGGAGTGAAGAAAGGTAAGGAGGGGATAGACATGGTGGAGTTTCTGCAAAAATGGATCACGGATATACTGGGGAAAGATAAAATAGGAAATAATTTGGAAGTAGAATGGGCCCACCGGTCTCTCGCCCCACACCCAGGGCCACACCAATGTCTACACTCTATTTTGGTGAGACTCCTGAGCTATCAAGATAGAGGGAGGATTTTCCGGGAGGGGGGGCAAAAACTTGGAGGTGGGGGGGGGGGGGGAAGTGCCGCATTGTTGAAGCACAGGAGGGAGTTTGATCCAGTAAAAAGCTTGAAACAAAAACAAATTGAGTTTATCCTCCTTCATCTGATAATGCTGAAGAGAGTAAGGGCAGGAGGGGAAAGAAGGTATTTTTAAGGACACAAAGGAAGCAATGGACTTAACCCTGCCACTGCATGTAAATAAAGGGGAAAGAGGGATTCAGGGGAAGAATGGATTGTAAATATTGAAAGTGTGAGGACTATGGAGGGTTATGTTTCTTTACATAGTGTTAATGTTTGAAGGGGATTGTATATGTTAAGTAAAGAATAGATATGGGAAGCTAACAGAAATGGAGGGAAATACAAGTGGAGGATGGTGCATTGTGCACTTCTCAAAATGTGGGGGGAGGAATTGGCACCAATGGTTTGGTTATTGGTGCCTGGGTGGGTTAAGGTAAATTGTGGGGGGGGGGGGGGAGGGGGTAAAGGTTTTTTTTTCTGGAGGGTTTTTTGTTTGGTTTTGGAATGTGGGTTTTAATTTTGTTAACTTATTTAGTTTTTGTTTGGAGCACGATCGTCTGTGCAAAGGATCAACAAAGGAGAATCAGGACGGAGGCTAAGTATCAGGAGACAAGGAGGAAGGAGAAGGGTACAATGGAGTTGTCTGAGGGCAATAGATAAGTCAATTAAATTCATGTTTTAATGTAAAATGGATAAACAAGATGATTAAGAGAAACATTCTTGGCACACCTGAAAAAGATACAGGTGGACATAGCATTTTTGGAGAGATCAAGAGCAATTAAAGTTAACAAGGGGGGGTGGGTAGGTGGGTCAGGTGGCAATGTCCTCTTTTAATTCCAGGGCCAGGGGAGTGGCCATTTTAATAGGGAGGTATTTTCCAGAGGTGGCCAAGGATGTGGTCGCGGACTCAACAGGGAGACTTGTAATGATGCATTGCCAAATATACTCAGAGTAAATATATATGCCCCAAATTTCGATGATGAAATATTTATACAAGATATATTCTTAAAAGTAACAGAAGAGTGTGAGAATGTCTTGATTAGAGGGAAATTCAATTTTTGTCTGGATCCGGTCATGGACAAGTCAGCAAAGAAAGTAACAAGGGCTAGGGCGGCTAAGTCTACCCTGGCCTTTATGACAGAGTTGAATCTCATAGAGTTTTAATTTGAAGTGATGCACAGGAGTGTGCACATGCACAAGCCAGCCACCGTTGGTAACACGCAGATGTGGTCAGACAAGGAGTTGGAATGATGAGCCAATGGGTAAGCAAGGTGAGTGGTACAAGGTTCATGCTGGATGAGAAAAAGGGACCATTAGAAATAGTTGGAAGAACAAAATAAAGGAAGGCATGTGGATCCAAAGAAGTCTCCATGAGATGGGTGACCATGTGGTCATTATCATGCACTGAATTATGCCACCATGCCCGATTAGTATAATATTCCAAATGTACAAGATTCTCCGCCAATCTGCACGATAAACAGGTATTGGCTAAAATTGACTTGGGTCGTGCTTACTATCATGTTCTGCTGGAACCTTCAGATATTGCCAAGATGGCAGGTCATCAAGTTTCTCTGAATGCCATTTGAGTTACAGAATGCAGCTCAAACATTTCAACAATTTATGGATCACATCCTCTCCAGTTTCGATTTTGTGTTTACTTATATTGATGACTTCCTCGTGGCGAGTATCAATGAACAGGAATGCAAGCACCATCTTCTGAAACTATTCCATGAGTTTGGCATCATTATCAATCCATCCAAGTGCATTTTTGGGGCGATTGAGCTTATGTTTTTAGGGCACAAGGTTACAAAATATAGTGCCTTGCCAGAGGAAGCAAAGATACAGGAGATTCAAGATTTTCCTACACCCATTATGTTTGACCAATTGTGGCATTTTCTAGGTATGGTTAATTTCTACCACCAGTTCTTACCTAAAGTGCTGCATCCCTCTTGCCTTTGACAAACCTACTTAAGGGATTTGATAAAGCAGTTTCTAAAAGACCATTGCATTTGGGCGATGAGGCGAAAACTGTCCTGCCAGAAGCTACGATGCTGGTGCATCAGAAGCCCAATGCTGTCCTCTCTCTCACCAGTATTTGGAACAGAAAAATCCCCAAGCCAAGTAAAATGATCTGTTATCAACCTTATCAATGCTTTTATGCCTTGGGTGGGACATGTTGGATGGGACCTCATGCTGTATTGTGGCGGGTACAAAAGGCCTTGATCAATCTGTCGAAAAGTTGCACGCTAAGGTCTCACCAGAATCATCTGAACAGTCTTTTAGGCGCAGACCTGTGTTGATCTGTGGTATCGAATGAGATCAGGATCATTGCTCTGCCCCGACCCATTTTCGTAAAATCAATAACCGCTGTCATATGTAAGGCTTCAATGTTTCATCTGGACATGGCATCGGCCACTGAATTTGCCTCTGAGAGTGCTGGGGGAGCTGTTTTAGAGCAAAACAATTGGTGGGACATTGGAGGCGCTGGCATTATTTTCAGCCAAATTGTCATCTACTCAGTCAAAATGCAGTACATTCGGCGTGAGCTCCTGGCGATGTATCTTGCAGTGCGGCATTTCCCTTTCTGTTTGGAAGGATGAGTTTTTGCCATTTATACTGACCACCGACTGCTTACATATACTGCACATATGAACAAACACCACTATTCACCCCATGAGGTATGGCATTTGGATTTCATTCTGCAGAATTCATCGGACATACAGGCAAATTAAAGGGAAGACAAATTCGGTGGCCGATGCCATGTCCAGATGAAACATTGAAGCCTTACATATGACAGCGGTTATTGACTTTACGAAAATGGGTCGGTGCAGAGCAACGATCCCGATCTCATTCGATACCACAGATCAACATAGATCTGCACCTAAAAGACTGTCTAGATGATTCTGGTGAGACCTTAGCATGCAACTTTTCGACAGATCGATCAAGGCCTTTTGTACCTGCCACAATACGGCATGAGGTCCCACCCAAGGCATAAAAGCATTGATAAGGATGATAACAGATCATTTTATTTGGCTCATGTCAAGCGGGATGTTAGAGTATATGAGCAAGGATGTGTTTGCCATGTCAACGTTCAATGATCTTGACATACAAAGTCTAGGCTTGGGGATTTTTCTGTTCCAAATACTCGTTTCGCTCATGTGCATTTGGATTTGATTGATCCACTCCCTCCTTTGAGAGGATTCACTTATCTTCTCACGTGTGAGGATTGAGCTAGCAAATGGCAGGAGGCTATTCCTTTCACTGACATCTCTGCAGAAACTGGGTTGGTCTTTCATTGATTGATAGGTTCTTTCTTTTGGTGTCCCAGATGCTAAAACCACGGATTAAGGGTCTCAGTTTCAATTGGCGTTGTTTCGAGCTCTAATGGATTTGGTAGACACCACCTACATTCATACTACAGCCTACTATCCACAATCCAATGGCCTCGTGGAGCAATTCCACCAATAGTTGACAGCTGCATTAATGGCAGGGGACGATGTGTCTCTTTAGAGATGGTTCTCCTTGGTGTGTGCAGGGCTAAACAAAAGGACCTTGGGTGTTCAGTTGTGGAGTTGGTGCATGGAAGCACTTTAACTCTACCTGGTGATTTTGTTGAGCTGTGAGTTGGAACTCCACTGTATGAACCATGGAGTTATGTCCACCATTTTCAGGAGAATATGCAGGCATTAAGACCAACTCCTACCCGACGTTTGACCATCGCGGTTTATGTACCGCATGATTTGCAGACCTGCACGCATGTGTTTGAATGTCATGACACAGTTCGCAGGCTACTCCAGCCGGTATACGATGGCCCCTACAAGGTCATAGAATAATAACCTTAGTATTTTATGATCTGGCAGAATGGTAATGTTGGCTCTGTTATCATTGATCATTTAAAGCCTGAGAATATTAATACCCCATTTGCTTTGGCATTGTCACAATGAGACATTTGAACTTCTGCCTGTTGAATTCTCCAATTCCTGCCTGGCAATTCCAGATTAGATCAGGACAGATTATCTGCATACCAGATCATTTTGTAGTGGGGTAGATCCAATCAGTCATCTCCTCACATGACTCGGTGGCTGTCACAGTCACAAACCTACCTGCTGGACCTGGCGCCATGAGTTTTAATTTGAAGTGACATGCACAGGACGTGTGCACAAGCAGAAGCCAGCTGTCGTTGGTAATGTGCAGCTGTCCGCTGCTGGTAATACGCATGCATAGTCAAGAGTGAGGAGTGTGAATAAGCTAATGGGTAGGCAAGGTGAGTGACACAAGGTTTGTGCTGGGGGGGGGGGGAGAGACGATTAGAAATGGTTGGAAGAGCGAAATAAAGGAAGGCAGATGCCAATTTTATGGTTTTTTTAAATTTGTGAGTGTTTGCTTTATATTTGGATATAATATTTAAATTACACTCCTGCAATGTCACTAGGACAAAAGAAATAGAAAGGTACATGTAGCAAAACTGAGTATGTCTCATGTCTTTGTTATACAAGGCAACATTCTTGAGTTTGTCAGTGAATATTAACCAACTATCTCAGCACAGTTGAATTATTGTATTCATAGCTGATTGTTTCATTGCAGGAAGGATATAAATGCTTTGGAGAGGGTGCAGAGTAGATTTACCAGGATGTTGTCTGGATTAGAAAACATTATCATATGAAGCAAGGTTGACAAAGCTGGGATTTTTCTCTTTGGAGTCAATAAGGATGTGAGGTGACTTAACAGAGGTAAATAAGATTATGAGGGGCTAAGATAGGGTGGAGAATCAGCACTGGGGCAACAATGGCAAATACCAGAGGACATCTGTTTAGGGTGAGTAGAGGAAAGCTTTGGATAGATGCCAGGCGTAAATCTTTTATAGAAAGTTGTGATGCCTGGAATGCATTGCCATGGGTGGTGGTGGAGGCTGGTACAATGGGGACATTCAAGAGAATTTGAGATAGGCACATAGATGTCAGAAAAATAGAGGGTTATGGATGTGTGGTCAGGAAGGATTGGATTGTTGTCAAGTAGGTTTAAAAGGTTGGAACAACATTGTGGGATGAAGGGTCTGGACTGTACTATAATGTTCAATGTTATAAATGTGAGTGATTATTCTGTCCAGCAAGCTCACCAAATGAATGACAAGTTGGTGAACGCACAAAGCAAGAGATTGCACTGAATAATGAGGGCATTGAATGAGTGACAGGTTGTAATTAATAACTGTTCTCACTGTTTTATGTTTCTGCAGAAAGTAATAAAAACCCTTAAACAAGGAAACTGGAAACTTAAATCACAGAAAGTGAGCAGATTAAATTAAACCACTCTTGGGCCACACAAAATATCTCTAAAAGCCTACTTTTTCTGTCCTTCCCATCCCAGAACTTCTCGAATTCCAGGAATGACCATTAACAGATAATTAACAAAGGCAAACCATGTGAAGCATTGTAAATTCAAAAATTATTATGGTGGTAAGAATGTTGTTGCTCAAGGCGAATGCCAAGGTGGAACATTGAGTATTACATCAATTATAATGTACTAAATTTAATATGCAAGCTACAACCAGAAGACCTAGTTTTTAAAAACCACTGAAGTTTATGTAAAACTATTCTTCAATGATGAACATTTCAAGTAAAGAATGAAAATCTGAAATGCAGAAACCTCAACGAGTTTAACAGAAGACAGATACTTTTCAATGTTGAGGTTGACCTAAGATCCTGTGACATTTGACTTTTTAAGAATTTTTTTGTGGATTGGGCAGATTGGAGGAGTGTGTTAAATAATTGTGCTGTCATCTTCACACCAAAACCCTAATGACATAATTTGGCCTCTGCAGGAATATTTTCCTTATCTCAGGCAGACTCCTTCTCTAGCCAAAGATTTCTTGAAAAAAAATCTTGAGCATACAAAGAATTGTTGTAGGAACCCAGCGGGGCAGACAGCGTCCATGGGCAAAAAGGGTTAGTCAATGTTCAGGACTGGACTCTTCATCTGGACTAATAAGAAGAGGGTGGTGATACCATGTATATAAAGGAGAAAGGATGTGGGGAAGGGTCCAAGAGGTGATAGAATACAGGCAGTCCCCGGGTTATGAACGTCCAGTTTAGAAACAAGTTGCATTTACAAATGGGCTGTTCCCCAATTCATGCATGTGCATAATTGTTCCCCAATTCACACATGTGCAAAATGTTACCTCATGAATGCTAAATAAGAGCCATAAGTACCTGTTCCGCCTTACGTACAAATTCGGCTTATGGACAGACCCAGATAATGGAACTCATTCGTAACCTGGGGACTGCCTGTATAGGGAGAGATCATGAGCGAGGGCAGAAGAAAAGTTAGTAAGAAAAAAAGAAAAGGAAGAAAAAAAACTACAGGAAGAGATGGAAACTGTAGTCAGTTGGGGTTACCTAAAATTGGAAAAATCATACCATTAGCTTTGAGCTTGTCAAGGAGGAATATGAAGTGTTGTTCTTAAATTTATATTTGGCTTCACCCGGACAATGGATGAAGCTGAGGACAGATATATCTGTGAAGGAAGGAGGGGAGTTGAAATACTTGGCTGCAGGAATCTCATTTAGACCCACAAAGAGAGCATAGTTGTTTGGCAAACCAGTCACCCAATCTGCGTTTAGTCTCACTGATGTAGAAGAGACCCCACCAAGCACACTGAATGAGTAGATTATATAGGATGATGTGCATATAAAGTTTTACCTCATCTGGAAGAGTGGGCGGGGAGGGAAAAGTAGATTAGGGACTCTTGAAGAGACAAATAGGGGTGGGGAGGAGAAGATGTGACTAGTGGAGGAATCATCCTAAAGCTGGCAGAAGTATCAGAGGATAATGTGTGGATACAGTTGGTGGGGTGGAAAGTGAGGAGCAGAGGGACTCAGTCTGGGATGTGACCTCTATCTCTTGTAATGGAAGTCTCATAGATTGTGTGGAATTGTGTGCATTTAGATCTGCTTGAGTTTCCAGTCTCTTAATTTTCAGATGTAAATTGCCTACCCGATATTCTGAGACTATAACCCAACTTCTAGACATCTTAGCCAGGGGAAATATCTTTCCTGTATCAGCCTGTTATGAATTTTGTTATGTATCTTTAAGGTTACGATTGCAGAGAATATTCTTTTTGTCGCATGTTTTGTTTTAAATTTTCTGGAAACTTAATCGTTCTATCTCTGTAGGTGATGCTGAGTGGTTGAAGTGGTTGGGACAAATGATTGTCAGGAAGGTTCACTCAAAGCTCATCAGTCAGCTGTTAACCACAAATCTTATGTATGTCAAGCTTAGCATCTTTAGAAGCACTCAATCCTGCCTTTGCCAAGTAGGACTGTTGGCACTCTCAGGGGTATTTCATTCACCTCAATTTATTGTAATATTTGAAAGCTTGCTTTATATTGCATCAATGTCTAATGTTTCAGACTGCGTTGGAAACTCTTCCAAAATTTCCTTTAACCATCAATTTAACAATGAGGCTCCTGTGTTTAGTGCAGTGATTCTCAACCCTCCCCCCACAACCTCCCCCCCCCCACCCCCCACACATACCACCTCAAGTAATCCCTTACTAACCACAGAGCACCTACGGCATCCTGTATTTTACAGTCACAGCAGATATTTTTTTCTCCTCTGCGGTGACATCGCCTCAAGACAGACAACTGTCATGGACAAACATTTTTCATCCTCTCTCATTCATTCTCCACTGTCTCTGCTGGAAGGTTGTTGCTCCTGGTTCACGAACCTATTTAACTTGAATAGGGTTACAATAGAGTGGGAGCCTCTCAGTTAGCCACCACTTGGCATATAAAATCCTATCGAATAGGGGTCACCACCTCTCACATTGAATCTTAAATTCATAATTCATAATGCAAAACTAGGATCTTTTCTCTGGGTCCAGGCCTCAGCTGTTCTGACATATTCACACCAGGAAAGCTTGAAGAGTCATCAGGTTTGAGAAAACTTGAGGCCCCTTTAATGCTCACTATTTATTTGTTTCAGACTTTGCCTCCTGTCGGCTCTCCAATGAAAACGTAATGTATGGGAGAAATGTCCTTTGCTGTGTAAACTGCCACCTCACACTGTCGTTGCAATTCAGAAGCTAAAGTAAATAAAGAATATCTACAAAATGTGATTTCTTCTGCCAATAGACACATTCTCTGCCTCTTAAAAATAAATAAAATTGGTTTTGAAAGAAACAGATTCCTGCAACCAACAGAAACATTTGTTCAGCCAAAATTCAATTTGTTCAAGTTTATCATTATCTTACTGTTCGTATACCATGGACCATGGTGCACACACATACACACAGTGCATAGCACATAATAATCCCATTTCTACATAAAGATGTAATTTAAATTAAATTATTTTGGAGTGATATACTTGATTGCAGGATACCGTTCATCAAAATCATAGCCTGCAGGAAGAAGTTACTTTACATCCGAGCAGTCCTGATTTTGATGCTTCTGTAAATCTTTCTTAATGGTAGTAGGTCAAAGATACTGTGCACTGGGTGGACATGGACCTCAATAATTCTTTGAGCCCTACTTAAGCAAAACTAGTGAATGTCATCAACAGAGGAAAGGGGGAACCCGCTGATCTTCTTGGCCATTTTGATGATTCCACCTTTATCGAAGCAGAAAGTAGTGCATCATAGGACAGTTTGTGTCTCCTGAGCAAGGGTGGGCATCAGTAGGGATTCCTTTTCCAAACTCCATGATCCTTACATTGGAGACCAGAGGCCAGCGAGGAATTTTACTCCTGAAATGAGGAAAACCCCTGCAAGAAAAATGCTTGTGCAGCCCTCCAGTTAAACAAGATCCAGCTGTTAGTCTTGCCAATGCCTCTTTGAATAAAATTAGTTCTGAATTTTGCAACTGTTTGCTGTGATGGACATTATCAGTATTGTTGCATGGTGGTGAATTATTAGAATACTTGACTGAAACGGACATGGGACTCAAGTGCTCAGCAAATTCAGATGTACTAACAGATTTTTGGACAATAAAAGAATGAAGCATGTTTCCATTGTAAAAGATCAGTGGTAATCATGGAACACATACAAGGGGGTCAACTGGCCTACTCTTGCTCCTTTTTTGACTTCAAATGCTGTACACTTTTGCACTAATATTCTACAGCTTTTATTCAAAGATACTATTTTATGATTGTTTCTGGAGTATGGGTGCTTTTCTTTTGCAAACTGCAGAAGAATAACTGAATGGAGTTAAATAACTCAGGTGTTCATGGACATTTTCAGTCTCTCACTACTGCAATCAGAAGTTCCCATCAAAGGGACATCATCCCGGTGCCCAAGAAGAGTAGAGTGTGCGGCCTCAATGACTATCGCCTAGTAGCACTAACATCTACTGGGATGAAATGCTAGGAGAGGTTTGTCGTGGCCAGAATTAACACATACCTCTGCAAAGGACTGGACCCACAGCAATTTGCTACTGCCACAATCGCTCTTCAGCAGACGCAATATCACTGGCTCTCCAATCAGCTCGAGATCAACTCATACATAGAGCTCAACCTTCATCACCATTATTCCCTCAGTGCTGGTCAACAAACTCCAAACCCTGGGCCTCTGCAACTGGATACTTAACCTCCTCATCAGAGGAGGTCAGTACAAGTTGGAAACAACATCTCCTCGATGACTATCAACACAGGTGTGCCTCAGGATGCATGCTTAGCCCGTTGCTCTACTCGCTAAAAACCCACGACAGTGTGACCAGGCACAATTCCAAATTTGCCGATGACACCACAGTTGTCGGCAGAATCACCAACAGCAATGAGGAAGCGTCCAGGAGGGAGATGGATCAGCTCATTGAGTGGTGTCACATCAACCACCTTGCACTTAGCAAAACCATGGAGATGATTGTGGACTTCAGGAAGAAGTCAGGAGAACACAACCCAGTCCCCGTTGAGGGTTCCATAGTGGATAAGGTCAAGAACTTCAAATTCCGAGGATCTGTCCTGGAGCCTCCATACTAATGTAATCATGAAGAAGGATCACTGGTGGCTATACTTTGTGAGGTATTTGAAGAGATTTGGTATATCACCAAAGACTCTTGAAAACTTCTACAGGTGTACCATGGAGAGTATTTTGGCTGATTGCATCACTGTCTGGTATGGAAGTGCCAACATTCAGGGCAAGAAAAATTCCAGAGGGTTGTTAATGGCCTGCAGCATCTTGGGCACCAGACTTCACATCATTTAGAACATCTACAAGAGGTGGTGTCTTAAGAAAGCAGCCTCTATCCACAACTACCCAGGCCATGCCCTCTGCTACCATCAGCAAAAAAGTACAAGAACTCGAAGATGAGTGCTCAGAGGCACAAGGGCAGCTTCTACCCCATCTGCCATCAGATTCCTGAATGACCAATGAACCAAAGACTCTGCCTAACTTTGACTTTTTGTGCACTATTTTTGTTTATTTGTGGTGAGGTGGTTTTTATAAATGTTTGCACTGTGATGCTGCTGCCACACAACAAATTTCATGACTTTTTCATGTCAACAAATTCTGATTCTGCTTTATCATTGCCCTTATGAAGACTTTCATATGGAAAAACAACCTTCTAGATTTGCTGCAGATTCCCAGCTGCATGATGGTAGTGAGGGGTCACTCACAGACCAGAGGTTCCAGACCAGTTGTCTATATTGAGCCCTAATCCCTCCATCTCAGACAGGAATAATTCCACTGATCCCATGATCATAAGTAGCTGAGGAATTTGCTTTGTATGAATGGGCAGATATCCATTACAAGCAATCAACCACCATTTTAGGTATAATTCAATGACGAGAAGGCCAAAGGCAAGGCAGGTTTTCTAAAGGACTTTGAAGGAGGGAATTTGGTGGGAGGCCTTGCTTCCTAAATGCAAACAGGAAGCTACACTCCAGAAAATCAGTACATCTGGAGCCCAAGACTTCAACTGTACTGAGATACCTCATCTGACGCAGACAATGCTCCAGCTATAAACCCATATGCAAGCTGCCCGACTTGGTTAGTCACCCAAACATCAATCACAGTCTTGAAACTAACAAGCAATTTCAACAAAATATAAGCAGTAAAAATGCAATAACACCATTGTTACTATCATGGAGCATGAGATGTGTGAAATTAGCCTCTGCAATCTGACATTTACAGAAGCAGGGAGACCACCACTTTCCATCAGGGCTCCAGGCTCCACTCAGTCCCCAGCCAAAGGACAAAGGATAGCCTCATACTTCATGACTTCCCCACAGATTTTTTTTTTACAGGCTAGATAATCAAAAAGAATCTACATAGGTAGGCTCATCATTGGTCTCATCAGAGTCCTTGTATGCCTCTAAAATAATAAACAAGGTAAGACATGGTTGGGCTGAGGCAAGAACAAGAGGGAAGCATGAGACATGCATGAGCTAAGATAAGAAAGGAACAGGAGCTGATGGGGAGATTGACTAAATATATACCATCATTCTCCGTGATGCTCCAAGGATAACTACTCCCATATGGCCAAATCCCTATGGCCACCTGCTCCTCAAGCTAAACAATAGGTTCACCCTGCATTCAGTCCTCTTGTACTCATAGAATCAATTCGGTATGAGTTAAGTTATTCAAATCTAAAAGTCAATTTTATATTCATAGAGATAATTCTGGTAAGTTTTCAGCTATCCCAATTGAGAAGGTTTTGTGCTAAGTGGCATATTATAAAGGTTCGTAAAGATAATAGTATTATGACTTCAGATCATTCTCAGATAAACAATACATTTAAAAGATTTAACTCTAAATTATACTCTTCTGAATATACATATGACAGCAATTTGATGAAGAATGTTTTGGGCAAATTGAATATCCTCAAGATTTCTTCAGCTAGTCAAATTAGACTGGATGAATCTATCTTGCAAGAGGAAATAACAGTTGTTGTTTCCTCATTACAGTATGGAAAGGCCCATGGACCTGATGGGTTTCCTGTGGAATTTTAAAAATTATTTTCTTAATTACTCACGCCTCACTTGAATGTGGTGTTTTCAGATTTGTTTAAACAAAGTAAGCTTCCAGATTGATTTAATAAAGGTTGCATGTCTTTAATTATGAAGAAAGGTAAAGACACAATCGAATGTTGCTGCTATAGACCAATTTCCTTACTGAATGTTGATGCTAAAATTTTAGCCAATAGGGTGAAGAACATTTTACCATCAGTTATTTCTGAAGATCAGAAGGGGTTTATTAAAAACTGATTTTTTTTTTAAAATATACATTGCTTAATGAGTATTATGTACTTGCCCACTGGGGAAACTCCTGAGTGTATTCTTTCATTGGATGCAGAAAAAGCTTTTGATGAAATAGAAAGGACTCAGCTGTTTACAACCCTTGAAAATTTAAATTTTGGTTCTGATTTTATTACATGGGTTAAATGTTTGTATTTGTGGCCATCTGCCACAATTCTTACTAATTTACAACAATCTCAGCTTTCAATCTGCAACGTGGCACTCGTCAAGGATGCCCATTAAGTCCTTTATTATTTGATCTGGCAATTGAACCATTGCCAATTGCATTTCGAGAGTGTAAGGATATCTTGGGAATATGGAGGAAAGAGATTGAACATAAGGTCTCCCTTTATACAGATGATCTCTTACTTTTTATCTCAGATCCAGTTGCCTCTGTTTCCCCCATATGATGTCATTACTTTCACAATCTGGTCAATTTTCAGGATATAAATTGAATGTGCATAAAAGTGAACTTCTATCATTGAATTCTTTTAAGACCATTAAAAGTCAATTTACTTATCTTGGTATTACAATTACAAAGAATCATAAACATCTTTTTAAGGAGAATTATCTTGCTATGTTTAAACAAGTGAAGCATTCTTTGACTCAATGGCCACCTTTGTCTACAATTTTAATTGGCCATATAAATTCTATTAAAATGAATATTTTACCTAATTTTTTATTTCTTTTTCAATCTGTTTAAATTTTTGTTCCTAAATCTTTTTATGACTTGGCTATATTGTCTTACATATGGAAGGGTAAGCATTCTCTCCTTAATAAAGTTCTTCAACAGAGATCCAAGAGAGATGGTGGAATGGCTCTGCTTAACTTTAGATCTTACTATTGGGCAGTTAATGTACAAAGTCTTACGTTTGGTCCTTCTTTCATAATCATTCTGACTGCGCATTATGGGTATCAATGGAGCTGAATTCCCCCCAAAATTTTTCTAATTTAGTGCTTCTTGGCTCTTCACTTCCATTTTCAACTAAGTTAATAAATAATCCAATTGTTAAGTATTCTATGAGAATTTGGGAACAGTTTAGAAAACATTTTGTATTTCATAATTTCTTTCTTTCAAGCCCAATCGTATCCAATCATTTTTTTTCAACCTTCTTTATTTTGCCATTTTTCAGAGATGGTATAGAGAAGGTCTTCAAAACTTTCTGTACATTGATGGACATTTTGCATAATTCAAGTAACTTTCTGCTAAATTTAACTGGCCCAAATCTCAATTTTTTTAGATATTTGCAAGTCCAGCATTTTCTTGAATCACAACTATCTAATTTCCCAAGAGAGTCTGAATCAAATTTTGTAGATGAGCTTTTTATTTTAATGCCTTCTCATAAAGGATTAATATTTGTTATTTGTAAGAATATGTTATGTTTAAATCAGACTTCATTAGCTAAAATTAAAAATGCTTGGGAACAGGATTTAAATTTGACTATCAAATGTGGACATAATTCTTAAGTTGATTAATAGCTCTTTGTTATGTACTCATCATGGTTTAATACAATTTAAAGTGGTACACAGAGCACATATGTCTAAGGCTAAACTTTATTTAAAAAACTTTATTTAAAGGTTTTATCACAGGAATAAAAATAAAGATTACATTTAAAGAAAAGATAAAATAAAATAATATAATTACAATACAACATTAATAACCTAACTTAATTCAATCTAACCCCCCCTACATATACAACTAAAAATCTATATATATATAAAAAAAAACCATCCTTCCCCTCCCCAAAATAAAGAGTGAAGAATTAGTAAAATTAATAATATTATGTATTAAAAAAACACACACAAAAAAATAAAAATATGACAAATAAAAATAATTTAAAAAAGATTTATCAGATCTAAAATATCACATCTAAGAGCATACTTAAATCAAACTTAATTGCATATACTTAACAAATGGAGTCCACTTCAACTTATAAAAAGACATCTTATCTTGGATTGAAAAAGATATCCTTTCCATAATTAAACAAGACTTCATCTCTAAATACCACCTGTCCAAAATTAGTATATTTCTATCTTTCCAAGTAACGCTATACATTTCTTGGCCACTACTAAAGCTAAATAGATAAAGAAATCTGATAATTATTTAATCCTAAATCAATTAATGATTGCATATTCCCTAATAAAAATATATCAGGATCATAAATATTATATAATCTATTAAATATAGATTGAATACCTTTCCAAAACTGTTGCAATCGGTCACAGGACCAGACAGCATGTAAAAAAGTACTGGCTGTCTGGTCACAACGAAAACAACAATCTGACTTACTAAGACCAAATTTTTTTAATTTTTCTGGTGTTAAATATAATTGATGTATAAAATTATAATTAATCATCACTAATCTAGCATTAATCAATTTCCGAATACTGTTTTGACAAATTTCCATCCAAGCTTCTTCAGCTATTGTAGAACCTAAATCTTTTTCCCATTTCAACTTGTCTTTATCCCAATCTTTCTTACTTTCATTTTCTTGTAGAATACAATACAAATCAGATATATACCCCTTTTTTGGTATTGAAAGTACATATTTCTCAAAGCTAGTTTCGGGCAATAAAGTCATTTTCCGACCACATATCTGTTTTACAAATGATCTTAACTGATAGTACACAAATACAGAATTTCCACTATTACCAAATTTCCTTTGTAATTCCTCAAAAGAACAAAAATGTCCTTCAAAAAAACAATCAGATAAGTTTTTTATTTCTTTCCTTTCCCATTGTTTCAAAGTGATATTGGAGACCGTAAAAGGAACAAGTTGATTATTATATAATGGCAATCGCCCAGACCATTTATTTTTGAGCCCCGTTTTATCAAGTTTACTCGACCATAGGTTCAATAAATGTTTCAATATTGGTACATTATAAGTTCGTAACTAATTTTTATTCCATCGAAACAAAAATTCATGTGGAGATTTTTCTAAAATAACTGCCAGTTCTATCTTTGCCCAACTGGGCAGATCCTCCATATTCATTAGTGCACTAAGAAATTTAAATTGAGCTGCCTCATAATAATATTGAAAATTAGGTAATCTCAAACCTCCAAATTGAAAGTCCCACATCAATTTTTTCATTGCTACCCTCGGAAATTTTCCCTTCCATAAAAATTCTCTAACTGCTTTATATAAATCCTTAAAAAAACTTTTTTAAAAAAAATAAGGAATTGATTGAAATAAATATTGCATCCGAGGAAAAATATTCATTTTTATAGTATTAATCCTCCCCAATAAACCTAAAGGTAAGTCCTTCCACCTAGTCAAGTCTAGTTTAATCTTTTTTATTAAGGGAAGGTAATTAATTGAATATAAATCTTGATATTCTGTATTGACATTAATTCCCAAATATTTAATTTGTTTTGTCCACTTCAATTTTGTAATATTTTTATATATCGAATAATCATCTTTACAAATTGACAAAATTTCACTTTTAGCCCAATTTACCTTATAGCCAGATAATTGACCATAATTTTCTAAAGATTCTTGAATTGCTGGTAAAGAAATATCAGGGTCCACCAGGTATAATAAAACATCATCTGCAAATAAATTAATCTTATGTTCCTCATTCAAAACTCTAATACCCTTAACATTTTCATTTTGACGTATTAACTGTGCCAAAGGTTCAATAACTATAGCAAATAAAGCAGGTGACAATGGACATCCTTGTCTAGTAGACCTTGTTAAATCAAAAGATTCTGAGATCTGTCCATTGGTAGCAACTCTAGCCTTCGGACTATTATATAAAGCCTTTATCAATCCAATAAATGAAGAACCAAAACAAAATTTCTCAAGTACTTTAAATAAAAACTTCCATTCCACTTTATCAAAAGCCTTTTCTGCATCTAATGAAACCACTATTGGATAATTCATTTGAGATTTAAATTTATTTATCAAAGTAATTAGTCGCAAAATATTATCAGATGCATATCTGTTTTTTATAAATCCTGTTTGATCTTTATGTATTATTTTAGGTAAATATTGAGCCAATCTATTAGCCATAACTTTAGCTACAATTTTATAATCTACGTTTAACAATGATATTGGTCGATAAGAAGAAACCTGTAAAGGATCTTTATCTTTTTTTGGTATAACCATAATTATTGCATTAGAACAAGATTCAGGTAATTGAAAAGTTTTATAAATTTGCTGTATTACATTCTTATAAATAGAAGATATATCAACATAAAAAGTTTTATAAAATTCTATAGAAAACCCATCTTCACCGGATGCCTTTCCATTTGGCATATCTCTTATGGCCATTTCAATTTCATTTTCTGTAAAAGATTTATCCAACTCTTATCTATCTTCTTGATTCAGCTGTGGCAAATTAATATTTTTCAAAAAAGAATCTATTGCATCTTCACTTACATCTTTACACTCAGACGTATATAATTTTTTATAAAAATTGCAAAATTCCTCATTAATTTCTTTTTGTCTAAAAGTAATACCCGATTTTTTTCTAATTACTGGTATAATCCTGGATAATTGTTCTTTTTTTTAACTGCCATGATCGAACTTTATGAGCTTTCTCGCCCCATTCATAAAACTTATGTTTAGTTCGATTTATTAAACATTCAAATCGATATGTTTGTAATTCATTTTACTTTAATTTTAAATTAATTAACTGGTTCTTTTGCATTTCAGTAGCATTTTTTTGAAATTCTTTTTCACTAACAGTTATCTTTTTCTCTAAATCTTCAATCTCTCTAATTCTCTCTTTCTTTACTTTGGATGCATAACTAATAATTTGACCTCGTAAAGAAGCTTTCATTGCGTCCCATAAAACAAAATGACTGGAAACAGAGTTAACATTATTACTAATAAAATCCTCAATTTGTTTTTTTTAAATAACTAATAAATTCTGGTTTTTGTAATAACATAGTGTTAAATCTCCATTTTGAAGTTCTCTGAACATCTTGTGAACTCTGATATTTTAATAATAATAATGAATGATCTGAGACCAACCTTGCCTTATAATCCACAGATATAATCTTATCCTGCAAATGTGTTGAAATTAAAAAATAATCAATTCTTGAAAAGGAATTATGACGTGAAGAATAAAAAGAAAAATCTTTCTCTGTAGGATTACGTCTTCGCCAGATGTCAACTAAATTCAAATCTTTCATCATATTAGTCACTTGTACTGCCATCTTAGATTTCTTAATTACTCTTGGATACTTGTCCAATAAAGGCTCCAATACCACATTTAAATCTCCCCCAATCATCACATTAGAGTTTGCTTGTCCAAGTAATAAAGACACATCTACAATAAAAGCTGTATTTTCAACATTTGGAGCATAAACATCAAGCAGAGTCCAAGCCTCATTAAAAATTGTACAATTCAGTTTTAATAATCTTCCTCCATTTTTCTCTTCATTCTGTAACTGAAATGGTAAATTCTTATACACCAGAATTGCCACTCCTTTTGCCTTTGAATTAAATGAAGAATAGAAAACTTGTCCAACCCACTCACGTTTAAGTTTCAAATGTTCCTTATCTGTTAAATGAGTTTCCTGCAAAAAAGCCACATCAACTTTTAATTTTTTTAAGTAAGCAAGTACTTTCTTACGCTTAATAGGATTATTTAAACCCTGAACATTAAGAGAGGCAAACTTAAGTTTAGACATTACTTAGAATAACACAAAGAAAAAGAGGAGAAAAAAAAAGAAAAGAAAAAAAGGGAAAAAAAAGAAAAACACTCCTCCCCTTATCCCCTCCTAAAACTACAAAAAGAGAAAAGAAAAAAAAATTAAAGATAATTAAAAAAAACTTCACTCCTTAATCCAAAAATTAATGAAAAAAACAGGTAGGAGGTTGCAACCACCTCCTCCTGTCTCAACCGCTCAATGCGGTAACTCCCACAAAGGTATTGGGTGTGAGATAACTCACACGTAGCTGATGACTTCTGGAAAATGATGCCTGCCCAGCTCCCTCTCCCAACTCCCGTTTCACATTAAACTATCATCATTATCTAAAATCTTCTCAGAAATTTTTTTTTTAATCAGCTTTATCGTTCCGACCACCATTGTCTCCATTTCTTCTTGGAATTCGGTTCCCATCTTGCATCTCCACTCTCCTTGGAGACCGTGGTGGACTACGTCTTTCCTGAAATTGCGTAATTGACAACAATTGAGCAAAGTCCATAGCTTCCTTAGGGTTATTGAAAAATTTTGGTTGATAGACATCTTGAAAAATCTTCAATACTGCAGGGTATCTAAATGTTGCTTTATATCGTTTTTTCCACAACACTTCTTTCACAGGATTAAATTCACATCGTTGAGACATAACTTCTTGACTCAAATCCGGATATATGTTCTGCACCATCAAGGGAGATCTTCTTTGTTGTGCATTTCTTATAGCCACACGCAGAATTGTCTCTCTATCATAATAATTTAAACAACGAATCAGAACAGGTCTTGGATTTTGTCCTGGAAAAGGCTTTCTTCTCAAAGCTCGATGAGCACGTTCCAATATTAAGCCTTCCGGAAACTTATCTTGTCCTAACACTTGTGGAATCCATTCAGTGAAAAATTTTCTTGGATTTGATCCTTCCATATCTTCTGGCAAACCAACAATTTTTATATTATTCCGTCTAGATTGATTCCCCAAATAATCAAACTTTTTCGCTAAATTTTTATTCTGAATTTGTAAAGTTTCAATTGTTTTATTTACATCTTGTATTTGATCTCGTACCTCGTCTATGCCTTGGTCACAAACATCAAGTCTTTCGCTCGTTTCAAGCTTAAAAGCTCCATAATCAACCATCTGTTGGGTATTAATGTCCACCAAAGTATTAAGCTTAGTATTAACTTGAACTAAAGCCTTACCTATTTCTTTTATTGTAGAGGATAACTTAGATTCAAGATTCTTAATAAGCATATCTACTAGAATAGGTTCAGGCACAGTAGGATCCTGCTGTTTCTGTGTAGCCAAAGAGTCTTCTATTCCTTCCCTTGGTTTAACTGCTTTTCTTACAGTATGACTGCGTGTGGAATCCCGTGCCACAACCTCCTCAGCAGTATCTGGAGGCTGATGGCCAGGGTTATCCTTAACCCATATTATATCAAATGCCTTCATTACATTGATGTCTGTTGAAGTCTTCATTACTGGTGGTGCATTTCGCAGCACCACCGCTACATCAATCGGTGAACGTCTTTTCAAAGTCGGGTCTTCAGCTGGCAGCGTCCCAGCTGTTCTAACTGTCAAGGATTCACTGACAGCGCTCACAGCGGGCGTTGATTCACGCGCACGCGCCTGGCTAGCCCTTTGTTCCAAAGAGCCCTACTGATGAAGAGCGGAGCTCCGTTACCGAATCTTGTACCTCTCTTCCTGGATCCATTCCACGCTGAGTCCTGGCTTCTTGTATACAGGTAGACTCAGATAACCTCGGTAAATGCAGTTTCTTAACGATCTGTTGCCGTTTTTTTTTACTTCTTTTCAGCAGTTGTACCATTAGAAACTGATTCAACACCTCTAACTATTTCTAGACTTTTAAAAAGTTTTAATGGGCACTTATAGACAAAACAATAACAAAGAGTTAGGAGAGGACTGGAAGGCACGTCTGTTCCTTACGCCATCTTGCCACACCCCCGTCTAAGGCTAAACTGTCTCATTTTTATTCTGATATGACTCCTTGTTGTGACTGGTTTAAGAGCAGAGAAGTGTCATTAATTTATGTGTTCTGGACTTGTCCTATACTGGAGAGAGGTTTTCCATACTTTGTCAAAACTTTTTAATATCGATTTAACACCCTTTGGTGGCCCTCTTTGGTATAATGGAGGGAATGATTCTTCTTTGTCTTTGGTTCAGTCGTGCTATCTCTTTTGCCTCTCTTTTGGAGAGGCATGCGATTTTACTTAGATGAAAGGATGCTGCCCCACCTACTCCTGATCAGTGGTTGCAGGACATTGTGTCTTGGTTGAATGTGGAAAAAATTTGTTATTTATTTAATAATTCAGCTATAAGATTTCTGATATTATGGGGATCATTTATGCCTCACTTCCTTACTTTATAATTTCATTTCAATATAATTAAATTTTCTGATGCATATTTTCCACGTTCCTTTTCACATTTTTTCTACCACTTTTTTATTGCTAATCATATATAGCATCTGGTAATGCTATTAGGCAGGGGTTTTGAGTTTTCTCCTTTTTATTTTTTTTACTTTTATTTAATTTGTTCCTTTTTTCTTCTCTTTTTTTCTTTCTTTTTTTCATTATATTTTTTGTTATTAGGTCTTTTACCTTTTTTATAAAAATATATACTAATTGGAATATGAATTATGGATATAATTTACAACTTATGTCTGTTTTTTATATACTGAATATGTTATTAATTTTGTGCAACCATCCATATTTCATCAAATTGTATTATTGGCATAGGTTCTTTACTAAAATCAATTAAAATATTTTAAAAAGAAAAAAAAGTACAATAAATTGTTTTCACAGAGCACAGAAATAGGTCCATCTTGTCCTTGCTGAACATCATGCCCTCCTGCTTTAGTCCCACTTGTTTGCATTAGGCCCAGACTCTTCCACTCCCTTCCCATCCATGGAATATTCCAAGTGTTTCTCCTCACCCCCAATAACTTCTCCTTTGGCCCATCCCACTTTCTCCAAGTCAAAAGAATTGCAAGGGGTTCCCGCATGGTCCCCAGCTACGCCTGCCTTTTAGTTGGCTATGTGGAGTGGTCCCTGCTACAAGCCTACACAGGCAAGGCTCCTCAACTCCTCCTCCACTTCATTAATGACTACTTTGGTACTACCTCATATACCCATGATGAGCTCTTCAACTTTATCCACTTTGCTGCCAACTTCCACCCTGACCTCAAATTCACTTGGTCCATCTCTAGCAACACTCTCCCCTTTCTTGATCTTTCTGTCTCCATTTCAGGAGGAAAATTCTCGACAGACATTTTCTACAAACCCACCAACTCCTACAGCTACTTAGACTGCACCTCTTCACATCCTGTCCCCTGTAAGGATTCTGTTCATTTCTCACAATTCCTCCATCTCCATCACATCTCCCTGGACGAGGTTTTACATGCAAGATCATCTGAGATGTCCACCTTCTTCAAAAAATGTGGCTTCCCCTCTACCACCATCAACTCAGCCCTCACCTGTATACCCTCCATTACCTGCACATCTGCCTTGACCCCCTCTGCCCTCACATGTAACTATGACAGGATTCCCTTGTTCTCACCTACAACCCCACCAGCCTCTGCATCCAACATATCATCCTTTGCCATTTTCACCATGTACTACACGATCCCACCACACACATCTTCCCCTCTCCTCCCTCTCTGCCTTCTGCAGGGACCAGTTGTTATATACAGAGGAATCTTGGGACTATTTTATGCTGGAGCATGAACACTGTAAGACTGTAAGAGCCACATCACACTTGAGTGGTGAGCATGCTCAGTGTGACAGTGTATCAATTCATAACCAGTAACCTGATGTGAGTAAAGATTTGTGCTTCTAAACTTACAAGCTTTTCTTAGTGTTTATTAAGACCTCCAATGATACAACCAAGGACATAACATGATGGCAGTGGTGGGATTGACAGAAACCCACACCATATAGAAAAAAATCCCTATAACCCAAAATAAACACGAAGAGAAGGAGACAAAGAAAAAGCACCATTACCTGACTACCAGGGCTGGAGAAGAAAATGGCCGCAGCAACAACATTGCACCCAGTCATGGACGGGGAAGCCAACGACATTGTAGAGGCTCTTAAAAAGTTCAAGCAGAAGTGCAACCTGGCATTGAAAAGTTTCCTCGAGGGAAGTCACGTGATGGAGTAGTGGCCGGACGGTGAACTCCAGCCCTCTCCAGAAAAGTCGAAAAAAATAAAGCAAAACACAAAGGCACAAAAATAAAAATTAAAGTAAAGTGAGTATAAAGGTGGAAAGAAGATGGCGACGAAAAAAGAAAAATCGAAACCAACGGTAAGAAGAGAGGAAGAGAAGACAACGGAAGAAGAAGGAGAAGGCCTTACCTGTTCGAAGAGGCCCGCGGTGGAGAGAGGAACCCGCTCCTTCAGGTCGGTAGAAAGCGGACTACAAAAATGGCTCGCTGAGCCGAGTAAAAGTGCGCAACCGCACATGCGCGACTCCTCGCGCATGCGCGATGCGCATGCAAAAAAACACACCGACGGGAGGGGCGACCAGCTGGGGAGTCGATCTCCACAGCCGGCAATGACAGCTGCAGAACAGCTGCAGCAAGAGGAGAATATAGAAGACAACGAAAACAAGAAAGAAGAGAAGAAAAGGACAACAAAGAAACAACAGATGGCCAACCCAGAGGAAGAAGAAGAGGAAGAGGAAGAGTACAGTGAAATAGAAGAAGAAGGGAAAGGCAAGACAAAGGATATACTTTCTCTTATTAAAGAATACATGGAGTCATTTAAAGAATGGCAAGCGCAAGAATTTAATGATTTAAGAAGAAGAATAAACAATACAGAAGAGAAAATGAATAAAATAGATATGACCTTATCAGAAATGGGAAAAAGAATGGACAAGGTGGAAGAACGAGAAGCAGCAGTAGAAATGGAGGTAGAGGACTTAAAAAATAAATACGAAATCAGTGAAAAATAAGTTTATACTATGGGATGCAAAGAAAGCATTCATTAGAGGGCAAATAATAAGTTATGTAACCAAGATGAAAAAGGACTATAATCAGGAATCAGAGCAGTTGGAAAGGGAAATAGTAAATATAGAAAAAGAATTAGCAATGAAGGAAGATACAACTAAAAGAAGAGAATTGGCAGACAAAAAAATAAAATATGAAACACTACAAACATATAAGGTGGAGAAGAATATAATGAAGACAAAACAGAAATATTATGAACTAGGTGAAAAAACGCACAAAATTCTAGCATGGCAGCTTAAGACAGAACAAGCTAAGAAAATGTTATTGGCATCAAGAAAAAAAGACAAACAAATTACATATAATCCAAAAGAGATCAAGGAAAACTTTAGAGAATTCTAATTATAGCGAACTGAAAATGAAGGGAAAGAAGGGAAAATAGATGAATTTCTAACTAAAATTGAACTACCAAAACTACAAATAGAGAAACAAAATAAATTAACAGAGCCATTTGGAATAGTAGAAATACAAGATATAATAAAAAAATTACCAAATAATAAGACACCAGGAGAGGATGGATTCCCAATAGAATTCTATAAAACATTTAAAGATTTATTCATTCCACCCCTCCTGGAAGTAATCAACCAGATTGATAAAACACAAAGCTTACCAGATTCATGTAAAACAGCAATAATTACAGTAATACTAAAGCAAGGAAAAGATCCACTCATACCAGCGTCATATAGACCAATATCTTTACTTAACACAGATTATAAGATAATAGCTAAACTATTAGCAAACAGATTAGCAGAGTATGTACCGAAAATGGTAAGTCTAGACCAAACTGGATTTATCAAAAAAAGACGCACAACAGACAATATTTGTAAATTTATTAACTTAATTCATGCAGTAGAAGGGAATAAAGCGCCAACAGTAGCAGTTGCTTTAGACGCAGAGAAAGCCTTTGACAGAGTAGAATGGAATTATTTGTTCAAAGTATTGCAAAAATTCAGTTTACTGGAGAAGTATTGGATTAAAGCATTATATAAGGGACCATTGGCGAAAGTGACAGTAAATGGATATGTATCAAAGCAATTTAACTTAAGCAAGTCAACACGGCAGGGATGCCCACTATCACCTTTATTGTTCGCGTTAGCTATAGAACCACTAGCAGAATTGATAAGAATAGAAAATAATATAAAAGGGATAAAAATAAAAGACAAGGAATATAAAATCAATTTATTTGCGGATGATGTTATAGTATACTTAACAGAACTAGAACTATCAATAAAAGAATTATATAAGAAATTGAAGGAATATGGAGAAGTGTCGGGTTACAAGATCAACGTAAATAAAAGTGAAGCAATGCCTATGAATAATGCGGATTTCTCAAAATTTAAGAAGGAATCACCATTTAGATGGCAAATGCAAGCAATAAGATACCTAGGTGTACAAATAAATAAAAATCTTTGCCAACTATATAAACTCAATTATTTACTACTCATGAAAAAATTACAGGATGATTTAGAGCATTGGAAAGATTTACTACTAACACTAATAGGAAGGATAAACTGTATTAAAATGAACATTTTTCCAAGGATATTATACCTATTTCAGGCACTACCAATACAACTGACAGAGAAATTCTTCAAGGAGTTAAAGAAAATAATAAGGAAATTTTTATGGAAAGGGGGAAAACCAAGGATAGCACTAGATAAATTAACAGAATGGTATAAACAAGGAGGCTTACAACTGCCAAACTTTAAAAATTATTATAGAGACGCACAATTAAGATACCTATCAGATTTTTATCAAACAAGGGAAAAGCCAGATTGGTCCAGATTAGAATTAGATAAAATAGGGGAAAAGATACCTGAACACATATTATATAAATGGGATGAAAAATTTGTACAACATAGAAGTTCTCCAGTATTACATCATCTACTCAATATTTGGAAGAAGATTCATGTAGAAAGAAATAAAACAAATTATCAATTACCAAAACTAATAATGACGCAAAACAAGTTACTCCCTTTTACAATAGATAACCTTTCCTTTAGAGAATGGGAGAAAAAAGGGATTAAAAGAATAGAAAATTGTTTTTCAGGAAATAGATTATTATCCTTTGAACAGATGAAAGATAAATACAATATAACTCAAGATACAGCGCTGGCATATTAGCAATTGAGATCCTACTTGAAGGACAAATTAGGAAGCAGTCTGAGTTTGCCAGAGGGAAGTAACTTTGAATATGTGATTACAGATACAATGATAATCAAAAGATTTATAACAAATATGTATATTAAACTGCAAGAAAAGGAGAATGAGGAAACAAATGGTAAAACTAAACAAAAATGGGAACAAGATTTAAATATAAAGATAAAAAAGGAAACATGGGAGAAGTTATGTTCTGGAACGATGAGAAATACAATAAATACGAGGTTACGTATGATACATTATAACTGGATACACAGGCTATACATTACACCTCAAAAGTTAAATAAATGGGACCCAACAATATCTGATAGATGTTTTTGATGTAAAAAAGAAATGGGAACAACAATTCATGCAATCTGGACATGTGAGAAAGTAGAAAAATTTTGGGAAGATCTAAATCAGATATTAAGTAAAATTACAGAAAACGATATACCAAAGAATCCAGAGATCTTCCTCCTAAGTAACATAAAAAACAAAGAATTTGGAATTGATTTGGAGGATGCATAAAAAAGATTTGTTAAGATAGCTCTAGCCGTAGCAAAAAAATGTATTATGTCAACCTGGAAATTGGAAGATAATTTGAAAATACAACAATGGTATATAGAAATGAATAAATGTATTCCATTAGAAAAAATAACATATAGTTTAAGAAATAATATTGAAATATTTGAACAAATATGGGAGCCTTACATGAAACACAATAGCGAAAACCTACCGGGGACATTCACTACCTAAATTAACGGAATGAGAAGGAAATGAAAAGAATTGACTCAGTGGAATTTCTTGTGTATTTTTATTGAATGACAACATTGTTTGACTGGTTTAATGTATCTTAGATTTTGTACTTTAAATGGATGGGAGGGGGGAGGTAGGTAGGGTGGGATGGGAGGAGGGAGGGGGAGAGAAAATGGCACTGTATATGTGTGAAAAGGAAAAAGTGTGTATCATGGTTAATGTGGTTTATGGTGTGAAAAATAAAAAAATTTTTAAAAAAAGAAAAGTTTCCTCAAGGGAATCACACCAGAGGAAAAGGTTAGTTACATCCTTCTTTGGATGGGGGAGCGAGGACTAGACCTGTTTAATAGCTGGGAGCTGGCTGAAGGAGAAGAAAATAACCCAGAAAGGATATTAGAAAAATTTTCCTCTCATCTGGAATTGAAATTCAACCATAGAATAAAGGGAGACAAGTTCCAGGAATTAAAACAAGAGCCTAATTTCCTCACAAGGCTAAAGAACATTCCAGCAAAATGCAAGTTCAAAGAAATCGAGGAGAGAAGAATCGACCAACTAATCTGGGGAAGGACTCATCCTGAAGGGCAGAAAGCTCTCCTAGGAAAAGACAGCTTGAAACTAGCAGATGCTGTAGACACAGCCAGGGCCGTCGAGACCACTAGGAGGCAAATGCAATCCCTCTCCGTGCAGGCCAACATGCAGGATAGAGATAGAAGTGTCGATGCCATAAAGCGCACACAGAGAAAGTCACAGACATCCGAGAATTGCAGAGGTACGGCAGAATGCACCCCTTCAATGACCGCAAGAAATGCCCCGCGTATGGTTCGAAGTGCAGGACCTGTGGGAAGGTCAATCATTGGGAAAAGATGTATAGGTCTGACATGAAAAGAGAAAGAAACAAAGAATACAGAAGGAAAGTACAACACGCCAAGGGAAATGACAGCAGTGACTCCGATTCACTGACGCTCGGCATCAAAACAATACTCCTCCATGAGACATCCAAGAAAGGGAAAGGATAAAGAAATGAATTGTACACCTCAATCCAAGTAAAAAGAAAGATTGGAAACAAACTAACAATATTCAACTTGAAAATAAAGTTGGATACTGGATTACAAAGCAACCTCCACCCGCTTAGACTGTACCTCCAGATGTTCCCCGAGTACATAAAGAATGGGTATCCGGAGGAAGGCACACTAGAAGCTGTAAATATCACACTCACAGTCTATGGTGGCCCCGTGATTAAACAACTAGGAAAAGTCCAAATAAAAGGCAAACATAAAGGAAAAAGCATCATATGCACATTCTTTGTGGTTGACGCTGACAGACCAGCAATCCTAGGCCTGAATAGTTGTCAGAAATTATAGCTAATTTCTGTAAACAATTAGATCAGAGAGAAGAAAATGTCCAAGAGGATTAATAGCGACACCCTCTTGAGCAACGCCCTCCAATCACAAATAAGGCCGAGCTCATGGAAATGTACCCTGAATGCTTTGATGACACAGTCAGGTGCTTTGGGAACTTTGAATACCACATTACCTTAGACCCAAAATACAAACTAATAGTCATGCTCCGTGAAAGGTGCCAATAGAGCTGAAACAAAGGCTCAAGCAGGAGCTGGAAGAAAAACAAATAATAGCAAAGGTAGTAGAGCCAATTGACTGGGTAAATTCTATAGTAGTTAAAGAAAAACTGAATGGCCTCCTAAGAATATGTCTGAACCCCAAAGACCTAAACCAAGCAATCAAAGGAGAGCACTATCCAATACCAATGCTGGAAGACATCACTTCTGAACTAGTGGGATACAAAGTCTTCAGTAAGCTAGATGCCAAGAATGGGTATTGGAATGTGAAGCTGGATGAAGAATTGACACTGCTAACAACATTCAACACTCCATTCGGTCGGTACAAGTACCTGCGCCTACCTTTTGGCCTGAAGGTGAGCCAAGACGTCTTCCAGCAAAAGACAGATGAGACCTACAGGGGATGCAAGGGCACTGTCGGCATCGCAGATGATATCTAGATCTTTGGCAGAGATGGGAAAACCCATGATCTCCAGCTACATGAGGCCATGGAGAGAACAAGAGGGGCTGGCATCAAACTCAATGAAGACAAATGCATCATCAAGGTGGAGGAGTGCCAGTTCTTCAGAATGGTGGACACACCTGAAGGGGTCAGGCCAAGTCCAGGGAAGGTAACAGCCATTGATGAAATGGAACACCCAAAGGATATAAAGGAACTAAGAAGCTTCTTCGTCCTGGTCCAATATATGAATTCCTTCATCCCACACATGGCAGACCACACAGCCAACCTCAGAGAGTTGCTGAAAGAGGATGTGGAGTTTCAGTGGTCACCATCGCATCAGTGAGATTTTGACAAGCTAAAGGAAGTGGTCTGCAGAGAAGTAGAACTGAGCTACTGTGACAGAAAAAAAACTGTCACATTACAAGTAGACATTTCCATCAGAGGCCTTGGGGCAGCACCGGTGCAGGAAGGAAAACTGATATCCTTTGCCTCAAAAGCCCTGACAACAGCAGAGACCCAATACGCCAATATTGAAAGGGAGCTGTTTGCAGTCGTATATGGATGGGAAAAATTCCTCTATAGGAGACAGTTTGTGGTAGAGAGTGATCATCACCCGCTGGAACACTTGCAGAACAAGAACCTCAGCAAGGCACTGGCCAGATTACAGACGCTACTCCTCTGGCTCCAATGTTACGACTTTACCTTGAAGTATAGGCCAGGGAAGGAAATGGTGCTTGCTGATGCTTTGTCACGTCTTTCCCCAAATGAAAAATACAAAATGAAAGACGTAGAAATCAAGATACATCTCCTCGTCAGGGTAACTAATAACAAACTAAACCTGATTAAAGAAGAAACCGCAAAGGATGAAGTGCTGCAGCTGCTCTCCCAACAGGTGATACAGGGATAGGCAGAAAGGATAAAACAGGTAGAGCCTACAATACGTCAGTATTGGTCTATCAGGGATGACATATCCTTGGAGAACGGTGTACTGCTGGCAGGGTCTCAGCTGATAATACCAGAGACAATGAAAAAAGAAAGCCTCCAGAAAGTACACCAAGGCCACATGGGAATGGAGAAACGCAAACTTAGAGCAAAGTCAGCAGTTTACTGGATAGGCATGTACAAGGACATCGAAAACATAGTGGCTACATTTCCGGCAGACCAGAAATACACAAAAAAAGATGATACCCACATGAATACCCGCCAGGCCATGGCATATAGTGGGAGCAGACCTGTTCGCAGAAAACCAAGAATGATATCTGATTGTGTCCTGCTACTGCTCCAAACTCCTCTTCATCAGGGAAGTGAAGGATCTGAAAGCATCGACCATCATTGCTGCAGCACGTGCGCTCTTCACAGAACAGGGGATACCTGAACAAGTGATATGTGACAATGGGATCCAATTCACATCACGTGAATTCAGAGAAATGGCTGCAGAATATGAGTTCACCATCAGTACTTCATCACCACATTACCCCAAGGGCCTGGATTCATTGAGAGGCAGGTACAGCCTATGTCGCCCTTCTGTCACTGCGAGCCACACCCTTGGGGGTCGACATGAAATCCCTGGCAGAGCTTCTGAATGGCAGAAAGTACAAGACACCCCTGCCAAGCAAAATCCATCCACCAGACGACCAAGAGGAAACAAGAAGAAAGTTGACTAACATACAAGAGGGAAGTTGTCAACATTATAATAAACATCCCCAAAGACTACCAGAACTCTTCAGAGGGCAGAAGATACATGTTCAGAGCCAGTGATAAAACCCTGGAGTCCAGCAAAGATTGTTAGAGAAGCTGAGATGCCAAGGTCATACATCATTGAGACAGAATCTGGTAGACAGCTGAGACGAAGCAGGATCCACATTTGCCCAACCCCAGATCCGATACGCAAAGTGCCAGGAGCACCACCAGCTTCTAAAAATCCAACAACTTGTGAAGGAATAAGAGTAGAAACCCCCAACCAACATCACCGTAACAACTGAACAGCAAGCAACAGAAGAACTGAGGCAAACAACACCACCACCCACAACCGTACTAACACTACTGAAGCAAACAGACACAACAAGGTCTACGAGGTGGAGAAGCAACATCCTACCACCAGTATGATTCCGCTGAGAAGAATATAGAACTTCAATTGTGTAATTATAATAATTAATTCTTAATGGCAAGTGCAGGTAAAGAGCCAGTAACTATTTATTTTTAAGAAATGTTAAATCTTAATAAATCTTTTAATTTATAATTTAAAAATTTAAGAAGGAAGGATGTTATATACAGAGGAAACTTGGGACTATTTTATGCTGGAGCATGAACACTGCAAGACTGTAAGAGTCACATCACACTTGAGTGGTGAGCCTGCTCTGTGAGACACATTGTAAGAGCCGCATCATACTTGAGTGGTGAGCATGCTCAGTGCGACACATTGTAAGAGCCGCATCACACTTGAATGGTGAGCATGCTCAGTGCGACAGTGTATCAATACATGACCAGTAACCTGATGTGAGTAAAGATTTGTGCTTCTAAACTTACAAGCTTTTCTTAGTGTTTATTAAGACCTCTGATGGTACAACCGAGGACATAACACCGCTCCCCATGTGATACCCTTGTCCACCCCTCCCTTCCCACCAATTATCCCCTTTGAACAAACCCCTGTGACCGCAGGAGATGCTGCACTTGAGCCCACGCCTCCTCCTTCATCACCATTCAGGGCCCCAAGCAGTCCTTCCAAATGAAGCAACTCATCAGTTGTGAATTAACAGGGGTCATCTGTTTCATCAGAGAGACTGGACGCAGACTGGGAGATGGTTTCATTCAGAAACTTAGCTCTGACTGCCACAATAGCGGGAATCTCCCAGTGGCCATCCATTTCAATTTTTCACCCCATTCCTATGCCAACATGTCTGTTCATGGATTAATGCACTGACAAACTGAGACCACCTGCAAATTAGAGGAACAGCATGAGGGGGGTTGGAGAGTTATGGACGGAGAGTGGGAGGGGGGAGCTAATGGAGTTGTTCAAGTGAACTGGCATGGACTCAAAGGGCCAACATGGCCTGTTTCCGCACTGTAAACGTTTATATGGTTATTCAGTCTATGCACCATCCAAATAGAGGGCATCAACTTCTCCAGTTTCTGTTATCCCACCCCCACATCTCTCCCTTTACCCTATCCCTAGTTCTCCTTTTCTCCAGCTCTGCATTTACAGAGTCGCCCCTTCCTGCAATCAATTCCCACCTTTCCTCTCATCCTCCTATCCATGTCCAATGATCACCTTTTGTCTGTTGGTCTATTCTTTTCCCCTGCCCTTTTTTCTCTTCTCCCCCAGCCTTTTTATTCAGGTGTCTGCCCACTTTTTGTTCATTACCTTGAAGAAGGCTCAGGCCCAAAATATTGGTTATATATCTTTTCCTCCTATGGGCACAGCATTTTTGTTTTAACCACAATCACAGCATCTACAGACTTCAGTGTTTACTCTTATTTGAATGCCGTTAAGATACCTGTTTCAAGCACTTTGTCTGGCAGCTCCTTCCAAATGCCCACCACCCTCTGAGTGAAGAACTGTCCCCTTACTCCCCTTCTAAATACCACCTCCCTCATCTTATAGTATTGCCCTCTTAAGTCAAGCCAAGTTTATTTGCATCTGATTGCACAAGTACAACCCAACGAAATCATGTTCTCCAGTCCTCGGTGCAAGACACGCAGGGCAAGTATTCATGTATACAAATAAATAAATATTGTTTCATAAATATGAGAGTGTCAGATTGATAGTGCAAGCAGTTCCTTTTGGCGTTCAGCATTCTCACTGCCTGTGGGAAGAAACTGTTCTTTGGCCTGGTGGTGCAGGCTCCAATAATCCTGTGCCTCTTTCCAATATAACCATATAACAATTACAGCACAGAAACAGGCCATTATGGGCTTTCTAGTCTGTGCTGAAACTCTTTCACTCTTCTAGTCCAACTGACCTGCACTCTGCTCAAAACTCTCCATACCCTTTCCATCCATATAGCTAACTAATTCTTCTCTTAAAAGATAATATTGTATTTGCCTCCACTACTTCCACTGGACACCACTCTCTGAGTAAAGAAAGTCCCTCTTCTGCCCTCTAGCTTACAGCTCATGTCCTCTAGTTTGAATCTCCCCTATCCTCAATGGAAAAAGTCTATCAACATTTACTCTATCCCCCTCAAAATTTTAAAAACTACCAAATCCCCCCTCAGTCTTCTGCGCTCCAAGGAATAAAGCATTTGAAAGATGCTGTGTGTGGGGTGGAAGGAGTCCTCAATTATTTTGTGCACCCTCTTCAGACAACAATCCTGGCAGATCACGTCGATTGGGAAGTGAGGGGATGGTCCTGTGGATTGACCTCGGATCCATTTCTCTGAAGCAACAGTGCCACACTATAATGCAGCCAGTCAGGACGCTCTCGATAGAGCTCCTGTGGAAGGTTGACATAATTGTGGCCGATAGACCTGCCCACTTCAATCTTCTTGGGAAGTGCAGTCGCTGTTGTATATTCCTGACAAGTGAGAAGTGTGTCCACGATAGGTCACTAGTTAAATTAACTCCAAGGAACTTGGGGCTCTCCTCTCTTTCCACTACAGGGTTGTTGATGTGTAGTGGAGGGTGGACATTTCTGGTCCACAATCATCTTCTTTCTCTTGTCCATGTTGAGACTCATCTTAGATTTTCCAACTCTAAGCAACATACTGCCACTGTTCACCTTATCCATGCCCCTTGTGATTTTACAGACCTCAATAGGATCCCCTCTCAACCTCCTGCACTTTGAGGAAAACAGGCCTATTTTTTTCCATTCTCTCACCATAAGTAAACCTCCCTAATCCTGGACACAACTTCGTAAACTCGTATGTACCTATTCCAACTTTATAATATCCTTCTATAGCTTGGTAACCAAAGGTGCACACAATATTCTAAGTGTGTTCTCACTAACGTCTTGTATAATTTTGACATGACATCCCACACTTGTATTTAGTGCCCTGATTAATAAAGGCAAATGTCCCAAATGTTTTCTTCACTGCTCTGTCAACCTGTGCTGCCATCTTTAAAGAACTATGTACTTTCACCCCGAGGTCCCTCCACTCCACAACACCCTTTAGGCCACTGCCATGAACTGGTTTGATTTACCCAAGTGCAGCACCTCGTATTTCTCTGAGTCAAATTGCATTTACCATTCCATAGCCCAATTCCCAACTGCTTAAGATCCCATTGTAAATTCTTCACTGTCCATCGTAGCACATATTTGGGTGTCAACAGCAAACTTACCTGACCATAAACATCCTAACACAAATCATTCATATATATTACTGTACAAAGATCATCCATGCCACCCCTGACATCCCCTTGTCTTCCCTCTTTGTCACCTCTTCAAAACATTCCATCAAGTCTGTGAGACAGGATTTCCCATGCACAGATCCACGATGGCTGGCTCTCCTTAATTATCCTTGGCCATCAAAATGTCGATAAATTCTATCTCTCAGAATCCTCTGGCATCAGAGTAACAGGTCTATAATTACCCAGATTATCCTTGCAGCCCTTTTAAAATAAAGCACAACATTTGGGCACTTCTTTTGTCCTCAGCAATGAGTTAAAAACGTCTGTCAAGGCCCCAACAATTTTCTTCCTGCCTTCCAAAAATGTTCTGGGCTGCACCTGATTCTGGACCCAGAGAATTATCCACCTTGATATGATCTAAGACCGTTAACACCTCTTCACTACTGATGCAGTCACACTCTTGGATAGCTTTTTAGTTACCTCCCTCCCCTCCCACTCTTGCCTATCCTGAACACATTCACAAAATATTAATTTAAGACCTTCCCCATCTTCTCCGGCACTACTCGTAGATACCTCTCTGGTCCTGAGGGGGCCTATTCTTTCCATCATAACTCTTCTTAATATATTGAGGAAATCTATTTTTGGATTCTCCCTTACATTGTCTGCAAAAGCCATCTCAAAACCTTGGTTAGCTCTCATCAATTATGACAAAGGGCTTTAACCCTATTCTCTCTCCACAGATTCTACCTGAGCAGCTGAGTATTTCTAGCATTATCTGGTTTTATTTCAAAATTCACCATAAGCAGGGTTTTTTTAACAATCACCTTCAATCTGACTATCTTTGGTGTTGATGGAATTATAGCCCCTTTCACACTGACACCTTGTCCAAGTAATTGACGGCCAGTCTACTGGTTAAGGATCCAGTGTGAAAGCGGCACACAGGCATACTCAGACGCTGAGGATAATAATAACGAGGTAAGCATCATCCTGGCGTCTGATGATCTCTGCATGCTGAATAGCCCAGTATGAAAGGGACAAAGGGTACCCTGGGTTAAAGTTGATTACATTTTTGCATGAGTGCAGGAATGTGAAGGAAACAAAAGAGTGAAAATAAAATATAAACTTTTCCAACCTATATAAACCTTTATAAATATCTAAATAATAGTGGAAAAGTCACAGCAGGAGAGAGAGAGAGATGGCAGATCTGCCCTCCCAGAATTCCGTGTGGCAAAGAAACCCCTCCATGAGTGCTTTGTACATACAGCCCTTTCCCTGCCGCACAGAATTCTGGGAGGGCAGGTCCGCCATCACTATTTCCCATGGTCTCTATACATTGTGGCTTTCCCCACAGTGTTTAACAATTGTGCAGCTACACCTTCCCACTGTATTTTATAAAATTATGAAGGTTTATATAGGTCGGCACAATGACAGGCTGAAGAGCTCATACTGTTCTGTACATAATGTTTAATTATGTTATAATTAGGCATGATTAATTCTGTTTAAATACAAAATCATAATGCATTGATCAGGATTTAGGGCAGGTCCACCATTGCTCAGTGTGTCACTCAGACGTCACCGGTGGAGGATAGAATCCCCTATCCCCAGGAATGCCTTGTGATGAGTGTTAACAGTTGTCCAGTGTGAAAGGCATAAGCGGCTTCCTCAATTGATTCATTGAACGGCCAATCTACTAGGAAGCCAGTGTGAAAAGGGCTATCCTGTACCATGCTCAAAATTGGGTGCAGGAACTTCCTATTTCGTAAATTTGCTGTAGTTTAATTGCATCTTATTGGCTGCAAAGTGATTTAACATGACTTGGAATCTGAAACTACACGAAACAAATGTAAATCTTTCTTTTCCCTGTTAGACAAGGAAGTCTGCAGATACTGGAGTCAAGGGCAATATACAAACTTGGAGAAACTCAGCAGGTCACGCATCATCCATCAGAAGTAAAGGGGAACCAACATTTCGGCCCTGGGCCCTTCGTTAGGTATCTCTCTTTTCCCTGATCTTTTCCAAACCGAACTGTTACAATGAGTTGAATTTACACCCAAGTCAAACCCCCAACTCTTAACCAATCAGCAGGCTGTGATAGTAAGCATGCAATCAATTCTTAAGCTCTGCAGGTGTGTCTGGCTGTGCATAGAGCTGATTGGAGGATCAGTAGCTGCAATGTTCCTATCTGAACACACACTACAATCACATAAATCACGCTCAGCACATTTTGGATCAGAAAACAAACCACAGTTGCATCAGAATTGGTTCAAAGTCTGACACAAGAATATTCAGCGATGTACTTTAATAGATAAAGATACATTTTAACAAGTATTGATCACTGATTGCTGAAACAAGTTATTGGCGGGATTATATATTAATTATTTGAAGACATTTGGCTCTTGCACATTATAAAGTTGTTGACAGCCATTTGTTTGAACATACAAATTTCTGTCACTCGATCACGTATTAATTACGTTCTTTGTGAGGTGGGTTCACTTATCAGTGACGAACATGACATACCCCCTGATTCAGAGTGATTAGTGGAGTTAGGGAGAGCCCATCTAATTCTGTATTTAAGGACGTAGATAGTCCAGTGAAAGGACATCAGACACCTGAAGGACTTCAGAGTTAAGACTACTTGAAAGAAAGTTCAAACTCAGACTGATCCACGAGGGCAGAGCCCAATCCAGCAAGCAGAGTGAGTGAAGATCACATCATTGTTCAGAGTTTATTGAAACAGATTCTACTGAGAATAGATGTATTTTCCAATTGGGACACATGGTTATTGTCATTGAAGCTGATTTTTGCACATTATTGGGAGTTAATCGTTATTTCCATTTAAATGGTGTTTCTTTTGTTACTTTTCTCTTTCAGACCATAATAACGGTGCCTATTTATTTATTTTTATATTGCTATCTTTTTATATTGCTGTCTACAAAATGTTTTAACAATTAATTCAATCAGAAGACATAAATTTAAGTCACTTGAATAATGAATGTACAATGCATGAATTCATGTGCCCATGTCAACAGTCTGCCTCAATTAGGGAACTGAATTAATTTTCATTGCAGGTTCTCACCACTATTCTGGGAGAAGACATGGCACCCCAGGTGCAATCTCAGCCCCTGCTCGGTCTGAATGTGATCAAAGGGGATCTGAATGACCTGAGTCCAGCAGTGAGAGACTTTGTGGAAGAAAGTGCAAAGCTGTGTCAGCCAGCCAGCATCCATATCTGTGATGGCAGTGAAGAAGAGAACAGGCAGATTCTGTCGTTGATGGAGGAGCAGGGAATGATCAAACGCCTACACAAGTATCAGAACTGGTGAGCAATGTTCCACCAATACATTAACAGAACTGGTGAGGTGTACCTCGACACATGTACCAGAATTAGTGAGCAGTGTTCCCCCTGACACAAGTACCAGAACTGGGGAGCAATGTTCCCCTGACACACGTACTAGAACTGATGAACAGTGTTCCCCCGACACACATACCAGAACTAGGACACCAAATTCACTAGCCAGATCTTTAAATTCAAGGTGAATAGTGACCTGGCTCCTGAAACACATGATGAGACAAAGTGAGAAATTCCAGTTTGTGAAGTGATGCGAAGAACAAATGGAGCTTATTGATAAACACTCGTGAATGATCAGGAAGTAACGAATGTCAGTGTGGCTGGTCCTTGCAGCAAGAGGCAGGATGTGGGCTCAGTTAATTTTCAGGGACTGCACCCACAGTCACAGACACAACAAGAGGAGAGGGAGCACACATTACGTTAAATTCACTGCCTCTTTCCCTCGGTAGCTCACCCCAAGCATGTCCATTGTATTCAACATAAAAACCTGGCAATATAATTTTGGGCATTTCAAGATTCCATATTGTCATGTAATAGTACAGACCATGTAATATTACACAAAATCGTTTTCTGCCTGCCGTAAGAGTCACCATTAATGTTGCTTGAGAGAAAGAGTCACTGAGTAACTGTTGCCTCTGAGATTCGCCTCCAACCGTCCTGCAGCCTTTGGAACCATCAACAATCTGAATTCCTGATACAAACCTCCAACACGATCAGGATGGGATTAGTGTCTGAGAGAGAGAGAGCCTCTGTTGCTCTCAGAACCCTCTCGAATCCCAGCTCCAATACTTGGTTCGCATGTGCTAGCCTCTAGCAGTCTGCAGCCCTTTTGGGAACCCTGACCGCAAGTCAAACACAGCGTATTTGGGTCCCTCTGCCGCTTAGCCCCTCGCTGGTCTCCTGCCATGGTACTCGACCTGTAGGGTCATCTCATCTACTTCTTCTCAAGGAGGGGTGCTCTCCCCATTCTCCAGGTTGGTTGTAGAATTTTCATTTAAAACACTGCCAGATCCTTAAACAGACTGTTTAACACCTGTACAGATCCACTAGGATTAGGAACGGGAGTAGTGCTCTCCTGCATTCACACCAGCGACAGTTAGTACCAGAACTCTGCCCTCAATTCAGAATAATCACTCCTTACAAGAATGTACTGAAGGTGTGAGTGGGAGGATTATTTGACACCAGGAGGTCACTCAATCACTGCCTCTTGTCTTCATCCTCAGCTGGCTGGCTCGCACAGACCCCAGGGACGTTGCTCGAGTGGAGAGTAAAACGGTAATTGTAACCCCTGAGCAGAGGGAGACCATTCCCATGGCAAAGAATGGGGAGAGCCAGCTCGGGCGATGGCTGTCGGAGAAGGAATTTGAAAAGGCCTCCAATACACGATTCCCAGAGTGTATGAAAGGTACAGCAATTAATTCAACCTGTAATATCTGCCAGCGACACCTGTATCTTCTGTTAACAGTGCCAGTCACTGAGTCTTCGGTGTGAATTTGACCAAACCTGAACCACTTCGCTGATAGCCAGATCCCTCACCCTTCAAGAAACCGATTGTGGTTCCATACCATACCAAGGATCCGAGGTCTCTGGGTCAGCTTCCAACGACACACACTGCAAATAAGCTTCTCCAATGCACCTAATGTACACATGAGAGGACTGCACATATTTCACAGTGTAGACTAGAGAGTATATATTATAGAGGTCCTACCGTATTCCTCAGTGTAGAGTGTATATTACAGGGATCCTGCAGCATTTCACCGTGTAGACAAGAACAGTAACAAAAGCTAAAATTGTCCTTGAGATTTCCAGAGTAGTATTTCTTCTCTTGCTCAGCAGTGGCCCAGACTGACCTTCTTACTTTATAACTCCAGGCCGCACCATGTACCTGATCCCATTCAGCATGGGGCCAGTAGGCTCGCCCCTGTCCAGGATTGGTGTCCAGCTCACAGACTCGCCCTATGTTGTGGCCAGCATGAGGATCATGACTCGCATGGGAACGGCAGTGCTGGAGGCACTGGGCGAGGGGCAGTTTGTGAAGTGCCTGCACTCAGTGGGATGCCCTCTCCCACTAAAGAGTGAGTACCATGCTGCCATTCTGTAGTTTGGAGGAAGGACTCCGGTGTGTTGTGTTTAACCTTTGGTGATGACCCTTCTCTTGTGTGCAGAGCCATTGGTCAATAACTGGCCTTGCAACCCCGAGCTGATCCTGGTTGCCCACATTCCTCAGCGCAAGGAAATCGTCTCATTTGGGAGCGGCTATGGTGGAAACTCCCTGCTGGGGAAGAAATGCTTTGCCTTGCGCATTGCGTCGAGGATGGCCAAGGACGAGGGATGGTTGGCTGAGCACATGCTGGTAAGTAGCCATGGGCCACTGGCTGGGGAGCTGTCACTCAGAGGTCACCCAGCGGGGTTGGGGGGGGGGTGAATGATCAGTGACGTAGCCTCTCACCAGCCTCTCCCATCCCTCCACAGATCCTGAGGGTGACCAACCCCCAAGGGCAGAAAAAGTACATGGCAGCTGCCTTCCCCAGTGCCTGTGGCAAGACCAACATGGCCATGATGAGGCCAGCATTGCCAGGCTGGAGAGTGCAGTGTGTGGGAGACGATATTGCCTGGATGAGATTTGATGGGCAAGGTGTGTTGGTTTTGATGCTTGTGTACTGGAGAGGGAGGGTGGGACAGAATCTTGCTGGGAGCTAGTGTGCAGCGGAGTCTGCACCTTGGCCTGGTGTGAACGGGGATGAATCTGTCATCAAAGCCCTTCCTGCTCCTACCCACAGGAATCCTGAGGGCAATCAACCCGGAAAATGGCTTCTTTGGTGTTGCCCCTGGCACCTCCATGAAAACCAATCCAAACGCCATGAAAACCATGGAGAGCAACACCATCTTCACCAATGTGGCTGAGACCAGTGATGGAGGGGTTTACTGGGAAGGGATGGACCAAACCCTGCCCCCCGGCGTCACTGTGACATCGTGGAAGAACCGAAAATGGACGCTGGAAGATGGAGAACCTTGTGCACACCCCAACTCCAGGTTCTGCGCTCCTGCCAGGCAGTGCCCCATCATGGACCCAGACTGGGAGTCTCCCGAGGGTGTTCCCATTGAAGCCATTATCTTTGGAGGGCGGAGGCCAAAAGGTAGGAAAGTCCATCTAATAAAGCAGCTTGAAGAAGCATTGGATGTCCAGAGTGCAGAACACTGAAACTGTATTGACCACAGCTCACAGTGCAAGGCCCACACGCTGTACTGACCACAAAGTGCAACATGAAAGTCTGCAGACACAGTTTATAGTAAAAAAACATCAAAATGCTGGAGGAAATCAGCTGGTCTTTTCAGCATCCATTGGAGACAAGATATATTGCTGATGTTCTGAACAAGCATAATAAATTTTTACCACTTCCCTTACATATCCAATTAACACTTTTATTGCTCTGGGTTCTCCCCCATCCAGCATTGTCTGCGTTCGGAGACTTTCTGAGATCTGCTGCCTCTAGCTTATTCAGTGCTTATTCCTTGAAGAAGGGCATAGGCCTGAAATGTTGGCAATATATATTTGTCTCCTATGGACACTGAAAAGACCGGCTGAGTTCCTCCAGCATTTCAGTGCGTTTGACCACAGAGTGTAGACAAAGTGCAGGACACTGGCACTGTATTTACCACAGCTCACAGTGCAGGGCACTGGCACTCTACTGACCACAGCTCACAGTGCAGGGCACTGGCACTGTACTGACCACAACTCACAGTGCAGGGCACTGGTACTCTACTGACCACAGCTCACAGTGCAGGACACTGGCACTCTACTGACCACAGCTCACAGTGCAGGACACTGGCACTCTACTGACCACAGCTCACAGTGCAGGACACTGGCACTCTACAGACCACAGGTCACAGCGCAGAAGAATCCTTACAGTTGATGGCTGTAAATGAATATGCTTTGAGAAATCAAGCCGAGTTCTGGGCCTCTCAGCGGATGTTGCAAAATTGCCAATCTGACCTGGTCCCAATTTCTAGCTGTTGTCCCAGATCCCTCAGCATCTTCCCTGTCCAGGTACCTATCCCAATGTCCATGAAACTGTGAATGTAGCCATCTCTGCCACTCACTCTGGCAGCTTGTTACAAACAACTACATGTGATGGACATAATCTTGGAGCAATCTCTGACTTGCAAAGTGCTACTGCACTTACTGCAGCACTTTGTGACATCATAAGGTGGCGAACAGAGCTGTTCAAACCACTCCACTTGTGGTCTATCCAAGGCTCTCTGTGTATCTACATAGGTTCAGCATGTTTCTGACAAGGAGATCCAGTGCAATCATTGTGTGTGGCAGTGCCTCTCTAGATGCAGATCTCCAACAACTCATTCCTACAATCCTCAGGTCACCAGAACTTCTCACCAAAATGTGCCAAATATATCCATATCTCAGAGTTCTTCTGTCCTGTTCCAGGTGTCCCTCTGGTGTACGAAGCATTCGACTGGCAGCATGGAGTGTTCATTGGAGCATCCATGAGATCAGAGGCTACAGCTGCAGCTGAGCACAAAGGTAGGAGAGCAAAACTGGGACAGGAGGTGGAACAAGACTGGGATGGGGATTAGAACAAGACTGGAATAGGGGAGTAAAACAAGACTGGGGCAGAAAACACAGCAAGACTTGGGGGGGGTAGTACAACGTGGCTGAGATGGGAGCAATGGTGAGACTGGGAAGGGGTACAATGAGACTGGGATTGGTAAAGTGAGACTGACTGAGGTACAACGAGACTGGATGGGGGTACAGCAAGACTGGGACAGAGGTACAGTGAGACTGGGACAGGGGTACAGTGAGACTGGGACAGGGGTACAGCATGACTAATGAGGGTATGGCGAGTCTGGAATGGGGTACAGAGAGACTCGGGGGATCAGTGAGACTGGGATGGGGTACAATGAGACTGGGATGGGAGACGGGACAGGGGCTACATCGAGACTGTGATGGGGGCTACAGTGAGACTGATGGGTTTACAATGAGACTGGGTCAGGGGTACAATGAGACTGGGTCAGGATACAGTGAGACTGGGATGGGGTTTAGCGAGCCTGAGATGTGGGTACAGTGAGACTGGGACGGGACTACAATGAATCTGGGACAGGAGTACAGCAAGACTGTGATGGGGAGTAGCAAGACTGGGATGGTAGGGTCAGTGAGTCTGGGATGGAGGTACCGCGAGACTGGGACGGGGATGCAGCGAGACTGGGACAGTGGGGACAGTGAGACTGGGATGTGGGTACAGCATGGGTACAGCGAGTCTGGGATTGAAGGGACAGTGGGGGGGCGGGGGGAAGTTCAACACAGTGAGACAGAGAGAACTCCAACACTGGTACACTGGTTACACAGGACTGAAGGTGCAGCAACTATCAATACAGAATGTAGGCCACATGAAACAGAAAGCTGCACATTTATGTGTGAGTCCAGCATGAAGGTTGTGGTTTGTTTCCACATCAACATTCTAGTGTTTGCTGTGCTGCCCTTGGCACCTGGTCTTTACATATCCTCTTGCTCCTCCTCAGGTAAGGTCATCATGCACGACCCCTTTGCCATGAGGCCTTTCTTCGGGTACAACTTTGGCAGGTACCTGTCGCACTGGCTCAGCATGGAGCACAGGCCCAATTCACGCCTTCCCAAGATCTTCCACGTCAACTGGTTCCGCAAGGACCAGAAGAACAACTTCCTGTGGCCGGGTTTTGGTGAGAACTCGCGAGTCCTGGAGTGGATGTTCCGGAGGATCAAGGGGGAGGACTGCGCCAAGCTCTCTCCGTTGGGCTTAATCCCTGCAGACGGTGCCCTCAACCTCCAGGGCCTGAGCAACATGGACACGGACCAGCTGTTCAGCATCGAGAGGCAGTTCTGGGAAGCGGAAATCAATGAGATCAGAAAATATTTCGAGGAGCAAGTCAGCAACGATCTTCCCAGTGATGTGGCCAATCAGCTGCTGCAGTTAGAGCAGAGAATACGTCTCTTGTAACAAGGGCCAACCAACAGGAAGAGAGCAATGAACATGATCAATTCCCATAAAATGGCCACCAATTGATATTCAGCAGTGTTTAAGATTGTTAGATTCTTATTCACATGCAAGAATAATAACAAACTGTGTCACTGATTGTCAAGTTTTTACTTAATGACTGCAGGGCAAGGTCAGAAATAATGTTCCCTGATGTGGCTATTTTGCTGTCATATTTAGCAGCTCAGATATAATGTCCATCTATATTTGTAGTAGAATGAAGGCTATATTTGTAGCCTTTGAAAATGCAATGTGGCTGTGGAAATCCATAGCTCAGTACATGTCACAGAACTGCCTGTGGCTTTTGTGCAGGTAATAGGACTTTGAGCTTGTTGTCAGTTGTATTTTTTTGACTACAATCACAGCACATGCAGACTTTCATGTTTAACTCCAGTCAGTTGCTCTGAGCGTGTGTTGATATATCTGCTGAAGGAAAAGTGTACAGCAAGAAGCAGACAATGGTGATTTTAGTCGGTCTAATATATTTGATAAATCATTTCCTTATCAGCATACCACTTGATATCACTCTCTTACCCAATACACCAGATATACAAACATGGTATCTGTCTCTCCATCAGAGACTGATAGTGAACATGGAAGGCCACATCATTTATGGAAGCAAAGTGTGTTAATCTATTCAAGCACTAAATTATTTTTCTGTGACTAGCTTTGACTGAATTTACATTATTATGCAATATGTTTCTAAAAGAAGAATTGTAGATATGTGTGGTGTTTCAAAAAAATAAATTGTTTTCTTATGTTCTTTACACTTGGAATTTTATTCAATCACTTCATTCTGTGCAGAGCTATTTTTATTTGTTTTTGGGATGTGGGCATTGATGGCAAGCCAACATTTACCATCCATCTCTAATTACCTTTAAGACAGTTACATCGAATTACTGCAGTCTTTCAGAAGAACATAAAAAATGGCAACACAGTATAGGCCCTTTGGCCCGTAAGGTGTGTATGTGTGTGAAATCTCAGTCTGGCAGTAAATGGGACCATGGACGGACATGTCAGTAAGGGGAATTGAAATGGGTGGCCCCTGTAAGATCCACACTGTTGCAGCGGGCAGAGCTGAGGTGCTCAATGAAGAGATCTCCCAGTCTCTCCGATGTTGAGAGCCCACCCGCACTCTTGCTGACATGCCTATCCATGGTCTCTTGCACTGCCAGACTGAGACCACCCACAAACTGGAGGACCAATACCTCATTTTCCCACCAAGCACCCTCCAACAGATGGCATTAACATCGACATCTTTCTTTCGTTAAACACCCCCCCCCCGTCACTTCTTTCCCCCATCGCCTACCACTAGCTCTCTCCTTTTTCCCCTGTCTCCCTTCACACAGACAAAATCCAATTCTCACCTTTACTCTTATTATATCACATACGAATACAAGATGAATCACTGACAAGGGAAAATATCATCCCAACATTTACCCTCTCAACTCCCTTTAGAATTTTGTGCGTTTTAATGCATCTGTGTGTTTCAGGAGGTGCTGGTTCCAGAACTGGGGCAAAATGGAGCAATTCTTTTGTGGGGTGGGGGAGGGAAGGAGAGGAGGGGGTGGGGGAGGGGAGGGGGTGGATGAGAAGGGGGAGAGAGGAGGAAGGGGAGGGAAGGGAAGGAGGCAAAGGGCAGGGGGTGAAGGCAAGGGGCGAAGGGAAGGAGATGGAGGTGGGTTGAAGGGAGGGCATGGGGGGTAGGGTGGAGAAGAGGGTGAGGGGTATACAGAAAACATCACCCGCAATCTAATGAAGTCAATGTTCCAAAACATTCATTAAACTGGACGGATCCCAGAGTTTGTTTTCTAATCATTCCAAACACAATGACCTCTGTTCATACAAGTGGGGACATTTATGAGGCAACTTGATCCCTGGCCAACAAAGTGGACTCTGAGGCTTTGGCTCAAAGCCAAAGCAGCAATGAAGGTTAGGACCTGCTGGTGTTTACCAGGGCCATTGCATATCAGATTTGTACCCAGTGACCTTAATATCGCAGATACCAGCATGAAATTACAACAATTTCCATCCCTCACCATCATGGAGTAATCTTCAAGTCAAGAGAGGTCACCAAACTGGAAGGGGGACTTAACTTGCATGGAGTGAGGGATAAAGGGTGAAAGGTGACTTACTAGAAGTGTGTAAGATAATGAGAGCCTTAGCCAGGGTGGACAGCTAGTGTAACAGCTCACCGGAGGCTTAATTGAACTGACTCGGGAGGTCCTGAGTGACGTCAATGCAATGACATCATTTGGAACGTGCGGGGTTTTAAAAAGCTGCGCATGACTGTTTGAGTTAACAACTTTTACTGAACTTCGACTCGACTACTTCTGATCATCTTCTCGACAGTTTCTACACTTTACCCTGGGGCAGCAACAGCAAATGCCAAAGGACATATTTTTAAGATGAGTGGACGAAAGTTATGGGGAGATGTCAGAGTGGTGGGTGCCTGGAATGCATTGCTGGGGGAGGCTTGTACAATAGGGAGATTCATAAAAAAACTCTTGCGTCGGGACAAGGCTGTAAGAAAAATGGAGGGTTATGGGTCGTCAACTTTATCGATCATACCACGCTGGCACAGTAGGACGAGATAGCACAGGTGTGAGGCTTAGATCGTGTTGTAAGTTTGCAGAGGTCAGCACAACATGGTGGGTCAAGGGGCCTTCACTGTGCTGTGATGTTCTGTGTTCGATGAAAACTGAAGGCTTGTAAGGAAACAGGAAGAGTAAGCGATTCAGAAGGGCAATGGTACTTCGAATATGCAATTGCTTTCCAAAGAGAAGAACAAAGACATTTCTGTTGCTGTTCGTAGAATATATTCTGCAGGAGGCAGGAGGTTGTGTGGTGATACACCACTAGTTTTGCTAACATTCAATGCAAGTTTGTTGTGACTCCAGTGAAATAGCTGATCTATCTCATTCCTGTATGCTTCCTTGTTGCCGTCTGTGATTCTGCTGACCACTGTGGTGTTATCTGCAAATCTGTAGATGGCATTTAAATTGTGCCTCAAGTGTTCATACTTTCATATTACATCTGTTTTATTGCATGACAGTGAAATAATCTTGAAACCACAGCCTGCTGTTCACTTCCAAACTCCACGGCTGTAAGAGCAGAAACAGATTCAACAGATCAGGATCGTGAACAAGTCATGGAGTTCGGTGTATTGAGGCAGTATCATAGAGCAAACGTTCATATTATAACCATCTTACAACAATACTATTAAAAAAATAGTGCACAAAAAATAAGGCAATGTCAGTAAGTGGGATCACTCCATGAAAAGGAAAACATCAGCAAGGCAGAAGAGATCCCTTTCACAAAAGCAGATCCCTTTCAAAGAGTGAGCACTGGGGAGATGGATGGGTGAGGTTGAATGACGTCTTGGTTACTCCATGAGGAAAGGTTTGTCTGGTCCTAATAAATGAGCAGGTGTGAATTAAACCTAGCCTTGTGTGTGGGACTGAATCACAGCCTTGGTGAACAACTAAATGTAAATCCTGATCCTGTCTAGTAAGTGAGGGTTAAGCTAGTCTCAGTTAGTAAATGAGTAGGGTTTTGGATCTAGTCCTGTTAGTTTGTGAGTGTTTACCTTGGCCATGGTTGTGTGTGACTTGTGTCTTAAATCTCCTACTGGCTAGTTTGTGAGGGTTAATCCTGGGCCCTGGTTAGTGAGTGAATGAAGGCGAATCCAGCCCTTGCTGGTGATCACGGGGTAAATCTGTTCTGCAGTTAGTGGGTGAGGGTTAATCCTGACCATAGCGATTAGTTTTATTGCGAAAAACACAGCAACACAAGCATGAGAATTGAGAACAGTCCAGCACAGACAGGCCTTCTGCTCATAATGTCTGCACCAAACATAGAATACTTACAGCACAATACAGGCCCTTCAGCTCACAAAGTTGTGCTGATCATGTGCCTAGCTTAGAAATTACTAGACTTTCCCATAGCCCTCTATTTTTCTAAGCTCCATGGACCTATCCAAAAGACACTTAAAGGACTCTAACTTATCTGCCTCCACTACCGTTGCCGGCATCATCCCGGTCCATGGACCCACCATTCTCTGCATAAAAAAAATTACCCTGACATCGCCTCTCTCCCTACTCCCCAGCACCTTAAACCCATGTCCAGTTGTGGCAACCATTTCAGCCCTGGTAAAAAGCCTCTATCTACACAATTAATGCCTCTCATCATCTCAATGATGCCCAAATGAAGATAAATCTCTTCTGCTTGGACCCTTCATTCCCTGATTCTTCATGTGTCCGTCTGGAAGCCTTGTAAACATGACTATTGCATCTACTTACACTGCTGCTGGCAGCCTGTTCCACTCTCTGTGTAAAGCTCTTGCCCTGCACACCTGCTTGAAACTTTCTTTCCTTGTCCACAACTTGTGTCCATGTTCTCTGATATTTGATTTTTAACTGAGATAAAGGTTCTGGTTTGACTACCCCATTTATGCTTCTCATTAAGTGGACCCTCAAACCCACTCCTCCACTCAATAAAGTCATGGGTGATTTGATCCTGGCCTAAGCTCCATTATCCTGTCTGTTTCCCAATCCCCTTCATTCCCCAAGATCAACAATATGACCTGATGAAGGATTTCAGCATGAAATATTGACCATCTATTTGCTTCCACAGATGCTGCCTGACCCATTAAATTCCATGGTTGATTAACTCTTGTCTTCCACCTGCTGAGTTTCTCCAGCATTTTTTATAAAGAATTCTAAAGACCTGAATGCTGAGAGAGGAAATTCCTCCTCATCTCCATCTTAAACGAGAGATAACTTCTTCTAAAAACACACTCCTTCATTCCACATTCCCTGACAAGGGAAATAACCTCCTCACCATCCTCCCTGTAAAGTCCTTGAAAACCTTCTGCTTTGATAAGATCATTTCACATCTTCCTAAACTACAGTGAAGTGGTATTCACAGGATTCACAGGAATCAACCTAGTTAACTTCTCAGAAGTTTACAGAAAGATACACAACCCACACTCCAGCTGCGGTCTCACCAACACCCAGGAGAGTTGATACTCCATTCCTTGTTCCATAAAGACCAATGTCCCAGTCCTCTGGCACATTACACATCCTACCTGCATCCAACTTTCTGCACCATGCAAAAGGTCACCCAGATCCCTCACTACCTCAATGTTCTCTCACCCAGATCCCTCACTACCTCATGTTCTCTCACCCAGATCCCTCACGACCTCAATGTTCTCTCTTCATTTAAACAACATTCTTCTTTTCCTCTCAAAATGGATACTTCCCACATCAGGATCCATCCCTCACTATTTTGCCTACTGATATAACCTTCCTGTATCCCTCTGCAAGGCACACACAAAGGCCAAGCAACTTACTGAACCTCTGCCAAAAATCAGAAAACACTGCAACAGGTTCAGAGAGTGTCCATGGAAAGAGAAACAGTGTTTTCCATCAAAAGCCCTTCGCCAGATGCTGCCCGCTTGCTGAATGCTTCCAGTGTTGTTTGCTTCCCTCCGACATACTGTTGAATTAGCTAGTACCTTTGAACTCTGGACACACAAAACTGCAAGGAATTGCCATTTTGTCAACAAGAAGAGGCATCGAGCCAGAGGAAGGAATCCTGGTACAACCAGAAAGCAAGCTTGCAATTTCCCTTGTGTTGAGCTGTGCAAGAGAGATGGGAATGATTCCATGTACTGACAATAACCACACCAGTAGTGTGAGTATACGACAGCTTTAATAAACTAATATGTACGCAAAGAGGTCTTGTCTCTCTGCAAGACGAACCTGGAAGGTTAGACTGTAGCTCTGGACTGCTTTATATACAAGGTCACTGGGCTGACCCCTGGTGACCTAGTGGTGTAAATTACATATCACCACATTCCAGGAACACTGTGCACTTGAATTTTCTTCATTTAGCAGTTCATGGAATGCCTGAACTGCATAGATTGGAAATTTAAATCAAAATAAACTTGTGAAATGGTATGAGAGTAACAACCTGAGTCTCAATGTGAATAAGACAAAGGATATGAATGAGGGCCAGGAATAACCACCCTCCACTACATATCAACTCTGTAGCAGAGAGAGTGGAGAGCACCAAGTTCCTTAGAGTTCATTTAACTAGTGACCTATTGTGAACACACAACTTCTTCTCACTTGTCAGGAAGGCGCAACAGTGACTGCACTTCCTGAGAAGACTGAAGCGCAAGGCTGCCAGCCACCATTAGGTCAACCTTCTACAGGATCTAGGACTATAAGAGTGGCAGAGAAGATCACTGGAGCTCCCTTCCCCCACTCTCCCATCCCATCAATGTGATATACTGGATCATTGTCTGAAGAGGGTGCGCAAAATCACTGAGGACCCCCTTCTGCCCAGCATACAGCATCTTACAGCTCCTCACGTCGAGTAAGAGATACAGGAGCATCAGGGCCAGTACCACCAAGCTGAGGAACAGCTTCTTCTTATGGGCAGTGAGAATGCTGAATGACCAGAGGAACTGCTCACACAACCCATCCAAGACTCTCATATTCATAAAACAATATTTATTCATTTATTTGTATATCTGAATACTTGTCCTGCATATGTACTGTTCGTCTGTATGTGTTATGTCTGGTTGTGGATCTGCCTGTTTTGCACCGAGGACCGGAGAACGCTGTTTTGTCAGGTTGTGCAATCAGATGACAATAAACTTCACTTGAAAAACAACAATGTTAGAAACACTCAGCGAGTCAGCTTGCATCTGTGGGGGAAGAAACAGTCAAAGCTTCAGGTTGGGGTCTGTTTGTCAGAACCAAAAAGGATACAAAGGAAGCCTGCAGGGGGTTTGGGAGGAGGGAGGATGTCCCAACAGAGGGAAAGCAGATTGGCTGTGGAGAGAAGCTGGTAGCTAGGGTCCCTGCTCAGGGATGTAAAACATGGACTGTCGATATATGCAGGCTTCAATCTGTCAATAGAGACCATGTCAGTTTTCCCATTTCTGCGAATCACAAAAGTCTTTGGGGGGCATTGCAAGACTTCAAAAGGCCCCTTGTAAACGAGCTGAAGTGGTTTGCAAACAGCTTCATGTCGAAGGAACACATGTATACAGCATTGTAAATCATCCAGCACATACACTGCAGGTGACGCATGTCACATCCAGTAGGTGGAGGTTCGAGCAATCTCTAGCTTCCCTGAAGACGGTGAACATAACTTGCTGGATTGTGGAGCGCTGTCCTTGGAGTCGGATTCACAAACTCGCTCGGAAAAGTAATTGTGGTGCCATATACCATCTCTGCCACTGAACATCTATAATCCACTATTCCAGCAGTACACACACCAAGGAGAACCATGGGCAAATAGACATATCACCACCTGCTGTTAACACTGCTTTCAATTGGTGGAGGAAACACTCAATGAGGCTGTTGAGGGGAGTCACGTGATGGAGTAGTGGCCGGTCAGGGAATCCCGGCCCTCTCCCAAAAAGTTTAAAAAAAACACACAAAGCACAAAGGTACAAGATTAAAATTTACAATAAAGTAAAAATAAAGGTGAGAAGAAAATAGCAGCGAAGAGAGAAAAGTCGAAAACAACGGGAAGAAAAGAGGAAGAAAGAACGTCGGAAGAAGGAGAAGGCCTTACCTGTCCGAAGAGGCCCACGGCGGAGAGAGAAGCCCGCTCCCTCAGGTCAGTGGAAGTCTCGGGCTCGAGACTACAAAAATGGCTCACAGAGCCGAGTAAAAATGCGCAACCGCGCATGAAAAAAAAACACACTGACGGGAGGGGGGAACAGCTGCAGAGTCGATCTCCACAGCTGAGAGAGACACCTGCAACACAGCAGCAGGTGCAGAACACAGACAATAACGACAACAAGAAAGAAGAGGGTAAAAAGAAAACAAGGAAACAACAGATGGTCAATCCAGAGGAAGAAGAAGAAGAACAGAAAGAAGTGGAAGAAGAAGAGAAAGGCAAGACAATGGATGTATCTTTTTTTAAAGAATATATGGAATCAGTGAAAGAATGGCAATTACAAGAATTTAATGAGATAAAAAGAAGAATTAAGAATGCAGAAGAAAAAATGAATAATATAGAAATGGTCATGTCAGAGATAGGAAAAAGAGTGGAAAATATGGAAGAACAAAAAATAATTGTAGAAATGGAAGTAGAGGACTTAAAAGAGAAATTAGAAGAATCTAATAAAAAAGTGAAAGAGACACATGAGCTGTTAGCTCAGAAGATAGATATAATAGAAAACTATAATAGAAGAAATAATATAAAGATAGTGGGCCTTAAAGAAGATGAAGAAGGCAAAAATATGAAAGAATATATAAAAGAATGGATCCCCAGGGTCCTAGGAAAACCAGAATTACAGGAAGAAATGGAAATAGAAAGGGCACACAGAACATTAGCCCCTAAACCACAACCACAACAAAAACCAAGATCCATTCTAGTAAAATTCCTAAGATATACAACAAGAGAAAATATATTGGAGAAGGCAATGAAAAAAATAAGAGAAGACAAAAAACCACTGGAATACAAGGGTCAAAAAAATTTTTTCTATCCAGATATAAGTTTTGAACTCCTGAAGAAGAGAAAGGAGTTCAATGCAGTAAAAACGATCCTATGGAAAAAAGGTTATAAATTTATGTTAAAATACCCAGTGGTACTTAAAATAGTTATTCTCGGCAGCAAAACAAACTATTCTCGGATGCGGAAGAAGCACGTAAATTTGCAGAACAACTACAAAAGAGACAGAGAGATGAAGAGATGTAACAAGAACAAAAATGACAACAAACTATATGTATGTGTGTATGTAGGTATATATATATGTGTGTATGTGTGCATGTATATATATGTGTATATATAAAAAATAGAGTATAGGTAATAACTAAGAAGGGAAAGAAAGGGAAGAAAGGAAGTAAGGAGGGAATTAAGAGAGTGACCTTTGTTATATATGAAGATTAAAATCTTTTCTGGGGGGCTGGGTGGGGAAGAAATACAGTCAATGCGAAATCAGTTGACGCTTGCGAGCGGATTTGCAAATCCAAATGAAGAGGGGAGATGTGGTTGCCCGACAAGGGTCAAAGGGCAACTCAGAAAGGGGAGAGACTATTGGGGTTAAAGGAATTTTAGATATGAGAATAGTGGAAATATTTTATGTTTTAGAAATGTTGTCTTATAATGTGTTCAAAAAAAGAAAGCAGAAATGGATAAGAAGGAAAGGTGGTGATGAGGAAACGGAAAGGAAAGATAAACAAAGTATGAAATGACTATGTTGAACTATATGACTTTAAATATTAATGCAATACATAACCAATTCAAAAGGAAGAAACTGTTAAATTTACTGAAAAAAATAAAAAATTGATAGAGCATTCGTACAAGAAATACATTTAACTGAAATGGAGAATAAGAAATTAAAGAGAGATTGGATAGGACATGTAACAGCAGCATCATATAATTCAAAAGCCAGAGGAGTAGCTATATTAATCAATAAAAATGTACCAATCAAAATAGAAGAGGAAATAATAGATCCAGCAGGGAGATATGTAATGATAAAATGTCAGATATATTCAGAATTTTGGAATTTACTCAATGTATATTCACCTAATGAAGAAGATCAAAAATTTATGCAAGGTATATTTTTGAAGATAGCAGATACGCAAGGGAACATACTAATAGGAGGGGATTTTAACCTTAATTTGGTCTCAAACATGGATAAAACTGGGAAAAAAACTAACAGAAAGAACAAAGTAACCAAATTAAAAATTAAATCGATGCAAGAAATGCAACTTTTGGATATATGGAGGAAACAACACCCAAAGGAAAAGAAATATTCATACTATTCGGGTAGACATAAAACATACTCAAGGATAGACCTATTCCTGTTATCAGCCCATATTCAAGGGAGAGTTAGGAAAACAGAATATAAAGCTAGACTATTATCGGACCACTCACCCCTATTACTGGCAATAGAGCTAGAGGACATCCCACCAAGAATGTATAGATGGAGATTAAACTCCATGCTACTTAAAAGACAGGATTTTAGAGAATTCATTGAGCGACAAATTAAAATGTACTTTGAAATAAATGCGGAATCAGTGAAAGATAAGTTTATACTATGGGACGCAATGAAAGCATTCATCAGAGGGCAAATAATAAGTTATGTAACTAAGATGAAGAAGGACTACAATCGGGAAACAGAACAGTTGGAAAGGGAAATAACAAATATAGAAAAAGAATTAGCAATAAAGGAAGATACAACTAAAAGAAGAGAATTGGCAGATAAAAAAAAATATGAAACACTACAAACATATAAGGTGGAGAAGAACATAATGAAAACAAAACAGAAATATTATGAGCTAGGAGAAAAAACGCACAAAATTCTAGCGTGGCAGCTTAAAACAGAACAAACTAAAAGAATGGTATTGGCATTAAGGAAAAAGGACAAACAAATTACATATAATCCAACGGAGATCAATGAAAACTTCATCAAACTTCATCAAACTGAAAACGAAGGGAAAGAAGACAAAATAGATGAATTTCTAACTAAAATTGAACTACCGAAATTACAAACAGAGGAGCAAAATAAATTAATAAAACCATTTGAAATAGAAGAATTACAGGAGATATTAAAAAAACTACCGAACAATAAAACATCAGGAGAGGATGGATTCCCAATAGAATTCTATAAAACATTTAAAGACTTATTAATTCCTCCCCTTCTGGAAGTAGTCAACCAGATTGATAAAACACAAAGCATACCAGATTGATGCAAAACAGCAATAATTACAGTAATACCAAAGACAGGGAAAGATCCACTTGCACTAGCGTCATATAGACCAATATCTTTACTTAACACAGATTATAAGATGATAGCTAAACTATTAGCAAACAGATTAGCCGACTATGTACCAAAAATAGTAAATCTAGACCAAACTGGATTTATTAAAAAAAGACGAACAACAAACAATATCTGTAAATTTATTAACTTAATTCATGCAGTAGAAGGGAATAAAACGCCAACAGTAGCAGTTGCTTTAGACGCAGAGAAGGCCTTTGACAGAGTAGAATGGAATTATTTATTCAAAGTACTACAAAAATTCAGCCTACCAGAGAAATATATTAATTGGATTAAAGCATTATATAAGGGGCCATTGGCGAAAGTGACAGTAAATGGATATATATCAAAACAATTTAACTTAAGCAGATCAACAAGGCAGGGATGTCCACTATCTCCCTCACTGTTCGCGTTAGCTATAGAACCACTAGCAGAACTGATAAGAACAGAAAATAAAATAAAATGGATAAAAATAAAAGAGAAGGAATATAAAATCAGTCTATTTGCAGATGACGTTATAATATACTTAACAGAACCAGAAATATCAATAAAAGAATTACATAGGAAATTGAAGGAATATGGAGAAGTATCGGGGTACTTCTCCAACGCAAATAAAAGTGAAGCAATGCCAATGAATAATGCGGATTTCACAAAGTTTAAGAAAGAATCGCCATTTAGATGGCAAACACAAGCAATGCGATATCTAGGTATACAACTAAATAAAAACCTCGGCCATCTATATAAACTCAATTACTATCCATTAATGAAAAAATTACAAGACAACTTAGAGCATTGGAAAGACTTACCACTAACACTGATAGGAAGGATAAACTGTATTAAAATGAACATTTTCCCAAGGATACAATACCTATTTCAGTCATTATCAATACACCTAACAGAGAAATTCTTCAAGGAGTTAAAGAAAATAATAAGGAAATTCTTATGGAAAGGGGGGAAACCGAGGATAGCACTAGATAAATTAACAGAATGGTACAAGCAAGGAGGCTTACAACTACCAAACTTTAAAAATTATTATAGAGCCGCACAATTAAGATACCTATCAGATTTTTATCAAACAAGGGAAAAACCAGATTGGACTAGATTAGAACTAGATAAAATAGGTGAGAAGATACCTCAACATATACTATATAAATGGGATGAAAAATTGGTGCAACGTAGGAATTCACTGGTATTGTATCATCTGCTCAACATTTGGAAGAAGATTCATGTAGAAAGGAATAAAACAAATTACCAACTACCAAAACTAATATTGACGCAAAATCAGCTAATCCCTTTCACAATAGATAACCTTTCCTTTAGAGAATGGGAGAGAAAAGGGATCAAAAGAATAGAAAATTGTTTTTCGGGAAAAAAATTATTATTCTTTGAACAAACGAAGGATAAATATAATATAACTCACAATACAATGTTTGCATACTACCAACTGAAAACCTACTTGAAGGACAAATTGGGAAACAGTCTGAGGTTACCAGAAGGAAGCAATTTTGAATATGTGATTACAGACACAATGATAATTAAAAAGTTTGTAACAAACATGTACATCAAACTGCAAGAAAAGGAGAACGAGGAAACAAACGGTAAACCTAAACAAAAATGGGAACAAGATCTAAACATAAAGATAAAGAATGAAACATGGGAGAAGTTATGCTCCAGAACTATGAGAAATACAATAAACACGAGGTTACGTATGATACAATATAACTGAATACACAGGCTATACATTACACCTCAAAAGTTAAATAAATGGGACCCAACAGTATCTGACAGATGTTTTCGCTGTAAAAAGGAAATGGGAACAACAATTCATGCAATTTGGACATGTGAGAAAGTGGAAAAAGTTTGGGAAGATCTAAACCAGATATTAAATAAAATCACAAAAAGCAATAGACCAAAAAACCTAGAGATCTTCCTCCTAAGTAATATAAGAAACAAAGAATTTGGACTCAATTTGGATGGAGCACAAAAAAGATTTGTTATGATAGCCCTAGCTATAGCAAAAAAATGTATTATGTCAACCTGGAAATTAGAAGACAACTTGAGAATACAACAATGGTACATAGAAATGAATAAATGTATTCCATTAGAAAAAATAACATATAATTTAAGAAATAACATTACAATATTCAAACAAATATGGGAGCCATACATGAAACACAATAGAGAAATCCTACCGTGGACTTCCACCACCTAAAATGACAGAAGGAGAAGAGAACGAAAAGAACTGACTCAGTAAAATTTCTTGTTTATTTTTATTAAGTGACAACATTGTTTAATGGGTTTAATGTATCTTATAGATTGAACTTTAAATAAATGGGGAAGGGAGTGAGGGAGGGAGGGAAGGGAGGGGGGAAAAAGGGGAGAAAACGACACTGTATATATTTAAGAAGAAAAATGTCTGTATGTATCTTGGTCAATATGGTTTATAGTGTGAAATATAAAAAAATTTTTAAAAAAAAGAACAGGACAGAAGAACTCTAAGATATGGATATAACTCTTTGGTATTTGACACATTTTGGTAAGAAGTTCCAGTGACCTGAGGATTGTAAGAGTGAGTTGTTGGAGATCTGCATCTATAGAGGCAATGCCACACACAATGATTGCACTGGATCTCCTTGTCAGAAACATGCTGAACCTGTGTAGATACACAGAGAGCCTTGGATAGACCACAAGTGGAGTGGTTTGAACAGCTTTGTTCTCCACATTATGATGTCACAAAGTGCTGCAGAATGTGCAGTAACACTTTGCAAGTCATAGATTGCTCCAAGATTATGTCCATCACATGTAGTTGTTTGCAACAAGCCGCCAGAGTGAGTGGCAGAGATGGCTACATTCACAGTTTCATGGACATTTGGACAGGTACCTGGACAAGGAAAGTGCCGAGGAATCTGGGACAACAGCTAGAAATGGGACCAGATCAGATTGACAATTTTGAAACATGCGCTGAGAGGCCAGAACTTGGTTTGATTTCTCAAAGCATATTCATTTACAGCCATCAACTGTAAGGATTCTTCTGCGCTGTGAGCTGTGGTCAGTAGCGTGCTAATGCCCTGCACTGTGAGCTGTGGTCAGTAGAGTGCCAGTGCAGTGCACTGTGAGCTGTGGTCAGTATAGTGCCAGTGTCCTGTACACTGTGGTCACATCAGTGTCTGTGCCCTGCACTCTGTCTACACTCTGTGGTCAAACTCACTGAAATGCTAAGTGGCGGATGGCCAGTCTTATCAGTGTCCATTAGGAGACAAAGATATATTGCCAAAATTTTGGGCCTAACATCTATTGTGGTGTAATGCTTTGAGAGTTGGTCATGGCCAGAATTATCATGTACCGAAACAGAGGTCTGGAGCCACTGCCATTCACCCATCGACACTATCGTTCCACAGTAGATGCAATGTCGCTGGAACTCCACTCAGCTCTGGGTCACCTAAAAAAGGGCAATTCATACATACTTCTGCTCTTCATAGACTACAGCTCCACCTTCAACCTCAGTGTTGGTCAACAAGCTCCCAACCCTGGACCTTTGTACACCCCTCTTCAACTGGATCCTTGAGTTCCTTATTGGAAGACCACAGTCAGTACAAATAGGAAGCATATGCGCACCTTAAGGATGTGTGCTTAGCCCACTGCTCTACTCACTCTACACTCATGACTGTGTGGCCAGGCACATTTCCAATTCTATCTACAAATGTGCCAATGACACCATGGTTGTCAGCAGAATTACAAATGGCAATGAGGAAGCGTACAAGAGGGAGACAGATCAGCTTGTTGAGTTGTGTCACACTAACAAACTTGCACTCAATGTTAGCAAAACCAAGGAGATGTTTGTGGACTTCAGGAGGAAGTCAGGAGAACATGATCCAGCCCTCATTGAGGGCTCAGTAGTGGAGAGGGTCAAAAATGTCAAATTCCTGGGCGTAAACATTGTTGAGGACAGTCCTGGAGCCTCCACGTCAAAGAAATAATGAAGAAAGCTTGCCAGCGTCTATATGAGGGGATGGAGGAGATTTAGTATGTCACCAAAAACTCTTGAAAATTTTGACAGGTGTTCCATGGCAAGCATTCTGGCTGGTTCCATCACTGTCTAGTACAGAAGTGCCAATGCTCAGGACAAGAAAAATCTCCAGACGGTTGTTAACTCGGCCTGCAAAATCACAGGCACCAGACTTCACTCCATCAAGGACATCTACTTTACAATTAATAATTCATTTTTTGATATTTGGTATAACTGTGGAATAAAAAGGATAAAGTGTGGTGCTTGCAGGAGCTGAAGGAAATCACTGCTGCCACACCGAAGGTCGTTAATGACTGTTTTTATTCAAATTCAGCGCGCCCCTTTAAGGGCAGCATGAACTCAGTCACCTGGTACATTGTGATGTCATAATCGCTGCCTAGGGTGGGCACTGGAAGGGATGCTGGAGTCAGAGAGAAACCTCTGATGACACCATTTCCCCATGGCTGCCCCGTCACGTGGCGATACAAACGGGGCCGGATTGCCATGAGGATGTGCGCCACCACACAACCCACCACCCCCCAGAACCGGCTACGCGTCCTGTCACTTTGGCAGCCGGCACTTGGGCACGACCGTTTGCACCGGCTGTGATAAGTCCAAATGAGCAGCCTTCAAGTGGTCCACAGTAAACAGTTCTTCCCTGCCCCCGACATCTAAAGTAAAAGTCCCACCCGACCGCCAGAGAACCTTGTACGGCCCTTCGTTCGGGCGCTGCAGCGGAGCCCTCTGTGGTCCTCTCCAGATGAACACAAATTGTGCCACGTCCAGATCTTTCAGTCAATGGGATGGTCGGGTGCCATGATACGATGGGGGCAGCGGGGTTAGGTTGCCCAGTCGTTTACGGAGGTCCATGAGCAGCTCACCTTCATTGTGCGTCGTCTCAACCTCCAGGCCAAAGAGTTCACTTGGCAGGGGGAGTAGTACACAGTAAATCATTTCTGCTGACAAGGCTTGCAGGTTCTCCTTGGTGGTGTTACCCCTAAAAGCCTTGCCAGGTGCAACCATAGTGTGGAGGTAAATTGGGCGCCTCTGTCAGTCGTGATTTCCACCAGCACGCCGAAACAAGCGATCCACTGGCTGACCAGGGCTCTCGCACATGTCTCCGCTGACGCTTCCGGCCACCTGGTTGCTCTTTCCACTATGGTAAACTGGTACCACGACTCCCTGGACACCAGCAAGGGGCCCACGACATCCACGTGAATTTGCTGGAACCTCTGCGTTGCCGAGTTGAAATGTTGAACAGGGGCTTGCCTGTGCCTGTGGACTTTAGACGTCTGGCACCTGATGCAGTTGCAGTTTAGCGCTGCCACCTCCTTCTTGAGGCCATGCCAGACGAATTGCTGTGCCACCATATGCACGGTAGTTTTTACTGAGGGGTGGGCGAGATCGTGGATAGAGCTGACGACCCTTGCCCTCCGCTCCTGTGGAACTACCGGGCGCAGTGAGCCGGTGGAGGTGTCACAGAGCAGCGGCTGGGCAGAGTCAGGAAGCTGGATATCCTCAAGCTGGAGACCTGAGATGGCAGTCCGGAGAGCTTGAGTTTCAGCATCGTGCTGCTGGGCCTGCGCTAGTTGCATGTAATCGAGGCCAGGAGCTAGCATGCTGATGGCCAGGCGGGAGAGCGCATCCGCGACCACATTGTCCTTGCCTGCCCTGTGCTGGATGTCTGTCGTGAATTTGGACACATAGGACAGGTGGCACTGTTGCCTGACCGACCACGAGTCCTTGGCCATAGCCAGTGCTTGGGTGAGGGGCTTGTGATCAGTAAAAACGGTGAAAGTTCTGCCCTCCAAGAAGTATCGGAAGTGGCGGATGACCAGGTACAGCGCCAGGAGTTCGCGGTCGAAAGCACTGTATTTAAGTTCCGGTGGCCGCAACTGCTTACTGATAAAGGCCAGCCTAGCCACTGTTCCAGTACTCTCCTGACCGCCATGGTGGAAGCATCGACTGAGAGCGCCATTTGTGCTTCTGGGAGCTGGTGCACCAACAAAGTCACCCCTGCGAGGGCCTGTTTCATTGCAGTGAAGGCCTCGTCTGCCTCCTCTGACCGGGCCAGGGTCTTCTCTTTCGTCGTGATCAGCGCAAAAAGAGGGCACATGATGTGGATGGCGTTGGGGATGAATCTTTGGTAAAAATTTACCATTCCCACGAATTCCTGCATGCCCTTGAGTGACGATAGTTTGGGAAAACGCTGGATGGCTGCCACTTTCTCCGGTGCCGGAGCTGCCCCAGACAATGAGATGGTGTGCCCAGGAACTGCAATGTCTGTTTCCCAAACTGGCATTTGGCCTTGTGACCGTGAGACAGAATTCTGCCAGCTGGGTGAACAGGGTACAGAGATAGGCCTTGTGGCTGCAGTTGGCTACCAGGATGTCAACTAGGTAGATAAAGACAAAGTCCAAATCCCTACCCACTGCATCCATGAGGCGCTGGAACGACTGGGCCATGTTCTTCAACCCGAACGGCATCTGGATGAATTCAAATAAGCTGAAAGAGGTGATAATGGCGGTCTTTCCAATGTCATCGGGGTGAACTGGGATCTGGTGGTATCCGCGCACCAGATTGACTTTTGAAAAGAACCGCGTGCCGTGGAGGTTGGTCGCGAAGTCCTGGATATGGGGAACCGGGTACCTCTCTGGAGTTATGGCATCGTTTAGCTGCCTATAGTCTCCGCAGGGCCTCCAACCCCCTGATGACTTTGAGACCATGTGCAGTGGCACCGCCCAAGCACTATCCGACCGCCGAACTATGCCCAGCTCCTGGAGCCTGGAGAATTCCTCCTTTGCCTGTTTTAGCTTCTCTGGTGGCAGCCTCCTACCTCTAGCATGCAGTGGGAGGCCTTGCATGGAGATGTGATGGAAAACTCCATGGCAGGGGTGAAGACATCAAAGTGTGGCTCCAGGATGGCAGGGAACTCACTGAGGATCTCGGCAAAATCGTCTGTGGCGGTGGCTACCGTGGCGATTTTGGGTCTCTCATTGTCTGCTGTGCCCAGGTGCTCTGAGCGAAAGGTGCTGGCGTTGAGCAGCCTCCTGCCCCTCATGGCAACCAGCAGACAGTGAGCCCTTAGGAAATCAGCCCCTAACAGTGCGGTGCCCACCGAGGCTAGGACAAACTTCCAAGTGAACCTTTCATCCCAGATCTGTATCTGTGCCCTATGGGTGCCATAGGTCTTGATTGCGGAACCATTGGCAGCCCGCAGGGATGGACCAGGGGTCCGGGTGCGAGTTTCCAGCGCTTTAGGGGGGAGGGTGCTCAGCTCGGCCCCTGTGTCCACCAGGAACCGGCAGCCAATGGACTTGTCAGTGATGTAAAGGAGGCTGTTCACATGGCTAACCGTCGCAGCCATCAACGGCGGTTGGCCTGGCTATTTCCTTGGAAGTCGCAGGGCTGGCAGCACTTACGGGCTTTCACTCCCCAATGCTGGTGATAAAAGCATCATGTTGACTGGGATTCCTCCGGCTTGTGCTTGGGGGTATCCTGCAGACAGCAGGACCCCAGCTTGGAGACTTGGTTAAGGGGTGCCTTGTTCTCCTGTTTTGCATGCCAGAGGGCATCTGCCCAGGGTGCGGCCTTGCAGGGGTCAGAAAAGTCCTCTTCGGACAGATGGAGCCGTATATCTTCTGGCATCTGTTCAAGGAATATCTGGCAGAAGAGGAAACACAGTTCACGATCCTCCACCAGGGCCAGCATTTCGTCCATGAGGGCTGAGATCCCCTAACCCATCCAGGTGTAAGAGCCTGGAAGCACACTGCTGGGATGTGAGGCCAAACTTCCCCAGGAGTAGATTTTTGAGGGCGGTATACTTGCCCACTGCTGGTGGTCGGTGAATGATGTCGTCCACCCTCGCTGTCATGTCCTGGTCCAGCGTGGTAAAATTTTGTGGTGTCGGCTAAGATGCTGCGGAGGTGGAATTGTGCCTCCGCCTCCGCCTGCCCGAACCACGTCCGTGGGTGATGGGGCCAGAAAAGGGGAAGTTTGAGGGCTACTGCGTTCACCTCGGCTGCATCCATCGTGGGTCCAGATAGCCGTCTGGGCCCGTTGGGGTCACCACTGTGGTGCTTGCAGGAGCTGAAGGAAATCACTGCTGCCACACCGAAGGTCATTTTTATTCAAATTCAGCGCGCCCCTATAAGGGCAGCATGAGCTCAGTCACCTGGTGCATTGTGACATCATAATCACTGCCCAGGGTGGGCGCTGGAAGGGATGCTGGAGTCAGAGAGAAACCTCTGATGACGCCATTTCCCCATGGCTGCCCCGCCACGTGGTGATACAAGCAAGGCCGGTTCGCCATGAGGATGTGCGCTGCCACAAAAGGATTGGTTTATGGGGTTTTTTTACTTTTGACCTAATAATACTTAAATCATACTTAAAAAGAAAGTTAGGATGAATTTTAGATTAACTGAACTGTCAATTTGAATATTTAAAAAGATTTATTACTAATATGTATATAAAACTGCAATAGACTATGCAGAAAATAATCTAAATTACAATGTGAAAGAGATTTAAATATACAAATTCAAGAAGTATGGTCAAAACTATGTTATGAAAGTGTAACCAACACAATTATTGTCAGATATAAAATGGTACAATTTAATTTTTTACATCAATTATATTATACTTCACATAAATTACAGACTTATTTCAAATTGCTCTGATCAATGTTTTAGATGTAATAAAGAGGTAGCTACCTTTTTACATGCAGTATGGCAATGTGAAAAAGTAGAAAAATCTTGGGAAGATATTAGTATTTTACTGGGACAAATTATGAAGATTCCAAAAGACCCAAAAATATTTTTGTAGCGGATATTCATGATTTGAAGTTAGATATTTATTCAGAGGAAGTTTTTAATTGTAGCAATAGCAGTAGCAAAGAAATGTATGGCTGTAACGTGGAAACTAGACAATAATGTGGGGTTGAATAGATAGCAAATGGAATTACAAAACTGTATATCATTAGAGAAAATAATGCATTATTTACGGAATCAACCAGAAAATTTTTATAAGATTTGGAAGACTTGTATGGATTTTATTGCTAAGAGTTAATCTATGGCAGGGGTTCCCAACCTTTTTGTTCCCATGTACCCCTAAAAATTAAGGATTAAAAAAACAGAACATTGTGCAATCTGACTGCAGATTACAACACCATGTATTGTTCAGTAGTGGTTATTCTCTCAGACCCAATGTACCCCCTGAAAAGTGGAAATGGACCACTGAGGGTACATGTACCCCAGGTTGGGAACCCCTGATCTATGGTGCTCCCACTCCAACTCACCCTAGTTAATTTAAGGTCTAAGATTATGTTTGTAAATTTGAAATTGAATTAGTCAGTGAAGGATATATGATTAATTCAGACAGGCTTTTCCTTCTTTTTCACTCTTTTGGGGAGGGAGGGAGGAGGGTAGGGGAGAGAAAATATAAAATTATGTATTCTTTTTGCATTTTTTTTATTCTGCACGATTATGGATAAGTACTGTATTTGTTATTGATGCAAATAAAAAATAAAATCTTCAAAAAAAAGGACATCTACAAGAGGCAATGTTTTAAGAAATCTGCCTCTATCCTCAAGGACCCCCACCACCCAGACCATGCCCCCTTCACTCTGCTACCATCAGGAAAAAGGTACAGGAGTCTAAAGATGAGCACTGAACGGCACAAGGTCAGCTTCTTCCCCGCTGCCATCAGATTCCTGAATGATCAATGAACCGAAGACATTGCCTTACTTTAACTTACTGTGCACTATTTTTATTCGTTGTTGTAAGGTGGTTTACATGAATGTTTGCTCCGTGATGTTGCTGCAAAACAACGAATTTCATGACTCGTTCATGACAATAAATTCTGATTCTGATTTTAACTTACTGTGAAATACAAAAACTTGCAGATGCAAATGGTCAGTCAGTATTTTGAATCAGGTCCTCTTGCCAAGAGTAAAGTAGGAAGAGAAGATACCAGTAATATCAAAGGGTGAAAGTTAGGGAAGGGCAAGAGGTGGCAGGCTATTGGATAGACAGAAAATGTGGAGATACAGGTCACAGATGAAATCACTGAGAGTGGGTCCTCATCCATTGCCAGGGTGAAGCCAAGTATAATCTTGAGGACCATCTGGTCATCCTAGAAACCCTTAAACCCAATGGCATGAAGATCGATTTTTCTAATTTTATGTTACACCTATTGCTATCTTGTTCTACTGTTTCCATCTCTTCTTCGAGTACTCTAGTTTCACTTTTCTGTCTAACTTTCCCTCCTCCCCAGTGGATCTCTCCCTCCACCCGTCTCTCCACATCTCCTACCTTCTGTCCAATTACCAATCACATCTTAACCTTTCCCACCTCTGGATATTGCTTGTATCTCCCCTTCCCGTTTTAGTCTCAATGAAATGTCCCAACCTGAAAGTTGACTGACCCATTTCTGCCAATGGATGCTGCCTAAACCACTGAATTGTGTGCTCTGATTGACGAAGCCTTGCTCATGAGATGGCAGTATTGTAATTAGATCCCATAGTAATTTCAGTGGCTCAAACTGGCCAACTCTTCAAGCTAGAAAGGACAGAGAGAAATAGCAAGATTGCAGCTCCATTTAAAAATGGTCAAATATAATTTGGGTAAATACAGGTAATCTTAAAGTTCAAACTGCAACAAAAAATAGGCCGGACAGACAGCAAAGAAAGCAGATCCAATAATGAATGCTGTGTTTTTCATCGAATGGAAAAGCAGATCTCACACACAAAACCCTCAAAGTGAACACAACTTTTCCCTCCCTCTTAATTACTGATAACGACTGCTCTTTCAGTAACAGACAACCCCTTTTATTTTTAAAGGATTTGGACATTTTGCCTGAGCTCAGCCATGCAGGGAGCATACAAGTCAAAATGCCGCTTAGTTGACAAAGTTTCAACATCTGAATAGCCTATGTGTGCTGTTTTTCAGATCAGTCTCTGGATCTTCATATGTTATGAGTTGAAGTAGTCAGAAAAACTTTATAACAAGGCATATGTTTATCTACACTGAGTACACAAGGTGCTCTCCTATATTTATCTTGATGAGAACAAACATAAGAGGGGTAATGCTGTGCCATTCACAATCTGACACCTTGGTTATCCTGTTGCCTACAATTGTCCTAATTTCAAATCCAGTCCTAGCTTGAACATAACCACTCTCATTAGATAAAATGGACCAGCCAAATTATTTGGGCTAAAGGCTGACAAGTCCTCTTGACTAGACTTCCAGTATCTTGGGTCCCAAAGGAAATAGCAACAGAGGTAACAGATCATTTGGGTGTAATTTACTAAAACTCTCTGGATTTTTGAAAGGCCACAAAAGATTGGAAAAGCCACATTCAAGAAATGAGAGAAGGAGAAAGCAGAGAAATACAGGCCATTTATCCTAATAATAGTCATTGGGAAAATGTTGGATTCCATTATTAAGAACATAGAATATAGTACAACAGAGTACATCTTTCAGACCACGATGTTGTGCCGACCTATGGAAACCTACGCCACAGCAATCTAATTTTTAGCTTCCTCACACACATAACTCTCCAATTTTCTTACATCCCTGTGTCTATTAGTCTTTTAAATGTTGCTATTGTACCAGCTTTCACCACCACCCCCTTATATATTTTTAAAATTATATAATTTCATTCTAGAGAAGGGTCATCTGGTTGATTTCTGAGATGAAGAGGCTGACAAATGAAGAGAGGTTCAGTAGGTTAGGTTAGTATTTTATAAGAATGAAGTGATCTGATGGAAACATCCATGAGTCTAAGGGGAAATTATAGGATAGATGCTGAGAAGATGATTTCCATAGCAGGGATATCGAGAATTAGGACCATAGATTTGAACAAGGGTTCTCTCATTTAAGATGGAGATGAGTAGTAACTTGTTCTCTCAGAGAGTTGTGAGTCTTTAGAATTCTCCACCCCAAGATCTCTGGAGCAGAGTCATTGAATATATTCAACATTGAACTAGAAGGAAATTATTGGGTATGAGGAGAATTATGGCAGGAACTGCATCATCTAATTGGTCTGCTACTTTATATGCAGTATAAAAATGCACAGTGGATACCATAACTTCCTGATCCCTACCTGAGACACAAATCTGTAGAGGTCACAAGCTGGAGGAAAATGTAGAATGAACAAAAAGCCACAAATGTCCCTTTAAGTTTGATGGGACAACTTCTCAGTCACCTTGTGGCAATTGTGTGTTGTCACAGTAACTACTCTGATGTCAAAATAGGATATGCATGACATCATATGCCATGTAACAGTTTTCTTTGTATCAAATTCTTTGGCTTGGCTTCGCGGACGAAGATTTATGGAGGGGGTAAAAAGTCCACGTCAGCTGCAGGCTCGTTTGTGGCTGACAAGTCCGATGCGGGACAGGCAGACACGATTGCAGCGGTTGCAGGGGAAAATTGGTTGGTTGGGGTTGGGTGTTGGGTTTTTCCTCCTTTGCCTTTTGTCAGTGAGGTGGGCTCTGCGGTCTTCTTCAAAGGAGGTTGCTGCCCGCCAAACTGTGAGGCGCCAAGATGCACGGTTTGAGGCGTTATCAGCCCACTGGCGGTGGTCAATGTGGCAGGCACCAAGAGATTTCTTTAGGCAGTCCTTGTACCTTTTCTTTGGTGCACCTCTGTCACGGTGGCCAGTGGAGAGCTCGCCATATAACACGATCTTGGGATCAAATACCACAGCAACAAATGTACCAAACTTTGACTTCCCAGGGTAAAGGGCAAAAAATTACATTGAATGTAGTGCAGAAACAGCAGCTTCAACTCAACTTGCTCCAATCCCACAACCCTGTGCTTTACCCCTTCTCTTAATCAACCTCCCCTTGCATGCTTCTATGATTCATTTGTGTGGCAGCACATTTCACATTTGACTCACTCTTTCTGTCGAGTGTTTCTCCCAAATTCCCCACTGGATTTATTGGTGATACTGCAACTTCTCCAAACATTTCTTCTGGTTCTGTCTACAACTAGATATTTCATTCCCACATGGATCCATAGCAACCTCTTACATCCTTCCAACATTTCTCACCATAGAAGAACCCAGCTCACCCTTTCCTCCTGGTTACAAGCACAAGGAGAAATAAGATCACAGGTGGAGGTCTGATCATGAAATGTTAAAGTTAGTGGTTTGCTTGTAATTTGGTGTGAATGAACACCAAAAAACAAACTGCAGGAGGAACTCAGTGTGCCTGGAAACATCTGTGAAGGCAGAAGGATGGCGCACAATACAGGTTGAGACATTCCATCAGGACAGGCAGGATAACATAACTGTCCACATAAGATTCCACCACACAAGTGTCTGGCTATGTACGTCCACCATATTCCCAATATCTTGTCAGGGTATGGTTGTTATTATCAACTAGAGGTTTACTGGACCATTCATACAAATACTGGGGCTACAAAAGTAGGACAAAGATTATGATTATGAGTGATTCACCTCATTTATCGAATCTCTTTCTTTTTTCTTCTCTTCCTTCTTGGGTAGGGTCAAGGATGACTTGCCCCAACTCCAATTCTGAATAGTAGAAGTTGCCTGAAGGATGACCATTACACACTAGCTAGCACAGGTCAGTAACAAGGAGGGCCAAAAAGACTGGCAATCAGATGCTGCTGAATGGACAAGGCCCACACAAATGCATGCCCATCATCCCTACAAGGCAGAATTAGCATGATGGAATACTCTGCACCTGCCTGGAAGAATGCAACTCCAACAATGCTTCAGTACTTGATACCATCCATGACAGAGCTGCCTATTTGCTGCCAATTTGATTGTGGCCTAATCCACCACTGTAACCATTCTTTCACTCCACATTCACATACATTTGTTACAGTACATATAATTTTTTTTCATGTTCATGTTATTTATTCTACTTAAACTCTGCATGTATGTATACCCCATACATATATTGTATGTCCAATCTTTACATAGTGTTTTTGTAGTTAGGGGTCCTCTTGGAAAGAGTGATCACAGTATGATTGAATTTATCATACAAATAGAGGGTACAATAGTTTGGTCTAAAACTAGTGCATTATGCCTAAACAAGGGGTTAAGGGATGAGTTGGCCAGGGTTGACTGGGAATGCAGGCTATATGGAGGGATGGTTGAGGAACAATGGAAGACTTTCAAAGAGATTTTTCACAGTGCTCAACAAAATATATTCCAGTTAAAAGCAAGGACAGTAAGGGTGGGGGCAGCTAACCCTGGATAAAGAAAGATAGCAGACTAAGAACTCATGTGTACAAAGTCACCAAGGAAACTAGAAGATTGGGAAAACTTTAAAAAGGACAAAGAATCACAAAATATAAAAGCATACAGTATGTTTTTATAATTCTATAAAGTACAAAAGGGTGGCTAAAATGAAAGATGGTTCCTTGGAAAAAGAGAAGGGGGAATTGATATTGGGTAATAAGGAAAATGCTGAGGCTTTGAATGAGTATTTGTGATGGCCTTCACGGTTGAGGATACATCTACCATGCCAAGGACAGATGTTATGGATGTGAGGACCTGGATATAATCACTAAAGAGGGCCTACTGAGAAAAAGTTTGACAAACTTTCTGGAGTTTTTTGAGGATATAACGAGGGGATCAGATGGATGTTGTTTTCTAGAAGGTGGTCGATAAATTGCTGCATAAAGACATACTTAAGATAAGGATGCATGGAATTGGGGGTGATGTACTAGCATGGATAGAGAATTGGTAACCAATAGAAAGCAGAGATTTTGGGTGCATGGGTGTTTATCTGGTTAGCAATCAGTTGTGAGTAGAATACCACAGGGGTCATGCTGTTCACAATATACATTAATGATCTGAATGAGGGGAGAGAGTGTAGTCCATCTAAGTTTGCTGTTGACACTAAATTGAGTAGAAAAGCAAATTGTGTAGAGGATACAGACAGTTTGCAGAGAGATATAGGAAGGTTGTGAGTGAGCAAGAGACTGGTAGATGGAGTGCAATGACCTCTGATCTACTTCTCTACAGCAATCAAACCACACTGTGATGCAGCCGGCCAGGACATTCTCGATAGAGCTCCTGTAGAAGGTTGACCTAATGGTGGCTGGTAGCCCTGCCTGCTTCAATCTTCTCGGGAGATGCAGTCGCTGTTGCACCTTCCTGACAAGTGAGGAGGTGTTTTGTGTCCACGATAGGTCACTTGTTAGGTGTACTGTGAGGAATCTGGTGCTCTCTACCTTCTCCACTACTGAATTATTAATGTGTCATGGAGGATGATCATTCCTGGTCCTCCTGTAAGTCTATGATCATCTCCTTCGATTTAACCAATTGAGACTCAGGTTTTAATTCTCACTGTATCACGAGATTTTTCACCTCTTCTCTGTCGGGCAACTCATCATTGTTGCTGATGAGGCCAATTACTGTTGTGTTATCTGCAAGCTTGATGACACTGTTGGAGCTGGATCTGGCATTGCAGCTGAGGGTCAGTAGTGTGAACAGGAGCGAGCTGTGTTCATAGCCCTCAGGTGCACCAGTGCTCAGTGTGATGGTGCTCGCCGTTTTGCTACTGACTCAGACAGACAGTCCTCTTCAATCCCACAACCCTGTGACATTATAAAGTCTAGAGTCCAGTTACAGAGATGGGTGTTGAGTCTCAGTGAAGACAGCTCTCCCACCAGCGTCTGGGGAACGATCATATTAAACGTCAAGATGAACAGCAGCCTGGTTCTCCAGGTGGGTCAGGACAGCATGGAGTAATGATCATTCTCCAGGTGGGTCAGGACAGCATGGAGTAATGGTCATTCTCCAGGTGGGTCAGGACAGCGTGGAGTTATGGTCATTCTCCAGGTGGGTCAGGACAACATGGAGTAATGGTCATTCTCCAGGTGGGTCAGGACAGCGTCGAGTAATGGTCTTTCTCCAGGTGGGTCAGGACAGCGTGGAGTAATGGTCGTTCTCCCGATTGGTCAGGTCAGCGTGGAGTAATGGTCTTTCTCCAGGTGGGTCAGGACAGTGTGGAGTAATGGTCGTTCTCCAGATTGGTCAGGACAGAGTGGAGTAATGTGTATGTCCTGCCTTGGTTTTATTTACCAAACATATTTAACTGCTTATTTTTCAATAGCCCTAATGGAAAATACACTCGTAGGGACATTAGCTGAGTTTGACTTAGACATCTCAAAAGCATACCATGCTCTCTATACACCTGGCTTTCCACCTTCATGGATTTATAGACACCAAGATCACTCATTTCTTAAATATTCCCAAAGTTCCTACTATTGCTGGTGTATGTCTTAATCTTATTAGTCCTCCTAATACTCATCACCTCACAGTTGCTTTGGGATCTCGCTCTGCTCAGCAATGACACAGGTTTTTGAAAGTTTGGGCTGCTTCAATTTCCAATGGCCTGCGGTTCCATGAAGCCAGTGTGGACATGGTAAAAGTATTTCTACACCTGATGTCCTTAAAGGAGAGCATTATTGCATTGGAAGCAATTAATGGATGGTTTAATTGATACCTAGAACATGGAAAAGTTGGACAGGCGACAATTGAGGAGCAACTGATTAAAACATACAAGATCACGAGGGGCTTCTGTAGGATGAATCTGGAGAGGATGTTCTCTCTTGTGGGAGAAACTAGGATAGAGAGTCACTGTTTAAAAGTACAGGGTGACCCATTGAAGATGGAGATGAGATGCCATGAGACTATGGAATTCTCTTCTTTAAAGTGTAGAGGAAGCAGGTTCTGTGGATATTTTCATGTCAACTGGAAGTGAATAGATTCTTGATAACCAAGGCAGTGACAGGTTACCATGGGGAGATGGGAATGTAGAGTTGAGGTGACAATTAAGCAACCAGAATCATATAAAATGACAAAGCAGACGAGTGGTTGATTGGTCCTAATTCATACGATTATATGGCCTTCTCAGTTGGAAATCCTTTGTTGTAATTATGTTATTAACTTGCATGAACAGGCTTAATAAATTATTTCCAAGGTTAAATGCTGTACGATTGTACATTATAGGATTCCTTTTGGATGATTAATTTTGAATCCCTGAACAGCCAGTTGTTTTAGATAGAAAGCTGGATATCTTTCACAACCAATTCTGAGGAAGTCCAGTTCAGCTTTTCCCATCGGGGAACTCCAGCCCTCTCCGGAAAAGTTAAAAAAAGACAGTGAAACAACAAAGGAAAAAACACAAAAACCAAAATAAAGTGAAAGTAAAGGTGTGGAGAAAATGGCAGCGAAGAAAGAAAAGCCAAAAGCAACGGGAAGAAGAGAAGAAAAGACGTCGGAAGAAGAAGGTGAAGGCCTTAACTGTGCGAGGAGGCCCGCCGTGGACAGAGAAGCCCGCTTCCTAAAGACAGTTGAAGCCCCGAACTCGGGACTACAAAAATGGCTCATGGAGCCAAACAAAAGTGCACAACCGCGCAAGACAAAAATAGCACTGACGGGAGGGGGGACCAGCTGAGGAGTCGATCTCCACAGCTGAAATTGACAACCACAACAAAGCAGCAAGAGGAAAACATAGAAAATAACAAGAACAAGAAGAGAGTTAAAAGAAATCAAAGAAACAACAGATGACCAACCCAGAGGAAGAAGACCAGCATCAAGACACTTCTAGTAAAAATAAGAAGACCAAAAATACCCAACAAAATAAAACAAACAAACCAACAAGAAAACCAGAAGAGACAGAGGTAAAGGACATAGATCCTGGAGTGGACTCATAAGAAGATGAGGAAGAACACAGAGAAATGGAAGATGAAGGGAAGGGCAAGTACATGGATATATTTTTTTTAAAGAATATATGGAATTAGTAAAAGAATGGCAATCACAAGAATTCAGTGAAATAAAAAGAAGAGTAAAAAGTACAGAAGAAAAAATGAATAGATTAGAGATGATCATGTCAGATATAGGAAAAAGAGTGGACAAGGTGGAAGAACGAGAAACAGCCATAGAAATGGAAGTAGAGGACTTAAAAAAGAAATTAGAAGAATCTGATAAAAAAGTTAAAGAGACACAAGAGCTGTTAGCTCAGAAGATAGATATAATGGAAAATTATAATAGAAGAAACAATATAAAGATAGTGGGCCTTAAGGAAGATGAAGAAGGCAAGAATATGAGAGAATTTATAAAAGAATGGATCCCCAGGGTCCTAGGAAGACCAGAATTACAGGAAGAAATGGAAATAGAAAGGGCACACAGAACATTAGCCCCTAAACCACAACCACAACAAAATCCAAGATCCATTCTAGTAAAATTCCTAAGATATACAACAAGAGAAAATATATTGGAGAAAGCAATGAGGAAAATAAGCGAAGACAAAAAAACCACTGGAATACAAAGGTCAAAAATTTTTTTTCTATCCAGATATTAGTTTTGAACTCCTGAAGAAGAGGAAGGAGTTTAATACAACAAAAACGATCCAATGGAAAAAAGGATATAAATTTATGCTAAAGTATCCAGCTGTACTTAAAATAGTTATTTCAGGGCAGCAAAACAGACTATTCTTGGATCCGGAGGTAGCATGAAAATTTGCAGAACAACTACAAAACAGACAGAGAAATGAAGATATGTAACGAGAACAAAAATGACCACAAATTATATGTATGTGTGTATGTATATATATAAAAAAATAGAGTATAGGTAAGAACTAAGAAGGGAAAGAAAGGGAAGAAAGGAAGTATGGGGGGAATTAAGAGAGTGACCTTTGTTATATATGAAGATTTAAATCTTTTCTGGGAGGGCTGGATGGGGAAGAACTACGGTCACTGCGAAATCAGTTGACGCTTGATAGTGAATTCACAAATCCAAATGGAGAGGGGAGATGTGGTTGCCCGACAAGGGACAAAGGGCAACTCAGGAAGGGGAGGGGATAGTGGGGTTAAAGGAATTTTGGATAGGAGAATAATGGAAATATTTTATGTTTTAGAAATGTTGTCTTATAATGTGTTCAAAAAAAGAAAGCAGAAATGGATAAGAAGGAAAGGTGATGATGAGGAAACAGAAAGATAAACAAAGTATGAAATGGCTATGTTGATCTATATGATTTTAAATATTAATGGAATACATAACCAAATCAAAAGGAAGAAACTGCTAAATTTACTGAAAAAAGAAAAAAATGATATAGCATTCGTACAAGAAACACACTTAACTGAAGTGGAACACAAGAAATTAAAGAGAGATTGGATAGGACATGTAACAGCAGCGTCATATAATTCAAAAGCTAGAGGAGTAGCTATATTAATCAGTAAAAATGTACCAATCAAAATAGAAGAGGAAATAATAGATCCAGCAGGGAGATATGTAATGATAAAATGTCAGATATATTCAGAGTTATGGAATTTACTCAATGTATATTCACCTAACGAAAAAGATCAAAAATTTATGCAAGATATCTTTTTGAAGATAGCAGACACGCAAGGGAACATACTAATAGGAGGGGGTTTCAACCTTAATTTGGATTCAAACATGGATAAAACTGGGGAAAAAATTAACAGAAATAACAAAGTAACCAAATTTATAATTAAATCGATGCAAGAAATGCAATTTTTGGATATATGGAGGAAACAACACCCAAAGGAAAGGGAATTTTCATATTATTCGGGTAAACATAAAACATACTCAAGAATAGACCTATTCCTGTTATCAGCTCGCATGCAAGAGAGAGTTAGTTAAACGGAATATAAAGCTAGACTATTATCGGACAATTCACCCCTGTCATTGACAATAGAGTTAGAGGACATCCCATCAAGAATGTATAGATGGAGATTAAACTCCATGCTACTTAAAAGGCAGGATTTTAGAGAATTAATTGAACGACAAATTAAAATATACTTTGAAATAAATACGGAATCAATGAAAGATAAGTTTATACTATGGGATGCAATAAAAGCATTCATCAGAGGGCAAATAATAAGTTATGTAAGCAAGATGAAGAAGGACTACAATCAGGAAACAGAGCAGTTGGAAAGGGAAATAGCAAATATAGAAAAAGAATTAGCAATGAAGGAATACATAACTAAAAGAAGAGAATTGGCAGATAAAAAAATAAAATATGAAGCACTACAAACATATAAGGTGGAGAAGAACATAATGAGGACAAAACAGAAATATTATGAACTAAGAAAAAACGCACAAAATTCTAGCATGGCAGCTTAAGACAGAACAAACTAAGAGAATGGTATTGCCATTAAGGAAAAAAGACAAGCAAATCACATATAATCCAACGGAGATTAATGAAAACTTCAGAGAATTCTACGAACGATTATATCAAACTGAAAACTAAGGGAAAGAAGACAAAATAGATGAATTTCTAACTAAAATTTAACTACCGAAATTACAAACAGAGGAACAAAATAAATTAACAAAACCATTTGAAATAGAAGAAATATGGGAGATAATAAAAAAACTACCAAATATTAAAACACCAGGAGAGGATGGATTCCCAATAGAATTCTATAAAACATTTAAAGATTTATTAATTCCTCCCCTTCTGGAAGTAATCAACCAGATTGATAAAACACAAAGCTTACCAGATTGATGCAAAACAGCAATAATTACAGTAATACCAAAGATAGGGAAAGATCCACTTGCACTAGCGTCATATAGACCAATATCTTTACTTAACACAGATTATAAGATAATAGCTAAACTATTAGCAAACAGATTAGCCGACTATGTACCAAAAATAGTAAATCTAGACCAAACTGGATTTATTTAAAAAATACGAACAACAGACAATATCTGTAAATTTATTAATTTAATTCATGCAGTAGAAGGAAATAAAGCTCCAACAGTAGCAGTTGCTTTAGACGCAGAGAAGGCCTTTGACAGAGTAGAATGGAATTATTTATTCAAAGTACTACAAAAATTCAGCTTACCAGAGAAATATATTAATTGGATTAAAGCATTATATAAGGGGCCATTGGCGAAAGTGACAGTAAATGGATATATATCAAAACAATTTAACTTAAGCAGATCAACAAGGCAGGGATGCCCACTATCTCCCTTATTGTTCGCGTTAGCCATAGAACCACTAGCAGAACTGATAAGAACAGAAAATAAAATAAAATGGATAAAAATAAAAGACAAGGAATATAATATCAGTCTATTTGCAGATGACGTTATAGTATACTTAGCAGAACCAGAAATATCAATAAAAGAATTACATTGGAAATTGAAGGAATATGGAGAAGTGTCGGGGTACAAGATTAACACAAATAAAAGTGAAGCAATGCCAATGAATAATGCGGATTTCTCAAAATTTAAGAAAGAATCACCATTCAGATGGCAAATGCAAGCAATAAGATACCTAGGTATAGAAATAAATAAAAACCTCGGCCATCTATATAAACTCAATTATTATCCACTAATGAAAAAATTACAAGACGACTTAGAGCATTGGAAAGACTTACCACTAACACTGATAGGAAGGATAAACTGTATTAAAATGAACATTTTCCCAAGGATACAATACCTATTGCAGACATTACCAATACGCTTAACAGAGAAATTCTTCAAGGAGTTACAGAAAATAATAAGGAAATTTTTATGGAAAGGGGGAAACCGAAGATAGCACTAGATAAATTAACAGAATGGTATAAACAAGGAGGCTTACAACTACCAAACTTTAAAAATTATTATAGAGCCGCACAATTAAGATACCTATCAGATTTTTATCAAACAAGGGAAAAGCCAGATTGGACTAGATTAGAACTAGATAAAATAGGGGAGAAGATACCTGAACATATATTATATAAATGGGATGAAAAATTGGTATAACGTAGGAATTCTCCAGTATTTCATTATCTGCTCAACATTTGCAAGAAGATTCATGTAGAAAGGAATAAAACAAATTACCAACTACCAAAACTAATACTGACGCAAAATCAGCTAATCCCTTTTACAATAGATAACCTTTCCTTTAGAGAATGGGAGAAAAAAGGGATCAAAAGAATAGAAAATTGTTTTTCAGGAAATAAATTATTATCATTTGAACAAATGAAGGATAAATATAATATAACTCACGATACTGTGTTGGCATACTACCAACTGAAATCCTACTTGAAGGACAAATTGGGAGGCAGTATGAGATTACCAGAGGGAAGTAATTTTGAATATGTGATTACAGACACAATGATAATCAAAAAATTTGTAAAAAACATGTATATTAAACTACAAGAAAAGGAGAATGAGGTAACAAATGGTAAAACTAAACAAAAATGGGAACAAGATCTAAACATAAAGATAAAGAATGAAACATGGGAGAAGTTATGCTCAGGAACTATGAGAAATACAATAAACACGAGGTTACGTATGATACAATATAACTGGATACACAGGCTATACATTACACCTCAAAAGTTAAATAAATGGGACCCAACAGTATCTGACAGATGTTTTCGCTGTAAAAAGGAAATGGGAACAACAATTCATGCAATTTGGACATGTGAGAAAGTGAAAAAATTTTGGGAAGATCTAAACCAGATATTAAATAAAATCACAAAAAGCAATATACCAAAAAAAACCAGAGATCTTCCTCCTAAGTAACATAAAAACAAAGAATTTGGACTCGATTTGGATGGAGCACAAAAAAGATTTGTTATGATAGCCCTAGCTGTAGCAAAAAAATGTATTATGTCAACCTGGAAATTAGAAGATAACTTGAGAATACAACAATGGTATATAGAAATGAATAAATGTATTCCATTAGAAAAAATAACCTATAATTTAAGAAATAACATTACAATATTTGAACAAATATGGGAGCCATACATGAAACACAACAGAGAAAACCTACCGTGGACATCTACCACCTAAAATGACAGAAGGAGAAGAGAATGAAAAGAACTGACTCAGTGGAATTTCTTGTTTATTTTTATTGAGTGACAACATTGTTTGACGGGTTTAATGTATCTTATATTCTGAACTTTAAATAAATGGGAGGGGAGGTGAGGGAGGGGAGGAGGGAAGGGGGGAGAAAACGACACTGTATATATTTAAGAAGGAAAATGTATGTATCTTGATCAATATGGTTTATAGTGTGAAAAATAAAAAAAAAATTTTTTAAAAGTATCACTTCCTAATTCACAAATCTCTGAACATGAATAATGAACTTGGACCTGATATGGACTGCTTGAAATCAAAACACACAATGAGGAAATAATTTCATGTGATATTGTGGAATGATTAGTTCTACTTAATTAACTCTTATCAGATAAGCAAGATGTGCACAATTATTCTCATAATTATTTCCAATCCAATTTGGTCTCATCTTTCCAAAATGCCAACCCTATTGATTCTCCCTTCTTACTTTTCACCAGGTTATTAAAATAATTCACTCACGCTGAATTGCTCATCCAGTCAACCTGTTGATCATCATTAGTTGGTAAAGAGTCCTTCTACTGACAAAATGCTTGGAGCCTGGCTTTGTCATAATAAACACCTGGCTTCATCAGAGAAGCAGGATGTCACAGCAATGCATTCAAACCAAGAGCTGATACTTACTAGACTCTGTCAATATCCATTCAAGGGAAAACACTGATATCCACATTACCGGCATCATGAAGAGGACTGACCACCACCTAATATTCTCCATGATTTCCATCAATCTGGCTCAAAACACCAACTCTGCAGATGCATTGCCGGTAGATCAATTTTGAAGCCCTTAAAAACTACAAAGTTAGCTCTTCCTTACCAACTATGCCTTGCTAAAAGGTTAAGTCCCTCCCATCTGGTGGGGACATTATTCTGGAGGATCATCTCCCTCTGGAATGCATCCAAGGACTTTATCCTTCATGCTCCTACTGTTGTGATGAGTACACAGATGACCTTAGTGTATCGGCTTCATAAGCTGAAATATACTCAAGGTTCACTTATTCCAAGAGTAAAATCATTGATTTGCCAGTTTCTTTTTGATTGTGATGCATGCCCTGTGAAGACACCATTCTTCCTCCTGAAGGTGCACCCATCACCCTGTTCTTTAAACTGCCCACCTCATATAAAGCCACAATATTAATGTCAAAGCTGTTTACAAGCTATGACAGGCCTGTCATTGTTGGCATTATCCATGAGGGTCCTTGTGGTCTGAGTCCTAAATTTCACATTATTGCTTTGTGTAACTTCTTTTAATGTGGACAATCAGAGCAAGATCTCGATCCTCTCGCTCTGGCATTTGTATTAATGCTAACACATCAGAGATCACAGTTACAGGATTTGTGGTTAAGTTTGCAGATGATACAAATATCAGTTGATGGGCAAGAAGTGAGGAGGAAATGGAGAGATTTAGATAGATTAGGAGAATTGGTAAAAAAGTTGCAAATGAAATACAATGTTAGAAAGTTAAAGGTCATGCACTTTTGTAGAAGAAATAAAAGCAAAGACTATTATTTGGATGGGGACAAAATTCAAACTTGGGAGGTACAAAGGGACACAGGAGTCCTCATTCAAGATATCCAAGATTAACCTCCAGGTTGAATTGGTGGTGAAGAAGGTGAATGCAACATTGGTATTCATATCTTGAGGAAAGGAGGTAAGAGCAGGGATGTGATGTTGAGGCACTGGTGAGACCTCACGGAGAATGTGGTAAAGTTTTGGGCTCCTTATTTAAGAAAGGATGTGCTGGCATTGCAGAGGGTTCAGAGAAGATTCACAATAATGATTCCTGGAAATAAAGGGATTAGCATATGAGGAACATTTGACAGCTCTTGGAGAGCACTGCTTAGAGTTCAGAAAAGGTGGGGGGACCCTCACAGAAGCATTTTGAATGTTGAATGGCCTGGACAGAGAAGATATGGCAAAGTTGTTTCCTACAGTACAGGAGACTAGGACAAGAGGGCACAATTTCTGGAATGAAGAATGTCCATTTAAGACAAGAGTTATGGAGGAATTACATTTTTTAAAATTTTACGAGTCCATGCTGCACAATTTACACCCAATTAACTTACACCTCTGGTACATTTGAAATGGTGGGAAGAAACCAGAGCCCCAGGGGAAACCCACATAGACACAGGGAGAACAAATAAACTCCTTATAGATAGCATGAGATTTGAACCCCAGTCCTAATCGCTAGTGCTGTAAAGGCATTGAGCTAACCACTATGCCAACCATGCCATGAGAGAGTGGTGAATCCCTGGAATTTGCCAACACAGGCATCTGTGGAAACTATGTTTTGGGTGTATTTAAGGCAGAGACTGATAGATATCTGAATAGTCAAGGTGTCAAAGGTTATGGAGAGAAGGCAGGGGAGTGGGGCTGAGTGGAAGAATGGATCAGCTCATGATGGAATGGCAGAGATGACTCGACTTGCCTAATGGCCTATTTCTGCTCCTATGACTTATGGTTTGACAACTATACTATATGCAGCAACTCCAGAGATGATGCCATAGCCTTGACCATCCATTCTGTCCTGACACACCAAGAGAATGATACCTCATACAACAGGCTGTTGTTCTTGAACTTCAGCTTTGTGTTCAACATATTCATACCTCAGAGGCTGGTGGATAAACTGTCTTCGCTGAGATGCAACATCTCTCTTTGCAACTGGAATCTAGACACCTTATTTGAAGGTATGGTAGGAGTAGCAGTTAGCACAATCCCTTTACAGCGCCAGCGATCGGGACCAGACACGGGTTCAATTCCCACGCTGTCTGTAAGAAGTTTGTACATCTCGTGTCTGCGTGGGTTTTCTATGGGGGCTCCGCTTTCCTCCTAAACCTACCGGGAGTGTAGATTAATGGGGTATAAATTGGGCGGCACAGACTTGTTGGGCTGAATTAGCCTGTTACAGTGCTGTATGGCTAAATTTAAAAATTTGAAAGACGACTGTCAGTTCAGATTGGTAGCAAAATCTCAAGTCCCATCATACTAAGCACTGGCTGACCAAACGTTTGTCAATGTTACAATAGCTGACCTAATCAGCAACAATGGACAAGAGAGGAGGTGGGGAGGCTTGTAAAATGGTGCTAGAACAACCTAAGTCTCAGCACATACAAGATGATTTTGGATTTCAAGAGGGTGAAAGATGACCATTCTCCATTACTCAATAGCTCAGATGCACAGAGAGCAGAAAGCACAAAGTTCATAGGCATACAACACCTCCTCAATAGTCAAGAGGTCAGATGTTGAGGAGGGCAAGACTACCGACCCATATCTTGACAAAATTTTACAGAAGCACAATCAAGTGTCCTGTGTGGTGTGGTAGCTGCAAAGCTTCAGATTGGAACAAGAGATCATCAAAATGGCTGAAATCACTGTGGTCTCCCTTTCCTTTATTGACATTTACCAGGAGCTTTGTTTAAATAGGACTCAAAGAATTATTAAGCACCCTTTCCATCCAGAACACAGTATCTTTGATCCACTATCATCAGGAAGGAGGTACATAAGCATCAAAATCAGGACTGCCGTGCTGGGAAATAAGTTCTTCTTTCAGGCTGTGAGATTGATGAACAGCATCCTGTAACTGAGTAAATCATCCCAAAATATTTATTTTTTATTGTAAATGATAACTTTGTTATCTGTGTGATTATCGAGATGGCAGAGGTCGACAGCATCGAGTCCACGCTGCTGAAGATCCAGCTGCGCTGGATGGGTCACGTCTCCAGAATGGAGGACCATCGCCTTCCCAAGATCGTGTTATATGGCGAGCTCTCCACTGGCCACCGTGACAGAGGTGCACCAAAGAAAAGGTACAAGGACTGCCTAAAGAAATCTCTTGGTGCCTGCCACATTGACCACCGCCAGTGGGCTGATAATGCCTCAAACCGTGCATCTTGGCGCCTCACAGTTTGGCGGGCAGCAACCTCCTTTGAAGAAGACCGCAGAGCCCACCTCACTGACAAAAGGCAAAGGAGGAAAAACCCAACACCCAACCCCAACCAACCAATTTTCCCCTGCAACCGCTGCAACCGTGTCTGCCTGTCCCGCATCGGACTTGTCAGCCACAAACGAGCCTGCAGCTGACGTGGACTTTTTACTCCCTCCATAAATCTTCGTCCGCGAAGCCAAGCCAAAGAAAAGAAGAAAAGATTATTGAGTACTGTGTGTACGCACTGTAGTCTGGAGAAACACTGTTTCATCTCGTTGTCTATGTACAGTCAGATGATAAATTTGAAAAGCATCAATAAACATTAAAAGATAACAAGTTGGGTTGGGGAGTAGAGGTGAAGGGAGTTAATCAAAGGATACCTGGGGAAGGAGAGTAGGCTGTGAGCTGGGTGAAACACAAAAAGTCTGCAGACACTGAAATCCTGGAGGAACTCAGCCAATCTTGCAGTGTCCATAGGAGGCAGAGAAATATTGCTGATGTTTTGGGTCTGCGCCTTGCTTCAAGGTCTAAGCAAATAAGCAGAAAACAGGAAATCTCAGCATCTGGTGCTCCCTTTGTGGCCTTCTCGACATCGGAGAGACTTGGGCACCGATTGAGTCGTTAGAAATAGAAGTACCTTAACAGAAATTGCTCGAGACAAAAATTGAGAACAAAGAACATTTATTATACAATGCAAAGTTGGGTGCTTCCCCTTACCCTGGGAATACACACATACACTGGGGCTCACCCAACTTTTATACAGTGAATTTCAGTATCAGAATACCCTCCCCCTTACATTCTTCTGCCCCCTGGATGGGTTTGGCATAGGCAATCCTTCCTGCCTACGTGCAGTTTCAGTGGACTTGGAGGACCAGGGGGTATCCTGTCTTCTCATGTCATTATCCCCATTGTCTTTATTCACACCTTTCCAACTCTCAGATACAGTCCCTTCATATGCAGAGTTCGCTAATCCTGTCTAGGGTTTACTAATTAAATATGCATAACTTGATAAATCTGTGTATGGCTTACTAATTATATATGTAGAACTTGGTACTTCTGTCTAGGGCTAGAAGACCCTTATCTCATCCAGACTATCTCAACTTCCTACATTCTATTATTCCTTACCTCTCCTTATCTTATTCATACGGTGGGCTCACTGATCCTGTCGAAAGGACGAGAAGGTTCTTATCTTACATAGGCTGGCTCTGCTTCCTGCATCCTAATTTCCATGCTTAGCCTGTTCATACTGGTTTAATCCATCACTCCATGTGTCTGTACTAGTTTCCTCATCTTTCATACTTTTATGTCAAGTTTCCTCATCTCTCACAGAGTGATCATTTCGCTGAGCTCGTGACCAACCATTTCAGTTCTGTGTCACACTCCCACATCTGTCCATGGCCTTGTGTCCTATCCAGCAAATTGGAGGACCAAAACTTGGCTTTCCATCTGGGCACTCTCCAGCCAGAGGGCATTAACATCGACTTTTCGCTAACCTACTCTCCTCTTACCCTTTCCTCGCCTTAATCATTGCTGTCCCCCCCCCCTTCTCCCCCACCCCACCTGTGAGAAACAGAAGTACCTTCACAGAATTTGCTCGAGACAAAAATTGAGAACAAAGAACATTTATTATACAACAATGCAAAGTTGGGTGCTTCCCCTTACCCTGGGAATACACACAGATACTGGGGCTGACCCAACTTTTATACATTTCATTTCAGTACAGAGATACCTTCCCCCCAACATTCTTCTGCCTCCTGGATTGGTTTAGCATTAGGTAATTCTGCCCACGTGGATTCTAACTTCTTATCAGTTTATGTGCCTTCCTGCAAACTTGTTAGCCAGAGAAGTATCATGTCTTTGTTCTTCACTTCATTAATCAATCCCTAAGACTTGCTAAAGCTATCTACTTGTTATCTTGTTTTGAAGATCCTTAGTTTATTACACTTTTACAACCCTTCCTCTTGTTCCAGCATCCCTTCACCCTGATTTCACCCATAATACTTCATCTCTAATGAGCACTTGCTTGGCTCCTCACATTCCAGTATCCCTTCACCTTAAGTTAACCCATAATACTTTATTCTTAATTGACACTTGCTTCCAGTATCTCTGGACTCCTAACATTCCAATATCCCTCACACCACCCTGCTGACATTTTTCCATGCCTTGAAGAAGTGCTTCAGCCTGAAACACTGATGAGGTGGGGGTTTTTAACCTTCGCTACATAAAGGTCACTGCTCCATGGATTGTCAGCTCGATGCCGTCTGGAGCGATGCTCCTGGTAGGGCCACCCATGGCGGGGAGGTCCCTGACAGAACGAAGGCCATCATCCTCGACCACGAGGGACAGCCACAGTAAAGGACACTGCTGAGCTGCTCCAGCTTTGCCCGTTCTTTAATCTCTCGAGCAGAGACGGTGCCGGCTGGGGGGGCAAAAGGTCATGATGAGGGGAGAGGTACGAATTCATCACGTCTGCTTGAGGAGACAGAGCTGGGGGCAGAGATGAGTGGGGAGACACGTCCTGCACTGACGGTTCACACACGGCGGCACAGAACGACAGCCCGCGTTCGTAGAGTCCGCTCCACCCTCCTGCGGCCTTCCTTTCGGCATCGCCCGCCTCTGGCGCGTCCAATGGCAGACGATAAGCGGCCCCACGTGAGCGGCCCGGCGTGACGGAGGGGGCGGGCCGAGCCGAGCGGCGCGTGACGGAGAGGGCCGCGCCGAGCATGTTGGGAGTTCCGTGCAGCCGCCGGCTGAAGTGAGGGCTGGAAGGTAAGAGAGAGCCCTATTGGGGCTGTGGCTTCTGTTCTGGCGCCCCTCCTCCCTCTCCCCCCCCCAAGCTGGAGTACGTCAGGCGGGTAGAGGGGCTGAAAGGCCACTGGGTGGGGGAAGTGGTCGTGAACCCTCTGTGCGATGGCTGTCGGTATGTCTCGGTGGTGATTCCTCACAGTGGGGGTGACGGTGACCACGGGCATACAGAAGGTGCCCCTTCCCCGGGAGGGGTCAGATCTCCAGCGCCCTGCCCCGGCCCAAGTTATGGGGTCGATTTTTCCCCTGTCAGTGCTCTTGTCCCCGAGTGCTGCGACATTGGTTCAGGTCCTCTTGAAGTCGATTCTGAGCCAGACCGGTAGCCACTGGAGGGAGGCCAGAATTAGGGTAATGTGGTCCCTTTCTTGCCACCTGTCGGGACCCTAGCTGTGGCCTTCTGAATCAATTGGAGGTGGGTTGGGGAGGACTGGCTAATCCCAGTGTATGGAGAGTTAGTGTAGTCCAGACATAAGAGATAAGGACATGAATTACCCGTTCAATGCCCTTGAAGGAGACGTATATAGTCTCTTTGAATGATCTGACTTAATTGATCACAACCCTTTACTCAGCAGAGTGGCAAGAGTACCACTGATGTCAGCTTTTCCCTCCCCCCCCCCCCCCAGGATATGGTTTCTCTTGTGATCTTGATTCTGGTAGCTCAAGCATTTGTTGCAGAATCTGCTCCAGCTGAAGATGAAATTGCCTACCTCCCAGGCCTTGTCAAACAACCCAATTTCAGGCAGTACTCTGGGTACTTGAATACATCTAAAAATATACACCTTCACTACTGGTGAGTGATTTGGGTTTGTTTCATTCAAGTTTTAATTCAAAAGTTTGTTTGTTATCCATTTCTACCAATGGCACACTATCATTACTGTCTGCAGGCAAGGTTATTTCTCTTGCAATCTGTTTCTCTGTGAATGTTGCTTGATTTGACAATTTCCAGCACTTGTATGTACTACCTATAGGATGCATTGTAGCAACTTGTTGATGTGTTGTTGATAGCACCTTCCTAGCCTATAGTCTGGAATGACAAAGACCGTTTAAATTAAACGCTCACCTCTGGGAATTCACACGTGCTGCCGTTCCTTAAACACGTAGTGGCTAACAAAACAATTATAGTGCCAGCAACCCACGTTCAACTCTGCCGCTGTCTGTAAGGAGTTTGTTTGTTGCCTCAGTGTCTATTGGACTTTTATTATAATTTGGAACTTTTATTCTATTTGGTGTTTAAAATTAGTTTCCTGGTATGATGTAATATTTGTAGATGTATTTGGGAGATAAATTGGTAAAATTAGAGTAGGTTACATACATACACACATTTTAAAACAGATCTTATTTGAAATACTGAAGAATTTATATTCAATGACTTTACAGAAACTATGTTGAATGCTATGCACATTTCATAAGTAGGTGCTAATTGAAATGGTGTAACGAAATGAATGGACTGGAGACAGGTCATCCATGTTGAACATTTTTACAAGACCTGACCTTTCTCAAAAGTCACTTCTGGGTTCTTGTTTACCTAAAAACAACAAATGGGAGCAGAAGACTAACTCCTTTTGTTTGCTAGAGAAGGAAGGGGTTTTGCAAGTGAGAGAAAGAGATGGACTTGTGGCTGGCAGTTTGAATATCTCAGATGGAGAGTGAACAGTCACAGCTGAAACAAGCGGGAGAAGCTTATTGGAACTGAAACAGAAACTCGAGAGTGGCAGATGGTTGGAAGTGCTATCTGTCTGATGTTTCTCTTGGAATAAGGAAACATAAAGGAACTTGTGGTAGCCTGAAAGAAAGAGGTTATCATCTGGAGAACCCTGATGGGGCAAGTTTCATCAGTCAGACATTGAGGTGACTAATGGTGGTACCTCAGTTGTGTAAATTCTGGAACAACAAATCTCTCTCTGCAAACCTACAAAGAACCTTCCTGAGCGGTAAGCATTTACCTTTTGAGCGCCAAAGCCTGTGATGAACTTTATACGTTAAATTCTGTGTACAATATAAGAATTGCCTGCAACAGAGAACTTGGAAGAATGCGAAGTGAGATTGAACTGTGAACCAATGAACTTTTCTTAAATTTACACACACATTACATACATGTGCGCTTAGAATTAGAAGGGGGTTAAGTTGGGTTAGTTAAGTTAATAGAGATAAGTTAAAGTTTGATTCAGTTTTCCTGTTTAAAGATAATTAAAAACAACTTTTGTTTAAGTAACTACTTGTCTTGGTGAATGTCTATTGCTGCTGGGTTTTGGGGTCCTTTGGGCTCGTAACACTGGATTCAGAAGTGGAACTTTAGCATCATTTCTGTAATTAATTTAAAAAGTGTACCCAAAGCAGTCAATAGATGGAACTATATCTCCAATTAGCTCTGTAGTTTTGCTTATATGAAGCACATGATCTCAAGATCCTAAACGTTCCCAAACTATTTTTTCAGTCCTCCTTTGCATTAATTTACAGTGTTGATATTTTGTTTCCTACTTTCAGTCTGAGCCAAAACATGTCATCATCTTTGTAATTTAGTTCCTCCCTCCTCTCGCCTGCATGAGAGGTCAAAGGAAAAAACGTGGTAGATGAAATATAATGTGGGGAGAAAATGGAAGATCACCTTGTGTTAGTGGGGGATGGGAATAGAATATTTTTTCAAAATGGAGAGTGATTTAACTCATTGGATTCAGTTATTTCTTCATATATGGCAGGGAAAACAACCACATATAAATAAAACCCATCTTCAAAAAGGAATGGGGGATTAGCACTTACAAATTTTTGATTTTATTATTGGGTTGTTAATATGTGTAATTTACTTTTATTATTACGTTTTGATAAATTATTCAATCGTCCTTGGGTGAAAATGAAACTGAGGTTTTCTAAAAAAAATCATCTATGCTGGCAATTTTAGGTTCTGTTTTACCCTTTTCCTTTTCTAAAGTGGCACATAATCCGATGATGAAAAATAGATTGAGAATATGGCTCGATTTAGGAAATTTTTTTGGTTATAACAGTTTTTCTCTTGCTTGTCCCATTATAGATAGCCATCTTTTTCAACCGTCTGTATTGAATGCAGGCTTTAAAGACCAGTACAGATTAGGTATCAAAAGTTATAAAGATCTTTTTATTTGCTATAACTTTGCCTCTTTTAAACATTGTCAGTTAAATGTAATCTTTCTAATAGATATGTTTTTAAATAGTTACAAGTTAGGCATTTTGTTCAGTCAAAATTACATGATTTTCATCAAATTGCAAATTCAAATATTCTTGATACATTTTTTAATTTACAATTTGTTCATGGTGGATTAATATGTATTCATAACAATTTATTGGATTTAAGATCTGCCTCAATGGCTGGGGTTAAGAATGAATGGAAGCATGATCTCAATATAACATTTTCAGATGAAGACTGGTACTCTGCTCTTGATTAATGATTCTTCATTTTACTCATGGCATTGTTTATTACAATTTAAGGTGGTACATAGAATACATACGTCCAAACTTAAATTATCTTGTTTTTAGGCAGATGTTGATCCATTATGTGAGAAGTGCAAAATTTTTGAAGTGTTTTGATCCCTATGTTGTCTCAATTTGGGAAGATTTTGGGAAAACATTTTTCAATTTTTATCAACTATTTTTAAGATCAAAATAGAACCGTGCCCTTCAATTGCCTTGTTTGTTTTTTTGTCGTGAATCAGATATACTTGTGTTTGCAACTCAAGAGAAAGTTTTAGCTTTTAGCACCTTGATAGCCAGGCAAGTAATTTTAATGGAAAGATTAAAAATCTTCACCTACTCATGATGTAAGTTTGGAGAAAATTAAATACCATATTATAGATAGAAGGTTTCAATTTCAAAAGATGTGAGGCTCATTCATAGAATGCTATAATGATTGGCAGATTTTATTAATTTGGACGCTCTAGTGATTCTTTGCCTAGTTTCTAAAGGTCGCTATTCGATCCCAGATCCCTAATTTATTTTCTCTACAAGGTAACCTTGATTAGAAGGAGGGGTTAGATTGGATTTCGTTTTAGTTTTTTTTTTAGATTAACTGATTATATACAGGTTTAATTATGATTGACCAAGATCATATTATGGATATTACTCTGTGTTATGACCAAGGCTTGGTAATTAATGTAACTCACTTGGGTTTCTATCCAGAACTATTTTTAAGAAATAATGTTTAATCAACAAATATGGATTGATTTGAATTACATTAATTTGTGATATGTATGTGATAGGACATGCTTTTTTGCTATATTAGTAGACTTTGTATATAGGATAAATATGTTAATGCAATTTAAAAAAATTAAAGAATGAAATGGTGAGTGGATTTCAGTTTTCAGAGGAAATGGGTTCTAGCATATAAATTACTAAGCTAACATTCAGTTTGGAATGCGATTAGGAAGGCTAACAGTTTGTTGGGCTTTATTTCAAGAGGATTTGAGTAAAAAAGGATGGGCTTAGAGCCATGGATTGCCTGCATCTGAAATGTTGTGTGCAGGACCACTCACCTCAGACATATCGCAGCCCTGGACATTTCGGAAGTGAATATTCCAGAGGGTGAGTGCCCTTAGCATAACTTTAGTATTTGACTGACTGTGGCATTGGGGACAAACACATCAGTGGTTGGGATCATCGCTCATCTGGTGGAAGTGATTGGTGTCCAGGACATCACTGCACAAGTACCTCAAGGCCATTGGGACCAACTATCTGACCTCCCACTGTCAGACTCATTAGTGGGAATATTTACTGTGTATTGCACAATGATCAATTTAATTTGCAAAATAAAGTAGCCTTGGACTGGATAACCTTTGAAAAGTGACGGATAAGTGGCAAGTGATATTTGATGTGTGATGCAATGGCCAACTCCAACAAGAAAAATGGTCATATCATTGAATACCAAGTCCCCAACCCTGAACATCTTGTAATCCTGTAAACATGAGACTCAACTGGACCCACCGTTACTCTCCTGACCTTTCCACCGTCGACATGGTACGAATCAAGCTAAACGGAATAGTCATCACTTGCCTGAATGAGTGCAGCTCCAGCAATACTGGAATTTGATTGTCTCCAAGACAAAACAATTTGATAATTTAGTGCAGACAATGACATCCTATGCATTCCTGCCTTAGTATTTACAGAGTGGTTGTATGATGTAAGCTTGGAGAAAATCACAATTACAGAGTCCCATTGACAGCATTTCCCAAGCTTCAAACCTCTATCTGCAAAATGGACAAAGGCCACAGGTGTGTGCGACCACCTTCACCCACTGGTTCTCTTCCTGGTTGCACGTCACCCTGACTTGGAAATATTTCACTCTTCATTCATCATCACTGGGCCCAAGTCCTGTAATTTCTAATTAGAAATGTAGGATCACTTACATTACATATTGCAACCACTTTTTTCCAGGTGGGGTTAGAGATGAACAGTAATTATAGGCCTTGCCAGGGACATTCACATCTTGAGAAATAAGCAAATTAAAAATCAAACACCCACTAATACATTTAGTTGTCTTGACAAGATGTTCTGTTTCCAATTGAAACCACGCTACTCCCTGGTCACTGGCTCGTTCAAACCTGTTGCACCAGTGCCTGCATTATGTCTCCTTTTCAATCAACAATGATTTACATCTACTATAATTGACAATGTTGAAGTGTTCATTCCAGTTCTTCCACTTCTGCATTATTCCTCCTTCCTCAAACTAGATGTAGTTTCCCCTTGTTACACAATTTTGCAAACTGGAAGCTATTTAGTAAGGAAGCAGCTGTGAGAATGTGGGTGATCTGGTTTTGCTCTCAATTTTAGGTTCGCACCTACCCTGGTAATTTTTCACTCCCTTACTGAAGAATCTACATGTTTCAGCCTCAAAAACATTAAATGGCTGCTTCCTTTGAGAGATAAAGTTTCAGATCATCTATCTGAAGTGAATGACCACTTAATATTTTTAACAATATATTTTATATCTGTGAGACTCCGATGTCTGAATGCATAATTCACTAAAGGCTGTCATGAAGATTCAGCAACAACAAGCTCTCAAAATGTTGCAAGGAGATTTAAATGCAAAAGTAGAAAGTTATGCTTCTCTTGTATTGGTGGGACTGCATCAGGTGTAATATGTACAGTGATGGGCTTAATGGAACCCAATGTTAATGCATTGGAGCAGTTCAGAGGGGGTTTATTGGATGTTCATGGAATGGGTGGGTAGTGTTATGAAAACAGTTTGCAAGCGAGAGGGGCTTGATTGAAACATCCAGGACTCTGACAGGTAGTTCCAATATGTTAACATCTTTACATAAGGAGTATACAGTCATTTGGAGTAGTGCACACAGTTATGGTCTTTTAATGAATGATATTTTTGCATTGGAAACAGCTGTGAGAAGGTTCACTTGTTGATTACAAATTGTTGTGAAGGTACATTGAACCTATTGTTATTGTTCAGAAGAATGACGTGATCTGATCTTATTAAAGTTCGAGGAGAGTTGACAGGGTAGATGCTGAGAGGTATATAACAATTTGGAGCTAGTGAGAATAATTTCAGAGCAAGGTGGTTGCTTTCTTTATAATGGAGATGGGGGAATTTTTTTAGGAATCTTATTCTGTCAATTCTGGGGGCTGAATCATTGAATGTATTCAAGACTCAAGTAAGCAGGTCCTTAAGCTCTTGAGAGTTGAAGGTTATGGGGTTCAAGTAAGAAAGTGGAGTTGAGGCCAAATTAGATCTTGTTCAATGGCAAGGCTGGCTCAAGAGGTGACTATGCGCTCCTACTCCTCGCTCCTCAAGAGATGATCGTGTGCTCCTGCTCCTTGTTCTTGCAGTTTTCCTTCACTGAATTTTGCCTTCTAAAATTATTAAATTGAGGTAAGATCTAAAGGCACAGTTCTAAAGGTTACTTATCTTTTAAAGGGCATGCTTCCCTTTCAAGTTCAACTTCTAATCGTCTGCTAAACTTAACTAAATTGAGAATCAAAAGAGCAAATTCTGCCTAGTCCCACTGACCTGCACCCATTTCATACTCCTCCCATTTAAGTACCCATCTAAATTTGTTTTAAATGTTAAAATTGAGCCGCATTCACCATTTCTGCTGGCAGCTCGTTCCAAACTCCCACTACTCTGTGTGGAAAAAGTTCCTCCATTAGACCCTTAAACTTTTCCCCTTTCACCCTTCACCCATGTCCCCTTATCTCACCTAACCACAGTATCTTCTTCAAAATGGGGAATACCTCTATCAAATCTCCCCTCAATTTATTTGATCATTTGCATGAGACACCATTTACTGCTACTTGGGTTTTTTCATGGTACTGTATCTCAGGACTTTTCAGGAAAAAAGTTTAAAAAGAAGCAAGGTAATTCTCCTGCTCTCTGGCTTGCTGCTGATCTTGGATTCACCTTCGAATGTTGAACAAAGTAATTGAAATTCTAATGATTACTACTCTTGCTTTCAGGTTTGTGGAGTCTCAGGGATATCCTGAGCGTGATCCTGTGGTGCTGTGGCTGAATGGAGGCCCAGGCTGCAGTTCTTTAGATGGGCTTCTTAATGAACATGGCCCCTTCTTGGTAAGCAGAGTATTTGGCTTCTCCATTAGTTAAACCTATCATGGCAAAGATTTGATATGCTGCTAAGGACTGTTTCAATAAATGCTTTCTGCACTACAAGTCCCTAGGGATGCAAGAATGAGTCTTGATGCTCATGAGCCCAGAAAGGGATTAACTAGAGTGGTCAGTCAATTGAAGCAGAGTGGGGAATATGGGAGCAGCACCTCTCTGTGGCATGGAAGAACCAGGTCATTGGTGAGCTCAGCATTTCTGATTTATTATCAGAATACATACATGACATCAGGTACAACCCTGTGATTCCTTTCTCCTGTGGGCACGGTGAATTACCATTAATTGTAGTGCAAAAAAATAAATTGTACGTAGCATGAAACATGTAAACAAACTGTGTAATGCAGAAAGAACAAAAAGAAAATCAATAAAGTGCACAAGTCAGAGTCCTTAAATGAGTCTCTGATTGAGTTTGTTGTGGAGGAGTCTGATGATGGAGGGGGAGCAGCTAATCTTGAACCTGGTGGTGCGAGTCTTGTGGCATCTCTACTCTTCAGATGGCAGCAGCAAGATCAGAGCATGTGCTGGGCGGTGAGTGTCTTTGATGATTGCTGCTGCTCTCTGACATCAGCACACCTTGTAGATATGCTGAGTAGTGTATAGGTTTTGCCTGTTATGTCCTGGGCTTTGTCCAATACCTCCATACGCTCAGGGGTATGGGTGTTTCCATTATCAAGCCATGTATTGTTGTGCATCCCATGTCCTTCTGCTCTGACCCAGCTGTCCTTGGACTCTACCACTCTCTTGATGGATGCTGTCTGACCTGCTGAGTTCCTTCAGCAATTCTTTATCCACTCTACCACAGACATATTGGGGACGATTTATACTGTCAAATTAATCAACCAACCTGCGCATCTTTGAAAGGTGGAAGAAAACTGGAGCACCCAGAGAAAGCAAACATTGTCACAAAAGAATGTGCAAGTCCCATGGAAGCAGCACTGTAGCTCAAGATTCAATCCTGAAAGTAGTTCTGACTGTATCATTGTCATCCCAAATATACTCAACATAGCCCTCCTCTTCATTAAATAATGAGAAGCAGGTCAGGCAACATCCATGGAGAGAAGTGGGAAGGGGAGATGGCAAGCAAAAAGAGGGAGAGGGGGGCAAGGGGTTGAGAACTATTAAGTCACCAAATAAATGAAGGTTGGAGAAATGGAGAAACAGGTAAGGGTTGGTGGAGAAGACTTGAGATAAGAGTGAGACCAGGAACAGGTAAAGGACAAATGTTTTCAGAAAATTCAATGTTTGTGCCATTGAGGTTTGGGGCTATCAAGCCAGAATATATGCTCCTCAAGTTTGCATTTGGCTTCACCCTGATAATGGTTGAGGACAGCCATGATTGTGTGGGAATGGTAAGGGAAATTAAATGCACCCAAGGGTGGAACACAAGTGCTCAGTGAAGTGGTTGCCCAATCTACATGTGGTTTTGTCTATGTAGAGGTGGCTACATTGAGTGCACTGAATGCAGTAGCCCTCATTCTGATGGCCACCTTTCGTATAGCTATATCAGGTTGTATACGGGTAAAAATACACAAAATTTTAAAATCCATCTCCAGCATTACTCACAGCAGCAGAACCTGCCTTTCAGCTGGACTATGCCTCACTGCCTTTGTAGAAAAGTTTCTGAACTAAAACACTCTTTGTCTCAGTTAGGGAGAGCATTTCACTGAACATCTTGTAGGTTCAGTGGGAGAAAGAGATGGGAGTTACCCTTGGAATGTTCCCTGAGCAGTTAGTCACTTGGCTGAATGTCTCATCAGTCAAACTGTCAAACAAGAAAAAAAACCTTTCTGAGTTTCTCAACAGGTGGCTAAATGGTCAACCGGTCACATCCTTCATTAACAGTCAGAGATCCAATCCAACTGCATGTTACCTCTACGCTGACTGGTGGGGATGAGACACAGTCAATTGTCATGAAGGTCTTACAAGGAATACATTGGATCTTTGTCAAGTTTATCCAGAGCAGCAGTGTAACATAGCTGTCTGTATAGGTTGTTCCAAGGGGAAAACTGATTTAAACGTTGACTACTTTAGCATGCCTGTCCCGCATCGGACTTGTCAGCCACAAACGAGCCTGCAGCTGACGTGGACTTTTTACCCCCTCCATAAATCTTCGTCCGCGAAGCCAAGTCAAAGAAAACTTTAGCATGCCCAGAACTTGTTGGTTCACTGGCACCTGGCACATTCCAAGTTGCAGGAGTTCAGTACATCCTCAGGACCTACTGAAGTTCAGTGCAGCTACAGCAATGGCTCTGTGGGGAAGGACCACTGAATCAGATTCTGTCACTACTATACTCGGGCAGGCCACGAGTCACAGCCTCTCTAAGGTTTCACTGATGGTGGGTTTGCGGATTAAAGGAAGGAACATGTTGACGTTTGTAAGAAATTGTAGGGATGTACTGGGTGCATTGAAGAAAGTGATGGCCATATTTCAGATTTATATTGTTACATTTATGAATAACATACACTGTGGAGTGAAAATAGGAAGTTTGTTGCTGGAAATTTCATATGGTTTGATGGTAATTGAACTGTGATACGATCCACAGTCAAATATCTTGTCAAAATTGCATGGATTTGAGTATCAAGAATAGTTGCAATTGAATTAATACTGTAAACCATGCTGCTATGTGTGCTGCAATAAAGTTAATCTTAGAATAGAGTTACAGAATTTGAGTAACTCAGAGTTAAGAATGTGTACAGGTATACAATCCTTTATCCGGAACCCTTGGGGGGGCAGTGTGTTCCGAATTTTGGATTTTTTCGGATTTTGGAAAGCCAGATTTAAGCCCACCCAAATTGTGCTGCCTTATCCATCCCAACCCCCTTCCCACTCGCCCTGCTGGTCCCTCCACCCCACTCGCCCTGACTCGTGCTGCCGGTCTCTCTCCACTTGCCGGATTTTGGAGCTTTTCAGATTTTAGATGTCCGGATAAAGAATTGTACAAGATGTTTAAAGTTCTAACTTCGAGTTTGCATTTATTTGTATTGTATCTTTATATGTACCAATAGATACAATGAAGTCGTCATTGTTCATAATGCACAAATGAGACAGCCAATTTATTTAAAGTAAGGTCCCCTGCACAGAAAAGGAATAAATGGTGAGATAATCTTATTTAGTTGAACGATAAATGTTAGCCAGGTTATTTTTTCGTTTTGTGACAATCTGTAAAGCAGATAGGCCTATAGTTGAAAAGAAAGCACAACATACTCTCATTAACATCTTGGCATATAAATCCATATTTTGCCACAAGGAACTTGAAATCGCATCCTTCTCACTTAGCTGAGAGTACTAAATATTTGGGTTCATTTTGTAGATACAACCCGATGGGAAGACGCTCCAATATAATCCTTACTCCTGGAACATGGTATGTATTTTTTTGTTGTCTCTAATTCAATCTGACCAGCTTTCAGCAGAAAATTTATTAATAAGTAACAGTAAGATTTCCTTGGCACCTTTGCATGAGGCTTATAAAAATATAAACAACAAACAATGTAAAGTCTTATTAGAAATAAGACAGAAGAACTCTGGAAATAATTAAGGCAGCTTTTGCGGAAAGAGAAGCAGTCAAACATTTCAGACAGGTAACATTTGATCAGAAGTGGTCAAATTAACTGTTAAAGATACAGGAGAAAAAGCAGGAAGACATTAAAAAGGTAGGAAAGCAATAACATTTGTTCAATAACAAATGCAAAGATGGTGCAAGGCAAACACGTGTAATAATTTAGCAAGTAAAGGAACACGTGCATCTTGGCGCCTCACAGTTTGGCGGGCAGCAACCTCCTTTGAAGAAGACCGCAGAGCCTACCTCACTGACAAAAGGCAAAGGAGGAAAAACCCAACACCCAACCCCAACCAACCAATTTTCCCCTGCAACCGCTGCAATCGTGTCTGCCTGTCCCGCATCGGACTTGTCAGCCACAAACGAGCCTGCAGCTGACGTGGACTTTTTACCCCCTCCATAAATCTTCGTCCGCGAAGCCAAGCCAAAGAAGAAAGGAACACGTGTTCAGATCTGTAAGTGGGAGGAGGTGATTTGCTTTAATTTATCGAGGAGTATTTTTCAGCTTAATTCTTAGCTTGTGCTCTTTCAATAAATGACTACTGATTTTTTTACTCCATACTCAACTAAATGTCATTTACAGATTGCAAATATGCTATACCTTGAGTCACCAGCAGGGGTTGGATTTTCCTATGATGACAACCAGGAGTACAGAACCAATGATACTGAGGTGAGATAAGTTTGTGAGTGACAAGTAGAACGTGTGTTTGGCTGTCAGTCTGTTAATTCATGTAGCTCAGATCAGATAAACAAGAAAATTTGCATATACTGCAGTTGAGTACAATGTACAAACGTGCTGGAGAAACTTAACAGGTCACACAGCATCCATAGGGAATAAAAGGTAGTCAATGTTATGAGCCTGAGCCCTTTGTAGGGAATATGGAAAAATTGCTGAATCCCACTGTCACTTCTCACTTACCATAACTTCTTGCCCTTCCCTATTCCCTCACACCTTTCCCTACCTCTTATTCCCCCCTATCCTCTCTATTCCTGAGCCCCCCCTTTCTTCCCACCCCCTTAACCCTTTACATTACCTCAAATCCCCCCAACTCCATTTGTATCTCCTCAATTTTCCATCTCTCCTTGGTCCTACCTCTATCGCTATCTTGTCGTATAGTGCGAGCATGGTATGAACGATAAATAAAAGTTGACGACCTCCTCAACTCTCTGCCTTCCTGCCTCCCTCCCCTAAGCATCCTCAACCCTCCATCTCCCACCTCTTCTATGCCTGGGAGACCATTTTGTTAAAAACCTTCACTGGCCGCTGCAACAGCAGACCTCTCAATGACTAACCATTTTAATTTATTTTGGGGTTTAAATACAAGTTGTTAGATGTGGTGGGACCCACTTCCGCTGTATCTTTGCTGCTTCAGATGTGTGCTCATTTTGCCATTCAAAAGAGGCATAATCCATTTGTACAGACCTCTATAGTTATCAGTTTAAAATCATTATCTATGCACTATTCAAGGTCCAGAATAATAAACCTTCAGATTTATCCTTCAAAAAAAATTAATTTGACGTGCCATTGACATGTACCATCAAATGAAGCCTACCTGTAAATTAAAGCAAAAACACCTTGTATTCTGTCTTGGCAGTTTCCAACCAGATGGCATCAGTGTTGATTTCTCCAATTTCCGTTAACTCCCCCAACTCCCGATCGCTTCTTCTCCGTCCTCCAGCTCTCATTCCTGTCCTTTCCTCCTCCCACCTTTTTTAGCCTTCTAACCTTTCTTCCCCTCCCCCTCATCTTAGCTTCTTTGTCTTGTACTTTTTAACCTATATCCACCTATTTCCACTTACCTGCTAGCCTGTGTGCTTCTCCTTCTCTTCTTCCCTGTCCCCTCTCTCCACCTTTTTATTCAGGTGTCTACGTTTTTCCAGATTCCTAACAAAGGGCTCAGACCTGAAACATTGGGTACATTTTGCTTCCTATCGCTTCTTCTCCGTCCTCCAGCTCTCATTCCTGTCCCTTCCTCCTCCCACCTTTTTTAGCCTTCTAACCTTTCTTCCCCTCCCCCTCATCTTAGCTTCTTTGTCTTGTACTTTTTAACCTATATCCACCTATTTCCACTTACCTGCTAGCCTGTGTGCTTCTCCTTCTCTTCTTCCCTGTCCCCTCTCTCCACCTTTTTATTCAGGTGTCTACGTTTTTCCAGATTCCTAACAAAGGGCTCAGACCTGAAACATTGGGTACATTTTGCTTCCTATGAATGATGCATGACCTGCTGATTTTTCTCCAGCACTTTTGTGCATTGCATAACTCGTTCCTTTTTTCTCCGCTGGTAGTGAAAGTGTTGGTCCTTTTCCTTGGATGGCAATTGTCCTGTGTTGCTCCTACATTAGGTTTAATAATGGTGACCCACCAAGGGGCTAATGAGTTGGAAATCAAGATGTTCGCACTATATGACTGCTCTTGTCCTTCTCAATGTTGCAGAAAAAGAAGTGAGATTCTGTGTAGTATTCTTGTGCAGTGAATCTGTTGCTCCTGGAGGACTTGATGTCAAGTCTAGGGCCGCTGACTAAGGGTGTTGTGTATATTGGAGTTTGGAATATTCTTGAGTTTTGCTTTTATTTCCATCCAGGTGAAAACTTCATAAGACTTAATCTGTTGGAAAGTTGAGAGGCATGAGCTTGTGAGCTATATTGTAATGCTCAATGTTTGCCCTGCTTTTATAGCATGGCATTATGGAGGTTATCCACTTGAGTTTGGAGTCGAACCCTACAGTGGTGAAACAGGCCCAACTTGTCCATGCCAAACGGCATGCCACCTGATTTAGTCGCACTTGCCTGCATTATGCCCATAGTCCTCCAATTCCCTCCCATCCATGTACTGTAGGTTATCCAAATGCTTTGTAAAGACAGCCAACATACCTGCCTCCACCACTTTGGCAGTTTGTTTCATATGCCCACTCCCTCTAAGTGAAAAACTGTCCCTTCGCATCTTTTCTAAATCTCACTTATTTTAAAAAAAATGGTGGTGCTGCTAATGTTGCTATTTAACATACAATTGCCTGTTAATGGAACCAATTGTTTTTAAAATCCAGAAACTGTGGGGTCTGTGCCCAAGATGGTGGCTCGGTTGGGCAATGTTCCACAAGAGGTTGCAGACTCTGGGGGAGCAGTGGACCAGCGCAGGGCACCATAAACAAGGAGATTGTCCCCCTCCCCGCCCTTTTGAGGTGGAGCAGCATTGGAGGTGACCTGACAGGACGGTGACCAATGAAGGGCTCAAAGGTTGAACAACTCACATAGGCTATTGGTGACGCAGTCAAAGGACCCACACAGGCTGTGGGCTGCTAAAACTGGCTCATCGGAACCGGCTATCAGAACTGGGATTTGAGGGGCATGGCCATTGCAGAGGATCTGAGCAGACGTGTTTTGAAAGAGCTCTCCATAAAAAGTATTTTAAAAAGTTGATTTGAAAGCCCAAAAATAAGAATTCCATCATCAAAAATGGATAAAACTAGTAATAAATGACCACGGCAACAAAAAACAAAAACTGAAGAAGCTCAGCCAAGATCATGGAGTGAAAGCCCAATGAGGAGCGGCCTTGGGACTGGCTGAACCCAGCAAAGCTGTGGGGTCAGCCCAAGATATAGCCACCATCCTGAACAAGATGGAAACTTTGTGCACTCGTTTTACTAGCGTTGAATCAGCGATAAGAGACATACCAGAAATTAAAGAAATCATGGAAGATTAAATGGAACGAATGACTCAAGTGGAGACTGAGCTGGACAAAACAAAAGACAGGCTAAAGGCTCTAGAAGTAAAAGCAAAAACATGGGACAGACAGAAAAGGAATGATGGAGAAAATCGATCATATGTAAAATTTCAGCAGATGCAAGAATGCAAGAATCATTGGGCTGAGAGAAGGAATCGAGGGAACTTTGAAACATGGAGCCCACAAATGCTGGGACAAAACAAGTTAAACTCAAAGCTGCAAATTGGAAGGGCTCATTGGACCCAGAAGAATTGGCGTACAATGACCACAACCAGTCCTGGTAAGACATTTAAGTTACTGGAGTGGGATGTGATTTTGGAAGCAGCATATAAATACTCAACAAAAAAAAAATTTCAATGGACCATTAGTAGTGGACAACAAAAAAGTAATGTTGTTTCAGGACTTTAGCCCTGCCTTGGTCAAACAAAGGAAAGAATTTTCTGAGGTCAAGAAACATTGCAATCCAAAATCTTATAATATTCAATGGTTTACCCAGCGACCCTGAGGTTTGATGTCCCAGGTCATCGACAAATTTTCAAGAATAAAGAAGTTCAAGAGTTTTATGAAAGTTGTGAAGAGATTTGAGCTGCCATATAAGATTTTTTAAAAAAAACCATTTTGGAACTAACTAAAAGGTGTATCATTTTTCTATTTTGTAGTACTGAGCCATCTTGTTTTTGCTGCTAAAAGAAAAATCATTGTAATATACATGGAGAGTTCTGGAAAGAAAAGCAGGTTGTGAGAAAATTGGCAGAGTGGGGAATTCGATTTAAGGGGGAAAAATGGCATCAGGAGAGGTGCAGTTTTAAAAGATGGCACTAAAGGGAGGGGTTCTTCTTCTTCAGATTATGCTGGCTTTTTTTGCAGTTTTCTGGGTACTATTGTTTAAGTCACTATCAGAGCTAAGGATGTGTGTGTTTCTTAAAGGGAAAATGTGTATTTCTTAGAGTATTAAAAATTGAAAAGATTTTATTTTTATACAATATTTGTTTGAAAAATGGAATGGATAAAACACTAAAGTTTATTAGTCTTAATGTTAATGGGGACAGTGAAAAGGAAAAGGGTCTTGGCATACCTAAAGAAATTAAAAGCGGATATTATCTTTCTGCAGGAAATTCATCTTACCAAATTGGAATATGATCATTTAAAAAGAGGTTGGGTAGGACAAATAATGTCATCTTCCTTTGGTTCAAAGGCAAGAAGGGTAGCAATTCTAATTAATAAAAATATACCATTATTAATAAAAAAGGTATGTAATGGCACATTGTAAAATTTATGGAGAAACATGGACATTTGTGTCCCAAATTATGACGATGAAACCTTTATGAAGGATATCTTCTTAAAAACAGCAAAGGGCAGACAAAATATTTTGGTTGGTTTTTAATTTTTGCTTGGATAAATCTGCAAGAATAGTAATGAGGGCGAAAGTGGCAAAAAAACATCAATTTTATATATGAAGGATGTAAATCTTAGCGATATGTGGAAGCAATTAAATTCCACAGAGAGAGACTGCTCCTTTTACTCAAGGGTGCACAATGCACATACAGTACATCTATGATTATCTGAAATTGGATTCTTCAAAATCCTCAGATATCTGAAATTTTTTGATAAATGACGATATCTGAAATAAATAAGAAATCCTCAGTGGGGGAAGTGTCATTGATTGGTGTGGCCAGCATTTTTTTTTTGGTGAGAATTAAACATTATTTTAATGCTTAAAAAGCATTCCCTTGTTTGTTGTTGTTTATATACAGATACAAGTAAATTACTATTGCTTCTGGGCTGGTTTTGTCTTAAACTTTATTTATTCGTTCAAAAAACAAATAATATATGACATATACAACAATTAATCATAAACATGAACGATATTTTTTATATATATAAAAAAAAAGAAAAGAACCCCCCCCCCACTTCAGGCAACTCTCTCAGGAGAGCCATAAAGAAAGAAAAAAGAAAAAATATTAAAGAAAAATTAAATCTACATATTAAGATCTAATCAATGTAAATTGAAATGTAAACATTCTGAATATAACAACCACTTATTAATAAAAAATTATAATTATCACGTGAAACATGCGTAATTTTTTCCATTATTAAACAATATCTCATCTTATTATGCCATCTATTAATATCAATCATATTTGTTTCTTCCCACGTACTAGCATTACATTTTTTCGCTACAGATAACGCTAAATATACAAAAGCAAGCTGAAACTTGTCTAATCCCAAGCCTTTCAGAGGTTGCAAACTACCCCATAAAAATACTGTCGGATCTAAAAGTATTTTAATCTTTTACAAGTATTCTAAAAACGATTGAATTTTCTTCCAAAAAGATTGTATATGTATACATGACCAAACAGCATGAAAAAAGTTCCAACCGTATCACCACATCTAAAACACAAATCTGATTCATTAAAACCATACTTTTTTTAATTTTTCAGGTGTTAAGTATAATTGATGTAAAAAATTGTAGTTAATCATTGCATAACGTACATTTATCAATCTAGTTACACAATCATAACAGATGTCTAACCAATCATCTTCGGAAAAGATAAAACCAGTATCCACTTCCCATTTACTTTTAGATCTATCCCAAACCTTTTTATCCATACCATCCTGTAATATTTGATACATAGATGAAATATAACCTTTCTCTGGTACCTTCATAAGAAAAGTCTCAAATTTAGTCATTTCAGGTAAAATCATATCTCTACCAAACATACATTTTACCAAAGATTGAATTTGATAATAAAGAAACAAAGAGTTCTTATCAATACCAAAACTTTCCCTCATCTGATTAAAAGATAAAAATTTACCCTCTTTAAAACAATCTCCCAAATTTTTCACACCTTTAAATCTCCAATGCAATAAACTTCGATTATGTATTGAAAAAGAAATAAGTTGATTATTATACAACGGAGTCATAGCCGATAATTTACCCCTAGAGCCTATCATTTTATTTTTTTATCCATAACTTCGTTAAATGTTTTAGTATAGGCACATTATATTGTTGTAACACATTTATATTCTATCTAAACAAAAATTGATGTATCAACTAGGAGGCCGTACCAAATCCATCAAGGAACTAATAAATTTAAGTTGAGCTGCTTCATAATAATTTTGAAAATGTGGTAAACGTAATCCCCCTAACTCATATTTCCAAGTTAATTTATTCAAAGCTACTCTCGAAAATTTACCTCTCCATAAAAACTCCCTAACCATTTTATTTAAATCTCAAAAAAAATATCAAGTAAATACAGAATAGATTGAAACAAATATTGTATACACGGGAAAATATTCATCTTACCTGAATAAGGCCTGATCCCAACCACTTTGGATAATCAGAGTTGTACTCTACAAGGATTGATTTATTTTTAATGTCTGCCCAGTTAAAATGTAGTGATAGAAGCCTCACTAGGTATTCTGTTTTTATCAGATCACTCACCACTTACATTAACTATTGCAGTAATGGAAAAGCAAGAAAATGTATACAGATGGCATCTTAAAAGCACACTACTTAAAAGAATAGACTTCTGTGAGTTAATAGAGACAGACAGAAATATTTTGCAAAACAAATCAGCTAGAGTTTAGTGAAAGATATTATAGAATTAGAAAAAAATTGAAGAACAGGACTACAAGAAGAATATAGACTACTGGAGAATATTTGGACCATATAGGGGCCCAAATACAGTAATTAAGAAAAAGGACTATAAATGCAACTATTATACATACTCAAACATTTTGCTTTAGTAACTAATATATTTAAAAGATATTGAAGATTTTATTACGTATATTTTTGAAAAAAATCAAAAATAAAATATTTTTTGAAAATGAACTGAGATTTGAGAGGGTGCCCAGGCAAGAAGGGCTCCCAAAGGGCTTCAGGTGCTAAAGACTTCCTGATCGTATCGGAGGTTTGGATCTGGAGCTCAAATTGCCAGTGGTTTGAACGGTGATATGTGTGGCAGTGGGAACACTGGCAGCGAATCTACGACACTCACTGAAGAGACTCTTTTGTCTTACAGCAGACAAAAGCTGAAATATTATCATGTATATTATATTTTTAATATGTGAAAATAAAAGTAATTGCTTGATGCAGAGGTCAGAATCTCAGAACTCCTTGGCATATATCTATTTCTAGATCAAGTTCTGAAGTTGAATGGGCAATTAATAAATTTGGTTTTGTGTGAATGTTCTGCAGGTGTAATTGCTGCAGTTGTATGTTATACTCTTTTACAGTATTTTTAACTGCTGTATTTTGTATCTTTGGGTGAGTACAAGATATTGTCATTAAGCCGATATTTCTATTGCATTTAACACGAATCAAAATTAATCCTGTGGTTTTAAATCTGTAGAAACTTCTTTTGCCCTTTTCCAGGTTTCATTCAATAATTTCCTTGCCGTGAAGGAATTCTTCCGGCTTTTCCCAGAATACACGAAGAATGAATTCTATATCACTGGGGAGAGTTACGGAGGAATTTATGTACCAACCCTAGCAGAGCGTGTCATGACTGACTGGCAGATTAATTTTAAGGTAGGTGCTTAAAAGTAGGAAATTAGAAATGTGGGAAAAGTTCAGAAAATCTTTCAGCAGCTTTGGAAAGGGTTACTTTGTGTTTGAGATTAATAACTTTTTGTCTGATAATGTTATTGACCCAATAACTGGCTTTATTTTTATTCATAAATTTTCCCTGATTTGAACATATCTGGCATTTTATATTTGTATTTCATATTTTCAGATCTGCAGTATTTTACCTATGAATCCTAGTGAGATGGGGGAGGGCTTATGTTGTCAGAAGGTAAAATATTAGCAAGATTAGGAGCATAGCATTGTCAGGTGCACTATCCGTTAGATTAAATCTTAAATGAAGATCTCTTTGTAGGCTTTTTCCTTGAAGAAGGGCTCAGGGCAATATATCTTTGTCTTCTTTAGATGCTGAATAAACCAGCTGAGCTCCTCCAGCATTTCAGTGTTTTTACTACAATCACAGCATCTGCAGCCTGTTGAATTTCATCTCATTACAGGCTTTCGAGGAGTAAAAGGAATTCTTCACTAATACTTTAGTACTATATGTGCTAATGATCTGTTCACCGGAACATATCACCTGATCATTGTCTCGCTGAAGATAATTCCATCTCTATCTCTAGATATTCTGCTCTGATTCCTTCATAACAACAATTCAAAGGCATTTTACTGATAGCTAAAAATATCAGGTAAAATCCAGAAGTCCCTCTTGGTCTTTTTACTTTAAAATGATGAGGAGAAACCAGTAAATTAGTGTTGACGTTGTATTTGGCTCTGATAACTAACAATGAAATTTCTAGTGACGGAATAATCCATTAATGACCTGATGTTCAAATCCCAACACTGAAGAGGGATACTGAATATTGGGAATGGCACAAAAATTTATTGTAAACTCGTGTCACTCAGGGAAGAGAAGTTAGTACCCTTGCACAGGTGACGTTCCAAGCCCAGAATACATTATTTCACTTCCTAAGGCAGTTGAGGAAGACATTTTACAGGAGCACATTGTGGCGTTCAGTAGCTGCAAAGCATCGGACCTAAAGTCAATGCGGATGATCATCAAAATGGCCAAATAAATCACTGGAGTGCCCCTTTCCTCTAATAATGCTTACTGATAATGATTAATAAGGCTTAAATAATTATTGTGAATTTCTCCATCCATCATGCAATATTTTTGATCTACTACCATCAGGAAGAAGGTACAAGTGGATCGAAATCAGAACTGCCAGGCCTGGAAATAGCTTCTTACCACAGGCTGTGAAATTGATTAATTTTATCCTGCAACTGAGTAACTTATTCCAAAACATTTATATTTTTTATTATATTATTATGTGCTGTGTATTGTGTATGCATGTTGGTGCACTGTGGTCTGGAGAAATGCTGTTTCATCCGGTCGTATGTGTTCTGTCAGATAATAATAAACTTCAACTTGAACCTAATGACCTTGAGATAACGAAAAATTGACAGTGAAGCTAGTTTGCCACTATGTCCTGTATTTTTAGAACAAAATTAAATTCCATATCCTCGCTCTTAATGCTGAATATCAGATAAGAACAGGCTCTACTTATAGCTAATGGATTTAGGGTCGAAGAAACTAGGGCAGGAGCTATTGCCTGAGCTAACGTGTTTTTAAAATGTACAGATGAGATCTTCCAGTTTGGATTTTCATTTCTTTTGGATTAGTATTCAGCTGCAGATGATCAGAGATAGCTATTTTAGTTTTCAGAGATTTCCCCCTCCAGTACTGTGGTACTGGGATATAATAATTTTAGGTTGTAAAAATTGGGGTTTAGAAAATAAAGTGTGAAAAGATTTTATAGCAGAAACATTACTTTCCGTGGTTGGCAATTCCAGAGCAAATGAACTGCCTTTACATTGAGTCAGTTCAAAATGAAGTCAGGAAGCATCCTTTTGCACAGAGCAAATTTCTGGAACTTCTTGAAACCACTGAATATTTTTTTTAAATTTTTAAATCTCAGATTTTTGCCAGAGAAAGATGTCATTGGAAAGAGGATATTAGCAAAAGTATGATTTGATAGAATGGCCTACTTATTCCTTGCATCATCCCTCCTTTATTACAGGGAATGGCAGTTGGAAATGGATTATCTAGTTGGGAGTATAATGACAACTCGCTGGTTTACTTTGCATACTACCATGGGCTGTTGAAATCTTCGTAAGTGCGAACTACTCATTATCCCTCAGTGTTCTGTGATAAGGCTTATTTAGTTTCAGATGTAGAACTAATAACCCAGCCTGTACCTTTGAAGGCACTGCTCTCAAAGTGCAAACTCAAGCAACCTGTGATGAAATAGAGGCCAGTTATAAAAGCTATGTTGTAAATTTTTGGTCCATAGTGATGAATGCATTGCTTTGCAATGTCCTGTTAATGTTTGTAAGAACATAGAAATGTGAGCAGGAGTAGAGTGCAAATTAATTTTGTATCTTGCATTTAGACTGTTATGTTCACATTGTTCATTTAAATAAAGACTTTAAACTGTATCCAAAACAAAAACAGACCTGCAGATTAAGTATGAAAAGTTTAAATCGCCTCAGTTTTAGTTTATGTAACAGTAATAGACGTTTGTTTTTCGGAGAAAATATACTAATTTTACTGAAAGGTAAAGTTAAGTGGTTTGGAACAAGAAGGAAACAAAGTAATGTACCAGACTCCTTAGTGTGATGGATAAAACATGTGTTGAAGGCATATGTGGAAATACAGTATTGTAGCTATTATTGAAGTATACTTAAAGATGAGGAGGATTGCTAGCTCATCAGTCAAGATACACAATGTTCAGAAGGAGATAAAAGAATTTGTCAGTAAATGCTGGTGAAAAAGCAATACGGCTGAAATTGAGCATCCTCCCTAATATTAATTAGATGAAATCAGTGTAAAATATGGGAGGGAACAGAATTCTTCAGTACTTTGCATTTTACCTTTGTATTTTAAAAACACTGTTGACCAGAACAGACATTAGATTTGAAGAAATATTGCATGTTGCGAACAGGGAGGAAGGAAATGATGAGCAATATGCGCTATTTTTGAGGAGAAAAAAATACATTAATTTTGTAGCAAAGCTTAAATGTAACCCAAGCTAGTGAAAGAAGCAAGGTAGGGAATAGAGGATCTATCTCATCTGTAATTTTCTCATTTTATGGCTGCAGGCTGCACCCTTCAATCTGCAGAAGTATCTCAGGGAGACTTCTTATAAGCAACAGAACCAGAATGCCATAAAAAGCATTAGAATTGTACAGCATAGAAATGGTCTATTTGGGCCAATGTGTATAATTGAACTAATTAAATTTTTCACCTCTTCACCTAGGCCTGACCACCTCTAAAGGTACAAGTACTTAGGAGAAATAGACTGATTACAGGTGTGGTTATTGGCAAATGATTGGGAAGACAGTATAACATGTAATTTAGGATCGCATGCGATCAGCATGTTTCCCCAAGACGTTACATGGGCTTTGAAATTTTCCCATGCACCCCAACATGGAAACCATAGATGGAGGCAAGGTGGACAATCATCCAGAAATGCCACCTGGATATCTGGAGTGATGTGAAAATGGTTATTCCATTTTTCCTCTTGGGAAGCTGGAGGACAAGGTGATGTGATAGAACAGTTAGGAAACAATGCCCTCAGGCTTGTTGTAAATATTTCAAAGGGTATCTGAAATAAAAACAATAAATTCTGGAAGCACTCAGCAGGTCAGGCAGCATCTGTGGAAAGAGGAACAGTTGAAGTTTTAGGACTGAGGTTTTTATCAGCATTCCAATGGATATCTTTTTGGTTAATGAATGGCACATCGAACTTGCACTGCCTTTCATACTTCCTTGAAAAGCACTACAAATACTAGAACTACAAAAGAATGGTGAAGGATGATTGACATGAAACTTTTAAAAATTGTATTTAATTGTCTGCATCATTATAGGGAAAAAAATAAATAAAACATTAATCAAATATCCATAACCAATGATATAAAAAAAACTTTTATATTTTTTCTCCCCATCCCCCCTCCCACCCAAAGGAAAGAAAAGAAAGAAACACCTACCATTTAATATACAATAATATTACCATAGACTATCATTAATTGTTATTAAAAATTACTAATTAAGAAGAGTGGATAAGACAGAAGAGGTGGATGGAAAATTATCCATAAAATCCATATATGGTTTTCAATTTCTATAAAAAATTTTCAACTCTATTCCTTAAACTATATGTAATTTTTTTCCAAAGGTGTACAATTTTGCATCTCATTATACCGTCTACTTAATAACACTTCTCTATCATCTTTCCATGATGTTGCTAGACATTTCTTTGCTGTTACTATTGCTTTACTTCAAAAAAAATTTTTCTTGGTATTTGTCCAATTTCCATTTTATATCCTTTTCATAAATATCTCCAAGTAAAAATATTCTTGGATCCTTTGGTATATTTATCTTCATAATTTGCCCTAATAATAAATTCAGTTCATTCCAAAACCTTTCCACTTTTTCACAAGACCACACTGAAGGCAATAAAGTCCCTATTTCTTTCACACATCAAAAACAGTTATTTGAATGATTAGGATAAAGTCCATTTAACTTATGTGGAGTGTAATACAATTGATGAAGAAAATAATATTGAACCATTTGATATCTAACATTTACTGTATTTGTAACACTTTCATAACATCATTTTGACCAAATCTCCTCCTGAATTTGTATATTTAAATCTTTCTCTCATCAGATTTTTTAAATATATATCTTTTTTCTTTACAGTCTCTTGTAATTTTATATACATATTAGCAATAAATTTCTTAACAAATATATCTGTTATATCTTCAAATTGACTTTGTTTAGGGAGTCTCAAATCTGCTCTCAGTCTCCTTTTCAAATACATTTTTATTGATAATATGGAAAAATTGTACTATTATGTATATTGTATTTATCTTTTAATTGAACAAAAGTTAAGAAAAAATATCCTAAGAAACAATCTTTTATTCTCTGTAAACCTTTACCAATTATCAAATAAAGGATTATTCAAAGTAAAAGGACAAAGTTGATTTTGTTTTAACAACATTTTTGGACATTGATAATTTTTAATTCCTCTCTCAATATGAATTCTATTCATTATGTTTAAAATATGTTTCAATACAGAAAAATATTTAGTTCCTTTAAACGACTCACTATTCCATTTATACAAAATTAACTCAGGAATAGTTTCATCAATTTTATTCATTTCTATTTGAATCCAAGCTGGTTTTTTATCCCGTTGATAACAGGAGGACAAAAACTTTTTTGTTTGCATTAGCGATTGAGCCAATTGCAGAAATAATTAGAACTGATAATTAAATTAAAGGATTTGAAGTAGGTAATAGAGAACATAAAAGTAGTTTATTTGATGATGATACAATATATTTAACGAGACCAGAAATATCTTTAAATAAGTTGAATGAGAGATTAAAAGAGTATACGTTAGTATCTGGTTATAAAGTAAATGTAGATAAAAGTGAAATTATCCCTATGGTGGATATGGATTACTCTCAGTGTCAAAGATTGACAAAATTTAAATGGCAAAATGAAGCAATTAAATACTTAGGAATTAAGATTAGTAGAAATATAAGTAATTTGTTTAAACTAAATTATTTGCTGTTGTTAAAAAAAAATTGGAAGAGGATTTGAAAAGATGGAAAGATTTACAATAACGTTAATAGGATGAGTAAATTATATTAAAATGAATATTTTCCCAAGAATACAATATTTGTTTCAATCATTGCCCATTCAAGTACCAGAATTGTTTCTTTCGAAACCTGAATAAAATAATACGAGAATTCCTTTGGAAAGATAAGATGTCAGGAATTGGTTTCAAAAAATTAATGTAGAAATTTGATCAGGATGTACTAAGACTACCAAATTTTAAGAATTATTTTAAAACAGCTCAATTGAGATTGACATGAAACTTGACCCAATTGCGCTCCACAATAGTCTGTGAACTGGGTTTTTCCAGCATTGTATTTCATTTTGTACTTCCTTCTTTATGTCTATGTGTGGTTATTCATGTAATATTTTAATTAATATTTTTCTCTGGTAAAAGGAAGAACTGGGGGGAGAAGAGGCAAGAAGCAGTGTAAATACATCATCCTCTTTATTTCATGTCCATAAGTCATAAGAGCAGAAATAGGCTATTCAACTCATCAAGTCTGCCCTGCCATTTAATCATGAGCTGATCCATTTTCTCACTTAACCCTTCTGCCTGGCCTTCTCCCCTTAACCTTTGATTCCCTGGCTAATCAAAAAACATCAATCTTAAATACCCCAATGACCTGGCCTCCTCAACCACCTATAGTGATAAATTCCCTCTAGCTGTAGCAATTCCTAATCAACTTTTCTAAACAGATGACCATCAATTTTGAAGTTGTACCCCTTTTCCTTAGACTCTTCCACCAAGGGAAACAACCTTTCTATATCTACTCTGTCCGTGTCTTTCAACATTCGAAATGTTTAAATGAGATCCTCCTCAATCTCCTAAATTCCAAATAATACAGGCCAAGAGCTGTCAAATGCTTCTCATATGATCACCCTTTCATTCTCAAAATCATCGTAGTGAACCTCCTTTGAACCCTCTCCAATGTCAGCACATCCTTTCTTAAATGAGGAGCCAAACATTGCTCACAATACGCCAAGTGAGGTCTCACCAGTGCTTTATAACACCTGAACATCACATCCCTGCTCTTGCATTAAATTCCTCTTGAAATGAATAGCAGCAGTGCATTTTACTTCTTCACCACTGTCTCAACATGCAAGTTTCCCTTCAAGCTATCCTGTACAAGAACTCCCAGGTCCCTTTGCATTTGAGTATTTTCAATTTCTCCCCTTTTAAAAAATAGTCCGCCCATTTGTTTTCATTCCATCATCCCCTTCATTCCATCATCCCCTTCATTAATATACAACATAAAAAGAAGTGGTCCCACTGACCACTGTGGAACATTACCAGCAACTGGCAGCCAATCAGAATATGATCCTTGTATTCCAACTCTCTGCTTCCTGCCAATCATCCAATGCTGCACCCACCCTAGTATGTTTCATTATACTGTGGGCCTTGTTAAATAGCATCATGTGTGGTATCTTATCAAAGGCCTTCTGAAAATCCAAATATATAACATTTACTGAATCTCCTTTATCCAGCCTGCTTGTTACCTTCTCAAATAATTCCAAAAGATTTGTCTAGTAAGATTTTTCCAATTCAGTCTATCCTGTCATGAGCCTCCATAACCTTATCCTTTTATAATCAATTTAACATCTTCCCAACCACTGACATCAGGCTAACTGTTCTATAATTCCCTTTCTACTGCCTCACACCCTTCTTGAGTGATGGGGTGCTATTTTTGATTTTTCAGTCCTCTAGGACCATGCCACTCTGTGGATTCCTGAAAGATCATAACTAATGCCTCCACAATCTCTATTGCTATCTCTTTCAAGACTTATCCACCTTATGACTATTCAGCTTTTTGAACACCTTCTCCCTTGAAATAGTAACTGCACACTGCTAGTGTCCTCCACAGTGAAGACTGATGTAAAATATGCATTTAGTTCCTCTGCCATCTCCTTCTATCCCAATATTATTTTTCCAGTATCATTTTCTCGTGGTACTACATCTACTCTCCCCTTTTATTCTTTATATTGTTGTAGAAACTTTTTGTATCCTCTTGGATTATTTTCTTTGCTAGCCTACTTTCATACTTCATTTTTTCCTTCCTGTGATTTTTTTTTAAATTATCTTCTGTAAGTTATAAAAACTTCTAAGTTCTCTTATGTTCCCACTAATTTGTACTTCCTTGCATTCCCTCTCTTTTTCTTGCATGTTGGCTTTGACTTCCCTGGTCAGCCACAATTGTGACATTTTCCCATTTGGATATTTCTCTTTTTTTTTTATATGTATTTATCCTGCATCTTCCTCATTTCTTTCAGAAACTCCATCCATAATTGCTCTGTTGTTTCCCTACTAGTGTCCCCTTCCAATCTACTTTGGCCAGTTCCCCTTTCATGCCACTAATTCCCTTTACTTTACTTAAATACTGGCACATCTTACTTTATTTTCTCCTGGTTAAATCTCAAATTGAACTCTCGTTTCTAAACTGTTTTCAGTCCAGCTCGCGTTTTAATGTTATTGAACTTTCTATGAAAGTGGTTTCTGTATCTCCATTTCCCTTGAGGACAGTGTTTGTGTGGGAGCAAGCAATGAGGAGCTTTTTCTTACAAATTGAAGGATTATAAATTTTGTCAAAATGTACAGTTTTTTTTTCTTTTGTAGTGTTATTGTCATGTGATCCATTAAGTTGCGGGGAAATTTTTAGAAATTATGCAATTTGAAATCTGGTCACAACTTTGCATTTGAGTTGTTTTGTAGATAGTGAAGATGAATATCTGCCTTGTATATGTTGCCTCGACACATTAGAGTCCATCCAACCACTGGGTGCTATTGTCTTTTTTCATATTTGTCTGAGATTATTCCAATTTGCATTTTGTGATTGGTTACCATCTGGTATTTCCACTCTGATAAAAAGCTAAAGTTATTCTGGTAGAGTTTAAGAGGCTAAATATTTAATTTGTTGTCCATAATTTGTTTTAGACTGTGGTCTGATCTCCAGAAGTTCTGCTGTTCTGAGGAAAATTGCAACTTTTATAATAATAAGGATGAGAATTGTAACTCAAAGGTGTGTATTACTTTGTCCATTCTTCCCACTTAATACCTTTTATATAGATCATTCATCCTTTCTCCATTGCTTACATTTCCTCGAACAAAAATATAAAAATCAATCATGTGCCCTCATACCCATAACCTGTGATCATCTGTAACTGAATTCTTTGCATCAATCACTGCTTCTAAATCTTGGGATTCTACTGTGGTGAATATCTGCCAAGCTGCCTGTCTCCCCTCTGGCGAGCCTTGCTGTACTAACATTGGCTGTGCATTATCTCTACTGTTAAGGACACTCCCCTTGGGTATAACTGTATATGCACCTATTGTCTTTCATTATTGTACCATGAGTGTCTGCTAATAAAAGCCATGATTATTGTTTGACCACATCGTCTTTGTCTACTTCATCAACTGGCACTTCATCCACCCAATAGCATTATATGAGTACCTTCATGAGAAGGGTAACAGCATTTTCATGTGGCAACTAACTCTTGCTTCTTGAGGCAGTTAAAAATGAGCCACCAATCCTGATCATGCCCACAGTGGTTAAACAAAAGAAATAATTTCAGCTTCTCTTGTTTTTCCATCTAAATAAATTCTTAATTCTCCCAATCCTTAATGTCCTTCCTAATTTGTACTGCTCAGAATTAGATTCACTGCTCCGACTGAGCTCTAACGGTGATTAATGGAAACTGCAATGTTTTGCACTTTTTATTTTATAGTGATTTAATCATGGTAAATATGCTACATGTGTTTGCCAGGATCTCTAACCCAGTCCTCTGGTAATGTAGTTGATATTGGATAGAGTATTATATAGGGACACAATAAAAATCTATTAACCTTTCTGGCAAGATAATTTTCAGAAAATAACCAAATCTTTTCTTTGCAGGTTAAAGAGGTGATGCATATTGTGTGGAATTCAGGTCTGAATATATACAACCTGTACGCTGATTGCATTGGAGGAGTCCCAGGCAAAACCCGGTAAGGAATAATTGTGAGATGTTTGGAGTTGTGAAGATGATGAAAAGTTTGGTATCTAGTGACCAAAGATGGGTAAATGTTGCTGTGACTAGGGCTAAGGTTGGAACAAGATTGTGGATCTGATGGCCCAGAACCTGTTTAGCAGTGTACTGCTAGTCCATACAAGAAATGTGAGATAATCAGGAGGTGCAAGTGTAAATTTTGTTGGTGACAAATATTCCAGAATTAGGAAAGTAATTGGGGAGATAGGCAAGATGTTTGTGGCTCTGTCAAGAAGTACATTTATTTTTCTGTTTCCATGGAAGCAAAACAAATTAAGAAATTTTGGCCTCAGATTTCTGGCAACATCTTGTCTTCCTGATCTGCATACAAGGTCCAACACCAAAATGCTAGATCAGAATGTTTTTCTAGAAAGCAGCCATTATCAACAGGAGCTATATGGCACCTGGGGGGGGGGGGTGCACGGGTTGAAATCATGATTTTTTTTGTGGTTGATAGAAAAGAAGAATAGGTACGGAAGAAACCAACTAAACCTGACAGCTTCGTAAGCAAGAGGGCCCATAAACTTTCAGCAGACCCAGAAAAAAAAAAGACTTGATAATAGCTTTAAAACAACTGAAAAAGAAAAGGATAAAGGTATCGGGGGGGGGGGGGGGGGGGGGAACAGTGGGATTAAAGAAGCCATCTGCCAGCCTGGCCAATTACAGGTTCAAAGTTCATGTTGATTGTTGAACTAAGGGCAGCACAGTTAGCGTCGTGATTAGTGCAACACTGTTACAGCGCCATCAGGGTTGGAATCCAGTGCTGTCTGAGGAGTTTGTGCATTCTCCCTGTGGCTGTATGGGTTTCCTCTGGATCCTTTGGTTTCCTCCCACCCTTCAAAATGTACTGGGGTGGTGGGTCATTTTGGTGTAATTGGGTGGCACGGGCTCATGGGCTGAAAGGGCCTGTAACTGTGCTCTATGTCTAAATTTAAACTACATAAATGACATCAAATGCAGCCCTGAGAATCATTTTCCTGCAGGCCAGGCAGAATTTCTACTTGCAAACTGTACTCAAGGAAAAGATACAATTCAAAAGAGATTTTTTACAAAGAAAGCAAATTGTGCAACATAGAAAAAGATGAATATTCAGTAATAATTAATGTGCAAAGTAAAAGTCTTTATATGAGTCTGATTGAGTGTTGTTTAGGAGTCTAATGGTGGAGGGTCAGCATCTGTTCCTGAACCTGGTGGTACGGTTTTGTGGCACCTACTGAATACCTCTTTCCTGATGACAGCAGTGAGAACAGAGCGTCTGCTGGGTATGGTGGATCTTTGATGATTGCTGCTGCTCTCTGAAGGCAGCATTCCATGTAGATTTTCTCTATAATGGGGAGAGTTTTGCCTGTGATGTACTGGGCTGTCCCCACTACTTTTTGCATAGCTTTCTGCTCAGATGTATTGGTGGCCCCACACCAAGGCATGACGCAGCCAGTCAGCATATTTTCCATTGCACATCTGTTGAAATTTGCCGAAGTTTCCAATGTCATACCAAACCTCTGCAAATTCCTGGGGAAATAGAGGAAGTGATGTACTTTCTTCACGCTGAAATTAGTATGTTGGGTCCAGGAAAGGTTCTCTGAGATCATGATTCCCAGGAATTTAAATTTCCTCACCCTCTCCACCTCTTGATTTCACCCCACCCCCCCCACCCCCCCCACCTTAATGATCACTGGATCAAGCATTTCTGGTTTTCCCTTCCTAAAGTTCACAATCAGCTCCTTGATTTTGATGACATTGAGAGGTTGTTATTGGTACACCATTCAGCCAAACTTTTCAATCTCCCTCCTGTTGACTGGCTCTTTACCCCTTTTGACATAGTCTACTACCAAGGTATCGTCAGTAAATTTGTAGATGGTGTTGTTGTCATACCAAGCCACACTGCCAAGGTATAAAGCGAGTAGACCAAGAGGCTAAGTAGACAGCCCTCTGGTGCTGATGGAGTTTGTTTTCTCAACACAATAGAAGCTGATTTCAGCCCATGTCATTTAATTACACCCAAATTAACACGCAACCCTGTACGCTTTGGAGGGTGGGAGGAAACCAGAGCACCTGGATGAAACCCACGCCAGCATGAGGAAAACATATAAACTCATTATAGACAGCAACAGATTCAAACCGAGATCACTGGCACTGTAATAGCGTCACTCTAACTGCTACACTAACCATGCTGACCAAATAATGTAGGAGATGTTCTTGCTAATCTGCTTTGATTGAAGTCTGGAGGTGAGGAAATCCAGTGGTTTTGAGGCCCAGGTCTTGGAGTTTTCTGATCAGTTTTGAAGGGATGATGGTGTTGAATGCTGAACTGTAGTCGATAAAGAGCATCCTGATGTATGCATCTTTGCTGTCCAGGTGGTCCAGGTTTTTGTGTGGAAGCACTGAGATGACGTCTGCTGTAGACTTGTTGCTGTGGCAGGCAAATGGGAACAGATACATGTCGCTGCTCAGGAGTTTCAACACGAGCCTCTCAAAGCACTTCAGTACCGTGCATGTGAGTGCCACTAGTCAGTAGTCATTTAGGCAGTTTACCACACTCTTCCTGGGCACATGTAGGATTGAGGCCTGTTTGAAACACCCTGTCAGAGTGAGATGTTAAAGATAATCTGAGTACATTGGCCAGTTGGTCAACACTGTTTTCAGTACTCGGCTGGGTACTCCATCCTGATTGGATGCTTTCTCCACGCACTGATCCTCCTATAACTAGCTGATCTGCCTTGTGCTACTCATCCAGTCTAGCATCTGGATTATGATTGTTTGTTCTTCTATAAACCTTGCGTGTTCTTTTCACTGCTGTTGTTTTAAATGGGTATATTCCAAATATTTGTTTGGAAACGGGCAAGTTGAAGGACAGGGCAACAATAAAAATGATAACTTCAAGGTCCCTCACCAGCTAAATGTGAAATTGCTTTCTCGGGCCCAGCCATCCCTCTGCATCAGAGGATACTAATTTATAACAACAGGATCATGGAACAGTTTAACGCAAGTATCTGTGGTGGGATCTGAGGAAAAGTTCCAAATTATAGAAACCTACACCACAGAAAACAGGCCATTCGGCCCTTATAGTCTATGCCAAAAACCATACCTTTTGTCCCACTAGCCTGGACCCATTCCATAACCCTCCAGACCGCTTCCATCCATGTAACTATCCAGTTTATTTTTAAAGCTTAAGAGTGAGCCTGCAATTACCACATCAGATGACCTGAATTTTGTTGGGAAATTGGCATTTCTCCACTGAACTGTTAGCCACTACAGAATTCCATTGTAAATGTAGAAGCTTGAAGTTGCTAAATTCTTTTTGCACTTTTTGTTTCCAAAATGGGTTCCAGCAAGGGAATATAAATAGCTGGCAATTTCCCCATACTTGGATAAACTGATAGATAATCCACACTAGATTGGTCCTAGTGTTGAATGTCAGTTGGGTTTTTGTCTTCTTCAAAGACAAGTAATGCTGATACTGGGAATGTGAAATGATTCTTTTATTATTTTCCTTTTTCAATAGAATTACTATGAAAAGTTTTCCATTAACAATAGAATTAGAATGTCTGAATATCAAATACATCAGAGCTACAACCACTTTGAGCCAAAGAGTAATCCTAAACTCGCTGTTTTAATTCGAATGGTTTGGGTGATATGTTAAGGAGGTTGAGGTTACAGCTCGTATCTGAGGTGTAGAAGGCCTTGAAAAATGGGAGAATGTTCATAACTATGTGTTTAAACCAATAAATGAAGTGCTTTGTTGTTCCTTTCACAGCTTTGACAAAAATCAGAAGCAGCTGGTTATTCATGATTTGGGAACCATATTCTCCAAAAACGAAATGAGTCTTTTGTGGAAAAAGGTAAACGCGTTTCATCTTTTTCAAAACAACTTTGTCCATGATCCTTTACTGTGGTTCTGCAAACCTACCAAATCCATAACTACATCTATTCACATCCTGTCTCCTGTAAGGATTCTATTCCTTTCAATTCCTCTATTTCTATTATTATCTGCTCTCAGGATGAGATCTTCTATTCTAGTACATCCGAGATGTCATTCTTCAAGGTAGCTTACCCTCTGCTGCCTTAAACTCAATATTGACGCACATCTCCACTACTTCCTGCACATCTGCTCTGGCACACTCTGCCTCAAGACACAAGGACAGGGTTCCCCTTGTCCTCACCTACCACTTCACCAGGCTCTACATCCAACATATTATCCTCTGCAATTTATGCCACCTACGGCATGATCCCATCACCAGACACATCTTCCCCTCATCACTTTCTGCAGGGACTGCTCCCTCATGGACTCCCTTATCCCTTCCCTCTAATCCTTGGTACCTAACTGTGATCATAAGAAATGCTCACATGTGCCCACACCACCTCCCTGGCCACCATTCAAGGTCCCAGAGAGTCCTTCCAAGTGAAGCAACTCGTGGTTTTTTTAAATTTAAATTTAGTCATGGAGCACCTTTTCGGCTCACGATCCCAATATGTTTTCAAAGGCAGGAAGAAACCGGAGCCCTCAGAGAAAACCAATGCAGACAAGGGGAGGATGTAAACACTCATTATGGACAACATGGGATTTGAACTCCCATCCTAATGTCTGGCATTGTAACAGCATTGCCCTAACTGTTCTGCCAACTGTGCTCCTGCTGTAGCCTCTTCTACCTTGAAGAGACTGGGTGGAGACTGGGCGATGATTGAGCACCTTCACTCTCCACTGATATGCAAGGACCTCCAATGGCCAACCATTGTAATTCCACACACCATTCCCATAGTGACATGCCTATCCATGGCCTCATGCACTGCCAAACCAAGGCTACCCACAACTTGGAGGAAAAACAGCTTGTATTCCGTTTGGACAATCTCCAACCAGATTGTCCAATTTTCATTAAACCCCTCCCCCAAGTTACTCTTTCCTTCTTCCTGTCTTCAGCTCCCCCTTTCCCTCCCTCTCCTATCAAAGAGCTACCCTCTCCTCTTATAACTTCTCAGCATTTTTTCTCTTTTACCTTCCCACCTGTATCGATCGATGATTTCTTACCTGTTAGCCTGTGCTCCTGCCCCTTCCTCCCACCTCTGTTTTTCTTCTCCCTTCCCACCATCTTGTATTCAGGCATCTGCCTTGTTTTTTTTTGCTTCTACCTTGACAAAGGGCTCAAGCCCAAAATGTTGGTTGCCCTTCACTTTACTATAGATGCTGCTGAGTTTCTCTCCAGCAATTTGTGTATTGCTCTCAACCCCAGTATCTGATGACTTTCCCATTTAACTCCTTTACTGTGGTTTAATGGGGAAAGAAAGTTAAAACCACGGCACATTGAAACCGTTGAGTGTTCTGCTAAATTCTGGATAAGCAAGCACTTAATTTCAGCTCCAGCAAGACCAAAACCTTTGCCCTTTGCACACTTTCCTAATTGCTTGCCCAACCCGACTGCAAATGAGCCACCTCTGTCACATTCACCTCAGCAACTGGCCACCTGTCTGTGCAATCATTATCTTACTGGCTTAACCCTGTTCTTTAACTCACTCATTCTGGCACCACTCTGTCCTTGTATCATTTCAGTTTTAGTCTTAATCTGTGGCTTCTTCCTTGATTACGTGACACTAAACCACCATGCACAGGTTCAAATTTGTTAACTTGTGCTGTGGTCTTTCTTGCTCACCAACTTGTCACTTTTTATTACATGGAATTACAAAGCCAGAACTGTGGCACACTATCCCCGTCATCTTCTCTTCCACCATAGAAGAGTGTCTTTTCTCTGTCTCCTACTTCTGCTCTATCTGTGTCAGAGTCCTTTACCCTCCTCACAGAAATTCAAGCCTGCCCAAATTGCTAAATCACCCCATCCTTGAAAGTACCCCCAATGCTGTTTGACTGCATTTGTTCCTTCTGTTTGATGTTTGGTTCATGAAGTAAGATAGTTTGATGAAGAAGTCTTGTTAAATTAAGAGACTAAAGACTATGTTCGAAGTAGATCATCAAGAGTCGAGAACAAGTAGAAAGTAATTGTCTAATCCAAGAGTCAGGCTTTTCAGGAAAATGGTACCCTTTATTTCCATTTTATATCTATGGGTAACATGGTAACTTTGTAGGCACTGTGTAACAATGATTAACTAAGTCACTCACCCAGCCTAGACTCATCAGCTTTACCCATTCATATATATGGATTAAACAAGAAAATCTGCAGATGTAGAGGTTGAGTGCAGTACATAGATGTACTGGAGAAACTCAGCAGGTCATGCAACATCCAGAGGAAGTAAAAGGGTAACCAATATTTACCTGATGAAGAGGCTGGGCCCGAAATGCTGGTTACCCTTTACTGAGGAGTTTCTCCAGCACACTTGTCATATATCTGAGTGTTTGCTAATCACCAAATGTTCTTCCCATCGCCTGGGAGTGCACAGTCTGACATCACCTCAGTTTCTGATCCCTATGATTCCTCACCTGTGAGTTAAGATGGTAAAAGCAAGTAAATTAGTCATTTGATTTTTATGTTTCCTCAATTTCCATAAATATCCTTTTGAGCACGAGTTGTCAGGTTCTGAAACCTGGGTGATTGCTCTCTTGTTTTTGAGGTCTACTCCAATCTTTTTAAATGGTTTCTATTTTTAGATTACTGTTAATTTAATTTGGAGCTACGGCACAGTAACAGGCCCTTCCAGCCCATGAGCCGTGCCGCCCAAATACACCCATGTGACCTCTTAATTTTCTACATCCTTTTTCAGGAATTTTTGCTGTAGCCACATCCAACATCAGTTGCCTTTACTTCCATTTAAAGGCAAGTCCATCAGATTTGTAATTGCATTCGAATTTGGTAGAAATGAGGGAAATGTTGCATTTTATTCCTTAAGAATAAAATAAAACATTGGTCTTGAATACAGAACCACCAGAGGAATATCCAGTAGATAAGCCTGTTTCAATATCCAAGATTCAATTTATTGTCATGTAATAAAGTCAGTCTGCGTGGGTTGCCAACAGTCCACCTCCTGTGTGTTCTTCTGCCTCAGGGCCCCTAGCCGGTCCGTGGCTGTGGTCACCGCCCTGTGGGAGTCGTCACTTCCTCAAACAAGAGGTTTTTCTGGTGTCCTGCACCAGTCCTCCACTTCTCCAGAGACTGCAGCCCTTCATGGGTGCTGCCATCTTGGGCACAGACCAATAAAATCATCAACAACTCCATTAACAGGCTGTTTAAAGCCTGTATAGAGCTGATGGCAGTCAGACTGGGTTGTTGGACCCTGCAGGAACACTGTCTCTTCATTCCTTGCTTTACCTGGATCTGCATTGGCAGCACCACCATCTTTGCACAGGTATCCACTAGATGTGGAACTGAATCAATTTCAAGTTGATGAAAGTTAAGAATGTCCCACTCATAGAAGTGCTGCTTCCTTCAATATGATTACCAGAACTGTTTTAGCAAACTTATTTCTTGAGTTTTATCTGTCATATGCTCATCACATTTTGTGCATTTTCTTCAGAATCTACAGGATGTATACCAGAGCCATAGGAATGTCCGAATGGACCCCCCTTGTATTAACACCACTGCCTGCTCCAACTATTTGAACAACCCAAAAGTCAGAATTGCTCTGCACATTCCACCTTTTGTGCAGAAATGGGAGATGTGCAGGTAAAACTTGGCTACATTCACAGCCTCGAATTGCTTTATTATTTGGAATATTTGTGTAAAATTCCTCAGGCTTGCATACCTTGGCTGAGATTTTATCATCATCATTCAGGTGCCTTGCCGTTCGGCGTGGGTGATCATGTCTCTCCATCCGTCATGATCTCTGACCCTCCAAATTGTAGTTGTTGACTCCCCAATTCTCCTTCAGTGAAGGCTCCATCTTTGAGCTTAGACTGTAGTCGATGTTGAGTTCATGATTATGCAAGGGAAAAATACTGAAGTGGTTTCCCACTGCCTTCTTCAGTTGCAGTGACCATACTGGATAGATAACCCTGGCAATTGATCAGTAGATACATCTGCCCAGCACTTTTAGTTTTACAACCATAAATTCCAATTTGTAGAATCTGCTTGTAAAAACCATCTGCAATCCATGACTTGGTGTGATCCTGATAAGGAGGCTAAGCAGATCCTATACTTTGCCCAAGGCTATCGGATGGAAGGAGCACCTTACCCTTCCTTTTTCTGAGCAATTGCAAGACTCTGACACTGATTTTATATGGAAGCTATTTTGGGAGAGTTGGGCTCCTATCGCTTGACTCTCCGTGGATTCTCCACTTAGAATGCGCCTGAAGAAGAGAAAGCGGCCCTTTGATTTGCCGATCAGGTGGCAGGGCTAAAAGCGCAGCGCTGGCCACCTGAAGTGACAGCTGCACTGGGATGTACATCTGAGCGCACTCCGGCTCCTGTCCCTTGGCCTGTCAAGTTAGAATGGCTGGCTGTCAGCTGGGACAGCCAGCGCGGGCTATCATTGCGGGGACATACCCCGTGGAATGTCCTCACACTGATCGCTCTGTCCCCCGGCGGAGGAGAAGGGGGTTGGGGTAGCCGGCGAGGGAGAAGGGGGCTGGGGTGGCTGGCGGGGGAGAAGGGGGCTAGGGTGGCCGCCCCAGCCCCCTTTTCCCCCGCCGGCCGCCCCAGCCCCCTTCCCCGCCGGGGGGGCAGAGCAATCAGTGTGAGGACATTCCACGGGGTATGTCCCCACGCCAACAGCCCAGCCCCCTTCTCCCCCGCCGGCCGCCCTAGGCCTCCAGTCTCCGCGCTGACAGCCCAGCCAGCTGCCCTTGCCCCGACGTCCTGCACTGAGGAAAGGGGCAGCTGAGTGAGGAGCTGTCATCCCGAATGCAGCCACTTTTAGGCCCTCCTCTCGGAGGAGGGTTACAAAGTTTGCCTTGCAGGCGCCTCCTGTACATTGACATGGCCTCCCAACAGCCACATATTGCCAAAATATGCGGCTTTACAAGCGGGGCAATTGGCCACCTGAAAGTGTCTTGTAAAAGTAAAGATGCATGTGGTGCACAAATTACCTCAGTATGTATATCAAGACCATAATAATGGTCATTATGAAGTCTTGGTAAGGAACCCACTTAGAAAAGTTGAGGTGTGATTGTGTGCAAGGTTTAAAAAAAATGGCATGCATGCATTTATGCTATGGGTGGCACAGTGTGTTCACAAACATTGAGATAGTCTCTTCTGAGAATTTAGAGTAAATAACATTGATTTGTTTATCCAGAATTTACACATCTGGAATTCTCTTGAAACTGGCAAAAGTATCTAAGAATATTAAGCAACAATATAAAGTTTTACATGAATATCGTTTCGCCTTTATAATTGCAGTATAAAACATTGTTCTTTAAAAGGTAGGGAGGTGATATAGTTTGGAGATGTATTTAGTGGTTTATGCGGAGAATGCGACTGCATGATCTAGTCATTTTTTATAACTAATTATGCAATCAGCAGTCTTTCCCTCCCCATTCTCTGGTTGCTGAGAATACACTTGTTCACTTTGTCCGCTGAAGATCATTGATCATCATCCCAATACAAAAGAGGACAACAGTGTAAGGCCTCAATGACTACAGCCCGTGGCACTGACCTCCATTATGAAATGCCTTGAGTTTCTGGTGATGGAACGCATCAAAGTGCCCCTCACTGAGACATTGGACCCATTTCAATTCGCCTATTTCTGCACCAAGGGTGGTACCTGGAGTACAACGCCTCATGCTCCAGGTTGCTGTTCATCTCAACTTCAGCTCTACGTTTAATACAATCATTCCCCAGAGCCTGGTGGAGATGCTGACCTCCCTAGGACTCATCGTCCTCTCTGTAATTGGATTCTGGACTTCCTAATGGAGGCCAAAGTCTGTATGGTTGACAGCAGAACGTCAAGTACCATCTTGCTGAGCACTGGTGCATCTCACAGCCTGTTCCTGTTCATGCTACTGACCCACTACTGAAATACAGAGAAATCAAGCTTGCTGATGACACATCAGTAGTTGGCAACAATGATGAGTTCCAGAGGAGGTGGAAAACCTCACAAGAATAATAACCAGAGTCTCAGCATGGACAAGACGAAGATGATCGTGGTCTTCAGGATGACCAGGAACAACCACCCTCCACTACACATTAATAGCTCAGTAATGGAGAGAGTAGAGAGCACCAAGGTCCTTGGAGTCCCCTGAACAAGTGTCCTATCATGGAAACACAGCATCTCTTCACTAGTCAAGAAAACTGCAGCGACTGCATTTCCAAGAAGACTGAAGCATGCAAGGCTACCAGGCACTATCATGTCAATCTTCTACAGGAGCTCTATTGAGAGCATCCTGACTGGTTGCTTCACAGTGTGGTACAACGCGGACATTGGCGACTTCAGGGGTTTTTACGAGGCTCTAAAGGCTGTGTACGGCCCCTCACCCCAAGTCCAAAGCCCGCTGCGCAGCTCAGACGGCAAAGTCCTCCTCAGCGACAAGATCTCCATCCTCAACCGATGGTCAGAACACTTCCAATCTCTTTTCAGTGCCAACCGCTCAGTCCAAGAATCCGCCCTGCTCCAGCTCCCTCAACAGCCCTTAAGGCTAGAGCTGGATGAGGTCCTCACCTGGGAAGAGACATATAAGGCAATTGAACAACTGAAAAGTGGCAAAGCAGCAGGTATGGATGGAATCCCCACCCCAGAGGTCTGGAAGACTGGCGGCAAAACTCTGCATGCCAAACTGCATGAGTTTTTCAAGCTCTGCTGGGACCAAGGAAAGCTGCCTCAGGACCTTTGTGATGCACCCTGTACAAAAACAAAGGCGAGAAATCAGACTGTTCAAACTACAGGGGAATCACGCTGCTCTCCATTGCAGGCAAAATCTTCGCTAGGATTCTCCTAAATAGAATAATACCTAGTGTCGCCGAAAATGTTATCCCAGAATCACGGTACGGCTTTCGCGCAGAGGAACCACTGACATGGTCTTTGCCCTCAAACAGCTCCAAGAAAAATGCAGAGAACAAAACAAAGGACTCTACATCACCTTTGTTGATCTCACCAAAGCCTTCGACACCATGAGTAGGAAAGGGCTTTGGCAAATACTAGAGCGCCTCGGATGCCCCCCAAAGTTCCTCAACATGGTTATCCAACTGCACGAAAACCAACAAGGTCAGGTCAGATACAGCAATGAGCTCTCTGAACGCTTCTCCATTAACAATGGCATGAAGCAAGGCTGCGTTCTCGCACCAACCCTCTTTTCAATCTTCTTCAGCATGATGCTGAAACAAGCCATGGAAGACCTCAACAATGAAGACGCTGTTTACATCCGGTACCGCACGGATGGCAGTCTCTTCAATCTGAGGCGCCTGCAAGCTCTCACCAAGACACAAGAGCAACTTGTCCGTGAACTACTCTTTGCAGACGATGCCGCTTTAGTTGCCCATTCAGAGCCAGCTCTTCAGCGCTTGACGTCCTGTTTTGCAGAAACTGCCAAAATGTTTGGCCTGGAAGTCAGCCTGAATAAAACTGAGGTCCTCCATCAGCCAGCTCCCCATCATGACTACCAGCCCCCCCACATCTCCATCGGGCACACAAAACTTAAAACGGTCAACCAGTTTACCTATCTTGGCTGCACCATTTCATCGGATGCAAGGATTGACAACGAGATAGAGAACAGACTCGCCAAGGCAAATAGAGCCTTTGGAAGACCACACAAAAGAGTCTGGAAAAACAACCAACTGAAAAACCTCACAAAGATTAGCGTATACAGAGCCGTTGTCATACCCACACTCCTATTCGGCTCCGAATCATGGGTCCTCTACTGGCATCACCTACGGCTCCTAGAACGCTTCCACCAGCGTTGTCTCTGCTCCATCCTCAACATTCATTGGAGCGACTTCATCACCAACATAGAAGTACTCGAGATGGCAGAGGCCGACAGCATCGAATCCATGCTGCTGAAGATCAAACTGCGCTGGGTAGGTCACGTCTCCAGAATGGAGGACCATCGCCTTCCCAAGATCGTGTTATATGGCAAGCTCTCCACTGGCCACCGAGACAGAGGTGCACCAAAGAAGAGGTACAAGGACTGCCTAAAGAAATCTCTTGGTGCCTGCCACATTGACCACCGCCAGAGGGCTGATATCGCCTCAAACCGTGCATCTTAGCGCCTCACAGTTCGGTGGGCAGCAACCTCCTTTGAAGAAGACCGCAGAGCCCACCTCACTGACAAAAGGCAAAGGAGGAAAAACCCAACACCCAACCCCAACCAACCAATTTTCCCTTGCAACCGCTGCAACCGTGTCTGCCTGTCCCACATCGGACTTGTCAGCCACAAACGAGCCTGCATTTGACGTGGACATTACCTCTCCATTAATCTTCGTCCGCGAAGCCAAGCCAAAGAAAAAACAGTTGGTGTAGTGAAATGGATCGGAGGTCAATCCAGAGTACCATAAGAGCAGCAGAGAGGGTCACTGGGGACTCCTCCTTTTTCCCCTCTCCCCACCTCGCCACCATTGATGTGATGTACCGGTATCATTGTCTGAAGAGGACAAACAAGATTGTTGAGGATCCCTACCACTTCACACATACACAGCATCTTTCAACCACTGTCGGGAAAGAGATATAGAAGTATCAGAGCCAGTACCACCAGCCTGCGAAACAGCTTCATCCCGCAGGCAGTGAGACCGTTGAATAACTAATGAACTGCTCATATTAACCCTCCAATACTCTTTATTTATTTTGTGTACATATAATACTGTAAATTCAGAACAATGTATACTTCTGCAAATGCATCACTTGTGTTATGTCTGGTTATGTGCTTGCATGTTTTTGCACCGAGGACCAGAGAATGCCTTTTTGTCAGGTTGTAAACGAGAATCGTGTCTGCCTGTCCCGCATCGGACTGGTCAGCCACAAACAAGCCTGCAGCTGACGTGGACTTTTTTACCCCCTCCATAAATCTTCGTCCGCGAAGCCAAGCCAAAGAAAGAATTATGCAATCAGATGATAAATAAACTTGAACTTGGATTTGATGCAACCCACCTGAGTTCAGCATTGCAGCGGTTTCAGAGGAATTATGATTTGGTGACCTGTTGATGGTTCTCTTCTGATCTCATCAATGGCAGGTCATTGAAAGCAAAAGCAAGCCCACCACAGAGGTTCTGTGTTCTCTTTCTGCAGGAATTAGATTGTAGAAATAAGCGGGTCCGTGGTGTCATTGGATCTGTGTATCTAGACATTGGGGTAAATTCAAATTCATTATCATCTGACTATACATATACAACCAGATGAAACAGCATTTCTCCAGACCACAGTCCACATAATACACACAAAACACAGCACAAAATCGTAAGTGCATCAAAGATACAATTCAAAATAAATGCAAGTATTTTAGTATGATTTACTCAGTTACAGGATAATGTCCATTCACAGCCTGTGGCAAGAAGCTCTTTCGCAGCCTAATAGTGATTGTGATGTTCCTCTACCCCCTTCGTTATGGTGGTAGGTCAAAGAAACTGCATACTGGATGGAAAGACTCCTCAATAATTACTTGAGCTCTTTTTAATCAATGCTCCTGGTCAATATTGTCAATAGAGGAAAGGCAGACCCCAGTGATCTCAGCCGTTTTGATGATCTTCTGGTCTGACATTTCGTAGCCACCATCCTACACAATGATGCAGCCAGACAAGACGCTCTCAATTGTGCTCCTGTGAAATGTTAACAATTACAATAAGCCCAGTGCTCTTTTACCTCTTGTTTAACTGGGGTAATTTTAACCAAGTTGGCATTTGAAAAAATAATGGCACTGGGAGAAATAGTGTTTTCTGTTCCACCCAGAACTAGTCCCCATTGGGCTGTCTGGTGGTTACAAAGGTTAGTTTAAAATACCCTTCATTATTTAATACCCAAATACCCAATTTTCCTTCTGCAGGAAGAAGCCTGCCTACTCATTGTGGTGTTATATTTAAAAAAGAAAGTTGAGTGATTTTGGAGAAGTGGAGATGCTCTTTATTATGCAACGTTCAGTTCCATTTGTATTAACTCAGCAAATGCAGCAACCCCTGGCTGCAGACAGAAAAAACGAGATGACACTCAGGCTGGGTAAATAACTAGCACCTAATATTTCCCCCTCAAAACTATTAGATTAATGTTTGAGTATGCATCATTCTCTTTTGAAATGGCCATGAATATAAGTGAAAAAGATTTAATGGTTTACAATCCTTGTATGACAACAGCTGTATTATAGAGCATGACCATTTCATGCTCTCACTGCACATCGCCATAGCCACCAGTAATGTGAACATGGAGCATTTCATTCACATCTTTTACACCGCTTACCGAAGTTTCATCAGTTATTTCATTTTGGAATCACCAACACTTTTTTAAATCTGTGGTGATTCTGTGGACAAGTTAAAACCAGGTAAAGGGTGTTCAAAAAAAGTCTATTTTTGTTGAGGAAATTGTTGTTTGTAAGGGTCATCACCTCCTATCACTTGATAATTTGAAATTATTTTGTTCCTTCCTAGTGCAACAGTGAATCTGAATTATCAAAAACTCTACAGCGATATGAAGGATCAATACCTGAAACTGTTGGCTGCCAGGGTAATTGATGCATTGCTCTTTCTACCCCAATGTTTCATTCCAAGTAGACCACCATTCTAGCCAATAGGAGATGAGGCTGGCTTGACTTTATTCTTGATGTCTATGCGATAAGTTATCCTTACCCCAGTGTTGTTACTCCTTCTCTCTTCATCGGTTTAATTGATGTCCAAGTGCATTTTAGTGACCCAATTTTCCTTCTGCAGGAAGAAGCCTGCCTACTCATTGTGGTGTTATATTTAAAAAGGAAAGTTGAGTGATTTTGGAGAAGTGGAGATGTTCTTTATTATGCAACGTTCAGTTCCATTTGTATTAACTCAGCAAATGCAGCAACCCCTGGCTGCAGACAGAAAAAACGAGATGACACTCAGGCTGGGTAAATAACTAGCACCTAATATTTCCCCCTCAAAACTATTAGACATCTCTTGGCATTCAGTGGCCTTTTCATCACTCAGTTTCCTGTCCTGAAATCTGGCGGACTTGGCCCTCCAAGTACAGAGGTGATGAGCAGATCTGAAGCTAGACTGTGTGACTTGCTGCTAATGTCCTTTCCACCATATCTAAGGCACATGTCTAGATGAGTTCGACTCCAGGGTCTCAAGATGCTGGACACTTAACCAGTGAACAACAGCCTACCCTGTCCAATCTTTACTCACAAGTTAACCCTTCAATCTCCCGGTCAATTTTAGTCCAGTTCATCTTCTTTCAAGATTCCTTTATTGTCATGTACAGTAATGGCACAGAACATGTAATATTGCACAAAATTGCCTGTTGTAAGGCAGACAGTTGCTATTAATATTGCCCAGCGCCCCTTACAATAAGAGAAAAGAAGCAAAAGAGTCCCTTCAGAGTCACTGAGGGTCCATGGCCTTATGCCTGAAATGTCAGTTATATACTTTTACCTACTATGGCTGCTGAGAGACCTGCTGAGTTCCTCCAGTATTTGTTGGTTACAGCTTCAAAAGCCTGCTCCTTAACTAATGAGACTAACATTGTGCACAATACTCTATTTGTGATTCCACCCATGTTCTATAAAAATGAAACACAACATTGTCCCTTTGTGCTCAATTTTTGTCTGAATTCATTATAATATTGTTCAGCATTCCTAATTATTTGCTGTATCAGCATACTTTTGTGAACTATACATTCTGCTTTTCTGCTCTGCAATTTCTCATTATTTTACTGCCAAAGTAAACATGTTCATTTTCCACATGATACAAAATTTTTCAGATCTTTTCTCACTCGCATAATCTCTCCTTGTGTTCTTTTTCACAACTTTCCCAAGCATCTTTGTGTAATCAGTAAATTTGGCAACCATGCTGTCAGTGCATGTATCAAAGTATAGTTTCAAAAGGTTTGTGGAAGGACCCGCTCTGTTGACTTGGTGCCCAAACTCATGTTTTAGTCCAAACTTTGAGCATCCTTTAGCACAGATGGGATAGGTCTGTGTTTGATTTAAAGACCATTAGATGGTTATCTCATCTAAATTAATCTGTTGCTGTGTTCAGATCCAGTGGCGTAGTGCAATGCCAGTGACCCAGATTCTAAACCGACAAAATCTCTCCCTTCTCCCTCTGACCTCCATGAATTGGTTGGATAATTGGGTGCAATTGAGCCTCACGGGTTTTAAAGATTGGAATTGCCTTCTATCATGCTGTCATTAAAATTTTAATTACCTTGGAGTAGTTAATGCAGTCATTTGAATTGGGGGTGGTGGTGATGGGGGGGGAGGGGGGGAGGAGAAATGAAAGGAAAGACAATTTTAGAGAGAGTCGAGTTTGGACATCTGTAATACCTGCTCATCGTTTTTTGTTTCATTCATCTCATTTGATTTTATTTTTCTTCAATTCTCTTTCAAGCAATACCAAATCCTGGTATATAATGGAGATGTGGATATGGCCTGTAACTTCATGGGAGATGAGTGGTTTGTGAATTCACTTCAACAGAAGGTACGGTTTATATTGCAGTTCAACCTTTGGATGTGGCTTGTTTCATTTGTCAAATGTACTTTGCTTTGAGTTGTGTGCCAGTATGTAAGTAATGAGTAATGCTCAGGACAAATACAGATACACGGTCTGGAGGATCTACAGAGACCAGGGAAATTAGGATAATTGCACAGATATTTTGTGGAAATGAAATGTTCCATGCATGTGAATATAAAGTCATGGCTGAAGCTAAACCACTTGGCAGTTCAAAAATAAACTAGCCAAACAGGAGCAAGAATAGTAGCTGTGATAACTTGTAACATAAAAATTATTTTTGTGCTCAGAAAATAACTGCTTTATGATCTTAGTATATTATCAACTCAGTCGAAAAAAAGATGCGATAACGAACAGATAAACCTCTTTGTTAGTTAGAAAATAAATATGGCCAGGGGAGCAGAAATCTCTGTGCTCCCAGAGAGACAGGTGGATCTTCAGTTTAATTGCTTCTCTAAAAGATTGACCCTCCAGTAGTGTGGTATTGTGCTGGACTGTCATTAAATGTATTTTTGTGCACAATTTTCTGGATTGAAACTTTAACCTGTGATCTTTTTGAGATGAGAGTTCAGTTCTGAGCTACAATTTTCTTTGTACATGTCTATTAAATCAAACTCTATCTGCTGTACGCAAACTGCCATAATCAGGTCTCTGGTGATACGATTCCTGCTAACTAAAAACAAGAGATGGAATTAGCTCAGCCACCCTTAATTAAGCAGCTGGTGAATAACTCTCCATTTACCAACAGTAGGTCTATATCAACCATGTTTCCATAATTGGAAGTTTGGACATGTGCTGTTTTAGAACCATAGAACACTACAGCACAGAACTAGGCCCTTTGGCCAATCTAGTCTGTGCCGAACTATTATTCTGCCAAGTCTCATTGACCTGCACCCTGACCATACACCTCCCATCCATGTATCTATTCAAATATATCTTGTATATTAAAACTGAGCATCCACCACTTCAGGTAGCAGCTCATTCCACACACTCACCCCTCTCTGCATGAAGAAGTTCCCCTGAATAATCCCTTTAAACATTTCATCTTTCACCCTTAACTTATGTGCTCTCGTTCTTGTCTTGCCTAACCTCAATGGAAAAAGCCTACTTGCATTTATTCTATTTTCCCCTCACAATTCTATATACCATTATCAAATCTCCACTCATTCTCCAACACTCCAGAGAATAAAATCTTTCCCTGGTTAACCTTTCCCTGGTTAACCTTTCCCTGCAACTTGACTCTTCAAGTCCCAGCAACACCCTTGTAAATCTTCTCTGTACTCTTACATTCTTATTGATATTTGGCCTGTATTTAGGTAACAACCCTCCAAATTTGAATGCAAAGGTTTACATTTTTTGACAGAATAGAAAAGATATGTTCCTGCACAAAATTCTGAAAAGGAATCATCGAACATGTTATCCTGCTTGCGAACAACTTGAGTTTGTCAGTATCAACCCCTGGTTTCTGAGAGCTTCATGATGAAGAATCTACAGAGGCCACTTAAAGGGAATGCAGATGGAGGGTGAGGCTGAAGGAACTGTGCTTTCAAAATGTATGTTGTCTGCACATTTCATTCAAGCAGTTCCTGCAGTGAGCAAAGATGTTTTGGGATCATCTGAATTCTTCACAATGTATCTGTGATTTTCTGTGAGAAGAGGTTGATGGAGTTGTCACTGCCCTGTGGGCTGTGTGTTGAGCGCGCAAGGTCTGCGTCTTCATCCTCTTCATTTTCCACACAGGTCAAAGTGAACCGTCGGGCCTGGGTGTACCAAGATGAGAATGGTGATCAGGTTGGAGGGTTCGTCAAGGAATTTGACAACCTTGCTTTCCTGACTATAAAGGTATGTCTGTACATGAATTGTCAAAAAAAGCATCACCAGAGGGCTGAACAAGCAGGATCTGTGATGAGTGGAACAGAGCTTGATTCAAGTCAACAGCCTTTCTTTGGAGCAAAGGTTTTCAACCTTTTTCTTTCCACTCACATACCACTTTAAGTAATCCCTATACCATCGGTGGTCTGTGATTAGTAAGGGATTGCTTAAGGTAGTATGCAAATGGGAAGGGAAGGTTGAGAATCTAATTGTCATTGGCCCATTTCCTCTGGAGTTATGAAATCGTGCACATAATGAGTCAATTAAAGAGGTGGTTTTCAAATTTTTTCTTCCTACCCACATACCACCTTAAGCAATCCCTTACTAATCACAGAGCACTGATGGCCTAGGAGATAAAAGTTTTAAGGCAGATACAAAGCCAAGGCTAGGCAAGGATAAAAGGTTAGATGAGACCAAATGCATCTTAATTAGGCAGTTTAGCTTTTGGCCTGGATATTGAATTCAAAATTTTAGACTGCTCCATTTTTTTAGGTTATTGATAATGATTATATTACAATTTACATTTATTATAAAGCCACCTGAAACTTCTGACATTGGCACCCATTTGCCCTGCACCATCTTTCCTGTCCTGCATCCTTCTAAAAACCCTCTTTTTTTTCCTGTCACTAGCTGTATTGATTTTAAACCAATATCCTCCTCAGTTCTGATTTAAATAATATTTTGACTCATTTGCAGTCTTTCTTTTGGTTCTGACTTTTAATTCCAAACATTCACAAAAACATTTAGCCTGATTTATAACCCTCCTTTTTAAGATTGCCTTTTAATCAGTGGGTATGAACTCTGCTTTGTAGCTTGACCACTGGATAGGGATTTACATAATTTAGTTGGGTAGAATTGCTTATACTGGCCAACTTAACTCATCATATTGATCATATCTGCCAGATTATTTATTGGGACCTGTCCTGCACCAATTGTCTTGGGTAAACTTGTACCTCTCACTTTGTTTGTTTTAGATTGGTCACAGTGTTTGAGCTACCAAAAGAAAATAGACACACAGAGGCAGTTCAGTTTATACAAATGTTTATTACAAATTCAAAAACTGATTTCAAACTACAATATGCTAGTCCCTCCCAATTATACTTATCAACGCCTGGACTGGTCCCAACTGCCGAAGCGAGGCAACGACCGCACACTTGTAGTAGGTTGTCGGGGCGCCGGTAGCAGCTTCTCCACCTCCCTTGACCGGGATGTTAGCTGGACTCTAGAAGTTCTTCTTCTTGCTGAGAGATGTTGCCACCTCTCGGAGAGTCTCAAACTTCAGCAGCGGGACCATGGCTTATATTATCCAAAAACTGCTTACCAAAGCATCTATTCCCAGCACAGTAAGAAAGATAAGCGAGCAAGCTAGCATGCCTAAGCTTCTATCAAATAACATAATTTTCAGCTTATCACTTTGAATACAATGGTTTATTTTGCATCAGGGCTAGGCCTCTGACAGTCTGTGACCAAAACAAGCAGGAAGATTAAATGTTCTTGGTACACAGATGTCCTTTCGTCAGGTAACTGCATCTCATTGCCCCTCGGTGGAATTTAGATTATGTCTGCTGATTCTAAAAACAGGTTTTCAGCCTTGCAGAACCAAAGGCTGCAAAAGTAAAAAAACATGGTTTAAATCTTCCATTAACAGTACCTGATACTGGCCTCGAGGGTTATGGGTGTGAGGGAGGGTAAAATTATATTTTTGTGGAGTAGGTTGATATAGGGTGGTGGGTGGGCCTGTACTTAAATGGTGCTATAACTTGTTTCATTGCCAGTGTGTTCCTCTCTGGGTTAGAGTGGCTGATTATAGCAGAAGTTGAATTATCTAAGGAAAATATAAAGGATGAATTATATCTATCCAAGTTAAATTTATAGATGAAAATGAGCCAAAGCAGAAATTGAATGTCAAACCAGGTTGCCTTTGTAAGATGTGCAAATATCCCAGATCCAACAAATTTCAGGATATCCTTATCAAGTCCCATTGACCATCTCCCCTGCGCTTGTCAACTCTATTTCCTTTTGCAAAACTTAAATTTTAAGATTCTCACCTTGTGTTCAAATCTCTCTCTGGCCTCAATCTTAATCCCTTGCAGCCCTCCAAGAGGAAGGTGTACCCTGGGAATGATTAATAATGCCTTACAGAGGCATTAACCTACTGTGAATTCAAAGGAAGGTGATCTATTAAGTTCTTGGAATCTTCATTTTGGAGGGTTACAAGGTTGGAGAACATTTATGGATGCAGTGAGAAATTGGGGACAAAGAGTGATTGAACCTGAACAAAATCAGGTATCTCATATTCTACTAATAGTTCTACTTTCCAAACACCACCATAAAAAGCCATGATTTCAGTCAATGAAGCATTGAATTCTGAAAATTCCCTTCTGTCTCACTTTCCTCCTTTTAGAAATTATTCTTAAATGAGCTCTTGAAGCTTTGCACAATGTTTAGCTTTGGAAACGTAGTTCAAAGGCTTGTTCTTGTCAGAAATTGAGAAAGTATTAGTTGTCTTCACATTCAGAAAAGACAATTGAAAGCCTGAAAGAGTTGGTGAGATTCTGTCCTGTATTTGTTTGGTTCCTAAAGCAAGCAAGGAGAAAAAAGTTTTGAGGAAATAAATTAAGATAATTAAACATTCCTTTTGTATTACCTTGTTCATTTCACCATGAAAAATTTCAATTTTCAGGGAGCAGGTCACATGGTGCCATCGGACAAGCCAAAAGCTGCCTTCACCTTCTTCAGCCGCTTTTTGTTCAAGGAGCCATATTGAGACAAGCAAAAATTCCATCACAAAGTGCAAAACAAAAATTACGGTTGCACTTTAGGTCAGATATGTATGTGCTTAAGGAGGGGAAAAGTTTGGAGTGTGTTCTGAGGCAGTATCTGGAAGAATTAAGTTGATGTGGGCAGTGAGCAGTTTTTTAAATGTTAGCTTCACCTCTGAACATCCTTCAGTGAAGATTTTCATGTGGAAATTTTATCTGCAAATGTTAACCACTTCCAGGCTGCATTTTGCAATTGTTGGTACACTCCTGGGATTGATCTATCTATAATAGATACATTCCTCCACATTCCCTGCAATCAAAATCTCAATTTCTTGATCTTTGCATCCAATTCAGAAACCCTCATGAGTGATTATTTTAATTTAGAGAATGTTGGTTGGAAAGAATGATACTAGAAACAAATGAACTGCAAGCTCCTCTGTGTTGAAGCAATTTGACAGATTTCCAGCAAGGTATAAATTTGATGTCCGAAAAGGAAGACACAAGCTTTCGATTGGCTTTATAAGATTTCTGCAACAAAAAAAAGTTGCCTTTTCTGACATTTGCTGCTGTGTTATTTGTGTGGTGCTCCAATTTCTCTTGTCAATCTGGACCAATAAAGTTCGTGGGAAAACTACTTGGTGCTACCTAAAGGAGCTGCCTGTGCACAATAGCTTTTGCCAGCCTTTTTCCAAATTCAAATGTGCAAGGTGCAATTTGAAATTAATGGCCTGAAAGGGCAATGGAAGCATTTTGTCTCAAAGCAGCTGGTTATCTGCTTGAAAATGTGAGAGGCCGTGGGGTATTAACCAGGTTAATTGCCTGGTTTATACAAATTGCAACAGATTTGATGGAACGAATGGCCTTCTGAAACCTTCACTCAAGTAAATGGATTAATTTTTGATGTGATTTGTTCTTTTTAATTGGATTTACAAACAGTTTGAGGGTGGAAAAGCCTGTGACTCAGGAAAAACAAAAAGAAATGAGAAAAAATATTTGTGGCAATTAACTAATGGAAAAGTGAAGCAGCCAAACAGCTTCTACTGACGACTCTTCTCAAAATTACACTTCTTGGGTTTCATTTCCTCACTTTCTCTTTCTCAGGTGCTTTGTATAATTATCTTGGAGTGAAGAATCAAATGCTAAGAGTACATAGAATAAATGCATGGAAATTAAAAATGGAAGGGCAGTTATTTGAAGGATGAGTTGTGCAATAAAATGGCAGTGAAGGCCATAAGTACCAATCATGGAGAGAGCCAGATAGGGGATTGAGGAGATCACCAAAGTAAGAATAGGTTAGATGTTTAGAATATTGGTCTTTCCCAATTTTTTAAGTGTTGCTCGGTGTTCTAAGGTGTTCAGAGTGGGTTTAATATATTCCAGTCATTCCTTAAGTGAAACTATAAGTTTCCCAGATACTCTCTGCGCCTCCTTATCTCTTCATGAAATGACTCTGACAACATATGATGAAGTTCGCTTTCTTTAAATGTAGTTTTTTAAAATAATTAAATATGTTCCTTTTGAGCATTTGGTTACAGATAGATGAAAGGGGCCGTTAATGATGAGTAACTTGTTTAAACAATGCTCTGATCAGTAGCTTTGGCCCACAGTACATTTTTTTACTAGAACTCTTATAGTGCAAGCTTCTTGTGGTTGCTAGGCTAGCACATCTTGAATATGCTTGGTTCTGTTCTCCTTCCTGATTCTGGCAGTCTTTCTGTTTAAACAGAAATGCTGGAGGAACTTCGCGGGTCGCACAGCGTCCATAGGAAGTAAAGACATATTATCGACATCCCAGGCCTGAACCCTCCTTCAAGATATGAGTGAAAAAAAACTTGGGTCTTGACGAAGGGCTCAAGCCTGAAACATCAGTAATGTATCTTTTTCTCCTATGGATGCTGCAAGACCAACTGAGTTCCTCTAGCACTTCTAGATTTTGACTACAATCACAGAGCCTGCAGACTTTTGTAGTTCACAACCTCCTGTTGCAAATTTGCTCTCCCAGCATTGATATACCCATCTACAGGAAGTGGACTGAGGTGGCTTGGAATGATTCTCACCTGCATAACTTCAGGAAGTGGACTGAGGTGGCTTGGAATGATTCTCACCTGCATAACTTCCAAGCCTAGGAGTGAGAGTGGCAGAAACAGTAGATGTAACAATAAATAAACCACGAAGGAGTAATGAATGTAATTGCAAAAATATTGAAATAGATCATTATCAAGAACCCACCCTGTCACCTTTCATTCATTGACGTATCCAATACTACACTGCTTGTTTCTGTAGAAATGGGAGAATGTAGTGTTCTACAGCATTTCCTCTGGGACTTGAGCACCTCACCTTGTTGATTCAGTCACTATTGTGATGAAAGGTCAGACAATAGATACACAGGAAGAACACAATCAGCAAATGAGAATTGGCCATTTAATCTGTTTTGTAGCATTAGACAGGAAGTTGAACAACCCCCAACATAACTTCAAATGATGCATTAGTTTCCATGTACCACTGATGATGTTGATATGATCTTGATTCAATGCCTTGTACAAATGGATGATCAAATAAATTTAATCTCCTCCGCCTAATTTTTGTATATTTTTGATCCAGTTTGCATTGGAGCAGCTTTAAAGTCATTCATGCAGGCCCTTTAGCCCAACTCGTCCATGTTGACCAAGTTGGCATTCTGGGCGACCCAGTTGCCTGAATTTGTTCAAATCTTTCCAAGCCTTCCCTATCTATAAAACTGTCCAAATTTCTTTTGAATGTTATCCTTGTGCCTGCTAAAGTTTTGTCTGGCCACTTGTTCCAGAGGCTCAAAGTGAAAAGGTTGTCCCTCAGGTGCCTTTTAAATCTCTCCCCTTTCAGCTTGAGCCCTAGTCCCACTCACTTTGAACTTTTGCACCCTAGATCAAAAGTCATCTACCTTTGGGTAGGGTGGAAGGTCTGTGAGTATTCACTTAACCCATGTCCCCATGGTTTTATAAAACCTCTATAAGATCTCCTCTCAGCTCTAGGAAATATAGACCTAACCTATTTTTCCTCTGCTTATAACTCAAGTCCTCCAATCTTCACAACATGGTGAACCTTCTCAGTATATTGATATACTGATCCCCTCATTGTTGCTGGGTGAGTAGTCCTGCGTACAGTACACCCAAATGTGGTCTCACCAACACCTTGTACAGCTGAATCATGAGATCTCAACTTTTGTCCTCTATACCCTGCCCAAATGAAGGTAAGCAAGCCAATCACCAACAACTTGTCCACCTGAGTTGCTACTTTCAGGGAACTATGTACCTGAACCCCGAGGTCTCTGTCAACAACATTCTCCAAGGCCTGACCATTCACTGTGGAAGTCCTCCCCTTGTTTATCTTATCAAAGTGAAACACCTTGCACTTGTTAGGGTTGAATTCTATTTGCCATTCATTGGCCCACCTTCCCAACTAACCTAGGTCCTGTTGTAAACATAAATATCCTTCCTCGTCCACTGCATTTTCCAAATTTGGTGTCATCTGCAAATTTACTCACCGTATTAATTACATCACCAGCCAAATTGTGGATGCAACAGTGGATCCAGTACCAACTCTTGTAGAACACCACTGGACATAGACCTCCAATCAGGAAAGTATCACTCCACTACTACCCTCTGATTCCTTCTAAACAAATTTTGAATACAATGAACAAGCCTCCCTGAGGTGTACCTGTGCTCAACATGATGGGATGAGATTTTTCTGCTAATCCAGACTAATTGGGCTTTGGTTTGAAAAGTCTAGAATCCAGTTGCAGGGATTGGTGCTGTGCCCGGAGGACAGTTTATCCACTAGTCCCTGAGGTATGATCATGTTGAACGCCAAGCTGATGTCAATGAATAACAGCCTGGCACATGAGGCATCATTCTCTAAGTGGGTCAGGGTATAATTTGCTGTGTAGGGTGTGGTCAAAGACCTTACCAAAGTCCATATGTACAATGTTCACTGCCCTGCCCTTGTCAATCCTCTTGATCATCCCTTCAAAAAAAAATTCAATCTGAAGCCATGCTAAAATTGACCTGCAATCAAATCCTGACTATCCAAATGCAGTAGATCCTGCCCTTTAGAATCCTCTCAGCTATTTTCTGACAGGTGAGGCCAAGCGTTTAGTTTCCCTGGCTTGTCATTGCTGCCCTTAACAGCATAACATTAGCCATCCTTCAGTACTTCACCCAAGGCTAATGTAAATTACTTCAAAAGAACCATTTCAATTTCTTCTCCAGCTTCCCCCAAGGTGAGGATGCAATTGATCAGGCCCTTAGGATTTGTCTACTTTGATATGCTCCAAGGCTGATAATACCTTCTCCTTGGTAATATTTGTATGGTCCATGACCTGATGACATTTGCTTCATGCGATGATGTCCTGGGTAAACTTGTACCTCTCACTTTGTTCGTTTTAGATTGGTCACAGTGTTTGAGCTACCAAAAGAAAATAGACACACACACACCAAGAGCAGTTCAGTTTATACAAATGTTTATTACAAATTCAAAAGCTGATTTCAAACTACTATATGCAAGCCCTTCCCAATTATACTTATCAACACTTGGACTGGTCCCAACTGCCAAGGCGAGGCAACGACTGCACACTTGTAGTAGGTTGTTGGGACACCGGTAGCAGCTTCTCCACCTCCCCCGACTGGGACGTTGGCTGGACTCGAGAAGTTCTTCTTGCCGAGAGACATTTCAACCCCTCAGAGAGTCTCTACTTCAGCAGTGGGACCATGGCTTATATTACCCAAAAAATTGTTTACTCATAGCTTATCTCTTTGAATAAATGATTTAATTATCTTCAACATCTCCTGACAGACTGCGACCAACAAAAGGCAACTGCATCTCAGCCTCATGGTGTAAATTAGATTATGTCTTCTGATTCAACTGCATCCCTTCTTACATAAGCTGATCTAAATCCTCCATTACATTCCACCCCTTGGTCGCAGCCTGTCACTTACGAAACCTAACAAGCATTCGAGTACAGGAGCGAAAAAGAGAAACCAAAACTATAATAATCACAAAAATAAGCAATAATGTGAGCAACCAACGGAGAATATTGTGGCCCAATCCCCCAAATGTACCAGTTAACCATGGAAAAGGATTCCAACAAAGGCTCAAACTATCCTTGTAGGCCACAATACCCAGACACTGAAGCTCACGAACAGATTTTGAAACATGCTGAACAATATCAGATATATTAGTGGATACATCAGGCCGTGTCCCCCATGGGCAACTCCCTCGGAATGTCCTCGACATTACAAATCCAATTGCTGGCATCAAGGCAGCTGTTAAGCCAGATCAGCAGGAGCGCAAGATGAAGGACCTAGAACAAAGAAGCCTGACATATGTCACTCATGATGCCATAAGCGTTCAGTATTTAAACAAACTAAACCATTCTATCCCTCAATAGCCACCCAGCGAGAGTTACCCTGGGCAAGTGTCCACTATTTCCCCTTTTACAGGAGGGCCACTACCTGGTGGTGCCACCCATACCTTTTGTCCGGCATTCTCTAGCTCGGGAATGGTGGGCAATGACTTTTTCCTCAGGAATAGACTGTAGTTCAGAAGCGTGAAGAAGTCGGTGGAAAGGTGTACCTCCCTTTAAAGGGCAATGATTCAAATTGTTGACTGCCTGCTGCAGCACATGGCTCCACCCTTCAGGGTCCCCAGTGGTATTAACAAACGAATTTGTTCCATCAGTAAGCCGTTCATTTGTTCAACTAACCCAGCAGCCTGCGTGAGGGTAATAAGGAATATGGTGGACCCATGAAATACTGTTGCACCTGCCCAATCACAGATTGCCTTCCCGGAGAAGTGCGAGCCATTATCAGACTGAATTTCTTCTGGTACGTCATAATGAGAAATTAAATGGTTTAGTCCTTGGATAGTGCTAGCTTGGTCAGCCGTCTTGGTGGGAAAAGCAAAAACCAGGCCTGAAAAAGTGTCAACCATTTCTATGACATAACGTTTACCCATACAGTCTGGCATAGGGCCTATGTAATCAATTTGCCAGACCGCAGCTGAGCGAGTTCCCTGTCTTATTCGGCCATGCAGACATGGAGGAACGGTGCGGGACTTCACAAGCTGGCATGCTGGGCATGTCCACACGACCATGCGGACATCGTCCTGATGGATGGGTAAGGCATGTGTACGGGCCCACATAGCTGATCCTTTCTCCCCCAAATAGCCACTCTGTTCATGTGCCCATTGAGCCAGGGGGACGGAATCGGCGTGGCTGATAGTGTCAAGCTGATCTCTACTGCATTATGTTGTGCCATGTTCGTCGTCGCATTGGTATGGGCGTCAACGTGATATACGGTTATCTCACGATGATGGGAAGCATCCCACAACAGCTGCCACAACTGTTTGCCCCATACTGGGTAGTCATGTACCAGCCAGTCATTCTTTTGCCAATCAGGCATCCATACCACTAGACCATTAGCCACAGCCCAGGAATCAGTAAACAGCCAAAGAAGGTGATCATGGGAGTCTAGTAGTAAAGTAGCCGCCTTCAACTCAGCATACTGACTGGAGCCACCATCCCCCTCCTCCAATAAGTGAGTTCCTGACCTGGGATGGTAAGCCACCACCTTCCACTTCTGCTTTCCTTGCACCCACCAGCTGCTACCATCAGTAAACCAGACGTCCTCTTGTTCTGCTTTCTGTACCACCTCTTCATCACATCATCAATATAATGGTGAATCAAGAGAGAAGGCAATACTGGCACCGACTCCAAATCACGGGCAATTAGGCTGTGGCAAATAATGGGAGAGTGTACATAGCCCTGAGGGAGGCGGGTGAAGGTATACTGGCGCTCCTTCCAGGTAAAGGCAAACTGATCCTGTGAGGCCTCATCTATAAGAATACTGAAGAAGGCATTAGCGAGATCAATGACAGTGTGCCATGTTCCTGAGTTCCCAGTAGCAATGTTTTCAATAAGGGTGACAATGTCCAGAACTGCCAAAGCAAGTGGTGGGGCATGTTTGTTCAAGAAATTATAATCAACTGTCATTCTCCAGGAGCCATCCGGCTTCTGAACTGGCCAAACAGGGCTATTAAAGGGTGATGTTGCGGGAATCACTACCCCTTCCTCTTGCAAAGGATCTATAGTGGCAGTAATCTCTTCCTGCCCTCCAGGGAGGTGATATTGTGGAATGCATACTGGTTTCAGGGTGGGGGGGAGGCTCCATCACAGGATCCCACTTAGCCCGACCGATCACTAGTCTTTGTAATAGTCCGAATTCCAAATGCAAATCCCCCTTGACTAGTATTAAAGGCTGTACCGGCCAACATATTAATACCCAGGATACAGTCGTCAGTGGCAGTCACCAGGGCATGTAACCATATAGGAAGGGCCATCACCCACCGTGGCACGGACTTTTACTTCCTTCGCCAGAGTGATTGTTCCTCCCATCCCCTCTATTCGAAATGTCGGTCCAGTCCAGAGGTCGGGGTTACCAGGAATCACTGAGTGCTCCGCACCAGTGTCAACCAAGGCCAAATATTGGCGGTCATTACCCCAACCCCAATGGATTGTTAATGGTATGTAGGGCCATGGGTCCCCATGTATCCGCCGTATCTCAATGGAGTAGATACGGGAACTCCGCCCGCACCCTCATGCCTTAGTAGGGTTCAGGGGCTTCCAGGACCACATGCCACTATTATCTATAAGATCCTTTTTAACCAATTGTATCTCATCATGGGTAACTGGAGCAAGAGAAACTGGCTCGATAGGAGCAGCAGTGGGAGCAGAAGGCACAGTTGGGCCAGGAAGACTCAACAGCTGGGGGTGATGTTCCCCTGCCTTCCTCTTATAAAGGACCGTGGTAGGTTTCCCATCAATATCACTTTTAGGTACGCCTAACTTTAACAAGGTTAGAAAAGGGTCCCTTCTTGTCGGTCCGTTATTAGCAGCAGCCCCTCTCCTTTCATCCTGCTTGTCTGATTTAACCTGGGTTGTACATGAGTGGATTTTACCTCCCAACTCTAATCCTCGAAGCCCAGATAAGGTGTGCACCGCCTCAGACACAGGGTGCCCAATTAGTGGACTAGTTACGGACAGAACCAGTCCCCGTACAGTGGGTTGGGCAGAACAAACCAATCGGGTATGCATTCCGGCCGTGAATATCTCTTCGTCAGGGCTCCCCCCATGTACCCACAGCCTCAAACGCCCTGCATACAAGGCAGAGGCCAGGGCCTGTTGACTAATTACTGCTATACCCTCCTCTGGGGTGCCCCAATTGTTCTGCAAATGTAAATCCCAATCTACTGGTGACGGGTATACTCATAGCTGGGCATCCCCTAGAGTGGCGAGTAAGTAATCCACCTCTCTTCCTCTACCCCGCAGCTCAGCAGTGACCCGGATATCAGTAGTCAATGTTCCTAATCCCAACAATTCCTCAGGGGTTAAATATACATTACCCCCTCCTTGCTCCCAAACACGCAGGAGCCAGGCTGCCAGAGTTTCTCCCGCCTTTTGCCTAAATCGATCTCCAATGGCAGCCAGCTCTTTTATAGAGAAGTCACGTATTATTGACTGCTCTTGACCCCTGCTCCAAATTTGGCCCACAGGGTTCTTTGCCCAGTGGACAGGACGAGGGGGTGGGCCATTGAGCATAAGCAGGGGTTTGGGTACCTTCCCCTGGGACCTCTAGTGAGATCAGGGGATCATCTACCTCTTTAATCTCATCAGTTACATTCCACCCTTCTCCCTCTCCGTCTGTTTGGAAAATCTGCTGCCTTACAGGGCGGGCGTGAACAGCGGGTGGAGAGGGTAGTATGTTAGGCATATGCCGAGGAGTATCTGCATTACTACCATTGTCATCATTCCAGATATTCCCGTCCCAATCATCAATTACATCAGGATCGTCGCCATTCCTTATCATGGCATGAATACAATGTGGATTGGGTTCTACTCCATGCCTTTTTTTTATCTACACAGAGCTGCTGCCGGAGTTTAATATTACGGCAGATCGTTTGGACATGCTTATTCTCCCATTCTTTGGCTCGGTCCTGACTGGTGCGAACAATCTCGCTCATCATGGAACAGTGTTGTCGCATGGCTTCTAGCTCCTCCTCTAGTTGCTCTCTCTTGTGCTGAGATTCTACTTCTCGCTGAACTGATTCTGTTTCACGCTGAACAGAGCGGCGTAAGGCTGTGGCCAGCAGCCAAAAACCGTCCGTCAGCATCCCCTTTTTAACAGGAAATTTACTTTTTCAAAGGAGAGTGGCAACCCGCTCTCCCAGAGGCGCACTTGATGGATCTAACTTCTCATCCCAACTAATGGGTGGTCCCAACAAAGACAGGGTTTTGGCCAACATGCCAAACCCATTGTCTTTGGAAGTCCATCCCGGAATCAAGAACTGCTCAGGGCTCATCTCTTTCTTTCGGCGAAACATCTCGAGACCAACCCTGCTCACAGCGCCAATTGTCCTGGGTAAACTTGTACCTCTCACTTTGTTCATTTTGGATTGGTCACAGTGTTTGAGCTACCAAAAGAAAATAGACACAAACACCGAGAGCAGTTCAGTTTATACAAATGTTTATTACAAATTCAAAAGCTGATTTCAAACTACTATATGCAAGCCCTTTCCAATTATACTTTTCAACACCTGGACTGGTCGCAACTGCCAAGGCGAGGGAATGACTGCACACTTGTAGTAGGTTGTCGGGGCGTCAGTAGCAGCTTCTCCACCTCCCCCGATCGGGACGTTGGCTGGGCTCGAGAAGTTCTTCTTGCTGAGAGACATTTCAACCCCTCAGAGAGTCTCTACTTCAGCAGTGGGACCATGGCTTATATTATCCAAAAAATTGTTTACTCATTGCTTATCTCTTTGAATAAATGATTTAATTATCTTCAAGGTCTCCTGACAGACTGCGACCAACAAAAGGCAACTGCATCTCTGGGCCTCATGGTGGAAGTTAGGTAATGTCTACTGATTCATATGCATCCTGGGCCTCATGTTGGAATTTAGATTATGTCTTCTGTTTCAACTGCATCCCTTCTTGCATAAGCTGGTCTAAATCCTCCATTACAGATGAGAAAAATTAATTTAAAATCCTGTCTATCTCCTATGGCTCAACACAAAGACCTCCATGTTGATCTTTCATGGGACTAATTCTCTCCCTGGGCCTGAACCACACAAACTCTTAATATACCTGCTGAATCTCTTGGGGTTTTGTTTATCCCGATTGAGCTCCAGTCGTGTCATCATTTTGCCTTTCTGATTTCTTTCACTACACACTTCTGATACTCATCAAGGGATGAGTTATTTTGATGCATTTGGTTAAATCTGCCTACTTTTTCCTCGCCTCAGCCTCTATAACCCTTGTCAACCAGGGTTCTATAATCTTGCCAGCCTTGCACTAACATCCTCTCTCACTCAATTTCTGCAGGATTTTTGCTTATTTGATCCAAATTTGCCCTAGACCTGTTTTAAAATTTTAATTTTTACCGTGGAGTGCATGTGTTGGGGATATTTTAGGACAGGATTGGCTAACTGACACATCAGAGCCAGGTTGCATAGTTTTGAATTTGCATTCAGTAACTAATGGGGCACCACACGATCAATGAAGTCATTGAGGTGCAACGAAAGCATGCTGTGTGCAAGGCCCAAGCAGCATCCACTGCCACGACAGCACCCACCCACTTGTGTCCCACATATGGGGGAGCCTTCAGGGCCCAGATTGGCCTCACCAGTCACCTCCAGACCCACAGCCACCAATCTTCCATTTGACTTTGAAGCCATGGTCATCTTCGACTACGAAGGACGAACAACAACATCAACCCCAACGCACGATCAATGATGGGGCCTTGATTATTTACAATCTGTATCTACAAATTTGCTTCTGTTATATGGACACCATTATTGTGATTTACCAGGTTGTTTTAAAGAGGGCTTACAAAATCTGTGAAGGACACCCCACCCCACCCCCCTCCCCTGCCCCCCCCCCCCATTACCCCTCACAGTGCATCGTCCAGTTACTCTCATTGAGAAAAACAAGTTTTAAAGCCAGAGCCATCAGACTGAGGAACAGCTTCTCAGTCAGCAATGAGACTGGTGAATGACTCTTGAACTGCTAAAATAACTCCCCATTACTTTATTTGGTAATAATATTTAATTCAATATATGTACATCGGTTCTGTGCATACGTATTGTTTGTCCGTATCTGTGCAGTGCCTGTGTTTTTGCACCATGGACTGGAGAATGCTGTTTTGTCCGGTTGTACAGATGATAAATGAACTTCAAGGTGGGTAAGCAAGCTGTGAGGAAAACAGGGCTCAGAGGATGGAGATAGAGTGAAAGTGAATAAGGATATGGCAGATGGATTACAATGTGGGAAAATTAGAAATGGAGAATGCAAAAAGTGAATTAAATGGATTAAGGCTATAAAAGGTTGGAGAGGGATCGGGGGACTTTGCATGAAACTAAAAAGGTTGACAGTTTTTAAAAAAATTAATGTAACATCAATAGTATTGGAAAAACAAACTAACATATTTCCCCATGCTTCTCGAATTCCCACCCGTATCTTCCTCCTTTCCCTTAGTGATGATGTCCATGACGTGTGCATCACCTGTTGTAAGATCATGTAGTTCTGTGTCTGTTTCTCTCACACTTCCTCTGTCCATCATGTTGACAGAATTAACAGCCTTTCATTTGCAGTAATTTTCTGCAGCTAAAACATAGCTCCAGGCTCAAACTAGGCCTGCAATTAACTGAAAACAAGCCTGTATTTATTTATTAAAAATTGTCCATGTTTCACATCTCACAGCAATATCTGCTATTATGTGAAAATTTTATGTGATGTTTCAAGAAATGTTTAAGAAAAATAGAGGGTTATGGGTGTGAAATAGGGAAATATTCAATTGTTGTGGAATATTGTGGGCTGATCAAGATGGACTGTAAAATTCTGTGCTCCTCCAAATGTTCTGAATTGTTTGCTGAAGAAACTGCTAGAACATGGGATTCAGGAGCAAGAGGATATCCCATCATTTAAGAAGATCGTGGCAAATCCAATTTGTTCCTGAACTCAAAATTCTTCTAATCTTCACCACTTGCTGATCAAGAATCTTTCAACCTCTCAAAAAAAGTGTTTGTTGTTGCTGCCCTTGTAGGAGAGAGTTCCAAAGACTTGCAGCATCTGAGAGGGGGGAAAAAAATGCTTACTTTTCCTTTCAAAAAGGGAGATTATTCCTGGTTTTATGTCCTACTACAAAAAGATACATCCTCTCCATATCTACCCTGCCAAAACCCTCGGAATCGTTTCCTATCAATTTCTGGACTCCACCAGATACAAGCCTAGCACAAAAATACTTTCCTCATCAGCAAACTGCCTACTCCTTGGTTTTTTTAAAACACAAAACTGCTGGAGGAACTAAGCAGCCCTCGCATCGTCCAAAGCAGGAAAAGATATATAACCAACATTTTGGGCCTACACTCTTCTTCCTGGAATGACAAAAATGCAGGCAGACACCAAACTAAAATGGCTTGGGATAAGGGAAGGGAAGGGCAGGGGGAGGAGAACAGGTCAACAGACAAGGCCTGAACTGGACACGGCTGAGAGGATATGAATGGAAAGGTGAGAATTGATCGGGGATGGGGTTCTGTGAATGCAGAGCTAAAGGAAATGGGAAGGGGAAAAGACACACAGAGGAAAACAGAAATGGGGATAGAGGAATGGGGATGGGGCTAATGGAAACCAGAGAAGTTGATGTTAATACCTTTCATTGGAGGATGCCCAAGCAGAATATGAGGTGTTGGACCAGCTTTGGGTGGTCTCAGTCTGGCAGCTCATGATACCATAGACAGACAAGTCAGCATAGGAATGGGGCAGTGAATCCCTGTTATTGTGGCAGTCTGAGCCAAGGTGCTCAATGAAGCAATCTCTCTCTCATGTAGAGGAGACCACAGCAGGAGCACTGGGTGCAGTTGATGATTCCTGCAGATTCACAGGAAGTGTTGCTTCATTTGGAAATACTTTTTGGGGACTCCACTGGTGGTGTGGGCACGTGTGGAATCTCCCACAGTCAAGGGGGTGATTGGAAGGGAGGGAGGAGTGGGTGAGGGATTCATGGAGAGAGCAGTCCCTGCAGAACATGGAGGGGGTAAGATGTGTCTGGTAATGGGACTATGTAGGTCACGGAAATGGTGGAGGAGGATGTGTTGGATCTGGAGGTGGGTGAGGACAAGCTGAATTCCATCCTTCTGGCACATGGGGTTGGAGGGGGCCAGAGCAGATCTGCAGGTAATGGAGAATATGCCGGTGAGGGCTGAGTTGATGGTAGTAGAGGGGAAGCTATGTTATTTTGAAGGAGGAGGACACCTCAGATGATCTGGCATGGAAGACTTCCTTCTGGGAGCAGATGTGACAAAGATAGGGGAATTGTGAGAAAGGAGTGGAATCCATACAGGGGACTGGGTGTGAAGAAATGCAGTTGAGGTGGCTGAGGGAGTGAGCTTGTATTAAACGTATGTTGAGTGTTTTTCTCCCAAGATGGAGACAAATCAAGAAATAAAAGTTGCTAGAGATGCTCAGGGAATTTGAGGTCAGGGTTAAAGTTGGCAGAAAAGTTAATAAAGTCAACAAGCTCATCATGAGTGTATGAGGCAATACCAACGTTGTAATCAATGAAGCAGAAGATAAGTTGAGGGGCTTTGCCTCTGTAGGCTTGTAACATGGGACCACATAGCCAACAAACAGACAGCTTAGCTGGGGCCCATGCAGATACCCATGGTGACCCCTTTGACTTAGAGGAAAGTGGGATGAGTCAAAGGAGAAACTATTGAGTGTGAGGACAAGTTATTTCAGGTAGGGGATGGTGGTGGTAGAGGGGGACTAGTTGAGTCTGTGTCAAGGAATAAACAAAGGGCTTTGAGGCCTTTGGGATGGGGGATGGAGGTGTATAGTGATTGGATGCCCATAATTAAGATGAGGTGGTCAGTTTCAGGAAACTGGTTGAAGTGATGGAGGGGATGTGAAGTATCACAGATGTAGGTGGGTGGGGTCTGGACCAGGGGGACAAAACCGGTAAGCAGATATCGGTTTGGTGGGGCAAGAGCATGTGAACACAACGGGTCTACTGGGACAATTGGGTTTATGGATCTTAGGTAGGAGGTAGAAACGGAAAGTGTGGGATTGGGGAAACAATAACCAGAGATGATGAGTTCAAAGATTGTGTGCGAGATGGTGGTTTGATGAGTTGGTGGGGTCCTATTGAAGGGTTAAGTAAGAGGAAGTGTCTGAGAGTTGTTGACTGGCTTCAGCAAAATAGAGATCAGTGCAGCAAACCACAACAGCACCACCCTTGTCTGCAAGTTTGACAGTGAGGTGAGATTAGTAGAGAGAGTGGAGATCAAGGTGTTCTGAGGGAGTGAAATTAGAATTAATGAAGGGAGTTGTGAAGACCAGACATTGATATCTCGACAGCAGCTGGAAATATAAAGATCCAGAGTGGCCAGAACAAGGTGTTCAGATGGAGGATGGTTTAAGGTGGGAGAAGGGGTCTGTAGTGGAGGGTGAAGAATTCTAGTTGTAAAAATAGGCACGGGGATAGAGCTGACAAGAGTTCAGCATCATTGTGTAAAAACACAGAAATGCTGGAGAAACTCAGCAGGTTTCACAGCATCTATAGGAGGTAAAGATTAGATGATTTCTTTGGTGCTCCTTCATGCACCCATGATGAGCTCATGATCAATAGTGGGATTCTTCCAGTGACAATCCATTTCAATTTTGCACCCCATTACCATGCCAACATGTCTGTCCATGGTCACATACACTGCCAAACTGAGATCATCCACAAAATGGACGAACAACACTTCATCTTCCATCTGGGCACCCTCCAACCAGATGGCATTAACATCAACCTCTCCGGTTTCTGTGAGCGACTACTCCCACCTCACCATTTTTCTCTCTTCTTCTAGCTCTCTCTCTCCCCTTTTCCCTCCATCTTCAGCTCTGCATTCATAGAACCACCCCACTTCCCCCTTCCCCAATCAATTCTCAACTTTCTTGTCCTATCCATGTCCAATGATCATCTTTTGTTCGTTGGTCTCTCCCTCTGCCCTTCTACCAAGCCTTTTATTTAGATGCCCGTCTGCTTTTCATTCATTTGTTTTTACTATTTTGACCAGAATACTTTCAGCCCCATATCACACACGTCCATGATGGACGTGCTCTCTACAATAGGTTTTGGGGAGGGAATCCGGAATTGGATTAAATTGCTCTACAAGGACATCTGTAGCACAGTCCAAATCAATAGGTGGGAAACAGCTTCTCCATCAAGTCTGGAGTCAGGCAGGGTTGCCTGCTCTTTCCAGCCTTGTTTGTGTGCTGCATCGAGCCCTTTGCTGAATCCATTAGGATGGATGAAGAGATGAGAAATTGCCAGGCAGTGGAGGCAATCAGGTCAAAACCTCCCTGTACATGGATGACGTCAATGTCTTCTATTCAGACACATGATTGTTCTGCAGACTGATCAGTATCTGCAACCAGTTTGAGTCGTGTCAGGCACCAGGGTAAACTGGAAGAGAGAGGCAATGCTCTTCAGTAACTGGTTTTTCCAGTCCACCACCTCCCTTTACAGTCAGGCCTGACTACCTGAATGCGTTGGGGATCTAGTTTGGAGGGGCCGAGGCATGCAGCAAAAAATTGGTTGGAGAGGATCAGGAAAGAACCTGGTCATCAGGTTCTCTTAGTACTAGTGCTGATGTGGCCCATCCCCTGCACTCTGCCCTAGTGGTCACCAGAGCAGTCTTATGGAGATCTAAGATGGAAAGGGTCATGTACAAGTCACCAGACAACAGAGGCAAGGGCTGATGACCATCTTCGTGTGTGGCTTCACCAGGCTGTGAGTGGAACCAAAATATGAGGACGCTGCTATGTGCTGAGGTGCTACTTGTCTCAGGCATTACAAAGGTTAGGCTTGGCCCATTGCTGTGCAATGTCCTGGTCAACTGGACTTTGCCACACCACCTCTCTTTTGTGGGGTTTTTATTTCCCCCAGACAAACACCTTTGACCACAAGGCCATTAGCCAATGGTCAGCATGTAATATCCTGCATACACCGAGAGAGGTGGACTCGATGGGCCCAGTGGGAAGGTTCCCGGTCAGATCATCTGGCGAAATGGCTCATCACCCGTTCACACGAACATGCACCGGGACTTGGCCAGGCTGGCGGTGAGTGGAGCCCTCCAAGTCAGAGCTTTCTTGTACAACCGGAACACCCCCCACCCACCATCACGTTCGCTGTCCCAGAGTTGACTCTGGAGGAACGGAGAGAGTCGGCCACCTCTTCACAGAATGCAGGTGCGCGAAGAGCCCTGGTTCATCCCCAGCAGCAGCGCGACTCTCTGATTTATGGGGACGCAGGCAGAGACTGCTGGAATGCCATCAACAGCTGGTGAAAGATGTCCTTTGGTCTGGCCGGAACCTGTTGGTGATGCCAGTGAGGGAATGCTGCGGACTGGCACATTCCAGGCTGCAGGAGTCCGGGCTGCGAGGCGCACTCAGGCTTGGTGCACCGGGGGAGGAAGGCCCGCAGGCGAGAGTCCTCCCTTTAGGGGCCTGTGACTGAGGGGAAGTCCCTCAAACAAGAGAGGGGGAAGTGGTGGCAATGGTGTAAATAGAAACGAATGCAACCGTGATGGAAATGTATGGAGACGACATTAAGGGAAGAGACGGTGAACGGTTTTTTTTTTGCAAATCATTTATTTGAATAAAGTTTTTTTCTTGGTTCTCAAGAGGTTTGCTTCAGGCGCATGCGCCAAACGTCTCCTGCCGGCTGCTGGCGTCACGTAGCCAAGGTCACGGGGAGTGGGGCCACGTGTGTCGTTGACGTCAGAGGCCGGCGCGACCGCGAGGGTGCCGGTTGCGGGGAGGCGGCCGGACAGGATGAAGATCTGGACCTCGGAGCACGTCTTCAAGTGAGTGGGCGCAATTCGCCAGGCCGGCGTGGGGGCCGCGGGCCGGACATAGGGGAACCGGGGCGGGCGGGGGGGTTCCGGGCCTGTTGGTGGGCCGGGTCCTGTTGGTGGGCCGGGTCCTGTTGGTGGGCCGGGTCCTGTTGGTGGGCCGGGTCCTGTTGGTGGGCCGGGTCGCGGGAGCCGGCCGGCCGGTGGGTCGCCGGGACAGGGGCTGATGGCGGCTCACCGAAAGCCTCCGAAGGACCGGTGTGGGAAGTGGGCGCAGCCTCTGCCCGGGTTGGGGCTCGGTGAAGCGGATGGTCCTGTGGCTAGTGAAGGTGAGCGCGCCCTCCCCCTCCCCCCTCCCCTGACCTTTATCCAGGGACGATGGAGCCCACGCGGGCGTGATGGACTCGCTGTTTGTTATTTTTTCCATGAGGTCAGAGAGTCCAGGGAATTCCGGCCCTGTGGGTGCAAACCCGGTCCCTGAGCTGAGAGCGGGTCTCATCATTCTTTCCACAGTTTGGGAACTTTGCTGTTCAGCACTCGTGCATTCAGCCTGTATCCTTTGAACCTAAATTGGTTCATGATTGACCCAGAGTTCGTGTCGTTAAAAGTGTTATAAAAGATGCATTTGATTGGGTTGACCTTGCAAAATGGAGTGTCTGCTCAGTTTCAGGTTTAAGATAAGAGGGGCCTGAGGGGCAATTTTTTCAGGCCTGTGGAATGAGTTGCCTGAGGAGACTTTGGAATTGGGTATAATTACAACATTGAAAGACATTTGGATGTTCACAGAGGCAACTTCTTCAGCATGAATGAGATGTACAAAAGGACCTCTTTTCGTACTGTATGGTATTTTGACTCTGTCTCACAATAAATCACAATCTAGATTACTTTGACTTTACACTGAGTGAAAATTATGAATCTTTGTTACTCAAATTGATTTTTGTTTTCATGCTATGTCTTCTGTGTCCAAATGGCAGTCAATTTAAAGCTGATTCTTCATTCTTAATTTCTATTTTGTACTCATTCTAAGAGGTGTGTACAACAATTTGTTTAATTTGATATAAGCAAGAGGACCTGATGACAGTTGTGGTGTGATGCACAGTACTGAGAGATTATGCCATTTAGTTCTGATGTTGATGTGAAACGACTTTACATTAACCTCCCCTTTTTTAAACCTGCAAGAGGTCTACGGTGAATCTGTAATTTTTGCAGATGTAAAATGTTATGCTTCCAGTTTCTGGCCAATCTGCAAATGTCCTTGTCAAACCAGATAGGCCTGGTTGCTATTGGTTTTAACTTGAAAATTTGTTTATAATTTTGGAGTATAGGAATAAGTGGCTTTCTAATATCTCCCTGCATAATGCACATTCAACTGCATTCTCAATGTACACTATCACTGGCTAGGTGTGGTAAGAATGAGTGAGCTCTCTCTGAATTCCCACATTTTCGAATTGTCTTCAACAATATTTATTCTCGTGATGATTGATATCACTATTTGGATAGCAGTTTGGTTTTTCATTTGCTGCTCTACATTGCAAATGATAAATGTCCATTTTCATGTGAGCTTATTCATGTGCATTTTTCTGCCTTGATTGGAGTCAAAAACTAAAGGAATGTTCATTTGTAATTTCATAGATATTCTTTGTCTAATGACCACAGAAAAGCCTCCCAAAATAGCCAGCTCCTGTGATTGATGAAAGAGTAAAGATTTTTCATGCTTGTCTTTTTATATTCTAACTGAAGGCCTTGATCAGCGATGCCAAATCTTTTGTAATAAGTTATTTGAAAGATGATAAAGATATGACGACAGTAAATCTGTTTGCCATTTAGAACTGCATTCTAAATGTCAGAACAAAAGCTTTTTTCATCTGCTAGGATTCCTGATAATCATGTTTATTGGTGGATCTAACTGGAACAGGTCACGATTGAGTGTTCTCTCCAAGTTCTTTATAATATTTTAAAACGATCTTCATCCTTTGGAAAAATATGATGAATACTGGTTCAATCTTTTGCCAAGGAATAAAAAATGGCAGTGCTGCTACTGATCCAAATGGTCTCTGATTTGTATGTCTGTAACTATTTCCCCTAAAGGTTGAGGGTCTTGGCCCTTGAGTCCAGTCAATTTGTTTGTTTGAGGCTGGTGCAGTTTTTTTTGGTGATTTTTTTTTTGATAATTTTCACAAACTATCACAATTATTTAATCTGTTGTATTGAAGCAAATTATTCAGCCATGACATCATCCTGTATAAAATACATTCATTTATGGGGACCTGCATTGATTTGGGCTAACATGCCTTTGGGAAGTTTTATGCCATATTTGTTCATTTTGTTGCTGAGTTTATTTGTATTTCTTTCTCCAGCCATCCATGGGAAACCGTATTTAAAGCTGCCATGCAAAAGTACCCCAATCCTATGAACCCGTGTGTTGTAGGAGTAGATGTTTTAGATCGGCATGTTGATAACCAAGGCAAATTGCATAGCCAGAGGCTGCTCAGTACAGAGTGGGGGCTACCATCTGTTGTTAAATCAGTAAGTACTTCACTTCTGCAAAAAGTTGTTATGCTTTTACAGTTATTAAAGAGCAGAAACTATACACTTTTTCTGTTCATTGTGAGTTTGGTATGTTTATTTTATGGCACAGAATAATTCATTCTGAGAAAATTGCATGCAGTCTCAAATTTCACAAAAGATTACCTTCAGCTGAATGAGTTGTTCTGGTTCCCATCTTGCATTCCTCCTGTTCTTTAACTGGCAAGGGAAAATGCATACTTCCTCTTTTATCCTTCCTGTCAAGAGATTTGTTGTGCCATGTTTTTATGGCTGAGTTTGGGGACTTTTACAAGATCCAGAATGTTTTTATTTGGTTGTGCCAGAAACTTGTAGAATATGATCTGTTATTAGTCTTCAAAAATAGTGACTGGAGGGGAGTCATGTGATGGAGTAGTGGCCAGTGGGGTAATACCAGCCCCCTCCAGAAAAGAAGAAAAAAAGTGAAGAAAAGACAAAGTTCAAGAAATACAAAATATAAGAAATAAAAAAAATTCCTCAGCTGAGGAACGGGCAACCAGCTAAGGGATGCCCAACACCAGGGCTCTCAGTTGGAAGAGGAGGAAAGCGGCAGGAGAAGGAGTGAAAGGAAAGAAGAGCAGCAGCAGAAGGCTCAGATGAGTAGCCCAGAAGAAGAGGACCGAGGCCAAGCAAGAAGAGGCCTGACAAAGTGAGACAAGGAACTCGTCAGGAAAGTCAGAAGAGACACAGATTGAAAGAGACAAAGAAGACACAAATACAGGTGCAGACACAGAAGAAGACCAAGATCTTCACAGAGAAATAGGTAAAACAGATGGACAGAATATAGATAAAGCTTTTTTTCAAGAATAAATGAGAGCATTAAAAGAATGGTTGTCATTAGAATTTAGTGCAATTAAAAGAAAAATGAAAAGAACAGAAGATAAAGTGCAAAGATTAGAGCTAGTCATGACAGAAATAGGGAAAAGAGTAGAAAATGTGGAAGTATGAGAAACGGCTGTAGAAATGGAAGTAAATGACTTAAGAAAATTGATAAAGTGATTTTTTAAAAATTAGTCACAAGAGTTGTTAGCTCAGAAAATTGATATGTTGGAAAATTATAGTAGGTGAAACAACATAAAAATAGTGGGCCTAAAGGAAGATGAAGAAGGCACAGATATGAAGGAATTTATAATTAAAGAATGGATCCCCAAGGTCCTGGGAATGACAGAAATCCAGGAAAGAATGGAAATAGAAAGGGCACACAGAACATGAGCTCCGAAACCACAGACACATCAAAAACCAAGATCAATTTTAGTAAAGTTTTTGAGATATATGACAAGAGAAAATATACTGGAGTGGGCAAGGAATAAAATTAGAATTATTGGAATACAAGGGTCAAAAAATATTTTTTTACCCAGACACAAGTTTTGAACTCTTAAAGAAGAGGAAGGAGTTTAATACAGCAAAATCGATCCTATGGAAAAAAGGTTATAAATTTATGTTAAGATATTCAGCTCTGGTAAAAATATTTATCCCTGGGGAGAAAAACAGACCATTCTCGGATCCAGAGGAAGCACAAAAATTTGCAGAATGCTTACAGGACAGAGGAGAGATGAAAAGATGTAACAAGAATGAAGAATGGCGATTATTTTTATTTATATATATATATATATATATATATATATATGAAGAACTAAAGGGAAGAAAGGAAATAAGGGGGAAAAAAGGGAGAACTTTGTTATGTGTTTTTTTTTTAAAGTTTTCTGGGGGGGGTTGCGGGGGAGAGAATAACTGTCACTTAGAAATCAATTGACGCTTGTGAGCAGGTTCACAATTCAAATGGAATGGGGAGTTGTGGTTGCCCAGCAAGGGATAAGGGGCAACTCAGAGAGGGGAGGGATATTTGGGGTTAAGGAAATATTGGATGTGGGAGTTGTTAGAGTATTTTATATTTTAAATGTGTTGTCATACATTGAGTTTAAAAAGGGAAAACTGAGATGAAAATGGGGAAAAGGGGGGTGGTGGTGGTGAGGGAGCAGAACTGAGGTGTAAACAGGGTATGAGATGGCCACGTTAAACGATATGACTATAAACATTAATGGAATACATAACCAAATTAAAAGGAAGAGGTTACTAAATTTATTGAAGAAAGAAAAAATATATATAGCATTTGTGCAGGAAACACATCTAACTGAAGTGGAACATAACAAATTAAAGATAGACTGGGTAGGGCACGTAGTGGAAGCATCATATAATTCAAAAGCTAGAGGTGTAGCTATATTAATTAATAAAAATGTACCAATCAAAATAGAGGAGGAAATAATAGATCCAGCAGGGAGGTATGTAATGATAAAGTGTCAGATACATTCAGAATTTTGGAATTTGCTCAATATATATGTGCCTGATGAAGGGGATCAAAAGTTTATGCAAGATATTTTTTTGAAGATTGTAGATACACAAGGAAATATATTGATAGGAGAGGATTTTAACCTTAATTTGGATCCAATGTTGGATAAAACTGGACAAAAGACTAGCAAAAAGAATAAAGTGGCCAAACTTATGGTTAAATCAATTCAGGAAATGAAACTAAGGATATATGGAGGAGGCAGCACTCAAGAGAGAAGGAATATTCATATTATTCGAGTAGGCACAAAACTTACTCAAGGATTGATATGTTTTTGTTGTCAGCTCATATTCAAGGGCGAGTTAGGAAAACTGAATATAAAACTAGATTACTATCTGATTATTCACCCCTGTTATTAGCAATAGAACTGGAGGACATCCCACCAAGAACAGATAGATGGAGGTTAAACTCCATGTTACTTAAAAGGCAGGAAGAGAGTATATTGAACACCAAATTAAAACATTTTGAAATAAATATGGAATCAGTGAAAGACAAATTTATATTATGGGACGCAATGAAAGCCTTCATTAGAGGGCAGATAATAAGTTATGTAACTAAGATGAAAAAAGACTACAATCGAGAAATAGAGCAGTTGGAAAGGGAGATAGTAAGTACAGAAAAGGAACTAGTAAAAAGGGATGATGTAACGAAAAGGAGAGAATTGGCGGACAAAAAAATAAAATACGAAATTACAAACTTACAAGGTGTAGAAGAACATAATGAAAATAAAACAAAAGTATTACAAACTGGGAGAAGAAAACACAAAATATTAGCCTGGCAACTTAAAACAGAACAAGCTAAAAGAATGGTATTGGCATCAAGGAAAAAGGACAAACAAATTACATATAACCCATTAGAGATTAATGGGAACTTTAAGGAATTTTATGAACAATTATACCAAAATGAGAACAAGGGGAAAGATGTTAAAATAGAAGAGTTTTTAGCTAAAATTGAACTGCCGAAATTGCAAGAGGAACAAAACAAACTGATAAAACCATTTGAAATAGAGGAAGTACAGGATATATTAAAAAAGCTGCTGAACAATAAAACGCCTGGAGAGGATGAATTCCCAATAAAATTCTATAAAACATTTAAAGAGTTATTAATTCCTCCTCTCCTGGAAGTAATGAACCAGATAGAGGAAACACAAAACTTGCCAGATTCATGTAAGACAGCAATAATTACAATAATACCAAAGACAGGGAACGATCCACATATAGACCAATACCTCTACTTAATTCAGATTATAAGATAATAGTGAAATTATTAGCAAACAGATTGGCCGATTGTGTACCAAAAATAGTAAAACAAGATCAAACTGGATTTATTAAGAAAAGATGAACAGTGAATAATGTCTGTAAATTTATTAATTAATTCATGGAGTTCAAGGAAATAAGAGCCAACAGTGGCTGTTGCTTTAGACGCAGAAAAAGCCTTTGACAGAGTAGAATTATTTATTCAAAGTATTACAGAGGTTCAATCTACCACAAAAATATATTAATTGGATTAAAGCATTATGTAATGGACCATTGGCGAAGGTAACAGTAAATGAATATGTATTGAACCAATTTAAATTAAGTAGGTCAACGAGGCAGGGTTGTCTATTATCCCCCCTCACTGTTCGCTTTAGCAATAGAACCATTGGCAGAACTGATAAGAACAGAAAATAAAATAAAAGGGATAAAAATAAAGGAAAAGGGGTATAAATCAGTTTATTTGCAGATGTCATCATCGTATACTTAACAGAACCAGAAATATCAATAAAGGAATTGCATAAGAAATTGAAGGAGTATGGAGAAATATCGGGGTCAACGCAAATAAAAGTGAAGCGATGCCAATGTGGATTATACAGAATTTAAAAAAGAATAACCATTTAAATGGTAACCACAAGCAATCTGATACCTAGGGATCAGGTTAGATAATAACTTTAGCCATTTGTACAAACTAAATTATTAGTCACTAATAAAGAAATTGCAGGAAGACTTAGAACATTGGAAAGAATTACCACTAAGGCTGATAAGGAGGGTAAATTGCATTAAAATGAATGTCTTCCCAAGGATACAATACTTATTTCAATCGTTACCAATTCCTTTAACAGAGAAATTCTTTAATGAACTAAAGAGAATAATAAGGAAATTCTTATGGAAAGGGGGGAAACTGAGGATAGTGTTAGATAAATTAACAGGGAGGTACAACCAAGGTGGTTTTCAGTTACCAAACTTTAAAAATTATTATAGAGCAGCACTATTAAGATATTTATCAGATTCTTACCAGACAAGGGAAAAACCAGACTGGACTAAGATAGAACTAGATAAAATAGGTGAGAAGGTACCGGAACATATACTTTATAAGTGGGATGAAAAGCTGGTACAATATAAATGTTCACCAGTACTGCATCATTTACTCAATATATGGAAGAAGATTCACTTAGAAAGGAAAAAAAACAAATTACCAAATACCAAAATTACTATTTTTGCAAAATCCTCTCATCCCTTTTACAATAGATAACCTTTCCTTTAGAGAATGGGAGAGAAAAGGAATTAAAATAATACAAAATTGTTTTTTGGGAAATTATTTATTAACATTTGAACAAATGATGTACAAATATGGAATGGTACAATGTTTGCATATCATCAACTGAAAGCCTACTTAAAGGATAAATTGGGAAGCAGACTGAGATTACCAGAAGGAAGCAGTTTTGAATATGTGATTACAGATACAATGATAATTAAAAGATTTATAACAAACATGTACATCAAGCTGCAAGATAAGGAAAATGATGAAATCAGCTATAAACCTAAGCAAAAGTGGGAAAAAGATTTAAACCTAAAGATTAAAAAATGAAATATGGGAAAAGTTATGCTCTGGAACTATGAAAAATATAATAAACACAAGGTTACATATGATACAGTATAATTAGTTACACAGGTTATATATCACACCCCAAAAGTTTAAAAAAATGGGATCCAACATTATCAGATAGATGTTTTTGCTGTAAGAAGGAAGTGGGAACAAGAGTACATGCAATTTGGGCATGTGAGAAAGTGAAAAAGTTTTGGGAAGATCTAAATCAGGTATTAAATAAAATCACAAAAAGCAACTTACTTCTAAGTAATTTAAGAAGTAAAGAATTAGGTCTCAAACTGGATGAAGCGCAAAAAAGATTTATTATGATAGCATTAGCTGTAGCAAAAAAATGTATAATGTCAACTTGGAAATCAGAAGAGAGCCTGAGAGTACAGCAATGGTACATGGAAATGAATAAATAGATTCCATTGGAAAAAATAACATATAATTTAAAAAATAAAGTCACATTATTTGAACAAATTTGGGAACTGTACATGGAACATAACAGAGAGGGCTTGCCTTGGACCTCCAGCCCTAAAATGGTAAAATGATAAGATAAAATGACTTGATCCAACGTGTAAAAATTGATGACACAATTTTCTTGTTTATTTTCATTGTGTGATGACATTGTTTAATGGTTTTATTGGTTTTGGAGGGGGTGGGAAGGGGGGGAGAGAAGGTAGGGTGGGGAAAAATGGGAGAAAATGCCACTTTGATAAATGTTTGTATATATTTTGGTTGATATGGTTAACAGTATGAAAAATAAAAATATTAAGGATGAGGTCATTGCATCATTGCACACATTCTTAATGGACCAATTTCCAGTGGAGCATTGGGCTTTAAGAGCTTTGAAATGCTAAGTTCTCTTGTCTATGCAATCTTGAGATTTTGATATTTGACTTTCTGGCCTTAACATTACACTGTGGTCTATAAACACAGAACCACTGTTTATAATGGCTGAAGGGAAGATGAATCTGTAAATGAGCTGACGATAATTCAGTTGCCAAAATTGTCTATGTATTTATTTTGCATGGTGTTAAGGAATGCGAATTAGATGACAATTGGTCAAATCATACCAATGATCTGTGAAGTTCAATAAGGGAACAAAAATGCTGGTGAACTTTGTTTCTCCGGTGGAATTCTTGTTAAAGATTATGATCAGTGACATCATCAGTAATGAAAGAGTTCAGTTGTGTAACTCTGTTCTGTTGCACAACCCTTGACACGTGGGATAGCCCAACAAGAAATGGTGCAAGATGCCTTCTCCATAATGTTGCTCAGTGACTGGGAGGGCAAGAAGTTAACACCAAGTCATTAAGAGCGTTAGTGAGAGGGAGTGTAAACTTTAACCTCTAATTACTTGGTAGAATATTTGATTTCTTACTATTGACATTGCCTTCTGTGTTAAATCCAAAAATCACAGTCTAGTTCATTGCTTTAGTTCAAGGCAAGAATTGAAACTATTTAGATGTGCTATATTTTTAACTGGTTTGTTGCAGATATCTGATCAGATAGTGTTTTAGCAGTTACTTCATGTTAGATAGTCCTAGTTCTGTAAATTAAGTGGAAGCAGTTCTATACACCAAAATAACTTGAGGCCCTGTAGTAGATCCTGATGATCATTTTCTACAATCTGACAGTCATTACGTTGAACGTGTTGACAGAATGGTATCATAAGTAATGTTAAAATGCCCTTATGATGTAACGCTATCTAAATTTCTGAGAGAGATTTGGGGGCAAGGGTTGAAACAAACAATTACTTCCCAAACTGCTTTTTTTTTCCTGAATACTTGGTGTGTTTGAATTTACCAAAGTGCAAGATGTTTTCTCGTGCTGAATGAGTAAATCCGTGCATTTGGTTATGAAGTGTATGTTTAAGGTCTGTGGATTGGAAGTTTAATAGCAGAAGAAAAAGTTAAAATGTTGGCTCTTCAAACTGAGACATGGGTCATCTCTGCTTTGTCAAGGATAGATATACCTGCCATGAGTTCTACCACCAGGAATCATGATCCTTTGTGGCTTGTTTTGCATGTTTCACCATCTGGGTCAAACTCAGATAATACTGAAGGTCACAGGAGTGAATTCATTCATTGGTTTATGGATTTATTGTTATTATTAAAACATTGTGCTTTAATTTTCCAGCTCATTGGTGCATCAAGGACTCGAACATATGTACAGGAGCACTCTGTCGTAGATCCGGTGAAAAGGACCATGGAGCTTAGATCTGCAAATGTTAGTAGATCAATAACTAAAAATGGCATGGTATCCTTCTGAATGTAATGGCTGATGGAATAAATGAAATCATGTGATCTAAGGAGAAACAGTCTGGCTTCAGAATTCATTTAATTTGGTAATCATTCCAAATTAGCACAAGGGGCTGCATTGAGTGTATGAGATGTAATATTTCTAGAACTCATAACGTGCACAGACCTATTGTCTACATGACAGTGAAAAGCCTCAAATTGAGGTAACTGCACTGCTGATGTTTTGGGCCTGAGCCCTTCTTGAAGAAAATATTGGTTATATATCTTTACCTCCAATAGTTTCTCCAGTATTTCTGCCTTTTCACTATAATCACAGCATCTGCAGATTTTTGGGTTTCACTGATCTAGCTGACCAACTCCTGATTCTTTGTGGCATTCATGCAACATCAAATACAGGGTCAACCTTTATTACAGACTTCCAAATTTCACATTTTTTCATTTTCATTTATGGGTGACCATGTTATGTGACTTATGTATCTGTTTTAATTGTGGGAGGCAGAGTTAGCAGAGCAAAGCAGTGCTGTTACAGTGCCAGTGACCAGGACTAGGCTTCGAATCCTGCACTATTTGTAAGGGGTTTGTCTGTTCCCCCTGTGTCTGTGTAGGTTTTTGCCAACCGTTCAAAATCTTTTTAGATTTTAGACATGCACAACGGAAGCAGGCCATTTCAGCCCACAAGTCCATGCTGCCCGATTTACACCCAATTAACCTCAACTCCTTGTACGCTTTGACCGATGGGAGAAAACTGGAGCCCCTGGGGAAAACCCACCAAGAGATGGGAAAAACGTATAAACTCCTTTCAAACAGCGTGGGATTTGAACCCCTGTCCCAATCGTTGGTGCTCTAAAGGCATTGCGCTAACCACCGCACCAAATGTGCCGCCCCAACTTACCGAAGTATAGATCAATTTGGGTTTATTTGGATGGCACAGACTTGTGGCAGAAAGGGCCTGTTACTGTGCTGTATATCTAAATTTTTTCAGCGTGGGATTTGAACCCCTGTCCCAATCGTTGGTGCTCTAAAGGCATTGTGCTAACCACCGCACCAAATGTGCCGCCCCAACTTACCGAAGTATAGATCAATTTGGGTTTATTTGGATGGCACAGACTTGTGGCAGAAAGGGCCTGTTACTGTGCTGTATGTCTAAATTTAAAAAAAAAAATTTGAATGCAAGCTGTGAAACATTTTGATCTTGTTAATTATTTTACAGATAACTCTAACAAATATGGTCTCAGTCGATGAGCGTTTGGAGTATAAGCCACATCCACAGGACCCCGAAAAGTAGGTAGAAGTGTCTCTGCTAAATATAAGTATTCTACATGATGTTTGACCCCAGCAAAAGCATTGAGTTTCTTACTGCTTCTCTGCATGATGTATTTTGGGCCATTTTGATGTCCAGCAGCTGCCTGCTGTGCCCTTCCCCCTTCTCCCCACCTTTTTATTCCACCTGATGAAGGGCCCAGGCCTGAAATATTGGTTAGCCATTATTTCCTATGGATACTGCATGACTGAATTTCTCCAACGCATTTGTGTATTGCACTGGACACCAGCACCTATAGACCTTGTTTCACTCCTACCTGCTATGCTTTGTAGTCACAAAATGCACTTTAGCATCAGCTTGACCGTGAGCAGGAATCTGATACAATTCTCAACCACTGGAATTGATCAGTGGTATCCAGCTCCCTTTCTGGACACAGGTTTCTTTTGCTTGTGTATTTTTGCTGTGTTTGAACTTTTTATGACAACCACACATTTGTCCTCAGTAGAACCCAAAGGGAGCCATATCCATGTGAATGAGAACCTGTTGCAGGCAACAATAGGAATGGAACTAGTGGGGTTGCTTTGCTGCGACCCAGAATGGAGCAAATGGCTCCTCTGATGTCAAAAGAAAATAAGAATAACAGGTTGCTTTAGTATGTGACTGGAATGTGGCGTGTGTTCTTTGTTACACATCCTTGAGGTGACACAAGACAAAAATGATGGGATTACTAGGTGTGACATGCTGGAATTCTTCTGTCACTACATCTAACAGCTCCTTGTATTTTATTCCTGTCTTTCCAGGACCATCCTTACCCAAGAAGCTATAATCAGTGTAAAAGGTGTCAGTCTAAGTAGTTACATGGAAGGAATAATGGCAAACAGCATCTCTGCTAATGCAAATAAGGTAAGTGAACTGGGAGAGAAAACCTTTTTATTCTCAGTAGTTTGCATGATTTGCTCCCATAAACTTTCTTCCCTGTCTTTTAAATATGCTGGGAAATGAATCTTTATCTCTTACCAATGATCATCTTATTTATGCAATAAACCCACATGATCCTGTTGACTCTTAACAGCCCTGCTCTGCGTTCAGCAGAGAGTTTTTGCCTAATCTTTGTTCCGTCTTTTTTCCCATCTGTCTTCCCTTTGACATGAAGACATTTGAGAGAATGGTTGAACGACATAAAAATCTCATGAGCTATGGTAAGGGACTAGATACACTACAACTCTAATTATCTGAAATGGTCAGGACCGGACCTATGATGGTTTAAATGTTTTTTGTTGAGAACTGGTCATTTTTTAAAAACACCCCACGCAACAGAAAATCACTTGTTTAAACAACAAGGGAAAGCATTTTAAAGATTAAAATAATGTTTAAATTGCAACAAAAAAAATCCTGGCTGTGGCCAATCCCCGACACAACCCCATCACTGCCACCGATCCCCGGGGAGGCTTCCCAGGCTGGCAGAACGCTTACTGGCGAGTCGGCAGGCTCCAGTCTCCCCAGAGCTCCCAACCCTGATGCCTGAGTCCCGACTCTGAATCCTCCTCTCGGTCTACTTCACATGCACAGTGGGGAGTCTGGTGTGTGTGTGCGGTAGTAGGCAGAGGGGAGGGTTTGGAGTTGGTGTCAGGAACTTCGCTGGGGAACGCCATTGAGTCTGAGGTCCCTCTCCTTGATGACTCTAGGACAAGGGATCCTTCAGACCGCTTGCAGCTGGGAGACAGTGACATGCAGTTTGAGAGGGAGGTTTGGAGAGAAAAGTCAATAGGAGAAGGTAAAGAAGAAATGGAAAGAGGAAAGGGAGGGAGTTACCTGAAAGGAAGACAATTGTCATTCTAATTTCATGTCAAGTGAATTTTTTTTCCAACCTATGAGGTCAGTTTGGCTCCGAAAAAAAAAAAAAAAAAAAAAAAATTCAGAAAAATGAGAGTTTCTGATTTGTTTCGGATATCCTCATTTATCTGAAAATTTTAAAAAATTTGGATAAATGAGGATTTTGGAGAATCCGATTTTGGATAATTGAAGTTGTACTGTACCAGGATACAAAATGAACTTACATCCAGCTTAATTTGCAAGTCTTGATGAACAGAGTGCATTTGCTTTTGGAGTGTTTTGCATGTCACAGTACAGTTATGCTTTTCCACTAACTCTTGGTAATTGTCTGTAGCCACTGTGTTAACATGTCTGTGCTTTCCTATGCAGGGCCGAGAAGCTATGGAATGGGTAATTCACAAGTTAAATGCAGAAATTGAAGAATTGACAGCATCTGCACGCAGTATCAAAATTCCAATGGCTGCGTCATCAGTAGAATAATAGACGAGAACTACAGAAATATGATGCCTGCCTTGGATTATTTTAGCCTATTGCTTCCCACTGTGCATTTTTCCCCTCATTTACATGGGGCTCCAAATCAGAACAAAGGAGTTTGGATTTTATTGATTTCTGTTGCTGTGGTGGGGGGGGGGGGGGGTGCGCAGTTGATGTGGAAGGATGGTACTTGAGAGCCCCTACTGGAGATTGTGTAAATGAAAATGAATTGAAGCAAGTGCACAAAGGGAAGTAGTGGGTTTTAATATTGGCATGTAAAAAGTAATGTTGGCAGAAGAATTGGGAGACAACAATGACTTGGCACTGGAAGAGTGTGTGATAAGTAGATTAATTTTATGGTACATTGAGCTGCATAAAATAAGGACCGAAGTGTATAGGTCAGTTATTTGAATTGATCAGGAAGCAATAATTTCCCAGTAGATGAATTGTCAAAGTGAAAGATTGGCCAAGTTTCCATTCCTGCTGACTGTCCAGTTGTCAGAGAACATTTATGTATGTGTGCATTATGTTCAATCTGCTGAGAGTTGTAACTGAGAATCACAACTTGTAAATTGTCATGTATATGTTGCTTTGGACAGTGGCAAGCACTTTGTGGTGACCTCGCAAGAGTAGGCACTGACAGTTTCAAGAAGGGCTGAGGTACAGGAACACACTTCTGCAACTTGATGCGATTTTGCAATTATCAGAGCATAAAGAAAAAGAAACCTTCCAGTTGCAACACGCTTGCTGCGTGTTTTAAACTTCATGAAAATTAAATGGATAATTGTAACAGTTTTATCATTCACTGCAACATATTACAGTTAATGGCCACCTACTGTAGAAAAATATCCTTCTCAGAAGGATTGGGGAAAATTTTGGAAGTCCCTGTTAAGTACCCAAGAGTATTTCCAAAGTTGAAATATAAACTTTGGAACAATTTTGTAGAGTTTCAAGGTTCTCTGGTTCATTTAATTTTGATCATCTGTTTGGTTCATCTTTTAGTACTTTAGAGAACTTAACCATATAGTTGCCATTGTTTTTCCATATTGAGGTGTTAACATTCCTTAAGCACTGATATCACTGAAATTTTATATGTTAGGGTATAGGCTCTTTTGTTTTTGAAAAGGAAACCTGGCATACTACTTTAATTTTGGTATTCACAGGAACATCCTGTAATCTTGTAGTAAACTAATTCAATTTAAATGCAGACCTTCAATTTACATTATATTGTAAATTGTGGAGTTTTCGGATACCTTTAGTAAATCATTAATTGTCTTCAGTGATCAGCTGGGCTCCTGGGGTTATGGATATAATGTGTCATTATTACTGTCTGAATATCTAGAATACCCTTTTGGAGATGCTGTGATTGTAGTAAAAACACAAAAATGCTGGAGGAACTCAGCAGGTCTCAGTGTCCATTGGAGGTGAAGATATGCAACCAATATTGTCTAATGAAAACGAAAACTTTTTTTGTGCCAAGCAGCATTTAATGAGAGAGCTTAGAATGTGAGAATTCTTGGATCAGACTGTGTGAAAGGCTAAAGCTGACACTAGAGCTGATTTGTATTCTTTGATGTTTGTTTCACTTCAAATATGCTTTGAATGTTTTAAAGCAGTTACAAATTTAAAATTTAGATTTCACTTGGTGTTTGCATGGTTCTGGTTGGGAACCAGAATGGAATGAGTCCCACTTAAACAAGAAAATCTGCATACTCTGGGGGTCCAGTGCAATATCTAAATGTGCTGGAGAAACTCAGCAAGTCATGCAGTATCCATCAGAAGTAACATTTCTGGCTCGAACCCTTCGTTCTGACCATTTTGCTGTGTCACCTGACTTTCTCCAGCATGTTCAGGAATGAGTCCCAACCTACCACTGACAGTAACACATCAACTATTAAAAAAGTTTACCCGCTGTTCGATCATGAAGGACTTTGAGAGTATTTGACAATTTGACATTTTCCCACCACCTTGGCTACTATTATTCCTTTATCAAACTCCCACGTGATTTGTGGGGCCAAGTTGTATGCAGATTGTACAGTTTCCCACACAAGGCACTCCGAGGTAATTTAAGTGTTTGAGAAATGAGAAGCTACTAAATACAACCCTTAATATTTGCATTTTTGAAATCTTAAATACAGGTCAGTTTTGAGTTTGAATTGGATCTGTCTGTTGTTGTTTTGAAGTGAACTTGCTGATCTATGCAACCACTGATAGCACAGGTTTTAGTCCCACTAATCCAGTAAGTGTATATTCAGCTGTACTACTAATCTATTTTGATGAAACACATTAGCTATATGACATAAAATGTCTGCATGTCTCGTTTTCTTCCAGTACACTTCCAATATAGTATCTGATGTGGAGATCTATAAGCAGTACCAGCAAACTTGGTAACTGCTATTCCACACAGCACAAGCAACACATCTCACCAAGCAATATATTTCAGAATCAATTCTTTGTTAATGTTAAGTAAATCACAATTCAGTGGCATCTGTCTAGACAGAACAGGTGAATATAAAGAATTGGGGAATTATGATGGTACTGTTTGCAGAATTGCACTTTCAGATCATGGGTTACTCTACTGCAGTTGGTATCATTCATTTGAATCCACAGCTGAAAACTCAAACTCTGGGAGGTAAATGGAAGAGGAGTTTTTCTTGGAGTCCGCTTATTTTCACCAGAAGTGGCCTTTGTCACGCCACCTTCTTTACCTATCCTGATGGTCGTCAACCTTCTCTGAATTTGTCCTCAAATTTAGTTCATTGTTTTGTAATTGATGGCCTCACTTAAAAGTTAGTGCACAGAACTCCCTGCACGGAGACTCGGGATACCAATGTTCAATTTCTATGGAGGTTGGTGTTATGAACAAGTTTAAAACAATGTGTTAAATCAGAATCCAAGTTTTGAGCAACTAAGTGTGTCTAACAGCTCATTATGTGAGACTGGGTTTTTCATAGTGAAAAAAGATTTGTTTAGGGTCACACAATATAATGACGAGAGCAAAAGATGTCATCTGTAAGATCTGGAACTGGCCTCTCCATTTTGGTGGGTTTTGAATGGAATTGAGACTGTTTATTGGCCTTACTTTTACACCTATTTGATGGTTTTGTTGCAATACAATGGGCGTTACTTGCTACACTAGTGTATCCACTTATATTCCTTTCTGCGCAATGACCAGAGATCTGGAAACCTTTTACAACAATGAAAAGGCACATGGAGATTGTATGCTGCTGTTAGCATTTATTTAACATTTTGGTAAATGGGTATTGGTTAATTTAATGTGACTAACACAGAAATAAAAGTTGAATTAGGTTTATTTAATTAAACCGTACTGCAGTGTTTTAGTTTTTAAAATTTATTTTCCTGTGTAATACCTGTTAACTTGCATTATCCTAAAAGGATTTTTGTATGGAATATTTATTTTAATAGCACTGAACAGTATTTCAATCTTCAGCCAAGTTGTATCATTTTTAACAAAACTATTGTTAATAAAATTCAGACTATTTAAACTGTGGTTTTAATGCTTTGTGCAAACAAGTCAGGTGGGTTTTCCAGATTTGGACAAGATCGAATTAGAAATAGAAACTCTTGAGTGTTTTGTGCATATGGTGATATGTAGGTCATCACCACTTACCCACAAATTCTTCTTTGATTCAATTGAACAAATAAAATGAATAAACTGAAGATTTCTCACACATTTAGAAGACAAATGTCTTGATATTTCACTTGTAAGCCTAATCTAAGATCAAATCATTTCTACTAGATTCTTCAGTGCAAAGTTATTGAAGCACCAGCGATCCTGGTTTAAATCTGCTATTGTCTGTGAGGAGCTTGGTACACTCCCTCTGACTGCATGGGTTTCCTCCCACATTCCAAAGGTGCACCGAGTTGGTTTATTGGTCACGGTGTATTTGGGCAGAACAGGTTCATGGGCCAGGAGGGCCTGTTTCTGTGTGTATCTCTAAATTAATCAGAAGAAATTTATGTTCCCATTAAAATAAATATCTAGATCCTCCCAACCTTTTTAAAAACCCTCTGTACAGGTCAAGATTAAGTAATGTTCCCTCATAATTCAGTGGTCCCAATCATTTTTGATGATCTCAATGTCTTTGAGGTGAAAATGTGATGCTTGGAACTGGGGATATCAGATGAGTCTGACCAAATTTTATGCATGTGTGAAACACAAATTTTATTCAGGCCCAATACAAGGTTGTCCAAATACACAGCATATCTATAAATATATAGATTAGAATGTTCTCTGTGTCCCACCTCCGTTTCTGCACGTATTTAAACATTTTTGATCTCCATTAAACTGCACTTTGAGAAGAACCACACAGTGTCTAATAGAATCCCTGAAAAGGCTGAAGTCCCTGTGATATCTGTCTCTGAGGTGACATCAGAGCATCACTCAAGAGGGTGAACCTTTACAAGGTGTCAGGCCCTGATGGCATACCTGGTAGGGTACTGAAAACTGTGCCAACCAACTAACCAGAGTGTTCAGGGACGTTTTCAAACTCCCACCTGCTTCAAAAGGGCATCAATCATCTTGGTACCCAAGAAAAGTAGCGTGAGCAGCCTCAACGACGACCGCCCAGTTGCACTAACATCTACTGTGATGAAATGTTTTGAGAGACTGGTCATGGCCAGAATTAACACATACGATCTGGTCCCACTGCAATTTACCTACCACAGCAGATACAATATTGCTGGCTCTCCACTCAGCTCAAACATCAATACATATGGCTGCTCGTCATCAACTGCAGCTCAGCCTTCAATACCATTATTCCCTCAGTGCTGGTCAAGAAGCTACAAACTCTGGGCCTCTATACCTCACTGCAACTGGACCCTTGACTTCCTCATCAGAAGAGCAGTCAGTACGAAACAACATCTCACTGATAATCAACATGGGTGCACCCCAAGGATGTGCGCTTACTCGTTATACAACCATGACTGTGGCCAGACAAAATTCCAATGTCATCTACAAGTTTGCCGATGACACCACAGTCGTCGGCAGAATCACTAATGGCAATGAGGAAGCATACAGGAGGGGGACAACAACCTTGTGCTCAATATCTGAAAAACCAAGTGATGATTGTAGACTTCAGGAGGAAGTCAGGAGACACGACCCAGTCTTCATCGAGGGCTCAGTAGTGGAGAGGGTCAAGATCTTCAGATTTCTGGGTGTCAACATCTCCAATTATCTGTCCTGGAGCCTCCACATTAATGCAATCACAAAGAAAGCTCATCAGTGGCTATACTTTGAGAGGTGTCTGAGGAGATTGGTATGGCTCGTAAGACTCTCAGGTGTACTGTGGAGAGTATTCTGGCTGGCTGCATCACTGGCTGGTATGGAGGCGCCAACTCTCAGGGGAAGAATAAACTCCAGAGGGTTGTTAACCCAGCCTGTTACATCACAGGCACCAGATTTCACTCCAACGAGGACATCTACATGAGGCGGTGTCTTAAAAAAGCAGCCTCTGTCCTCTGTCCTCAAAGACTCCCACCACCCAGGCCATGCCCTCTTCACTCTGCTACCATTGGGGCAGAAAAAGGTACAGGAGCCTAAAGACGAGCCCTCAGTGGCGCTTCTTCCCCGCTGCCATCACATTCCTGAATAATCAATGATGCATTGACAATGCCTTACTTTTCATGCACTTTTAAAAATATTATTGTTGTAAGTTGGCTATTTGTATGTTTGTACCGCGACGCTGCTGCAAAACACTGAATTTCATGACTTGTTCCTGACCATAAATTCTGATTCTTCAATCTTTTATGATGTGAATTGGATATTACTCTTGTAGCAAGGCCAAGCAAAACCAAGTGACTTCAGGAGGAAGTCAGGAGAACTCAAAGTGTGATGAAGTTTGACCAAAATTCCAAGAATGGCCAGTGATAGGCAATTCTGATGCACTGACTAGTTTCAGTGATGGCAGTAACCCTGTTAAAACACTTCTCTTCAGTGGTCACTCCTGCTCTTTCATTGTGAGAATTGTGAATCAGGTTGTGTATTTCAGAATGAAATTTGCTGTTTTGCGACAGCACCATAGTGCAAATATTCCTATAAACCACCTTACAACAATATTTTTTTAAAATAGTGCGTGAAAAGTAAGGCAGTGTCTGGTTCATTGAATTATTCAGGAATCTGGCGGCAGAGGGGAAGAAGCTGTCCTTGTGTCGCTGAATGTTCGTCTTTAGGCTCCTTGGGCTCAGATCCCTTGGTCACAGGATTTTAATAAAACACCGCTGGCTCCTTTAACAGGCCGTTTAAAACGTGTATAGAGCTGTCAGTCTGGGTGGTAGGACACAGCAGAGGAGCGCTGTTTCTCCGTCCCCGGGTCTGCACCAGCGCTGCCGACCCTGCCATTATTGCAGTTCTGGCAGTGACTCCATTTATTTGATGTATTTAATATGACAGTCATATTTCAAATATTATTTTTTTCTGACTGAAAAAGGACACTAATGTTTGTTTGCCTGTTCTTCCAGTGAAGTCGGAGCATTTTGCAGGCAGCACCCTCTTCTTTATAGAAGACAGCTTCAAAGGACTGACTGACTAGTTCAACCATATCCAGTACAGGGAGGAGTCACGTGATGGAGTAGTGGCCGGTCGGGGAACTCCAGCCCTCTCCGGAAAAGTTTAAAAAAAACCAGAGAAAACGCAAAGGAACAAAAACGAAAATTAAAATAAAGTGAAAGTAAAGGTGGGAAGAAAATGGCAACGAAGAAAGAAAAGTCGAAAGCAACGGGAAGAAGAGAAGAAGAAAAGACATCGGAAGAAGAAGGTGAAGGCCTTACCTGTCCAAGAAGGCCCGCTGTGGAGAGAGAAGCCCGCTCCCTCAGGTCAGTCAAAGTCCCGAGCTCGGGACTACAAAAATGGCTTGCGGAGCCAAGCAAAAGTGTGCAACCTTGCATTCGCAAAACAAAAAAAAACACTGACGGGAGGGGGGACCAGCTGAAGAGTCGATCTCCACAGCTGATAATGACAGCCACAACACAACAAGAGGAGAACATAGAAAATAATGAGAACAAGAAAGAAGAGAGTAAAAAGAAATCAAAGAAACAACAGATGACCAACCCAGAGGAAGAAGAAGAGGAAGAACACAGAGAAATGGAAGAAGAAGGGAAGGGCAAGACAATGGATATATTTTTTTTAAAGAATATATGGAATCAGTAAAAGAATGGCAATCACAAGAATTTAGTGAAATAAAAAGAAGAATAAACCATTTAGGACTGAGATGAGGAGGAATTTCTTTACCCAGAGGGTGGTGAATCTGTGGAATTCATTGCCACAGAGGGCAGTAGAGGCAGGTTCATTAAATATATTTAAGAGGGAATTAGATATATTTCTTCAGAATAAGGGTATTAAAGGTTACGGAGAGAAGGCGGGGACGGGGTACTGAACTTTAAGATCAGCCATGATCTCGTTGAATGGCGGAGCAGGCTCGAAGGGTCGAATGACTTACTCCTGCTCCTATCTTCTATGTTTCTGTTTCGATGTACAGAAGAAAAAATGAATAGATTAGAGATGGTCATGTCAGATATATGAAAAAGAATGGACAAGGTGGAAGAACGAGAAACAGCCGTAGAAATGGAAGTAGAGGACTTAAAAAAGAAATTAGAAGAATCTAATAAAAAAGTTAAAGAGACACAAGAGCTGTTAGCTCAGAAGATAGATATAATGGAAAATTATAATAGAAGAAATAATATAAAGATAGTGGGCCTTAAGGAAGATGAAGAAGGCAAGAATATGAGAGAATTTATAAAAGATTGGATCCCCAGGGTCCGAGGAAGACCAGAATTACAGGAAGAAATGGAAATAGAAAGGGTACAGAAAACATTAGCCCCTAAACCACAACCACAACAAAAACCAAGATCCATTTTAGTAAAATTCTAAGATATACAACAAGAGAAAATATATTGGAGAAAGCAATGAAGAAAATAAGAGAAGACAGATTAGCCGACTATGTACCAAAAATAGTAAATCTAGACCAAACTGGATTTATTAAAAAAAGACAAACAACAGACAATATTTGTAAATTTATTAACTTAATTCATGCAGTAGAAGGAAATAAAGCTCCAACAGTAGCGGTTGCTTTAGACGCAGAGAAGCCCTTTGACAGAGTAGAATGGAATTATTTATTCAAAGTACTACAAAAATTCAGTTCACCAGAGAAGTATATTAATTGGATTAAAGCATTATCTAAGGGGCCATTGGCGAAAGTGACAGTAAATGGATATATATCAAAACAATTTAACTTAAGCAGATCAACAAGGCAGGGATGCCCACTATCACCCTTATTGTTCGTGTTAGCTATAGAACCACTAGCAGAATTGATAAGAACAGAAAATAAAATAAAAGGGATAAAAATAAAAGACAAGGAATATAAAATCAGTTTATTTGCAGATGACGTTATAGTATACTTAACAGAACCAGAAATATCAATAAAAGAATTACATAAGAAATTGAAAGAATATGGAGAAGTGTCGGGATACAAGATTAACGCAAATAAAAGTGAAGCAATGCCAATTAATAATGCGGATTTCTCAAAATTTAAGAAAGAATCACCATTCAGATGGCAAATGCAAGCAATGCGATACCTAGGTATACAAATAAATAAAAACCTCAGCCATCTATATAAACTCAATTATTATCCAGTAATGAAAAAAATTACAAGACGACTTAGAGCTTTGGAAAGACTTACCACTAACACTAATAGGAAGGATAAACTGTATTAAAATGAACATTTTCCCAAGGATACAATACTTATTTCAGGCATTGCCAATACACTTGACAGAGAAATTCTTCAAGGAGTTAAAGAAAATAAAAAGGACATTTTTATGGAAAGGGGGAAACCGAGGATAGCATTAGATAAATTAAAAGAATGGTATAAACAAGGAGGCTTACAACTGCCAAACTTTAAAAATTATTATAGAGCCGCACAATTAAGATACCTATCAGATTTTTATCAAACAAGGGAAAAGCCAGATTGGACTAGATTAGAACTAGATAAAATAGGGGAGAAGATACCCGAACATATATTATATAAATGGGATGAAAAATTGGTACAACGTAGGAATTCTCCAGTATTACATCATCTGCTCAATATTTGGAAGAAGATTCATGTAGAAAGGAATAAAACAAATTACCAACTACCAAAACTAATACTGACGCAAAATCAGCTAATCCCTTTTACAATAGATAACCTTTCCTTTAGAGAATGGGAGAAAAAAGGGATCAAAAGAATAGAAAATTGCTTTTCGGGAAATAAATTATTATCCTTTGAACAAATAAAGGATAAATATAATATAACTCACGATACAGTGTTGGCATACTACCAACTGAAATCCTACTTGAAGGACAAATTGGGAAGTAGTCTGAGGTTACCAGAGGGAAGTAATTTTGAATATGTGATTACAGACACAATGATAATCAAAAAATTTATATCAAACATGTATATTAAACTACAAGAAAAGGAGAATGAGGAAACAAATGGTAAAACTAAACAAAAATGGGAACAAGATCTAAACATAAAGATAAAGAATGAAACATGGGAGAAGTTATGCTCAGGAACTATGAAAAATACAATAAATATGAGGTTACATATGATACAATATAACTGGATACACAGGCTATACATTACACCTCAAAAGTTAAATAAATGGGACCCAACAGTATCTGACAGATGTTGTTGTTGTAAAAAGGAAATGGGAACAACAATTCATGCAATCTGGACATGTGAGAAAGTGAAAACATTTTGGGAAGATCTAAACCAGATATTAAATAAAATCACAAAAAGCAATATACCAAAAAACCCAGAGATCTTCCTCCTAAGTAACATAAAAACAAAGAATTTGGACTTGATTTGGATGGTGCACAAAAAAGATTTGTTAGGATAGCCCTAGCTGTAGCAAAAAAATGTATTATGTCAGCCTGGAAATTAGAAGATAACTTGAGAATACATCAATGGTATATAGAAATGAATAAATGTATTCCATTAGAAAAAATAACATATCATTTAAGAAATAATATTACAATATTTGAACAAATATGGGAGCCATACATGAAACATAATAGAGAAAATCTACCGGGGACATCTACCACCTAAAATGACAGAAGGAGAAGAGAATGAAAAGAATTGACTCAGTGGAATTTCTTGTTTATTTTTATTGAATGACAACATTGTTTGACGGGTTTAATGTATCTTAGATTCTGAACTTTAAATGAATGGGAGGGGAGGTAGGGAGCGTGGGATGGGAAGAGAGAGGGGGGAGAAAACGACACTGTATATATTTGAAAAGGAAAATGTATGTATCTTGATCAATGTGGTTTATAGTGTGAAAAATAAAAAAATTTAAAAAAACCATATCCAGTACCTCCATGAGCCACTTCATTGCCAGTGGGATTGAAAGGGAGGTTTTGCTGCAAATCTACAGGGTACGGGTGAGACAGCACTTGGAATTCTAGTCTCCTGCCTTGAAAAAGGGATCTGCAATACACAAAAATTCTGGAGAAGCTCAGTAGGTCATGCAGTACTATAGGAAGTAAAGGGTAAGCAACATTTTGGGCACGAGCAAAAAAACAGACATGCAAATAAAAAAGTGGTGAGAGGAGAAAGGAAGGGGTGGGGGGGGAGCACAGGCTAAAAGGCAAGAAATTATAGGTGGGAGGGTAGAAGACCTGAAAAGTGATAAGGGGAGGAGATAACTGGAGAAGGAAAGTGATGGGGAGCTGGGGGAAAGGAGACAGAGGGATGGGAAAAGAGAAAGGCTGGGGGAGGGGTTAAACAGAAACTGGAGAAGTTGATGTTAATACCATCTGGCTGGAAAATGTCGAGATGAAATATAAGGTGGTGTTCCTCCAATTTGCAGGTAGCCTCAGTTTGGCAGGGTATGAGGCAATGAATAAACATGTTTGTGAGGGAATGGTGTGTGAAATTAAAATGATTGGCCACTGGAGAGAACAGAGCGAAGATACTCAACGAAACGATCTTCCAATCTGCGTCCAGTCTCTCTAATGTGGAGGAGTCCACAACGGCAGCATCTGATGGAGTAGATGACCCCCACAGATTTACAGGTGAAGTGTTGCTTCACTTTGAAGGACAGTTTGGGGCATGTGTAGTATTCCTTGCGGACACAATTGGTTTCTGGATCTTGGGTAGGAGGTAGAGAAGGAGTCTTCAGTGAGGGGGTGGGTGGTGGTGGAAATTCTGGTCAAAGAAGTAGGCATGGAGATGAAGATAACAGAAGTGTTTGACATCGTAGCATGTGCAGAACTCAAGATCCAATTTATTGTCATGTAATTAAAAACAATGTCATATTACCTGCTGTAAGGCAGACAGATTTGCCATCGGGAGAAATTACCTGAAGCACCTCTGTAGTGCACGTCGAAAGAATCAAAGTCTTTATTAACAAAAGACTGGAGCGTATCACATGTAGTCGACCAGTCCAGAATGATCTGGGTCTGGCGAGGAGCAACCCTTTAAGACCTGCCAGTAGGCGTGGCTACACTCTCAGCCAATCTTTTCTTTCTTCTTTGGCTTGGCTTCGCGGACGAAGATTTATGGAGGGGTATGTCCACGTCTGCTGCAGGCTTGTTGGTGACTGACAAGTCCGATGCGGGACAGGCAGGCACAGTTGTAGCGGTTGCAAGGGAAAATTGGTTGGTTGGGGTTGGGTGTTGGGTTTTTTCTCCTTTGTCTTTTGTCAGTGAGGTGGGCTCTGCGGTCTTCTTCAAAGGAGGTTGCTGCCCGCCGAACTGTGAGGCGCCAAGATGCATGGTTGGAGGCGATATCAGCCCACTGGTGGTGGTCAATGTGGCAGGCACCAAGAGATTTCTTTAAGCAGTCCTTGTACCTCTTCTTTGGTGCACCTCTGTCTCAGTGGCCAGTGGAGAGCTCGCCATATAACACGATCTTGGGAAAGTGATGGTCCTCCATTCTGGAGACGTGACCCACCCAGCGCACTTGGGTCTTCAGCAGCGTGGATTCGATGCTTGCGGACTCTGCCACCTCGAGTACTTCGATGTTGGTGATGAAGTCTCTCCAATGAATTTTGAGGATGGAGCGGAGACAGCACTGATGGAAGCGTTCTAAGAGCCGTAGGTGATGCCGGTAGAGGACCCATGATTCAGAGCCGAACAGGAGCGTGGGTATGACAACGGCTCTGTTCATGCTGATCTTTGTGTGTTTCTTCAGGTGGTTGTATTTCCAGACTCTTTTGTGTAGTCTTCCAAAGGCGCTATTTGCCTTGGCGAGTCTGTTGTCTATCTTGTTGTCGATCCTTGCATCAGATGAAATGGTGCAGCCGAGGTAGGTAAACTGGTTGACCGTTTTGAGTTCTGTGTGCCCGATGGAGATGTTGGGGGGCTGGTAGTCATGGTGGGGAGCTGGCTGATGGAGGACCTCAGTTTTCTTCAGGCTGACTTCCAGGCCAAACATTTTGGCATTTTCCGCAAAACAGGACATCATGCGCTGGAGAGCTGGCTCTGAATGGGCAACTAAAGCGGCATCGTCTGCAAAGAGTAGTTCACGGACAAGTTGCTCTTGTGTCTTGGTGTGAGCTTGCAGGTGCCTCAGATTGAGCATCATGCTGAAGAAGATAGTAAAGAGGGTTGGTGCAAGGACGTAGCCTTGCTTCACGCCGTTGTGAACGGAGAAGGGTTCGGAGAGCTCATTGCTGTATCTGACCCGACCTTGTTGGTTTTCGTGCAGTTGGATAACCATGTTGAGGAACTTTGGGGGGCATCCGAGGCGCTCTAGTATTTGCCAAAGCCCTTTCCTGCTCACGGTGTCAAAGGCTTTGGTGAGGTCAACAAAGGTGATGTAGAATCCTTTGTTTTGTTCTCTGCACTTTTCTTGGAGCTGTCTGAGGGCAAAGACCATGTCAGTAGTTCCTCTGTTTGTGCGAAAGCCACACTGTGATTCTGGGAGGACATTTTCGGCGACACTAGGTATTAGTCTATTAAGGAGAATCCTAGCGAAGATTTTGCCTGCAATGGAGAGCAGCGTGATTCCCCTGTAGTTTGAACAGTCTGATTTCTCGCCTTTGTTTTTGTACAGGGTGATGATGATGGCATCACGAAGGACCTGAGGCAGCTTTCCTTGGTCCCAGCAGAGCTTGAAAAACTCATGCAGTTTGGCATGCAGAGTTTTTCCGCCAGTCTTCCAGACCTCTGGGGGGTGGGGGGGGGGGATTCCATCCATACCTGCTGCTTTTCCACTTTTCAGTTGTTCAATTGCCTTATATGTCTCTTCCCGGGTAAGGACCTCATCCAGCTCTAGACTCAAGGGCTGTTGAGGGAGCTGGAGCAGGGCGGATTCTTGGACTGAGCGGTTGGCACTGAAAAGAGATTGGAAGTGTTCTGACCATTGATTGAGGATGGAGATCTTGTCGCTGAGGAGGACTTCGCCGTCTGAGCTGCGCAGAGGGCTTTGGAGTTGGGGTGAGGGGCCGTACACAGCCTTTAGTGTCTCATAAAAACCCCTGAAATCGCCAATGTCGGCGCTAAGCTGTGTTCTTTTGGCGAGGCTAGTCCACCACTCATTTTGGATCTCCTGGAGTTTGCGCTAAAGATGGCTGCATGCGAGACGGAAGGCTAATTTTTTCTATGGCCAGGAAGGCTTTGCAAGGTGAGACTGGTGGGCAGATCACTTCTTTGCCAGCAGCTCCTGGATTTCCTGGTTGTTTTCGTCAAACCAGTCCTTGTTTTTCCTGGAGGAGAAGCCCAGTACCTCTTCAGTGGATTGTAGTATGGCCGTTTTCAGCTGATCCCAGAGGGTTTCAGGAGACGTGTCCGTGAGGCAGTTTGCATCCTCGAGCTTTGCTTGGAGGTTTGCTGGAAGTTTCCTCTCACTTCATCTGACTGCAAGTTTCCAACATTGAACCTCTTTCTGGGGGCTCCACTGTTCTTGAACTTTGGCTTGAAGTGAAGGTTGAGCTTGCAGCGAACAAGCCGGTGGTCAGTATGGCATTCCGCGGTGGGCATGACCCTGGTGTGGAGCACATCTCGTTTGTCTCTTCCTCGCACCAGAATGTAGTCCAGGAGGTGCCAGTGTTTGGATCGGGGATGCATCCAGGTAGTCTTTAGGCTGTCTCTCTGCTGGAAAAGGGTGTTAGTAATGACAAGCCGCTGTTCTGCGCAGAGCTCCAACAGGAGGCGCCCATTGTCATTGCACTTGCCGACACCATGCTTGCCAAGGATTCCTGGCCAGGTTTCTGAGTCTTTGCCGACACAAGCGTTGAAGTCGCCAAGGATGACAACCTTTTCGGCTGTAGGGGTGCGTTGAATGAGGTTGCGAAGATCAGTGTAGAACTTGTCCTTTTCTGCTGGTTCCGCCTGGAGGGTTGGAGCATAGACACTGATGAGGGTGATGCCTCGCTTGTTTTGAAGAGGGAGTCGCATGGATATGATCCGGTCAGAGTGGCCTGTCGGGAGGTTTACGAGTTTGGAGGCAATGGAGTTCTTGACCAATCACGTCTTGACCAATTCTCAGCCAATCACAGCCATCTTATACTACAATATACGCATATATACATCGGTGAGAGAATCCGTACTATCACATTCACCCCTTCTTTGAGAATTGACCCTGGGATGAATGGAGGGGCTGTTAAAAAAAAAAGGAGGGGAGAGAAAAAGACTGGTGGAAGGTTAGGGGCTGTAATGGCCAGGGGGCCTGATCGCCCATCACGACCGCCATGGTGCTGGGATTGGGGCCGCGGCAGTCATGTCGCTGGCGGGATACTTGGGTGTGTACACCACCTCGTTCAATTCCCCAATGGCATTGTCGACAGGCTGGCCCGAGATGATGCCACTGCCACTGGTGGGGTGGTGCTGATCCCTCTGTTCAAGCACATGACCTAGGGGAAAAGGATGTGGAGGAGGTTGGGTTGGGAGTGATCCCGGGTCCGATCCAGCTTGGGCTAGGTCCCTTACTGAGACCATGTCCTCCCGCCTGTCCGGGTACTCACTGTATGCATAATGTGGGTTCACATGGAATAGCATCACCCGGTCAACCAAAGGGTCGTTCTTTGAGTACCGGACATGGTGTTGCAGGCGGACAGGTCCAGGAACCGTGATCCATGCCAGTGTGGTTGTTCCCAATTCAGATTTCCTCGGGAAAGAGAACATCCTTTCATGGGGAGTGGCGTTTGTCACAGTGCGTAGGAGAGAGCAGATGGAATGTAGGGTGCTAGTGAGAACTTCTTGCCAGTGAGCGGTGGTGAGGCCTTCGGACCAGAGGGAAAGTGTGACAGCTTTCCAGACGGTAGCATTCTCTCTTTCAACCTGCCCATTACCGCGTGGGTTACAGCTGGTGGTCCTGCTCGAAGCAATACCACGCTCCAGGAGGTACTGCCACAGGTCAGCGCTCATAAACGAGGACCCTCGATCACTGTGGATGTAACTGGGGTACCCGAAGATGGCGAAGATGCTGTGCAAGGCCTCTATGACTGAGGAGGCAGTCGTGTCAGAGTAGGGCACAGCGACCAGGAAGCAAGAATACTTGTTGATCACTGTTATGGTTGGTTGACGGTAGGGGCCCCTTGAAGTCCACACTTAGACATTCAAATGGCTGGGTGGCTTTGATGACATGGGTGTTCTCCGGGTGGAAGAAGTGGGGCTTGCTTGCATTCAGTGCACACCGAGCAGGCTCGGGTCATGGAGCAAGTCTCCTCAACCGTGTAGGGCAGGTTGCGGGTCTTAACGAAGTGCGCAAACCTAGTGACCCCCCAGATGACAGAGCTCCTTGTGGAGTCTCTGCAGCCTGTCCAGTTGTATGTGGGCGCAAGTCCCCCTGGAGAGTGTGTCTGGCGGGTCGTTGACCTTACCAGACTGGTACAGTATGTCATAATTGAAGGTGGAGAGTTTGATTCTCCACCTAGCAATCTTGTCGTTCTTGATCTTACCTCGCTGGGTGCTGCTAAACATGAATGAGACCTCACGTTGGTTGGTCAGCAGTGTAAAGCACCTGCCAGTGAGGTAGTGCTTCCAACGACATACCGCTTCGACTATGGCCTGGGCCTCCTTCTCGACAGAGGAGTGTCAGCTCTCTGGGCCCTGGAGGGTCCTGGAGAAGAAGGTTACCAGGCGGCCGGCCTGGTTCAAGGTGGGTGCCAGTGCAAAATCGGATGCATCACTCTCTACTTGGAACGGAATTGACTCGTTGATGGCGCGCAGCGTTGCAGTGGCGATGTCCGATTTGATGCAGTCGAAGGCTGTTCTGGCTTCAGTTGACAGGGGGAAGGAGGTGGTCTTGATAAATGGCCGTGCCTTGTCGGCATAGTGTGGAACCCATTAGGCATAGTACGAAAAGAAGCCCAGGCAGCGTATGAGTCCCTTTTGGGTGTGGGGGGAGGGGTGGCAGGTCCATGAAAGGATGCATGCGGCCAGGGTCCAGCATTACCACCCCATTCCCCACAACGCAGCCCAGAATTGCGAGCTGAGTGGTCCGGAAGACACACTTGTCGAAATTGTAGGTCAAGTGCAGCCGAGTTGCAGTCTGAAAAAATTTCTCAAGGTCGGCATCATGATCCTCTGTGTCATGGACGCAGATGGTGACATTGTCCAGATACAGGAAAATAGCAGTCAGCCCGTTCTGGTCTCCCATCCGGTCCATTTCCTGCTGGAAGACTGCGACGCCATTTATGACCCCAAAGGGTACCCTGAGGAAATGATACAGCTGCCTATTCGCTTCGAAGGCCGTGAAAGGTCGGTCTTCTGGGCAGATCGGGAGCTGGTGATAGGCCAAACATAGGTCAATGGTGGAGAACGGTATTGGGTGATCTTATTCACCACATCTATGATCCGTGGGAGGGGGTACGCATCCAGAAGCGTGAAGCTGTTGACTGTCTGGCTGTAGTAAACCACCATACGCAGATTCTACCCATTTTTAACAACCACCACCTGAGCCCGCCAGGGACTTGAGCTAGGTTCGATAATGCCCTCATCCAACAGTCTGCACACCTCACTTGTGTTGAATTTCCTGTCTTCGTAATTATACTGCCGGCTTTTGATGGCCACTGGTTTCCAGCCAGGGGTGAGGTTTACGAGTGCTGGACGAGTGACCTGGAGGGTGGAGAGGCTACAAGTGAAGCACCGGGGTGCGGGGGCTGGTGGTGTGGGCTGTTGCTGGCAGGAGGCCTCTGGGGTGGAGTGGTTACAGATAGAGAATGGGGAGCGGGGCCCCCCAAAGTGCAGGGAAACAGATTGGAACTGGCACTAAAAATCCAATCCCAGCAATATAGGTGCGCACAGTTGAGAGAGGACTAACAGTTTAAAATCGGTAAATGTGATGCCCTGAACTTTCAGGGTCACCACACAATATCCCTTTACCCCAGTCAAGTGCAATCGGGTCGCCAATGAAATCTTCTGGTCAGTGGGGAGAATGACCAGTCAGCAATGTTGGACCAGGTCTGGACGGATAAAACTGTTTTTTTTTTTCTAATTCTTTATTTATTGCACTATGAACCATATCAACCAGTATATTTACAGGTGCATCTCTTTTAATATTCATAGTGACATTTTCTCTTTTTTTTCCCCCATCCCTCTCTTCCCCCTTCCCACCCCCCCTCCAAAAACAGTAAATTTTGGACATATAAAATACAATAAAACAGTATCTTTATACAAAAGGAATACAAACAAAAAAAACGTATCATCTACTTATACACATTAAATCCGATCATGTTTATCTTCTTATCATTTTAGGTGGTGGTGGTGGTCCGAGGCCTGCTCTTTCTGTTATGTTCTATATACGGTTCCCAGGTTCTCTCAAACACTGCAACTCTGTCTTTTAAATTATATGTGATTTTTTTTTCCAATGGGATGCACTTAAACTTGGTTATATATTCCATTAATGTTTATAGTCATATAGTCCAACGTGGACATCTTATATCTTTATTTTCACTTCTTTTCCGCCTCTTCACCACCTCCATCCTTTTTTTTCATTACTAACTTTTCCATTTTAATCTCAATATTTGACAATGCATTTAAGACATGAAATACCCCAACAATCCCGACAAGCAATAACCCTTTTACCCCAAATGAACCTCCCCTCCTTGGATTGCCTCCTGTCCCTTGACAGCAACCACAACTCCCCTTTCCATTCGGTTTGCGAACTTACTCGCAAGCGTCAACCGATTTCGCAGTGACCATTATTCTCCCACCCCCAGAGAACACTATTTTCCTATACATATAACAAAGCTCTCTGTTTTTTCCCTTCTTCCCCTATTCTTATCCATCTTTAAATCTTTATATATATACATTATCTTTACTTTATATTTTTACATGTTTTTGTATATGTTCTTGCCGGTCTTCCTTCTTGTCACTCCTCCTCCTCTCTTCTCCTGTCCTGCAAATTCTTGGGCTTTCTTCGGGTCTGAGAACAGTCTGTTCCGTTCCCCAGGAATAAATACTTTGAGTACTGTTGGATGTCTTAATATAAACTTATGACCTTTCTTCCATAAGATTGTTTTCGCCGTGTTGAATTCCTTCCTTTTCTTTAAAAGTTCGAAGCTTTAAGTCCGGGTAAAAAAATATTTTTTGTCCCTTATATTCCAACAGCTTATTGTCTTCTCTAATCTTCTTTCTTGCTTGTTCCAGTATGTTTTCTCTTGTCATATATCTTAGAAATTTTGCCAATATGGATCTTGGTTTTTGCTGTGGTGGCGGTTTTGGTACTAGCGCTCTATGCGCCCTTTCGATTTCTATTTCTTCATGTGAACCTGTTGTTCCCAGCACCTTTGGGATCCATCCTTTTATAAATTCCTTCACATCTGACCCTTCTTTGCCTTCTTTCAGGCCCACTATTTTTATGTTGTTTCACCTACTGTAGTTTTCCAATACATCAATTTTTTGTGACAATAAATCTTGTCTCTTTAATTTTTTTTCACTCTCTTCCAACTTCCCTCTTAAATCATTTATCTCCATTTATACAGCAGCTTCTCATTCCTCCACATTTTCTACTCTTTTCCCTATTTCAGTCATGACCAACTCTAAGCTTTACATTCTGTCTTCAGCTCTTTTCATTTTTCTTTTGATTGAACTAAATTCTAATGATAGCCATTTTTTTAATGACCTAATTTGTTCTTCGAAAAAGGCTTTATCTAAACTTTGTCCTTCTATTTTACCTTCTTCTTTCCTTTGAAATTCTTGTTCTTCTTCCTCCTTCTTCTGTGTCTGTATCTATGTCTGTGTCTTCTTCTCTTCTCTGTATCTGTATATCTTCATCCTTCTCTGGTGAGCTGCTTCTGTATCCTTGCTGCAGGTCGACCCGCTGCTGGGTCTCCTGCTGCAGGTCATCCCCCTGTCGGTCGCCCCGTTGCCGCTCACCCTCTTCCAACCCTTTGTTCTCTTTCTCACCACTCTTCTTTTCTTCTTTCTTGTTTAATTCCCCCAGCCGAATGCCCCGATACTGGGCGTCTCTCAGCTGGCCGCACCTCAGCTGAGTCCCCCTCCTGTCAGCTTTAACCTTTTCTTTTACTTGTGCACTGTGCATGCGTAACTCTTCACGCATGTCCAGTTGCGCACCTCTTCTTGGCTCTGAGAGTCATTTTAGGAGTCCGCTGGTAGGGAGGACACCGCTCCTCTGGGGACTCACCAACATCGGAGATCGGCCACTCCTCTCCACGGTGGCTCTCTGCTCCGACGTGCAGGTAAGGCCTTCTTCTTTCTTCTCCAGTGATTTTCCTTCTTCCCTTTTCTCTGTTATTCTTACTTTTTCTCTTTTGGGTCCCATCTTCTGTCTCTTCTCTGTAACTTTCTCTTTCTCTTCCTGTATTTTATGTTTATTGAGCTCTGCTCTTTCACACTTTTTTTTCCTTTTCTCTGGAGAGGGCTGTTTCCACCTGATCAGCCACTACTCCATCTCGTGACTCCCCCATAAAACTCTCAGTTGACCCCGAGTCAAATAAGCAATTAGTACAGTGTCCGTGCACTTTAATCAATCCCATCGCTTTTGTGAGGGGATGGAGGCAGTCCTGGTCCAGAGCCACTGATGCAGCAACCTGTGCTGGGGACTGTGGAGTCTTGCGTGATGACATCATGCAGCATCGGATCTGAAGTGCACTACGTGTGCGTGGTGATGTCACTGGAGCAGTAGGTGGCGAATGGCTGGGGCTGCTGCTTGCAGCTGGCTGGGGCTGTCGGGCTGCCAACGGTAAGTGCTGGGAGCCACTGCTTGCAGTCGGCGGTGGGATGGTCAGTTGGGCAGTCATTGGCGGTAGTGGCAGTGGGTACTGGGTCGATAGTGTCAGTAGCGGCAACAGGTACCTGGTCGATGGCAGCGGTGGGTAACTGGGCGGTAGCAGCAGGTACCTGGTCGGTGGCAGCAGTCGCAGAAGTCAGGGCTGGGATTGGAGCTGGGGCGATCATCACGGAGTCGGAGCTGAGGCGACCGTCACTGAGGTTGGAGCTGGAGCTGGGACGGCCGGCACTTGAGTCGAAGGTGGGGCGGCCGTTATCGGGGCCAGGGCCTGGGCGGCTGATGCTTCGTGTGGGGGGTCGAAGCGGGCCAATGTCATCGTGGCGATGGTGGAGTGTCCCTTCCGCGCATGGTGCCTGCACCGTGATGTCAGGCGCTGCCGCGCAATCAAGCCCTTCGCTCTAATTGGATGAGAGCTCTGATGAAGAGAAGTTTGAATGAGGGGTTTAGTGGTTGGGCCTCACACAAGGCACTGTGTTTGGCGGTGGCCATTTTGGAGCGACAGACTACAGCAAAGGGGCCGTTTTTAAGGCACTTCTGGCACCTGGCTTTCGTTACAGGACACTGGGACCTGCTGTGCTTTTCCCTCCCGCAGAAGTAGCACTTCGGGGTCGCATCAGGCTGGGTAGCAGTGCAGCCAGGCCATCGGAGGTCCATGGGGTAGTCGGGTTAAGAGCAGGCATCCTGCTCACTTCATAACATGGGGTCCTGCCCTGAGAGTAAAGCGTCCATACTTAAGATCGCAGCCTCCATCGTCTCTGTGATCTGGGTCGCATCCTCTAGGTTTTCTTCCCCGTGCTCTAGCAGGCGCTGCCTCTCCTCATTCGATCGGACCCCGGCCATCTCGAGTGAGATCGTCGGTGATCTCAGCTGCAGTTCTGTCTGTGCAGGCACAGGCTCTGCCCAGTAACCTTAGTGCTTGGAGGTAAGCTCTACAGGACTCACCGGGCAGTTGCCTCCTGGTCACTAACTTGTACCACTCATAGAGTTCTTTCAGCACCTTCATGGCTGCTGTGTAGGTGGCTGCATCCTGGATGCTCTCATAGACCCTCAATAGGCATCAATGCCAGCAGTCGATGGTCGTTCTCCTCCACGGCAGGGTCAGAGAGCTGTAGGTAAGCCTTGAAACACCTCACCAAGTGTTTGAAGTCATAACCGAATAACCGAGTGGTCTGAGGATTTGCCTCCAGCGCTCCTGCAGCCTCCGCAGCCACTCAGAGTCTGGTCCAAACCATCGGCAACCCAAGCTCATGATCTGAACCTCCAATATGATTAGGAACCCTGTAGAGGTGTGGGCAAATAGGGATGAAGGTGAGGCCTCTCCTGAGGAACGACTGTTTCGTGTTAGAGAGGGGAAGGTCAGAGGTTATAGTGAAGATCCGGGAGGCGGTGCAGAGCATGTTCACCAGATGGTTCCAGAGTTGAGGCATTTAGCTGATGAGGAGAGATCGAGTTGCTTGAGACTATGGATCAGGTATAAAAGATGAAAAAAAAATAGCTATAATTGAAATAGGTTGTCTCCACTGCCAGGTGAAATTTAGAACTAGGGGACATAGCTTCAATATTCAGGGGGAGTAGATTTAAGCCAGAGCTGAGGAAGAAACTGGTGGATCTGTGGAATTCTCTGGCCAAGGAAGGAGTGGTCTCTACCTCATTACTACTTTGGACACTCATTTGAAGAATAAAGGGAGTTGAGGGTTATGGGCAACAGGCGGGTAGGTGGAGGTCTCCACGGCCAATGAACCATGATCTTATCGAATGGTAGAACGGGCTCGATGGGCCGCGTGGCCGATTCCTGCTTCTGTTCTCACATGGACGGACCACTCTGACATTGTTGGATGACATTGGCTCTCCTTCCGGATTTAGTGCGGAACACGTCATCTGGATACTTCTAATATCGCTCTCCGATTGGTTGATTCATTACTTCTCCATAATAGTCTGCAGTTGATTGGCCGTTCCACCACGGCTGTTGCATTACAATTGGTCACTGTTGACCACACTTGCTTTTCTATTGGTCTATGCTCTAATCTGCTATTGATTGGCTGATTGTGATCGGCGGCCCTCTGACTGGCATTGTGGGGAACGGAGCGAAAATGGTGGCGTATTGGAGGCAAGCGGGGCTCAGGTAGGGCCGCGGGCCTCGGGCTCAGGTAGGGCCGCGGGCCTCGGGCTCAGGTAGGGCCGCGGGGGGCTCCGGTGACTGGCCATTCTCCGTCTTCATCCTGACGGGCCACGCTTGCTTCCACCGTGGCTGCCCCCCACCAGAGGTCCCGCATTCCCGTTCAGTTCCAGGTCGATGAGGGAGCGTCTCAGGCTGGGGAGCAGTGGGGGGGTGGGGGAGAGGGGGGTGGGGAGGTGGGGGAGAGGGGGGTGGGGAGGTGGGGGAGAGGGGGGTGGGGAGGTGGGGGAGAGGGGGGTGGGGAGGTGGGGGAGAGGGGGGTGGGGAGAGGGGGGTGGGGAGGTGGGGGAGAGGGGGGTGGGGAGGTGGGGGAGAGGGGGGTGGGGAGGTGGGGGAGAGGGGGGTGGGGAGGTGGGGGAGAGGGGGGTGGGGAGGTGGGGGAGAGGGGGGTGGGGAAGTGGGGGGGGGGGGGGAGAGGGGGTGCAGCTCCCCCGGGTGTGGTGTTGGGGGGTGGTGCATCTCCCCCGGGTGCAGCTCCCCCGGGTTCTGTGGCGGTGGGGGGGGGGGAGGCGGTGCAGCTCCCCCGGGTGCTGGTAACTGGGGATGAGGGGGTGGTGGGGGGGGGGAATGAGAATGCTGGAGAAACTCACCTGCTCGCTCTCTTTACCTCTGCGATATGAAGGACAACGTTCGACCAGCTGAGAGCGTCCAGCTTTCTCCAATCACGGTGTCTGCCGACCATCGTGATTTACTTGCATTTGCGTGAATCAGTGAAGAGACTTTACAATGGTGTGCTGGCCACCTGATTACCATGTTAGGGTAAATAATGGGGGTGCTGCTCTGCTTTGTGTCAGAACAAAAGATGCAGGAGCAGATCATCTGGCACCTGAGCTTCGCCACCATACAATAAGATCATGGTTCATCTAGCCCTGCCTCTATTTACCTGACTTTCCCCCATCTACATCTGTCTGTCTTGAATGCATTTCACGAGGCAGCCTCTGCGGCTTCCTTGCTGCCTACTGTGGTGCATTGGTGGTGTGGTTGCTTCTGTTATGGGCCCAGAGGACTCCAAAATCCAGCAGCAATAGAAATTCACCAAGACAAATGGCTACTTAAACAAAAGTTAACTTTTGTTACTTTAAATTTACTTTAAAATTAACTTTAAACATGAAAACAGGATCAAATTTTAATATTGCTATTAACTTAACTCCCTTCTAATTCTAAGTGCACGTGTATGTAATGTGAGTGTGTATGTAATGTAATGTTCAGAAAAGTTCTTTGATTCACAGTCCAATCTCACTTATCACTCCTCCGAGTTCACCGGTATCAGGCAATTCTTATACTGTGCACAGAATTTAACATGTATGAAATTCACCAGGCTTTGAAAGGTAAATGGTTACCTCTCAAGAAGGTTCTTGACAGTGTTCAGAGAGAGAGATTTGTTGGACGTCCACAACTGATTCATTTAGATCAAAAAACTTGCCCCATCAACCTCTTTCTTTCAGGTCTCCACAGAGTTCCTTTTTGTTTCCTTTATTTCAAGTGAAACATTATGCAGCCAGCCATCTCTTGCATGAACCACAAGGGCTTTGACCAGGCTGAACTAAAGAACTCACAACCAGTCTTCAAAATGGGGTTTTTCCACAAGTTTGCCAGCTTGTCCTGTTCCAGTCCCAACTGCTGCTGCTGAACTGTAGAACTGAACTCTCTCTCTCTCACTCAGAGAAAACCACATGACCCTCTTAGAACAACCAACTGCACCAGGACAGTCTGTGGCTCTGGATCTAATCTTCTGAGTTTGTTCATCTGTTGCTTTCCAAAGCAGTAATCCATTACTCCACAGCATGTCTGATTAACACCTACTTGCTTTTCTATTGGTCCATGCTCTAATCTGCTATTGATTGGCTGAATGTGATCGGCACCCCTCTGACTGGCCACTCTGACTGGTCAACACCTATGAGTTTATCCTTATAGACATCCTTCAAAATTTTGTGAAAAGGCACCTGGAGCTTGGACTGTCTGGCTTGACCAGAGATCTGGCATTTTAAATGAAATCTGTTTTGAAGTGTTTGTATGTGACCTACACTAAAAAACCTGCCACAATTTATCTCCTATAAAACTTATCTATGTACAATATAAAATATAACATATCTGTCACACTTCTGAGTCCAGTGATTGTGCAGAATTTGAAGGAATGAGGTTGCTGTGGACTTGGTATTCAAAGTGTAGTTGTACCAGGACTGGGGAGATGGAGTCTGAACAGTAGGCACATTGAACCTGGCTTGGAGACTTGATCAGATTTTTGAAGTAAGATTTTGATTCTAAATTTTCAAGCATTAAAGACCCCTTGTTGTTGGGTAGTTGATGTGTGCCATGACTCCTCAAAGCATCTCATGATGGTGGACATCAAGAGTCACAGGTTGATAGTCATTTAGGTCTGTGTTTGTGGCCTTCTTGAAGCCAGTGGGATCTCCAACCTGTTGCAGGGAAAGATTAAAGATATTTGTGAAATATGCCTATCAGTTGACTTGCATAGACTTAGGATATGTTCTGGGCTCGTTGCTTTTTGCAAGTTCACCTGTTGAAAAGCAGCCGGAACCATGGATGCAGCAAAGCTTGTGATAATTGATGTGGGTGTCACTTCCCTGCTGGTTGCAATGAGCATGAACGTATCTAGCTCATCAGGGAGTGTTGCATGCTTTGCTGCCTGGCTTTGCTTTGTACTGTGATAGCAGGCATGCCCGGCCACAGTCGCTTTGTGTCAATGATGTTCTCCTGGGCTTGAGCTTGATGCAGTATTATTTCTGGACTTCCCTGCTGACCTTGCAGAGATTGTAATAGAATCTTTTCTGGAGGATCAGGTCTCCTGACTTCCTCTTACCTGGCTGTCAGCAATGGGTCAGCTTCACCGCTCATCAGTAGTTTCTGAATTGAGGAATACCTTTATCGGCATCTTGGTCTCACAGTCTTCGACACACTTAGAGTATTTTACACATTGAGGCTTCTGACTGCATCCTTGAATATGGACTAGTCTGCCACTTGAAGCAGTCACGCACGATGTCTGTTTCGTAGGCCCATTTTTGAGTGAATTTCACAAGCAAGCTGGCCCTGCCTCCCTCACTTCTGCTTGTGTGCGTTATTAGGGTGAGTATAGTTCTAGTAAATTCTATGGGGGGTGGAAACTAGAGCAGAGTTGAGGGGTAAGAGTTGTTTAAAGAATATTTTGGGATTTAGTTTCCAACTAAATCTCTTCTACCCATCCTTGTAGCTTTTGAAGGTGCAGATTGACATGTTCCAATGGGATTTTGATATTGTTGCCTGCCAGAGAGAGCAGAACTCTGAGTTTATCTTAATATAAAACTTTTTTGTGGATTGTTTTGGTGGCTGTTTGTGATGGTTAAAATGCTTCTTTTACTCCACATTTTAAAACCCTCCCAAGTTCTTTTCAGCATGTCATCTGTAGTGGCTCAGCATTCCTTTGGGATTGTCAGATGGAATTATTTCTTTTCTCGAGGATTTTAATCTAGAAGTTTCTCAATTGTCGATGCTGTTACTACTGTGCCACAGCCAAGAGTGTTAATGTAACTTGTTGAGCATGGCAGGGTCAAGTCGAACACCTCTTGGAATGAAGAAATCTGCTTGGAGATGTGATTAGCAACCTAAAGACAAGGTTGTCTTTTTATGTTTGGAAATTTACAATTGAAATCAGAATTCAACAAAATCATCTTTAGTTCAGTGAGTATATACTGGACTGACTTAATTATTCCTCAAAATAAGTCAAGCATTGATGTTGTCCAAACTGCCTCTAATGCAAACATGTCATTCAATTTCAAGTTCGTTCATTTTTTTTATAATTAAAAAAAAAAATTTAGACACACAGCATGGGAAGAAGCTATTTCCCAGCCTGGCAGAACTGATTTTTCATGCTCCTCTACCATGTCCTTGATTGTAGTGGGTGGAGGGAGTCCTCAAGAATTCTTTGAGCCCTATTTAAGTAACGGTTCTGGTAAATGCATTCATTAGGATAAAGGGAGACCCCAGTGATCTTCTCAGACATTCTCTCTTCCAACCAAAGCCATTATTGAATTCCAATGACAAATTGCTACTCGCTTAAATGATTCGGATTGAATTGCTTTTGATTTTTCATATAAATTTTATCAGTTGTGTTACCCCTATTGTGTATAAATGACACGAGATCAAAGTGTTGAATGTTCTAACCTTTTGATAGGTTCAGAAAAATTAATATTTTATCATTCTGTTGGACTTCCCACTTCCATGGCTGGGCCTTTATATTTGAGCCAGCGGCCAAATGAATTCTTTGATTATTTTATTTTTGTTTTTATTCTCTTCCAGTTACATTCGCTATTCTCGGATTTGCGCACTCGCAGTGCGGGCTGCTTTGAAACCCCCGTACCAAGCAGAGGCCAAGAAAGCAGGAGATGTCAATGTAAAGGTCAACAAGTCAAAAGAGTAACCTGTAAGTACTGATCTGCTTGGAGGTGGAGAGGCTTTAATATTCCCAATGGCTTTGCACAAGCAAAATACAGTCAATTTGTGGTCCACGAGCCCATGCTGTTCTATCGCTCTCAGTTTTCAAAGGTCGGAGGAAACCCATGCAGATCTGTAAGCTACTTACAGATTTGAACCTGGGCTGCTGTCATTGTAATAGTGTTGCACTAACCCCTTTTTGTGATTATGATGTTTTAACCATGGGAAATTGCTTCCAGAGGGGGGGAAAAAATGAAATTATTTCGAATGTTCCTAAATGTTTTCTGCTCCAGGGAGAATGCTTCCTTCAGACTTGTCAATGAATCTTGGTTGTGCTCCTATACTGGTTTGTGCATCCTCTTCCGAGGACCCTCATCTCCAGCAATTAGACGTTGGTCAACACCCCACTCCCCCCCCCCCCCCCAACCAGAAGTGACTCCAGTTCTCGAGCCTCGGGCAGCGCCCACCAAAGTTCTGAGGCTGTGCTGGGCCCAAGCTCGTGAGCCGACCTCAAGGTTCACACATGCCCATCGTTATTGAATGAAGATCTACTGGGACCAATGCCTGAAGAGGGCGCACAAAATCAGTGAACCGGTGCGGACTCGAAAGGCCAACATGGCCTGTTTGCGTTCTGTAAATGGTTATATGGTTATATATGGTTGTGGTGAGCTGCCAGAATGGCACATCGTGCTCCAGCAGGAATTTAACTAATGTTTTCGAAGTACTTGGAGTTTCTCCCCTTATGCAGTCAGAACAGATTGATATTTGGATATTAAAGAAGCGGTGTTTGTACAAGTACTCTGTGCTTTTAATAACCTTAACTTCTGGTACTTTCCTGACGAAAGGCCCAGGCTGAAACATTGGTTACCCTTTATTTTCCATGGGTGCTGCGTGACCTGCTGAGTTTCTCCAGCAGGTGTGTATTGCACTCGATCCTAGCATCTGCAGACCTTGTTTAACTCTTACCTTGTCCTGTCAATTTCAACATTTCAGTTTGTATACACAATTGGGTGTATGTTCAGAAAGTGAAGAAACGTGATCCTGGTTCTAGACATCCCGGTTGGTGGGGGTGAACTGCCATCCTTGAATCTATTCTGTTGAACCCTGAGAAAAGTGCATGTTCCCCACTCAGTTGCAAGTATATCCTAAGACTCTTATTTGTGCACAATGTCCTATGGGACTCGAGAAAAAGGTGGATGTTGTCTTAACTCTTGTCTGATGAGATCTTGTAATAAAAACTAACTTATTTCCTAATTGCTTGCTTTCCCTGCATGTTAACTTTGAGTGGTGTGTGTGTGTGTGTGTGTGTGTGTGTGTGTGTGTGTGTGTGTGTGTGTGTGTGTGTGTGTGTGTGTGTGTGTGTGTGTGTGTGTGTGTGTGTGTGTGTGTGTGTGTATATACATGCCCACCTAGGTCCCCCAGAACTCCACTTTTCTCCCATAATGGATGGCTTTGTATTTTTCCAGATTGCACCTCCCATGACTTCCCTGATTCACTGTGCTAATCTATATAACTCCTGAAGTCCTCTGCATTCTCCTTACAATTCGTAGTGCTACCCAGTTGAGTATTATCTGCAGATTATACTGAGCCCCCAGTCCTAATGCACTGTTACAGATGTGAATGGCTGAGAGCCCACCATTGATCCCAGTGACAGTCCACTAGTCACAACCTCCTGGTCTGAAGTTGAGCATTTATTCTGGCTGTTTTGTTAACCAGTGCTTAATTCAAGATGGCACATTACACCTAATCCCATTTGCTATGTGTACCATCTTGATAAAGGACTACTGCACATTGTCTACCCTTCATGTTACAACTTCATACCAAAAATAACTTTAGATTGTCTTCATAAATCCATGTTGACTCTGCTCAATTTTGTTACATTCAGCATTCAGCACACGTTCTCAGGGAAGGGCTGTAAAGGAATTTGTCCGAAAAAGGGAGGGTCTTAGCTACATTATACAAACTGATGCCTTGCTGAGAGTACTGCTGAGCCCAGAACAAATCCATCCCTGAGCAATCCACAGCCTTGTTTGGAGAGTCTGCCTTTGAGGGATGGTGATGGGCAAGCTCTACCTTGGTTTGCACAATGAAAGTGGCAGCTTTGTTCCATGGGTAGATAAACCCCTGATCAGTTTGGGGTGACTCTTCCAATTAAATTTCACTGCCATGAAATACTCTGTATTTTGCAGTAATTCTTCAGAGGTAAGTCATTGCTTGTGGATCCCATGCACATTAATTTAGTTTTCCATTCCACAGTGACCAGCTTGCAATCCATTCCTTTATACTTGGTTTAGATTTAAGATTGAGGTTTTTGCTCATTTTAAAGCCACAATATTTTTACAAAATTCCATTAAATTTTGATCACTTCCACAATTTCCCAATGACATTTTCTCTTGATCTTGTGGCAACTTTAACTATCAGCCATCAAATTAACAATTTTGAAGCAATTAGTTGATATTGTACTATTTATTATATTCTATTACTTGTTTCCATTTTATTCAGGATCTGAGGAGCATCTGAAGACCTGAATGTTTGAAGATGAGGAATCGTAGTTGGAATTTGGAACAGATTTGTAGACTGCTCAAAATTGTTCAAATGCAGATTCAAAATACAGATATTATTTAAACACTCGTTGAACAGATAATTGTGTTTATTTTGCTTGTCTTAAGCGTTATATAGCATGTTGGGGCACTTTGGTTGAATCTCTGCCAATTGTTCCTCACTATTCTGCACTAACGATGCTTTCTAATTTTTGTGGCATTATTGCCAAGGACTGGTCATATCAGGGCAGTGGGATACCAATTTATCTGTTGTTTTCCCCCTTCCAAAAAAAGACATTTGAGGGAAGGGAGGGTGTAGGAATTCTATACGTAGTTTAGGAAGAAACAAAAATCAAAGGTCACAAGGCTTGGTTAACATGAGTACACCCAGAGTAGCTGATTCTGTTGATGTGAAGCCTGCAATTGATATTTCTTGAATTTATTTATGGACATTCAAATGGCATGTACTTTTCTAGAATTAAATGCCTGTAATCCAGTGACATTTAATGCATTGCTTCCAAGTCTTGCATCATTGCATTCTTTTCTGGATTTGAGCTAGTGATTGCCTTCAGCTACTGTTGTATTAACAGCTCTCTGGTCACATTATTTGCAACTAGCAGGTTGAAGGCAAACTAGTGGTTGGGACCTGGTCAGGGGCTCTGTCAGAAATATTTAAAATGTCCTTAGCTATGGGTGTGATGCCAGAGGATTTTCACATTGTTCTGTTGCTTTTTTTTAAATCTCCAAAAATAACCCTAGAAATTATAGGCTGGTGAGACTGATGTCAGTAGTAGGCAAATTATTGGAAGGTGTTCTAAGAGATCAGATATACAATTATATGAATAGGTGGAACTGATTAGGGATAGGCAACATGGTTTTGTATGTTGTAGGTCATGTTTAACCAATCTTGTAGTTTTTCGAGAAGGTTACCAGCAAAGTTGATGAAGGAAAGACTCTGGATGTTGTCTACATGGACTTTTGTAAGGCCTATGACAAGGTCCCACATGGGAAGGTAGTCAGAAGATTCAGATACTAGGTATTTATGGTGAAGTAGTGAACTGGATTCAACAATGGCTGGATGGGAGAACCCAGAGAGTAGTAGTGGATAATTGGCTTCTCAGACTGGAGGCCTGTAACTAGTGATGTGCCTCAGGAATCAGTGCTAAGACCATTGTTGTTTGTCATCTATATCGATGATGTGGTAAATTGGATTAGCAAGTTTGCAGATGACACTGATAAGATTGGAGCCATTTTGGACAGGGAAGAAGGGTTTCAAAGGTTGCAGAGGATCTGCACAAACAGGCAGATGGAATTTAATGCAGACAAGTGTGAAGTGTTGCATTTTGAAAGGACAAACCGAGAAAGGACATGCACGGTGAATGTAGCACACTGAGGAGTGCAGTAGAACAGAGGAATCTGGAAATACAGATACATAATTCCCTGAAAGTTACGGCATAAGTGGATGGGGTTGTAAAGAGAGCTTTTGGCATGTTGGCCTTCGTAAATCAAGTATTGAGTATGGGAGCTGACATCTTATGGTAAAGTTGTATAACACATTGGTGAAGCCAAATTTGGAGTATTCTGTGCAGTTTTAGTCGCCTAACTACAGGAAAGATATCAATAAGATAGAAAGAGTGCAGAAAAGATTTACTAGGATGTTGCCCAGACTTCAGGAACTGAGTTACAAGGAAATGTTAGAGGTTAGGACTTTATTCTCGAGTGTAGAAGAGTGTAGATTTGATCATTTAAAATTTTGAGGGGGAATAGACAGAGTAAATGTAGATAAAGTTTTTTCCACTGAAGGTAGGTGAGATAGGAACCAGAGGACATGGGTTAAGAGTGAAAGGGGAAAGTTTAGGGGGAACTTCTTCACACAGAGAGTGATGGGAGGGTGAAACGAGCTGCCAACTGAGGTGGTGAATGTGGGCTCAATTTTAACATTTAAGAAGAATTTGGACAGGTAATTGGATGAGAGAGGTATGGATGGCTATGGACTAGGTGCAGGTCAGTGGGACTAGTGGGGGAAAAATGGTTCAGCACAGACCAGGGGGGCCTGTTTCTGTGCTGGTTCATGCAAAGTCAACAAGGTGTCATTCATGGCCGATGGTTTGCTCCTGCTTCCTGAAATGATGGTGCTGGGTCTCTTGAACTCTTTGGTAAATAGTTCCTGATTGAATGGCTTGCTAGGTCACTTTTATCCTGAGGTAAGCCGTCGACCACATTGGTGTGAAACGGACTGTCAGTTGATTCGGGCTGTTTTCCAGCTGGTTATTTCTGATCTATTATTGATACAGAACTTTTATTATCTACAACTTTTTTTTTTAAAAGCCCATGATTTCACAATCCTAGTTTGCCATGGACTTGAATTATTTATTCTGGTTTCTGAGTCCAGACTGTCGCATTATTAGCTTTTTAAGCACAAACCCAATGACCTATGAATGAAATGTATGCTTCATTATTTGGTTTAGCCTTTGCATATTTTTTAAAAAAGTGTAAGTCATTTATTGATATGATTAATTATCTTTAAAATAAGAATGAGGACCTGAATAAAACCCCAGCAACAGTTTGTACAATGGGATTATTGAAACACTTTTCAAATTCATATTGCATGGAGGTGAGGCAAAGAATTTACACCACAAGCCAACCAAAGGCAAAACATGAACTGCCTTCTTCATTCATCGGCTTTATTTGCACGTCCCTCTGTTCCTTTGCCATGTGCTTTTACAGTTTCCCTTGAAGGCATTATGCTGCTTCTTAACTTCTCAATAGCATTAGTTATAATTAAGCCATCACTTTCCATCAGCACATTTAAAAAAAAATGTTTAATTTGAATGCTAAAAATGTTTAAATATCTGAAGATGGGAAGAAAATTGAATGCTATATACGGTGTAGGGACTTGGAATGTAGAAGTTTGTCGGATGGGGATATCCCAGACTCGTGGAGTCTTTGCAGCCCCCGTGATCAGAATCCTGCTCCCAGGTGTTCTTGATTTTAACTAGGGGAGCTAGCCTTAGATCAGCCAAATTATCATAAATGAGAGATAAAGATTGTAGATCAAAAAAAGGTCTCAGAAATGGTCAGCTCAGGAATTCTAGGAAAATCAGGGATCTGAGATTGAACAAAGTTTAATTTCTAAATATCTTTAAAAAATGAGTTTTGGGTAAAATAATTGTCACCTCCCATTGTTCAAAAGATGCAAAATTGTTGCAAATAAAAAGGGTTTTTAAAACATTTAATACCAATCTTTTGCAGACATTGAAGGTAGTATCTTGTAAAGATAGAAAAGGGTGATTGGATATAATAGAGCTGGCAAAAGAAAAACTGAAATCCAAAAAAAAACCTAAATTGTACCCATATTCTCAAACTAAGTTTAATTATCGGGTTTATATAAAGAAGAAGATAAGGAAGACCCTAGAATTGCCAACAAGGAAGTGTTTTTTTTTTTTTTTTTAAATTTTTTATTTTTCACACCATAAATCACAATAGCCATGATATACACTTTTTCTTTTCCACACATTTACAGTGACTTTTTCTCCCTCCCCCCTCCCTCCTCCCAAGCCACCCCCCCACCCCCCCCCCCCTCATCCATTTTAGGTATACAATCTAGGTTGCATTAATTCAGTTAGACAATGTTGTCATTCAACAAAAATACACCAGAAATTCTACTGAGTCCATTCTTTTCTTTTCTTCTCCTTCCATCAACTTAGGTAATGTTTGTTCCCGGTAGGTTTTCGCTATTGTATTTAATGTAAGGCTCCCATACTTGTTCGAATATTTCAATATTATTTCTTAAACTATATGTTATTTTTTCTAATGGAATACATTTATTCATTTCTATATACCATTGTTGTATTTTCAAATTATCTTCCAATTTCCAGGTTGACATAATACATTTTTTTGCTACGGCTAGGGCTATCTTGACAAATCTTTTTTGTGCATCTTCCAAGTCAATTCCAAATTCTTTATTTTTTATGTTACTTAGGAGAAAGATCTCTGGATTCTTTGGTATATTGTTTTCTGTTATTTTATTTAATATCTGATTGAGATCATCCCAAAATTTTTCTACTCTCTCACATGTCCAGATTGCATGAATTGTTGTTCCCCTTTCTTTTTTACATCGAAAACATCTATCAGATACTGTTGGGTTCCATTTATTTAACTTTTGCGGTGTAATGTATAGTCTGTGTAACCAATTATATTGTATCATACGCAGCCTCGTATTTATTGTATTTCTCATCGTTCCAGAGCATAACTTCTCCCATGTTTCCTTTTTTATCTTTATATTTAAATCTTGTTCCCATTTTTGTTTAGTTTTACCATTTGTTTCCTCATTTTCCTTTTCTTGCAGTTTAATATACATATTTTTTATAAATCTTTTGATTAACATTGTATCTGTAATCACATATTCAAGGTTACTTCCCTCTGGTAAACTCAAGTTGCTTCCTAATTTATCTTTCAAGTAGGATCTCAGTTGGTAATATGCCAGCGCTGTATCTCCAGTTATATTGTACTTATCTCTCATTTGTTCAAAGGATAAGAATCTACTTCCTGAAAAACAATTTTCTATTCTTTTAATCCCTTTTTTTTCCCATTTTCTAAAGGCAAGGTTGTCTATTGTAAAAGGGAGTAGCTTATTTTGCGTCAATATTAGTTTTGGTATTTGGTAATTTATTTTATTTCTTTCTACATGAATCTTCTTCCATATATTGAGGAGATGGTGTAATACTGGAGAAGTTCTATGTTGTACCAATTTTTCGTCCCATTTATATAATATGTGTTCAGGTATCTTTTCCCCTATTTTATCTAATTCTAGTCTCGTCCAGTCTGGTTTTTCCCTTGTTTGATAAAAATCTGATAGGTACCTTAATTGTGCGGCTCTATAATAATTTTTGAAGTTTGGCAATTGTAAGCCTCCTTGTTTATACCATTCTGTTAATTTATCTAGTGCTATCCTCGGTTTCCCCCCTCTCCATAAAAATCTCCTTATTATTTTCTTTAACTCTTTGAAGAATTTTTCTGTCAGTTGTATTGGCAATGCCTGAAATAAGTATAGTATCCTTGGAAAAATGTTCATTTTAATACAGTTTATCCTTCCTATCAGTGTTAGTGGTAGCTCTTTCCAATGCTCTAAATCGTCCTGTAATTTTTTCATTAGTGGATTGTAATTGAGTTTATATAATTGGCCTAGATTTTTGTTTATTTGCACACCTAGGTATCTTATTGCCTGCGTTTGCCATCTGAATGGGGATTCCTCCTTAAATTTTGAGAAATCCGCGTTATTCATAGGCATTGCTTCACTTTTATTTACGTTTATCTTGTATCCCGACACTTCTCCATATTCCTTCAATTTCTTATATAGTTCTTTTATTGATAGTTCTGGTTCTGTTAAGTACACTATCACATCATCCGCAAACAGACTGATTTTATATTCCCCGTCTTTTATTTTTATTCCTTTTATATTATTATCTCTTCTTATCGATTCTGCTAGTGGTTCTATAGCTAGCGCAAACAATAATGGTGATAGTGGGCATCCCTGCCGCGTTGACCTGCTTAAGTTAAATTGCTTTGATACATGTCCATTTACTGTCACTTTCGCTAACGGTCCCTTATATAATGCTTTAATCCAATTAATATACTTCTCCGGTAAACTGAATTTTTGCAATACTTTGAACAAGTAATTCCATTCTACTCTGTCGAAGGCCTTCTCTGCGTCTAAAGCAACTGCTACTGCCGGTGCTTTATTTCCTTCTACTGCATGAATTAAGTTAATAAATTTACAAATATTGTCTGTTGTGCGTCTTTTTTTGATAAATCCAGTTTGGTCTAAATTTACCATTTTCGGTACCTGTTCTGCTAATCTGTTCGCTAATAGTTTAGCTATTATCTTATAATCTGTGTTTAGCAGAGATATTGGTCTATATGACGCTGGTGAGAGTGGATCTTTCCCTTGTTTTAGTATCACTGTAATTATTGCTGTTTTACATGAATCTGGTAAGTTTTGTGTCTCATCAATCTGGTTGATTACATCCAGGAGGGACGGTATTATTAGGTCTTTAAATGTTTTGTAGAATTCTATTGGGAGTCCATCCTCTCCTGGTGTCTTATTATTTGGTAATTTTTTTATTATCTCTTGTATTTCTACTGTTCCAAATGGTTCTGTTAATTTATTTTGTTCCTCTATTTGTAGGTTTGGTAGTTCAATTTTAGTCAAAAATTCATCTATTTTCCCTTCTTTCCCTTCGTTTTCGGTTCGGTATAATTGTTCATAGAATTCTCTGAAGTTTTCCTTAATTTCTTTTGGATTATATGTAATTTGTTTGTCTTTTTTCCTTGTTGCCAATACCATTTTCTTAGTTTGCTCTGTCTTAAGCTGCCATGCTAGGATTTTGTGTGTTTTTTCCCCTAGTTCATAATATTTCTGTTTTGTCTTCATTATATTCTTCTCCACCTTATATGTTTGTAATGTTTCATATTTTATTTTTTTATCCGCCAATTCTCTTCTTTTGGTTGTATCTTCCTTTATTGCTAATTTTTTTTCTATGTTTATTATTTCCCTTTCCAACTGCTCTGTTTCCTGATTATAGTCCTTCTTCATCTTGGTTGCATAACTTATTATTTGCCCTCTAATGAATGCTTTCATTGCGTCCCATAGTATAAACTTATCTTCCACTGATTCCGTATTTACTTCAAAGTACATTTTTAATTGTTTTTCAATAAATTCTCTAAAATCCTGTCTTTTAAGTAGCATGGGGTTTAATCTCCATCTATACATTCTTGGAGGGATGTCCTCTAGCTCTATTGCCAATAACAGGGGTGAGTGGTCCGATAATAGTCTAGCTTTATATTCCGTTTTCCTAACTCTCCCTTGAATGTGGGCTGATAACAGGAATAGGTCTATCCTTGAGTATGTTTTATGTCTAGTCGAGTAGTATGAGTATTCCTTTTCTTTTGGGTTTTGTTTCCTCCATATGTCCACAAGTTTCATTTCTTGCATTGATTTAATTATAAATTTGGTTACTTTGTTCTTCCTGTTAATTTTTTTCCCCGTTTTATCCATATTTGGATCCAAATTCAGATTGAAATCCCCTCCTATTAGTATGTTCCCTTGCGTATTAGCTACCTTCAAAAAGATATCTTGCATAAACTTTTGATCTTCTTCGTTAGGTGAATATATATTAAGTAGATTCCAAAGCTCTGAATATATCTGACATTTTATCATAACATATCTCCCTGCTGGATCTATTAATTCCTCTTCTATTTTAAATGGCACATTTTTGCTAATTAATATAGCCACTCCTCTTGCTTTTGAATTATACGATGCTGCTGTTACATGTCCTACCCAATCTCTCTTTAATTTCTTGTGCTCCAATTCAGTTAAGTGTGTTTCTTGGACAAATGCTACATCTATTTTTTTCCTTTTTCAGTAAATTTAGTAGTTTCTTCCTTTTAATTTGGTTATGTATTCCATTAATATTTAGAGTCATATAGTTCAGCGTAGCCATTTTATATTTTGTTTATCTTCTCTTTCTGTTTTTCCATCATTACCTTTCCTCCTTTTCCATTTCTGTTTTCTTATTTTCAACTCTTTACCAGACAACATTCCTACAACATCCAACATTTTCCTTATTCTCCTATTTCTATCTTCTTTATCCCCAATCTCCCCTTCCCCTCCTGAGTTGCCCTTTATCCCTTGTCGGACAACCACATCTCCCCTCTCCATTTGGATTTGCGAATCCACTCGCAAGCGTCAACTGATTTTGCAGTGACCGCTCTTTTCCCCCACCCAGCCCCCCCCAGAAAAGATTTCGCTTTTTATATGTCACAAAGGTCACTCTTTTAATTCCCTCCTTATTCTCTCTATTCCATTACCTTCCCTTATTAATTCTTGTCTATACTCTCTATGTTTTCCTCTAATTACAGATACTTTCACATATGCCCATTGTCTCTATTCACTCTTATACCTCTTTACCCGCATACATATCAATCGTGGTCATTTTTACCCTCCTTACCCGTCTTCATCCCTCAGTCTATTCTTGTCTTTACCCACATACATATCAATCGTGATGATTTTTGCTCTCATTACCCGTCTTCATCCCTCAGTCTATTTTTGTAATTGTTCTGCAAATTTTCGTGCTTCTTCTGGATCCGAGAATAGTCTGTTTTGTTGTCCTGGAATAAATATTTTCAATACCGCAGGATGCTTCAGTGTAAATTTATATCCTTTCTTCCATAAAATCGCTTTTGCTGCATTGAACTCTTTTCTCTTCTTTAGGAGTTAAAAGCTTATATCTGGATAAATGAAGATTTTTTGCCCTTTATACTCCAGTGGTTTGTTGCCCACTCTTACTTTTTCCATTGTCTTCTCCAGTACCTTTTCTCTTGTAGTATATCTTAGGAATTTTACTACAATAGATCTTGGTTTTTGTTGTGGTTGTGGTTTAGGGGCCAATGCTCTATGTGCCCTTTCTATTTCCATTTCTTGCTGTAGTTCTGGACATCCTAGGGCCTTAGGGATCCATTCTTTTATAAACTCCCTCATATTCTTGCCTTCTACATCTTCCTTAAGGCCCACTATCTTTATGTTATTTCTTCTGTTATAATTTTCCATTATATCTATTTTTTGGGCTAGTAATTCTTGTGTCTCTTTAGTTTTTTTATTAGAATCCTCCAATTTCTTTTTTAAGTCTTCTACCTCCATTTCTGCTGCTATTGCCCGTTCTTCCATCTTGTCCATTTTTTTCCCCATTTCTGTTAAGGTCTTATCCATTTTATTTATTTTCTTTTCTGTGTTGTTTATTCTTCTTCTTAAATCATTGAATTCCTGTGTTTGCCATTCTTTAAATGACTCCATATATCCTCTAACAAGAGCAAGTATATCCTTTACCTTGCCTTTCCCTTTATCTATTTCACTGTATTCTTCCTCTTCTTCTTCCTCTAGGTTGACCATCTTGTTTCTTTGCTGCCCTTTCCTCCTCTTCTTTCTTGTTTCCATTGTCTTCTGTGGTCTCTTCTTGCTGCAGGTGTTCTGCAGCTGTCGTTGCCGGCTGTGGAGATCGACTCCCCCGCTGGTCCCCCCTCCCGTCGGTGTGTTTTTTTTCATGCGCGGTTGCGCACTTTTACTCGGCTCTGTGAGCCATTGTTGTAGTTCTCTTTCTACCGACCTGAGGTAGTGGGGTCCTCTCTCCACAGCGGGCCTCTTCGGACAGGTAAGGCCTTCACCTTTTTCCTCCGTTGTCTTCTCTTCCTCTCTTCTTTCTGTTGATTTTGATTTTTCTCCTTTTGTCTCCATCTTCTTTCCACCTTTATACTCACTTTTCTTTAACTTGTATTTCTGTGCCTTTGTATTTTCTCTTGTTTTTCCCGACTTTTCTGGAGAGGGCTGGAGTTCACCGTCCGGCCACTACTCCATCACGTGACTCCTCCAACAAGGAAGTGTTCTTAACGAAATTAAGTTCTATTTCTTTCCATGTGGAGGGGTCAACACGAATAGCAAAAGGATCAATTGCGTATATCAACTGCCCAGTAATAAAAATCTAAAATTAGGAAACACCAAACCTCCGTTCCTTTTTGCTTTTTGAAGAGGAACTTTATTTAAATGGGGGTGTTGCCCTTGCCATATACAAGATGCAAGTGAATCGAAAAAAGAACTGGGAATGAAAATTGGTATAGATTGGAAAACTACGAAAATTTAGGTAAAATGTTCATTTTAATAGAATTGTTGTGGTTAATCATGGAAATAGATAAAGGTGACCATCTCAACAGGAATAATTTGACATGATTAAATAAATAGAAACATTTTCCTTAAAAATATGTTAATAACTCCAAGTAATTGTAATACCAAGACAAGTAAATTGATCCTTCACAATCTTAAAATACCTTGGTATAGGACTATTTAGAGGTAAAAGTTCACTCTTGTGCATATTCAAGTTGTATGCTGAAAATTGGCTAACTTGAGATAACAAAGATAATATGCTTGGTAAAGAAACAGGATTAGATACAAAAGGCATATAAGGAGATGTGTTCAATGTCCTTCCTGTAAATCCCCGTAAAACCTCTTATGTTTCTGAAGGACAATTGATAATGGTTCTAATACCAAATCAAAAAGTTATGGACTTGAAGGGTAGCCTTGGTGAGTACCCTGTTGAATATTAAAAGATTTTGATTGTTTAATATTAATAAGAATTGGATCAGTAGGTTAATCCATTTAATAAAACATGGTCCAAAATATAATTTTTCCAGGGTTGCAAATAAATAATCCCATTCCACCTGATCAAAAGCTTTCTCTGCATTAAAAGAAAGAATACATTCAGAGACAGAAGTAGAGGATAATATAAAATATTCAATAAACTATATTAAAATAAGAATAACTTTTTAATAAAGCTAGTTTGATATTCAGAAATGATTGATGGTAAAATATTTTCCAATCTGTGGGCCAGTACTTTAGCCAAGATCTTCATAACTGTGAAAAATGGTTGAAAGTGATTAAACTTGCACCATTCTGTGAAAAGTGATGGAATGCAAAGTATGTAGATTAGAGCTTGAGAGTAGACAGTACTAGCTAGTGGGCCCCTTCTTATCTCGAGCCCCAAGGATGCAAGGATCTGGTTCAGGCTGGTACAGTGACCTAAGGTAGTCTATAGCTAGTACTGTGCTTGCTTAATAGAGACATGAATATTAACTTAGATGCCCCTAAGGAAGGAATGAACTAATTAATATAACATGCGATGTGTGAAGAGGGAGGAATTGAGTGATATCTGGATTGATGGAAGGGAGAAGGAGAATGTTATCATGTATTGGGATTCTGATTGGAAGAAGGTAAATAAAGGTGGGGTGATGTTGAGTGTGGGATTGTACAAAGGAGTGATGATTCTGAACCTCTGGAGTGTGTCTCCAGACCAGGGACACCCGACTCTGCAGACTCGAAATAAAGCTGAACCTGTTCTCCAAGACTTTGTCTCCAGAGTAGTGATTGTGAACACTTTATATTTCACAATAACTAAGTAAAGAACTAGGCCTAAAAGAAGCAAATTCAAGTGAATCCTTTCCCTTTTTCAGAATAAAAGAAATACTAGCTTCAATAAAGGATGGTGGAAGATTCCCTTGTTTAAACGAGGCATAAAGCACAGAGCTTGGTTGGGGCATAAGCAATTTAAAAAAAGATTTAAAAGTTTCAACGAGGTAATTTACCTGAGTGTAAAGAAGAAATCGCAAGAACTATTTCCTGTCAGGGAAATGGGTGCCTCCAAACTTGTATGTTTATTCTGAGAGAGCATAGGAAAATTTAGATGGTCTAAAAAGCCTATAATTAAGCTGTTATCATTATTAGATTCACAAATATACAATCTGGAGCAAAATTCTCTAAAGGAATCATTAATTTTAGGATGATATGTAGTGTCCATACCATCGTCCATCTGAATCTTAGTAATTTGTCTCTTGGCAGCCATTCTTTTCAATTGGTTGGCCAAAAGCTTACTGGATTTTTCACCATGAATGTAAAATTGACTTTTACTCCTCAGCAGTCGCTGTTCAGTGGGATAAGTAGAAAGGAGATCAAATTTAGTCTCAAGTTAAACTTTTTTTTAATGTAATTCAGGGTTTTCAACTTGAGTATACTGTGTCATTTTGTTTAGTCTGATTGATTAAATTTAATCTTTCCTTATTAGTCTTTATATTAGCTCTATAAGAGATCATTTGTCCTCTAAGATGTGCTTTCATATTGTCCCAGACAATGAAGTTAGAAACTGTTGAAGAATTTGTATTAAAGAAAAATTTAATTTGGTCTTCCATAAATTTCAAAAAATCATTATCTGAAAGTAAGATAGAATTAAAATGCTAGTGCCTCTTTAAAAAAGGAGAGTCAAGAAAATTCAAAAATATGGGAGCATGGTTAGATATCACTATTCCTTGATATTCACAAAATCTGGTCGAAGCAATCGATTGATTGCCTATTTTTTTAGAATAATCTGAGAATGATGGAAGGGTCAAGTGTAAATTCATGAATATGAGGAGGAGTTGCTCTGAGATTTCAATTAGTTTCCAGGCCAATAAAGTTCTTCTCTAGTATGTCCAATTAGAATAAGAATTGTTGTTACTTAGGGTGTTGCATTGTTACATTAATTTTCCCTGTGAAAAGTTTTCCCAATTACTCAAATTTTCACTGAGTCATCTTCCATTTCATACTCTTCATCATCAATCTCCGTAGTCGCATCTTGGTACTGTTGATACTCAGACACCAAATCGTTGGTGTTGCATTCGGCTTCTGTGAACTCCATCTCATCCATCCCTTCCCCCGTGTACCAGTGGAGAAAAGCCTTCCTTCTGAACATGACTGAGAACTGCTCAGTGATGCGCCGGAAGAGCTCCTGGATTGCAGTGTTGTTCCCGATGAAGGTGGAAGACATTTTGAGTCCGCGCGGTGGGATGTCACACACGGCTACTTTGACATTGTTGGGGATCCAGTCCACAAAATGGTTACTGTTCTTGGTTTGCACACCCAACATCTGCTCATCCACTTCCTTGGTGGACATCCTGCCTCTGAAGATTCCTGCCACAGTCATGTATTTTCCATGGCGTGGGTCACAGGCTGCCATCATGTTCCGAGGGTCGAACATCTGCTGAGTGAGCTCTGGCACAGTTAGCGAGCAGTACTGCCGGCTCCCGCGGGCTGTCAGTGGTGCAAATCCAGGCATGAAGAAATGCAGGCGTGGGAAAGGGATCATGTTGACCGCCAGCTTCCTAAGGTCTGCGTTGAGTTGACCAGGGAAACGCAGCGAGGTGGTGACGCCGCTCATGGTCATGGAGACCAGGTGGTTCAGGTCACCGTAGGTCGGTGTGGCTAACTTCAAGGTCCGGAAGCAAATGTCATACAGAGCCTCGTTGTCGATGCAGAAGGTTGCATCTGTGTTCTCGATCAGCTGATGGACAGACAAGGTGGCATTGTACGGTTCAACCACTGTGTCGGAGACCTTGGGCGAAGGCATCACGCTGAAGCTGTTCATAATTCGGTCGGGGTATTCCTCCCGGATTTTGCTCATGATGAGAGTGCCCATGCCTGAGCCCGTGCCCCCACCCAGCGAGTGGGTGAGCTGGAAGCCCTGGAGGCAGTCACAGCTCTCACACTCGTGCCGCATGACGTCCAGCACGTTTTCCACCAGCTCCGCACCTTCTGTGTAATGACCTTTCGCCCAGTTGTTCCCAGCACCTGAGTTTCCTGCAGCCGGGTGTGAAGGGAAGGAAGGAAGAGAGAAAAGAGGCCAGTTGTGATTTTTCTCAAAAGGATCTGACACAAATGGACTGTGAGCAGGATGTGTAATGGGAATTTTCACACAGTTCCCTTAATAATTGCCTTCTATGGATGCTGTCTGACCTGCTGAGTTTCTCTATCAATTTGTTAATTACTGTACCTTCGTTCAGGTCTGTTCTAATCTTTTACTGATATGCCAGGAGAATCCACAAACACGGTGCAGAGTTGCAACTGCTGCTGTGCCTGTTTTTGACTCTGTCTTATGCAGTATGAACTATTAGCATGTCTTGTAGACCACGAAGTGGAGTTCACTTGGGTATATCTGTTACCCTTTAGAAGACATGAGGAATAGGACTTGGTCTTTTAGCCTGTTGAGTCTACTTTGTCATTTAATGATTTAAAAATATTAAGATACAGCACGGTACCCAGCCCTTCTTGTCCACAAGCCTGTGCTGCCTGATGAGACCCAATTAATCTATTAACCCCAGGAAAGGCCAGAAAGGCCTGTTACTGTGGTCTAATTTAAAATTTAATGGCTGATCTGGTTCTTGGCTCAGCTCCAATTTATCTGCCTTTTTCCCCGTAACCCATAATATTCCTGCTGTAAAAATTCACTGATAAACTCTTATAACAAATATCTGCTAGGTAAGACTGCTGTACACATTTTCTTTTTGGTTTTTCACGAATACTTCACAAGAGTGACCCAAGATTCCTCAATGATCTTGCTTCATGACCCAACAAGCGGAGTGCACATCCAAAATGTGGACGAACAGCCAAACCTAAAATTGATCGACTTTTAAGTTTTTTAATAAAAAAGATGTTGAAAATATTTCAATTCAAAGTCCATTTGTTTGCTCTTTGAGATAAAGTTGTACCATAGATGAAGTTATCTGGTCTGAAGAGCTGTCCAATGTGACCACTTCGAATGCTGTCCATTGTTCCAGGCTCCAAATCCACCAGTATTGCCCTGGGCACATACTTGTTTCCTGAAGGAAAAGGTACATGACTTATTTTTACAGTGCACTAGTTTGAAAGCTTATCAAGGTGAATAATGTTAATGCCATACATCTATTTCACAATTCTCTGCACTGTGAAAGCCTTTGATGCTTCCAGGCTGATATGGCAGAGACTGGATACTGCAATGACTCCATTCCACTCTCCCATCAAACACTTTCAGATTTAGAACAGATTTGATTTGGGTGAAAGCATGCCTGACATTGTCCTGTTAAACATCCTCAGAAGTGTTGATTTCAGTATAAATTCCCTTTTAACATCCCAGTTGACCATTCAATTCAATTGAATCCTATTCAATTTAACCTATTGGTTAAGCAAAGAAGAAAACTTCACCTACATTGTCACATTGAGTTCAAAGTTCTGCCTGTGATAGTACAGATTCTATCACCAATGTGTATATGTACAGATTGTAGTGTAGGATGACTGTGATTGACTGAGAGTGTAGCCACGCCTACTGGGAGGTCTTAAAGGGTTGCTCCAAGCCAGACCAGGTCATTCTGGACTGGTTGACCTACATGTGATACGCTCCAGTCTTCTAGTTAATAAAAGCCTTGGTTTAGATCAGCAAGCCTTTGATTCTTTCGACAAACTCTACACTGCCCTAATCAGTGAAGCACACATCTTCTGTTGGACAAGATTGCAACCCAATTTCTATAACTTTCACACTTGCACATTGGGAAGTAGACCAAAAGCCAAAACATTAATCTTACTGCCAATGGACTGCAAAGATCATCTTTAATTCCATTGGTGACGAGGCCAGCAAACGACTACCTAATTTCCCAGGATATATTAAAAATATTTAATGTACCTGTTTTTGAAAATAGAGTTCTGAATAGGATTCATAATTGCAGCTTGTTCCTCAATTCTCCACATGTTTTGGAACTTGACAGAGTTTTAGTTTCCCACAAAACAACTTTGATTAAATGGCCTTACATGCAACTATGACAACAGTGAGTTAACTCCTTTTGTAAGTGGTTTTTCTTACCATGTGCTTCATTGAAGTATACGTTAACCCTCTCAAGTTGGATGTCTGAATCTCCAGTGTAATTCCCTTTGGAGTTAATTCCATGTTCTTCACTAATTACTTCCCAGAACTGTTAAGATTAACAGGCATACCATAAATATGTACCATCAGATGGACTGAGACAAATTGTAATAGTTTTATATTACCATGCAGCATGTATTGTCTGTCCTTGATTGGCCCTGAGCAGGCCTCCTTGAACTAGTGTAGTCCCTGTGGTGATGGTGTTCTTGGCGCTGTGAAGTTGGGCTTGGAGGATTTGCACCTGATGGTGATGAAATCAGGGTGGTATGCAGCTTGAAGGGGAATGGGAAATGGCAGTGGTCCTGTGCATGGAACAGGCCCTTCAACCCAACTTATCCATGCTAATCAAGTTGGCATTCTGGCTGCAATTGGTCGATATCCTTCCACCCCTCCCTACACATCAGTCTAAATGTCTTTTGGAGTAATTGAATCTGACTGGATAGCTTCCTTTGGAAGGTAATTCCAGATATGGATCACCTGTGTGAAACTATTGCCTCTTTGTTTCCTCTTCAATCTCTCACCTTGTGTTAATCCATGCCCTTTTGGTCTAGAATAATTATTCTGGGGGGAAAAGATGAGCCATGTGACTTCATAAACTTTAGCGAGGTTACCCTGCAGTCTACTATGCCCCAAGGAATAGAGACTCAGCCTATCAAACCTCCCAGTGCAACTCTCCCTCTAATCCTTGAAATGCACTGGTGAATCTTCTCTAGTTCCCTCCAATTTATTCCTATCCTCCCTATAGCTGGGTAACTAGAACTGCACACAGTACTCCAAATGTGGTCTCACCAGCACCTTGGGCGACTGAATCATGAAGTCCCAACTTTGATACTCAATACCCCACTCGATTAAGGTAAGCTTGCCATACACTCCCTTGTCCACCTGAGAGTTTATGGTTGGGGCACTGGAAACTTGAATGGGTGAGTGGCCGAGATGAGGGTTCGTGGTCGAGGTGGTGGGAGCTTCGGCAGGAGGCTGAGGTGAGGATCTGCAGTTGGGGCGCTGGGTGTGCGATGGACGGGCGGCTGAGGTGTAGGAGAGAGTTTGTGGCCAGGGCATCAGGAACTCTAGAGTCAAGATCCACGGTTGGGGCACTCTGGTGCTGGAGTAAGGCTCCATGGTTGGGGCATCGGGAGCTCCGGTGGGCAGGAAGCAGGATGAGGGTCCATGGTTGGAGCATTAGGAGATCCGGTGGGCGGGTAGCTGGGTGAAGATCTACAGTTGGGGTGTCAGGAGCTCGGGCGGATGGAAGGTTGGGGCATCAGGAGCTTGGATGGGTGGCCAGTTGAGGCACAAAAATAGGAAGGGTCGACTTTTCCGAGGGTATTACAGAAAACACCATTTTTGGGCCAAAAAGGTGGTGGGAGGGAGTTGACTATTACATGAGTATATACGGGATGTGGATTGTCAGTGAGGAGACGTTACCAATTCACACTAATTGTGGTCTTGTGATGAGGAAGTTGAGGATCAGTTAGAGGCCCAGGTTTTGGAGCTTGCTGACCAGTACTGAGGGGATGATGGTGTTGGAAGCTGAGCTGTAATCAGTTTTAAAAAGCTGCCTGACGTACATATTTCTGTCGTCGAGGTGATCCACGGCTGAGTGGAGAGCCAGAGAGATTGTATCTGCTGCAGAGTGATTGTGACAATAGGCAAAGAGGGTCCAAGTCTTGTTCATCACGGTAGATGCGAGTGCTATTGGGCGACAGTCATGGAGGCAGGTAACTCTGCTCTTGGGCACCGGAATGATCGATGCCCATTAGAACCAGATGGGAACCTTCGACTGCAGCAATGAGAGATTGAAGGTAATAAAAACACAGAAACGCTGGAGGAGCTCAGGCCCAAAATGTCGAGAATATCTCTTTACCTCCTACGGATGCTGCGAGACTGGCTGAATTCCTCCAGTGTTTTTTAACTCTCATAGTGTCTGCAGACTTTTGTATTGCGCTTGCGAGGTTGAAGATGTCTGTGAGCACTCCAGCTAGTTGAAACGACGTGGTGAATCTATCCATTTGCTAATGGAGGCTGGTCACTGTTCTCTTTGTGGCTGGGAGATGGGTTGGAATAATGTGAGGACGCATAAACAAGGCTGACAGCCATTTCGGAGAAATCACCCACACCCATCAGTGTGACTCACCACACACTGCCGCTCATTCAATACACCATCAAAATTCAGTCGTCGTTAGTTTTGACTAAACTACAACATTAAGGGATTTAACACTTTTAATATTTTTCCCCTCAGAATCAAATGCATTTTATTTGTACAAACCATTACCTTGTGTACTTTCAGTATGAGAGCGAGATGCCCAACCCCGTCTCCCTGGTGTCAATATGAACAGTTCACGTTCTCAGTTGAGGGTGGAATAATGGCCTTGGGAACTGTTACAATCTGCAGCTGATTGTGGCTTGCTCAATTTCCCATTTGGAGGTCGTGCCACAGCTAGTGCAGGTGCCGTGGTGTCAGCCTGGACCTTCGAGACTCGAGCCATTGACCGTTTGCCTCGCATGGATGTCCTCCCCGAGAAATGATCCAACAGTTGGTCAGTTCTTGTTCATGTGGACGAGGCTGGTGTCCAAATGAGCTGCTGCAGCACAATTCCAACGCGCACATGGAAAATAAAGCCCCACGGTATCCTGAAATCACTTCACTCACCTTATTCCCGACTTGGTTTCCGCATTGGCCAATCTGGAAATGCACGATCTCACGCATGTTGGCAAGTTGATTCTCTAATCGTTGACGATTTAAAGCCCCACTACCCTCCGCCACATGAACAACAGCTGTTTGCCAGAAGAGTTCTCCGAAAAAGCAGGAATGCCCATCGACTGTCACGTGGCATTGAAGGGGCTATCAGTTCGGCCAACATAATTGTGGTCTCTAGCTTCCCGTATCTCTCCCACACATGCATGGCAGAGACCTCACTGAGGATAAGAAAAAGCACTTTAAAGAGAGATAAGAGAAACGGAGCTCATGAGTTGAAACCTAATTAAAGAGCTCCGAGCTAATCAGGAGCTTAAAGCCTTCATGGCCTATGAATCAGCAACGTTCTATTTCAGTGCGTTTAATTGCAAGGTGAGACCAGAACTAGGGGACGCAGCCTCAAGAATCAGGGGAGTAGATTCAAGACAGAGATGAGGAAAAACTGTTTTTCCTCAGAGAGTAGTGAACCTGGAATTCTCTACCCAGGGAAGCGGTTGAGGCTACTTCATTAAACGTATTTACGGTTCAGTTAGATAGATTTATATGTTTAAAAAAAAGAATTAAGGGATATGGGGGAAAAGGCAGGTAGATGGAGTTGAGTCAATGATCAGATCAGCCATGATCTTATTGAATGGCGGAGCAGGCTCGACGGGCCGGATGGCCGACTCCTGCTCCTATTATGTTCTTAAGTTGTACAAAATATTGATATTTCCATACATTTGCAAGGCTGAAGGGTGATCTAGTCAAAGTCTAACTATTGAAAGTCCTCGGAAAAATGACACAATCAGAAAATGAGAAGTAGATTGTGGGTGAAATCAGGAATGATTGTTTCACATCTTAGAAATATATGTGCATCTCGAACTCTCGCCCCAAAACTCTCCCCACATTCGAGGAAAATCTACATGGAATGCTACCGTCGGAGGGCAGCAGCAATCATCAAGGTTCCACACCACCCAGCACAAGCCCTGTTCTTGCTCCTGCCATCAGGAAAGAGGTGTCGGTGCCATAGGGGCCACCAGACCTGGTTCAAGAACCAGTACACTATCAAAATTCACAATTGTACAAAATTCGGGAGCTGCTCCTCCACCATCAGACTCCTAAACAACAAACTCAGAGACTCATTTAAGGACTTACTTTGCACATTATTTATTGAATATTTTCTGTATTGTCAATTTGTTCACTTTTTTTTCTTTTGTAAATGTATCTTGGGTACAGTTTTTTTTTGCATTACCAATGATTAGGAATTCTGCCTGGCCCACAGGAAAAAGAAATGTGATATCATGTATGTACTCTGACAATAAATCTGAACTTTGGAACAGAGCTGAAATGGAAGCATGAGGAGGCCATTCTGCCCATCATTCTGCTTTGACATTCAGTAAGATTATGTGTGATCTTTTACCTCACCTGCACTATTCTGAACTCACTTTAGTCCCATAATATGTTCTCTTTTCTGATTGGGCCCCCAGAGGGCTTGGGCAGCGAAGTCGAGGGTTCACTTCCACTGAGTGCAGAAATTCTCAGCCTGGCCTGATTCGCCAGACTTTCAGTGAGTCTTGGGTTTTTTTGATTTCCCAGACAGGGAAAACAATACCTCTACATCTATCCTGCAGAAGCCTCAAGGATTTTGTGCATTTGAATGAAACCACTCGTTCTTCACGTTTGTCTGGAATCGCAGACCTAGATGAAACAATTCCTCTCTAAAGCCACTTTTATTTCTTTCAATCAGATCAGCATGCCTTGGAGTACAAGCTCAGCCTGCTTCATCTAAAGCTTTTAAGACCAGAAATTCTGTCTCGCAAAACTGTTGCGGAATGCTGATAGAAAGAGAAAGTAATTTTTAAAAAATATTTTATTTTATCAACATTATCAGAGTCAATGTTAACATAATCAGCGTGAAATTTATTCCTGAATATCAGCGAGAGTGGGGGTGTAAATTCAGAGAGGAGCGGCTGCTGACATCCAATCGTGCAGGTCATGTTTATTGCTATGGGACTGAACTGGAGTGTAAAATTGATCGTTGCTCATCACGTGGCTTCCCTTTGGGTGGTTCTGTGCCCATAATTGACATGTGCTCAAAATGCAGAGTATGGGGAATGATGTCAAATCTTTCAGCTTGGGCTGATCAGAGCCAGGTTGCAGTTCTCTCCAGAGAAAGCCCCCACCCCACTTCTTTCTCAACTGTCTCCTGCTGCCTCATGCTGAAACATAGCCCTGGCTCTTTGCCGGAGTAGAATGGGGGGAGTCGGGGGGAGGGCGAGGAGGCTTTCTCCAATGGGGAAGTGCTTTATTGCTCCAGTGCTGAAGAGGAGCCCATTCCCCCAGCCCACTGTGTACAATCTGTGCCCTGAACTTGGAATGGTAAGTCCTGCGCCTTACAAATGCAGGAATGAGCACACATGTCACATACAACCATTCATCAGGAGCATCTTTTCCTTCCAGTCCTTGCAGCAGCTCCCATTCCCTGACCCCGGCTCGAGCCAAGGTCAGGCCCGATTCAGTGCTGCGTGCACCAGTCTGTGAAGTTGGAAACCACCATGACTGACCTCGGCTCATGGCAGCAAGCAGCAGAACCTGACCCATGGGAGCTGGTCCTGTCAATGTAACCAGCCACCAGAATGACTAGAGAGTGAAAACCAGTCAGCTTAACTGTATTCTCGAGGGGCTGCGCAGCATGGCGTTTGATATCTGGTTATACCATGCTCTGCTACTGCTCTTCATCAAGGGTGCTTCAGTTGGGGACTCCAACTCTGCCTTAGAGAGTATGGAGTCTGTACTGGCAATGAGCACGGATGTTGCTCCCTGAAGTTCTGTTTAAGTTGAGTGGAGGAGTGTTTAGGGGCAATGTCGGAGGTGTTTTTTTTAAACAGAGAGAGTGGCGAGTGCCTGCTTGGAGTGGTAATGAAGGGTGGTACAATGGAGACATTTAAAATACTCTTCACTGGGCACATGGATGTAAGAAAATAGAGGGTTATGGGTGTGAGGTTGGGAAAAATTAGATTGTTGTGGAGGAGGTTTCGATAGGTCGGCACAACATCGTGAGCTGAAGGTCTGCAATGTGCTGTAATGTTCTATACAACAGCTGATCGGGGCAAAGAGATGTGCCTCAAGGAACACCCTGCAAACCACAGACTGAGGGATGCTGATAACATACACACAGTCATGTTGATATAAATATGTTCCAAAGGCAAGGGCAGACGTGTAAGTGACACAGTCGTTTCCATGTCATATTTGGCTAATTGGGAGTGATCCAACAAGGAATGTGTTTGAAATGAGAAATTATAATGCAGCATAATATGGGAAAAGTAATGAGAGTCAGGCACTTAGCTTTTCAGACTGTTCGTTTAAGGCAGGTTGTGGTGGGCACTTTGAGGGGTTGGGGAAAGGTAATACTTTCAGCAGTAGGTTGGGGGGGGGAAACGAGTCCACAAAGAGAAGACGACTTCAAGGTGCTTTACCTCCTGCTCTCCTTCTTTCATTCACCCCTTCCGTCTTCAATGTTTATCCCAGGGCTAGGCAGGGAATGAGGGCGGAGGGGGAATGTAATGAGGTGAATGGAGGTGCCTGGCACTGGGATAAGTGGCAGAAGGGGGAAAGCAGGGTGTTTGGGAGTTTGGTGACACTAAAGGTGAGGAGGTTCGAGGATGGAAAAGAAAGGTGAGAGGGATCAAAAAGTGTGGCTGAGGACAGGGAAGAAAGGAGGAGGCAGTGGACAAGGGCCTGAGCTCTACCCTCGTGTGCCAGTGCATACACTCTGATAGCAGCTTATTTGTAGGTCTACTCATGTTAGCGTCCGTGTGTTATGTTGAGAAGGAGTGTCAGGTTTGGTGGGTTCACAGAGAGATGAGTCTGGACACAAGGATTTGTTATCACATGCAATTTTTATTAACGCGCACAATATATAGAAGAGTGTGGGAAAATTGTAATAATACACAAGTGAAACAAATGAGAGAATGATAAATGGTGATACACACACTATAAGCAGGGGTTCTACACACGCTCCCGGACCCCTGATCATGGTTCTACTGCAAGTATTGATCTATCACAATACTATGGTTCAGCTTCAGTGTAATGCACACCTTACCTGCCATCCTTCTAATTTGCATCCACACTATCTACCTGTCATGGAGTTTGGACCACAAGGCAGAGAGAGAGAAAATGTGCTGTGATCTCTTGTTAAATACACTGCTAATCTGTGTGTCTAGCCAATAAGGGTGCAAGGAGATTTGATTAGCCAATGGCAAGGTGTGCAACAATTAGTGACCAGAGCCCAACCTTGACTGACAGGTGATGTGACTTCGGAATAAGTTTCAGATGGGGATGACACATGACCACCCACAATACACACGTTTAGGGAGGCCACGCTTCTTCCACACGCCACATCGTGCCACGGAACCTGGTCCTCAGTCACTTGGGTTACCCTTGCCACTGGATAAGACCTGATTCTGTCAAAACCACGTGGTTTTGTGGGCAGAAGGTCCCATACACAGCTGTCCTCCAGTCTCAAAATTTGTGCAGAAGGATAGGAAAAAATTGCAGCCATTGGGATGAGGCACAGAATTTTAAAATGTATCAAATACAGAGTTAAAGTTTTGTATTTCAATGCACACAGCATAAGCAATGATGTGGCTGATCTTGTGGTACAGCTACCGATTAGCAGGTTCGAACTTGTGGCAATCATCAAGCCCTGGCTAAAGAATGGGATGTCATTAGGGGGTGCTAAAAGTCCGAGGATACACAGGGTATTGGAAGGATAGGCGGGTAATAAGAGGGCCAGGATGACTCTGTTGATAAGGAATAATATTAAATCGTTAGAAAGAGGTGTCATAGGATCAGAAAATATAGAATCATTGTCGGTTAAGTTAAGAAAAGGCAAGGGTAAAAGGACACTGTTACATGCAGACCTCCAAACAATAGCTGGGACGTGGACAACAAATTACAACAGCAAACAGAAAAGGCATGTCAGAAGTGCAATGTTATTGCAGTCACTGGGGGATTTTAACATGCCAGTAGATTGGGAAAACCAGGTTGGGACTGGATCTGTAGGAAGCCTTTTTAGAGCAGTTTGTTGATGAGCCCACTCGTGGATCAGCTGTTCTGGATTGAGTGTTGTGTACTGCACCAAAGGTGATTAGAGAGTTTGGAGTAAAGGAACCATTGGGGGGCAGTGAGCACAATAGGATGGAGTTCAATTTGAAATTGAACAAGGAAAAACTAAAAGTCAAATGTGTCAATGTTTCAGTGGAGTGAAGGGAATTACAGTACTGGCCAAAGGAGTCTGGAAGGGGGCATTGGTAGGGAAGACAACAGAACAACAGTGGATGGAGTTTCTGCAAGAAATCGGGAAATTAGAGGAAATAATTGTCACAACTGTGGCAGACAAGGCAAGTCAAAGCCTTCATAAAAGCACAAATTAGTGGGAAGGTAGTGGATTGTGAAAATGTTAAAAATTTGCAGAAGGTAACGAAATAAACTCACAAGGATGGAAAAGATGAAGTATGAAAGTAGGCTAGCAATTAATGCCAGAGGATACAAAAAGCCTCTTCAGGTATATAAAAAGAGAGATGAGAGAAGATATAGGATCATAAATGACACTGGAGAAATAATAATGGGACTAAATGAATATTTTGCATCAGTCTTCTTCACTGTGGAAGACATTAGCTGTGTGCCCGATGTCAAAGGGTGTCAGGAAGGGAAATGAGTGCAGTTACTATTTCAAGGGAGAAGGTGGTCAGAAACCTGAATGGTCTAAAGCAGGGTTTCCCAAACTGGGTCCTGTGGACCCCTAGGGTTCTGTGGAGAAGTGACAGGGAATAATAACATGATACCTGTTTTTCATTAATTTAGTTATTTCTTCCATCCGCAATTCAATTTGATGCTGGGACGGCAGCAAACTGTACTCTCCACCCAAAAAACAGGATGTCATGAGGCCTGACATCAACAGTGCAGATGTCAGACTTGCGCATCATTTTTAACCAACGAAAATCCAAATTCTTCTGGCGAAGGAGCTGGCAATATTGTGCCCAACATAAGAAGATCTCTGACAGCAACAAATAATTTTAACTTGGAGAATGGTAAGTTGATTCACTTTCTTACTGTACTTTTTTATATACTGGGTATTGCAAAAGTGAAACTTTATTTTAAATTTTTTTAATGGGGTGCCACGGTTGGTGTAGCGATTTGTGCCACGCCTTTACAGTGCCAGCAATCGGGGTTTGAATCCCGCACATTTTTTCTACATTCATCCAGTGACTGTGTGGGTTTTCTCCAGGGGCTTGGGCAATTTGGGAATTACTCTTTTTTACTTTTAAATTTAAAATTAAATTAAATTTAAATATTTAAAAAATCCACATGGATTATTTCAATTTAAAAGTTAAAAAAAGTAATTCCCAAATCACAGTCGTTTCAACCTTTGTTCGAACACAAGGTAAATTCTTTTCTTTATCTCTTGTTATCATCATTACCTATGGAGGTGTTTCTCATTATTGTAATAATGAGGGAGCTCTGTACTTCCGCAAACTGGGTTCTGCCATTCCCAAGTGCTCCCTAAAAGGATTCTGTGAGCTAAAAGGTTTGGGAAACCCTGGTCTAAAGGTAGATAAGTCTCCCAGACCATGGATTGCACCCTCAGGTTCCAAACGAAGTAATGGTAGAGAGTGGTTATGATCTTTCAAAAATCAATAGAAACTGGCATGGTCCTGGAGGTCTGGAAAATCACGAATGTCACCCCACTAGTCAAGAGGGAAGGAGGCAGCAGAAAGGAAATTATAGACTAGTTATCCTGCCATCGCTCAGCAATATGCAAGCACGATACAGAGAAACAGTAGTCTAATTACAACTGTAATGGGTGTATACCACCATAGCCCCCATCCTGTACTGGCGGACATCACACAACTGGTCTCCAGTGTCGCCCACGGGACACAACCTGGATCAGTCCTTTCACAGCAGATCTTCCAGCGTTGCCTGTGGCTGGCAATCTGGAGTGTTGCTAAGGGTCGGCTTGAGCAGTACAAAGAGAGCAATCTGCTCCATGCAGTAGGCTTTATGCTGCAGCCATCTAGAGGGCCCGACCCAGGTGCACCCACATTACCTGTGAGGACCACTTGTGTCTGGCGGGGCTGGTTCAAGTGCACCCAAATGACCTAGGAGAACCAATTGTGTGACAGCCTCACCTGTGGATGGATCTAACTTTGATTAACATGGAGAAATAATTTTCAACCAGCCTCCCACCTGATAACCCTCCAAAAGCAAGCATATGGAAATTCCTTTGTTCGGACCAGTTTCCTGTCCGACCTGTTGGCTAATCCTCCAGATAACATATTGTGTAGGTCAGGTCACTGAATGTACAAGTTGGGATACCATGAAACAGCTGTGCAAGGTGTTGAGGAGACCACAAGGAATATAATGTACAATTCTAATCACTTAGCTATTGGAAGGATTGCTCTTAGTTGGAAAGGATGCAGAGAGATAACACAGATTACATTATAGAGGTGAATAAGATTATAAAGCATATGGATAAAGTGAAGGCTCAGTTTCTTTCCCCCAGTGTAAATGATTCTAGAACCAAAGGGCACATGTTTAAGGTGGAGAGATTTGAGGAACCTGAGGGGCATCTTTTTTGTTGGCCCAAGTCTGGAATGTGTTGCTAGTGAAAACTATTAAAGCGGGGAGAATTACAATGTTCAAAAGACATTTGGATAGGAAGGTCTTAAGGGGATATGGATCGCTTGCAGGCAAATGGGACCAACCCAGAATGCCAGTGTTGGAGTGAGTGTGTGTGTGTGTGTGAGAGAAAGAGAGAGAGAGAGTTTTTCTTGTTCCAGGACATCCACACCTGATTCCTCTTTAATCGGCCACTCCAGTGTCTTGCTGATGAAACTTTCCCCCTTCAGGGTTCTCCAGATGGTAACCTCTTTCTTTCAGGTCACCAGAGTTCCTTTCTGTTTCTCCTATTCCAAGGAAAACACTGGACAGCCAGTTCTCTCCTTTGACCAGGCCGTCTTCCAAAACTTGCCAGCTTGTCCCTCTGGAACTGATGTCTGTGTCTCTTCTCTCTCTCACCCCCTCCAACTCTCAGAGCAAAGCTCTCTGCCTGCAAAGATCATATGACCTTCCAGACAGTAAATGCTCTTTTCCATACATAGCTGCCACTGCATGTTGTTACATTTGTTGCCTTTTGAAAATAACAGAACAGCATGAGACTCTTGAGCAGTCTTGCAAAAGCTTCTGCAAAAATTCTGTGTTTTAAAGTGTTTGTGTTTGACCTGCTCTAACAAACCTTTCCCAATTTATCTCTGTGAGAAACGGAAGTACCTTCACAGAATTTGCTCGAGACAAAAATTGAGAACAAAGAACATTTATTATACAACAATGCAAAGTTGGGTGCTTTCCCCTTACCCTGGGAGTACACACATACACTGGGGCTCACCCAACTTTTATACAGTTTATTTCAGTATAGAAGTACCCTCCCCCTTACATTCTTCTGCCTCCTGGATGAGTTTGGCATTAGGCAATCCTGTCTGCCTACGTGCTGTTTCTGTGAACTTGGAGGACCAGGGGGTAATCTGTCGGTGTCCCATCATGTCATTGTCCTTATTCACACCTTCCTGACTCTCAGGGCTTACTAACTTCTTATATGCAGAACTTGCTAATTCTGTCTAAAAGGCTAAAAGACCCTTATCTTATTCAGACTAACTTTACTTCCTACATTCTATTATCTATCCTTATCCTATTCATACAGGCTTTATTCATACACATATATCCATACTAGTTTTCTTCATCTTTCATATTTTCATATTAGTTTTACTCATCTCTCACAATCTCCCAAACACCTCTATATACTCTGTCACAGAGGGAGTATGATTCTGTGACTAGAAGGCTGCATGTCAACTGAAAAGCAAGGCTGAGGAGCAGATGGTATCTCTGCTGATGTTCTTAAACTTCAGTCGTAAATTCAACACCTCATTCTCCACAACGAGGAAGAAGGCCCAGTATGGGACCTCCAGTATGTTGTCATAAAACAGAAAATGCTGGGAACATTGTCCTGATTTTGACTACTAGCCTCATTGGATTTCTTGAGTGAACCAAATGTCATCACTTCCTGTTTGTTGATGTGTGATTTAGTGAAATATGAGTTGCAACGAAAATGCAAAGAGATTTCAAAGGGTTACTGGAAAAGTTGAGTGAGCCAAGAGCAGATAGAGCCCAGTGTTGAAAAGTGTGGGGTTCTCCACCTCAGTAGAAAGAACAGAATTGCTAACTTTTTAATACATTACATTTTATTGTATTCTCGTTGTAAATGAACTGAATAATTAAGGCTCCGATGTAAATCCTTTGTCAGATCCTGTCGCCATGAGGATCCATTCATTGGTGCTAGTTTCCAATGACTAATCCATTTTCTTTCACTGACATTGGCCACTCATTAATTGACCGTGGCTTCTTTGTGACTTGTTCCTGATCCCCAACAGTGATGGCAGTCATTGAAATCAGACCTTGCCCTCTCCATCAGAGATCTCTCTCTTTTGATTTCTATTGACAGCCTCATTTCAGTCTTCGGAAATGAGTCCTCCAGTAAGAGTCAAGGATTAAAAACAGAAACGTTCCTTGAAGAAGGGCTCGGCAATATATCTTTGTCTCCTATGAGATTGTTATTTTTAAAACAATATATTTATTAATAACTACTAATAATATAACAACTTAGCTAATTTAACCCCAACTTGTGTGCGTGTGTGAGTGGAATACCCAAACTATTACAGCTGAGGCACAATTCTGAAAAGTCATTCTAAAGTTCAGTCTTAGAAATTCTGGGTTGAAACTCAGACTTGTAAACTGATGCACTGAAGTAATCATGAAGGAGTTGAGAGAGATTACGTGATCAAACTGCCAAAAACTCACAAATTCTTGTCAAGTTGCTTCCAGGGAAATGCCCTTTTATATGAATAATGTCATAACTCCCCTCTTCCTTGCATAGGGGAAACAATATGTCCGACTTCCATGATGCTTCCAAAGCCAGGCATGGGTCAGACGAAATGACCATTACAATGGTCACGGTGGTTCAATAGTTCCCCTGTCAAGGAGAATCAGCAGAATTGTCCATTTCACACAGAGTTAGTTCAACTTTGTGATCAGCAGATGACTGACTTATCAAAACTGAATCCTGTTTCTTTAAGTGTCCCAATAACAAGACTCTCTCTCATCATCTGTTTTCTCTCCTCTATAAACAACCATTGTTTTTGGTTCTTCTTCCAGAGCATCACTTTATTTATAGTCAATACTTAACGGTCTCACTCCGTCTCGCCACAAGCTGTGAATGGTTGCAGCTTGCACTAATCCTTAAAATGGTAGTCACTAAATGAAATGTGAGCATGTAATACTGAAAAGACTGGCTGAGTTCATCCAGTATTTTGATGTGTTTTTATTAAAGACACAAACATTGAGAGAGTCAGGCAGCATTCTACGGAAAAGACAAGTGGAGTTTAAGGTTGAAGACTCCTGATCAGCCCTGGAAAAATGAGAAAACCCGTTATTCTCAAGTTGCAGATCAGTTAGGTAGAAATGTAACAGGCGAAGGGGATATCTTAAATAGGGTGAGTCCAGGATTGCCATGGTGATGTACTATTTATTAAGCCATCTAGTTGTTAGATAGGGGAGAAAACAAACCCAGGAACTTGGGAGAAGTTTGGAAGAGCTGAGACCAAAATGTAAATGTTGGCATCAGCACACAGATCTGGTCATATCTGTGAAAACAGATTGAATAATTGAGTTATTACACATGACAGTTAACTTTACAGCAATTGTGAATTCAGGATGCTGGGATTTCATATACAGGAGATGCTGTTCCTCAAGATATGGATAATGTTCTCTCAGTCCTTGGACACAAATGCTGCAATGAATTTATATGGACTCACACTGCTGACATCGGTCTCTCAGAAACTTGGGTTGATCACTTGTGACTGACCCTCACTTTCCTATTTTTTTTTGTCTTTAAACTGTTTATTCTTTTTTCTTTTTTTTATTTTTCACACCATAAACCACATTAATCATGATACATACTTTTTCCTTTTCATATACAGTGCCATTTTCTCCCCCCCTCCCATCCCACCCTCCCTACCTCCCCCCTCCCATCCATTTAAAGTACAAAATCTAGGATACATTAAACCAGTCAAACAATGTTGTCATTCAATAAAAATAAACAAGAAATTCCACTGAGTCAATTCTTTTCATTTCCTTCTCCTTTCGTTAATTTAGGTAGTGAATGTCCCCGGTAGGTTTTCGCTATTGTGTTTCATGTTAGGCTCCCATATTTGTTCAAATATTTCAATATTATTTCTTAAACTATATGTTATTTTTTCTAATGGAATACATTTATTCATTTCTATATACCATTGTTGTATTTTCAAATTATCGTCCGATTTCCAGGTTGACATAATACATTTTTTTGCTACGGCTAGAGCTATCTTAACAAATCTTTTTTGTGCATCCTCCAAATCAATTCCAAATTCTTTGTTTTTTATGTTACTTAGGAGGAAGATCTCTGGATTCTTTGGTATATTGTTTTCTGTAATTTTATTTAATATTTGGTTTAGATCTTCCCAAAATTTTTCTACTTTCTCACATGTCCAGATTGCATGAATTGTTGTTCCCATTTCTTTTTTACATCGAAAACATCTATCAGATACTGTTGGGTCCCATTTATTTAACTTTTGAGGTGTAATGTATAGCCTGTGTATCCAGTTATATTGTATCATACGTAACCTTGTATTTATTGTATTTCTCATTGTTCCAGAACATAACTTCTCCCATGTTTCCTTTTTTATCTTTATATTTAAAACTTGTTCCCATTTTTGTTTAGTTTTACCATTTGTTTCCTCGTTCTCCTTTTCTTGCAGTTTAATATACATATTTGTTATAAATCTTTTGATTATCATTGTGTCTGTAATCACATATTCAAAGTTACTTCCCTCTGGTAACCTCAGACTACTTCCTAATTTGTCCTTCAAGTAGGATCTCAATTGGTAATATGCCAGCACTGTATCTTGAGTTATATTGTATTTATCTTTCATTTGTTCAAAGGATAATAATCTATTTCTTGAAAAACAATTTTCTATTCATTTGATCCCTTTTTTCTCCCATTCTCTAAAGGAAAGGTTATCTATTGTAAAAGGGAGTAACTTGTTTTGCGACAATATTAGTTTTGGTAATTGATAATTTGTTTTATTTCTTTCTACATGAATCTTCTTCCAAATATTGAGTAGATGATGTAATACTGGAGAACTTCTATGTTGTACCAATTTTTCATCCCATTTATATAATATGTGTTCAGGTATCTTTTCCCCTATTTTATCTAATTCTAATCTAGTCCAATCTGGCTTTTCCCTTGTTTGATAAAAATCTGATAGGTATCTTAATTGTGCGGCTCTATAATAATTTTTAAAGTTTGGCAGTTATAAGCCTCCTTGTTTATACCATTCTGTTAATTTATCTAGTGCTATCCTCGGTTTCCCCCCTTTCCAGAAAAATTTCCTTATTATTTTCTTTAACTCCTTGAAGAATTTCTCTGTCAGGTGTATTGGCAATGCCTGAAATAGGTATAATATCCTTGGAAAAATGTTCATTTTAATGCAGTTTATCCTTCCTATTAGTATTAGTGGTAAATCTTTCCAGTGCTCTAAATCGTCCTGTAATTTTTTCATTAGTGGATAATAATTGAGTTTATATAGTTGGCCGAGGTTTTTATTTATTTGCATACCTAGGTATCTTATTGCTTGCATTTGCCATCTGAATGGTGATTCCTTCTTAAATTTTGAGAAATCCGCATTATTCATAGGCATTGCTTCACTTTTATTTAAGTTAATCTTGTAACCCGACACTTCTCCATATTCCTTCAATTTCTTATATAATTCTTTTATTGATAGTTCTGGTTCTGTTAAGTATACTATAACATCATCCGCAAATAAACTGATTTTATATTCCTTGTCTTTTATTTTTAACCCTTTTATATTTTTTTCTGTTCTTATCAATTCTGCTAGTGGTTCTATAGCTAACGCGAACAATAAAGGTGATAGTGGGCATCCCTGCCGTGTTGACCTGCTTAAGTTAAATTGCTTTGATACATATCCATTTACTGTCACTTTCGCCAATGTTCCCTTTTATAATGCTTTAATCCAATTAATATACTTCTCTGGTAAACTGAATTTTTGCAATACTTTGAATAAATAATTCCATTCTACTCTGTCAAAGGCCTTCTCTGCGTCTAAAGCAACTGCTACTGTTGGCGCTTTACTCCCTTCTACTGCATGAATTAAGTTAATAAATTTACAAATATTGTCTGTTGTGCGTCTTTTTTTAATAAATCCAGTTTGGTCTAGATTTACCATTTTCGGTACATACTCTGCTAATCTGTTTGCTAATAGTTTAGCTATTATCTTATAATCTGTGTTAAGTAAAGATATTGGTCTATATGATGCTGGTGCGAGTGGATCTTTCCCTTGCTTTAGTATTACTGTAATTATTGCTGTTTTACATGAATCTGGTAAGCTTTGTGTTTTATCAATCTGGTTGATTACTTCCAGGAGGGGAGGAATTAATAAATCTTTAAATGTTTTATAGAATTCTATTGGGAATCCATCCTCTCCTGGTGTCTTATTATTTGGTAATTTTTTTATTATATCTTGTATTTCTACTATTCCAAATGGTTCTGTTAATTTATTTTGTTCCTCTATTTGTAGTTTTGGTAGTTCAATTTTAGTTAGAAATTCATCTATTTTCCCTTCTTTCCCTTCGTTTTCAGTTTGGTATAATTGTTCATAGAATTCTCTAAAGTTTTCCTTGATCTCCTTTGGATTATATGTGACTTGTTTGTCTTTTTTCCTTGATGCCAATACCATTTTCTTAGCTTGTTCTGTCTTAAGCTGCCATGCTAGAATTTTGTGCGTTTTTTCCCCTAGTTCATAATATTTCTGTTTTGTCTTCATTATATTCTTCTCCACCTTATATGTTTGTAGTGTTTTATATTTTATTTTTTTATCTGCCAATTCTCTTCTTTTAGTTGTATCTTCCTTCATTGCTAATTCTTTTTCTATATTTACTATTTCCCTTTCCAACTGCTCTGTTTCCTGATTATAGTCCTTCTTCATCTTGGTTACATAACTTATTATTTGCCCTCTAATGAACGCTTTCATTGCATCCCATAGTATAAACTTATCTTTCACTGATTCCGTGTTTATTTCAAAATAAATTTTAATTTGTCTTTCAATGAATTCTCTAAAATCCTGCCTTTTGAGTAACATGGAGTTTAATCTCCATCTATACATTCTTGGAGGGATGTCCTCTAACTTTACTGTCAATATTAAGGGTGAATGGTCCGATAATATTCTAGCTTTATATTCTATTTTTCTTACTCTATCTTGCATACGAGCTGATAACAAAAATAGGTCTATTCTTGAGTATGTTTTATGTCTAGCCGAGTAATAAGAATATTCCTTTTCCTTTGGGTGTTGTTTCCTCCATATATCCAAAAGTTGCATTTCTTGCATCGATTTAATTATAAATTTGGTTACTTTGTTCTTTCTGTTAATTTTTTTTCCCAGTTTTGTCCATATTTTGAATCCAAATTCAGGTTGAAATCCCCTCCTATTAATATGTTCCCTTGCGTATCTGCTATCTTCAAAAAAATATCTTGCATAAACTTTTGATCTTCTTCGTTAGGTGAATATACATTGAGTAGATTCCAAAACTCCGAATATATCTGACATTTTATCATTACATATCTCCCTGCTGGATCTATTATTTCCTCTTCTATTTTAATTGGCACATTTTTACTAATTAATATAGCTTCCCCTCTTGCTTTTGAATTATACGACGCTGCTGTTACGTGTCCTACCCAATCTCTCTTTAATTTCTTGTGCTCCAATTCAGTTAAATGTGTTTCTTGCACAAATGCTATATCAATTTTTTCTTTTTTCAGTAAATTTAGCAGTTTCTTCCTTTTAATTTGGTTATGTATTCCGTTAATATTTAAAGTCATATAGTTCAGCGTAGCCATTTTATACTTTGTTTATCTTCCCTTTCCGTTTCCTCATCATCACCTTTCCTTCTTATCCATTTCTGCTTTCTTGTTTTGAACACTTTATAAGACAACATTTCTAAAACATCAAACATTTTCCCTATTCTCCTATTTAAAACTTCTTTAACCCCAATCTCCCCTCCCCCTCCTGAGTTGTCCTTTATCCCTTGTCGGACAACCACATCTCCCCTCTCCATTTGGATTTGCGAATTCACTCGCAAACGTCAGCTGATTTTACAGTGACCGTAACTCCTCCCCACCCAGCCCCCCCAGAAAAGATTTCAATTTTCATATGTAACAAAGGTCACTCTTTTAATTCCCTCCTTATTCCCTCTATTCCATTTCCCTCCCTTATTAATTCTTGTCTATATTCTATATATTTTCCTCTAAATACGGATACATTCATGTATGCACACTATATATATATATATATATATATATATATACACACACACATATACCCCTTTACACACATACATATAGATCATGGTCATTACATGTCATTACATGTCTTCATCTCTCTGCTTGTTTTGTAGTTGTTCTGCAAATTTTCTTGCTTCCTCTGGATCCACGAATAGTCTGTTTTGTTGCCCTGGAATAATTATTTTAAGTACCGCTGGGTACCTTAACATAAATTTATATCCTTTTTTCCATAAGATCGTTTTCGCTGTATTGAACTCCTTCCTCTTCTTCAGGAGTTCAAAACTTATGTCTGGATAGAAAAATTTTTTTTGACCTTTTATTCCAGTGGCTTTTTGTCCTCTCTTACTTTCTTCATTGCTTTCTCCAATATATTTTCTCTTGTTGTATATCTTAAGAATTTTACTAAAATGGATCTTGGTTTTTGCTGCGGTTGTGGTTTCGGGGCTAAAGTTCTATGTGCCCTATTTCCATTTCTTCCTGTAATTCTGGTCTTCCCAGAACCCTGGGGATCCAATCTTTTATAAATTCTCTCATATTCTTGCCTTCTTCATCTTCCTTAAGGCCCACTATCTTTATATTATTTCTTCTATTATAGTTTTCTATCATATCTATCTTCTGAGCTAACAGCTCCTGTGCTTCTTTAGCTTTTTTATTAGATTCTTCTAATTTCTCTTTTAAGTCTTTTACTTCCATATCTACAAATGTTTCTCGTTTTTCCATATTTTCCACTCTTTTTGCCAATTCTGATATGGCTACTTCCATTTTATTCATTCTTTCTTCTGCATTCTTAATTCTTCTTTTTATCTCATCAAATTCTTGTAATTGCCATTCTTTCACTGATTCCATATATTCTTTAAAAAAAGATACATCCATTGTCTTGCCTTTCTCTTCTTCTTCCACTTCTTTCTGTTCTTCTTCTTCTTCTTCCTCTGGATTGACCATCTGTTGTTTCCTTGTTTTCTTTTTACCCTCTTCTTTCTTGTTGTCGTTATTGTCTGTGTTCTGCACCTGCTGCTGTGCTGCAGGTGTCTCTCTCAGCTGTGGAGATCGACTCCGCAGCTGTTCCCCCCTCCCGTCAGTGTGTTTTTATTCATGCACGGTTGCGCACTTTTACTCGGCTCTGCGAGCCATTTTTGTAGTCCCGAGCCCGGGACCTCCACTGACCTGTGGGAGCGGGCCTCTCTCTCCGCGGCGGGCCTCTTCAGACAGGTAAGGCCTTCACCTTCTTCTTCCGACGTCTTTCCTTCTTCTTTTCTTCCCGTTGTTTTTGGTTTTTCTTTCTTCGCTGCCATTGTCTTCACACTTTTACCTTCACTTTGTTTTGGTTTTTAAGTTTGTGCCTTTGTTTTTTCTCTATCTTTTTTTAACTTTTCTGGAGAGGGCTGGAGTTCCCCAACCGGCCACTACTCCATCACATGACTCCCCCCTTTCCTATTATTGACACTGGGCTTACTGTAATTTGGTATCTGTTACCCTTGACATTCTATAATAATCAGGTGCAAGAGGGTAGCCAGGGAATGGGTTTCCTTTGGGGCCAAAGGGATCATCAATGTGTGGAGCCAGTGGATTTGTGTGAGGTCCTATATAAATACTTCACAAGAAGAACAGGGAGGGATACCTGGACCATCTGCAGCAGGTCAGGAGGAGCAGCATTAGTTTATTGTGAATAATGTATATTTTGGGGGATAATCTGTGTCCCCACATCCTGGCCTCTCAGGTGGAGTCAGACACACTCACAACATTGAAGTCCTTTACATTAGCACTGGACAGGCAAGACAGAGATGGATGTGATCATGTTGCTGACAAATGGATTGGCTGGAGATGGGCAAGGGGACCAGCATGGACGTGATGGGCCGAGGTGCACTTTCTGCGCTGCCAGTACCTGGCTGTTCAGTAGCAGACGCACGTGTCTCGAACCAGGAACCGCCCGGCGCTGATCAAGGCGGAAGTGATTCGACCGGAAGTGACAGAGCCGGCCGGAAGAGCCGAGCGTGTTATGGCGGCTTCCATGGCGTTCGGGCCTGGGTCTGTGCCGGTCGGCTGGTTGCTACTGGCCCTTGGAGTGTTGGCGATTGTCGGCCCGGCGCTGCTGGAGGGGACGGGCCAGTGCGCGCAGCGGGACCGCTTCGAGGAGGAGCTGGTGCTGAAGCCGCTCAGCTCCGGCGACGTGGCGGCGACTTTCCAGTTCCGCACCCGCTGGGATGTGGAGCTGGGCCTCGGGGACAGCGGCGGCCGGGGCCGGGGTGAGAGGGGGTCAGGGGCCGGGGTGAGAGGGGGTCAGGGGCCGGGGTGAGAGGGGGTCAGGGGCCGGGGTGAGAGGGGGTCAGGGGCCGGGGTGAGAGGGGGTCAGGAGCCTCGGGGATAGCGGCGGCCGGGGTGAGAGGGGGTCAGGGGCCGGGCCGGGGTGAGAGGGGGTCAGGGGCCGGGCCGGGGTGAGAGGGGGTCAGGGGCCGGGGTGAGAGGGGGTCAGGGGCCGGGGTGAGAGGGGGTCAGGGGCCGGGGTGAGAGGGGGTCAGGGGCCGGGGTGAGAGGGGGTCAGGGGCCGGGGTGAGAGGGGGTCAGGGGCCGGGGTGAGAGGGGGTCAGGGGCCGGGGTGAGAGGGGGTCAGGAGCCTCGGGGATAGCGGCGGCCGGGGTGAGAGGGGGTCAGGGGCCGGGGTGAGAGGGGGTCAGGGGCCGGGGTGAGAGGGGGTCAGGGGCCGGGGTGAGAGGGGTTCAGGGGCCTCGGGGATAGCGGCGGCCGGGGTGAGAGGGGCTCAGGGGCCTCGGGGATAGCGGCGGCCGGGGTGAGAGGGGGTCAGGGGCCTCGGGGATAGCGGCGGCCGGGGTGAGAGGGGTTCAGGGGCCTCGGGGATAGCGGCGGCCGGGGTGAGAGGGGACAGGGGCCGGGGTGAGAGGGGACAGGGGCCATGGGGACAGGGCTGGCAGGGGCCACGGGAGAGCAACGGCAGGGGCTGGGGCGAGAGGCGGCTGGGCCACGGGTCAGCGGCCGGGGCTGGGGCGTGCGCTCTGCTTGTTCCAATGATTGGGTTGGGAGGTTGTAGGCAGGCAAGGTCTCAAGTAAAAAAATGGGCTATGGATTGCTGCAGAGGTGATGGATAGGTTCTAAGGTAGAGGGGTGGGTGGTGGAGGTGCAGAGTCCATTCATGGTGGGTGCAAGGAGAGTTGATGGATAGAAGGCGATTACAGGAGAATTGGGAATGGGGAGGGTGAATGGTGGAGCGCAGGGTATTGGAGTGTTTGGGAGGTGAGGATGCGTAGGGCCCATGTTGAAGAGGTGGGGATTTGATGGATGGTTCAGTGCTACTTCCAAACAGACAGAGGAGCACATTTATTGTGAGAGACAAAAGATTAGGGGTCTGTGCAGATCATTAACCAGCCATTTTACACTCAACCAATATTAGTCTTTTTCAAAAAATTCTCCCCATATTCCCAAGAACTCAAAAGTTCCTCCCACTCACTGACATATGGGCCAATTTACCTCCCAACCTGCATTTTTCAGGATCTTTTGGTGGGGGTGGGGGGTACTGGATGGATTGTTTGGGAACACTCAGGCAGAGGCAATGTGTCAACTCTACACAGACAGTGCCCCAGGTTAGGATTGAACCCCAGTCTGGGGATGTGGGGCAGAAAGCTTTCTTCACTATGCTGCTGTATTGCCTCATGTACACAGAGCCTTTTTGAAGAACTGTGAGATGCCCACAAAATCCTGCAGGAAGACAACACTTTGAGTGATATTGGGAATCTTGAGACCATGCCCCAGAAGCATGCAGTGATAAAAGTGCACCTACCCACCTGTCGCCACTACCTGCTCTATCTGATGTAGAATATGTGATTGCCACATCAGAATAGAAAATTAGGGTGGAAGCAAGTTATTCTGGATCCTGAGTGATCGCCTACGAAAAACCAAAGATAATGGTTACAATGTTCCCAGTGGTGGGGCAGCTCATTTAATAGCTTAAGGTGTTTGATTTTGTTTCTCTACCTTTCCCTTCTAGATCTATTACAATGTTGCACTAAATGATAATGCTGTCATTTTGTACTTGTAATATCCAGGTTATGTCTGCAGTCTCTCATTACAGACTCTTTCCGAAGTCACTGGGGCAAGTCCTCTCCAAATTTGCTGTCCGTGAGCTACATCTTTCTTTTTCTCATGGTTTCTGGAGGAGGGCACGATGGGGGCAGCCATTCCTACAGGCTCCACCAGGGGCTGAGCTCTGGGTCTGGTTCCAGCCATCAGTTACAGAGTAAGTGGCAAGCTCTCTTGATTTGACATGTTCACCTGACAGTCTGCTAAACCTCTTGTTGAGTCATACAGCAAGGAAACAATCTCTTTGGCCCAACTCGTTCATGGTGACCAAGTTGTCCATCAGAGCTAGTTCCAATTGGCAGTGTTTGACCCGTAGCTCTCTAACCCTTTCCTATCCATGTGCCTATCCAGATGTCTTTCTAAGTGCAATTCCATGTCCTCTGGCAGCTCATTCCACTTAGGCACTGCTTTTTGTGTGAAAATGTTGCCCCTGAAGTCCCTTTTAAATCCTTCCCACCTCAACTTAAACCTATGTCCTCTCCTCCCCTTGGGGAAAAGCTTGTGACTATTCACCTTGCCTATGCCCTTATGCATTTGTAGACTTCAATAAAGTTTAGACCTCTATATGTTTACTTGCCTATGCCCTTATGCATTTGTAGACTTCAATAAAGTTTAGACCTCTATATGTTTCTGGATATCTTTTGTTAGTTTTCCTATATCAGTTTTAAAGTTCAGATTTGTAATGCATTCTGACCTTTTTTGGAAGAGTTGCAGTACCATCATTAGCTGAAGAGTGTTAATAAATGGGTTTAGGATTGCTGTTTGCCTCGGAATTTCTAATGGGGCTAAATGTACAAGGATTGAATGTTTCAGGGATCGGTGCTGGGCCCATTTGTTGCTTGTCATCTCTATCGATGACCTGGATGACAACGAGGTAAATTTGCAGATGACAGTAAGATTTGGAGAGTAGTGGACAGCGACGAAGGCTCTCAAAGCAGGATCTGGACCAGCTGGAACAATGGCATATGGAGTCTAATGCAGACAAGTGTGAGGTATTGGACTTTTGGAGGACAAACCAGGGTAGGACTTGCACTGTAAATGGTAGGGAACTGATCACTGTGGTACAACAGAGGGATCTGGGAATGCATATACATAATTGGCCCTGAAAAAGTGGCATCACAGGTAGTCAGAATCATAGAGAGAGCTTCGGCACATTTTCCTTTGTATATCAAAATAGTGAATACAGGAGATGGGATTTTAAAAAACTTTAATTTAGATATACAACACGGTACGAGTCCGTGCCGCCCAATTTACACCCTATTAACCTACACCCCCAGTACATTTTTTTGAACAGTCGGAGGAAACGAGCTCCCGGAGAAAACCTTTGCAGACACGGGGAGAATGTACAAACTCCTTACAGACAGTGCGGGATTCGTGTTATGTTTTAGTTGTATAAGAGATTGGTAAGGCCAAATTTGGAGTTTTGTGTGCTGTTTTGGGCACCTACCTGCAGGAAAGATGTGAGAAAGGATGAAAGTGCAAATTTACAAGGATTGTACCAGGACTTGAAGAGCTGAGTTGTAGGGAAAGGTTAAATAGTTGAGGATTTTATTCTTGAGCTTTGGAGGATGAGAGAATTGATAGAAGTAGAAAAAATTTTGAGGAATTTGGGGGTAAAAGCTTTTTCCACTGAGTTTGGGTGAGACAAGAATGAGAGGACATGGATTAAGGGTGAACAGTGAAATATTTAGAGGGAGATTTCTTCACACAGGGTGATGAGGGTGTGGAAGAAGCTGCCAGAAGAAGTGGTGGATGTGGATTTGATTTTGACATTAAATAAAAGATTGAACTGGTACATATTTTGGAGGATTATGGTCCAGGTGCTGGTTGATGGGACAAACAACAAATAGTTTGGCACAGGCTTGATGGGTTGAAAGGTTTGTTTCGATGCTGCAGTATTCTATGGTTTGAATGAACACAGAATTCTGTTCATGATCCCTGACCTCTCACCCTACTGTGGTGAAGGTAGTGTAGTGCCTGATGGTTCCAGTGACCTGGTTTTGATTCTCCACTAGTGCTGTTTGTGAAATTTCCTGTGGCCAAGTGAATATTCCATGAATCTTCTGACTTCCCACTTTCATAGATTACCCCTGGAGTCTATGGATGGTGGGAGAATTATGAGGAAAATAGGAACTAAACAGCTGAATAGGATATGAACAATAATTCGGAAGGATATATATATTCGTATATAATATGTATCCTCAAAAATGTGTGTAGTGGGCTGAGCAGGTTAGACGGGCCGAATTGCCATTCCAGATGGCGCAGGCCCCCTTCCCTTCTCAGGAGAAGCCCGCATTTGGTGACATGTGTTGCCTGGGAGACGTCGCCACTTCCTGACTGCATGTTGCTGGGCAGGAAGTGACTCTGCAATGCGCTGACGTCACTCCCTTAGACCAGCACACCCCAAACAGGAAGTGGGTCATCCCTTAAAGCAGTAAGAGAGATTCAAATAAAGTTCAGTTACTGGTTCACCCTCGCGTTGTGTGGACTTGCTTAATTTCAGTAGCGCTGCTGTTAGCAGCCCTTACATATGCCTGTTAAGCTGCAAACACTGACAACATTGAAATCCCACTGAATCCATTGACAAGCTGTGATGAGCACAAGGTAAAACCTGCTGATATGCACAGCCCTCTTCACTATCTTTTATCTGCTTCTTTCCTCTAGAAGATGCTAGCTATTATTGGAAAAAGGCAGTCACTCCAGCAACATGTGTGGAAGTGTTTCAGGTTGAAGACCTTCATCAGTCCCTTGTTAACCATTCCTTGTTGGATATGCTCAGGTTACTGCCCATCTAGATGCTTGTCATTGAATGGTCATGGCAGTGGCCGGTCGGGAAACTCCAGCCCTCTCCAGAAAAGTAAAAAAAAGACAGTGAAAAAACAAAGGCACAAACACAAAAACTAAAATAAAATGAAAGTAAAGGTGTGGAAAAAATGGTAGCGAAGAAAGAAAAGCCAAAAGCAACAGGAATAAGAGAAGAAGAAAAGACGTCGGAAGAAGAAGGTGAAGGCCTTACCTGTACGAGGAGGCCCGCTGTGGAGAGAGAAGCCCGCTCCCTAAGGTCAGTCGAAGCCCCGAACTTGGGACTACAAAAATGGCTCACGGAGCCAAACAAAAGTGCGCAACCGCGCATGCGCAAGACAAATATAACACTGACGGGAGGGGAGACCAGCTGAGGAGTCGATCTCCACAGCTGAAATTGATAACCACAACAAAGCAGCAAGAGGAAAACAGAAAATAACGAGAACAAGAAAGAAGAGAGTAAAAAGAAATCAAAGAAACAACAGATGACCAACCCAGAGGAAGAAGACCAGCATCAAGACACTTCTAGTAAAAATAAGAAGACCAAAAAGATCCAACAAAATAAAACAACCCAACAAGAAAACCAGAAGAGATAGAGGTAAAGGACACAGATCCTGGAGTGGACTCAGAAGAAGAAGAGGAAGAACACAGAGAAATAGAAGATGAAGGGAAGGGCAAGTACATGGATATTTTTTTTTAAAGAATATATGGAATCAGTAAAAGAATGGCAATCACAAGAATTCAGTGAAATAAAAAAAGAATAAAAAGTACAGAAGAAAAAGTGAATAGATTAGAGATGATCATGTCAGATATAGGAAAAAGAGTGGACAAGGTGGAAGAACGAGAAACAGCCGTAGAAATGGAAGTAGATGACTTATAAAAGAAATTAGAAGAATCTGATAAAAAAGTTAAAGAGACACAAGAGCTGTTAGCTCAGAAGATGGATATAATGGAAAATTATAATAGAAGAAACAATATAAAGATAGTGGGCCTTAAAGAAGATGAAGAAGGCAAGAATATGAGAGAATTTATAAAATAGTGGATCCCCAGGGTCCTAGGAAGTCCAGAATTACAGGAAGAAATGGAAATAGAAAGGGCACACAGAACATTAGCCCCTAAACCACAACCACAACAAAAACCAAGATCCATTCTAGTAAAATTCCTAAGATATACAACAAGAGAAAATATATTGGAGAAAGCAATGAGGAAAATAAGAGAAGACAAAAAACCACTGGATTACAAAGGTCAAAAAATCTTTTTCTATCCAGATACAAGTTTTGAACTCCTGAAGAAGAGGAAGGAGTTCAATACAGCAAAAACGATCCTATGGAAAAAAGGATATAAATTTATGCTAAAGTACCCAGCGGTACTTAAAATAGTTATTCCAGGGCATCAAAACAGACTATTCTTGGATCCGGAGGAAGCACGAAAATTTGCAGAACAACTACAAAACAGACAGAGAGATGAAGTCATGTAACGAGAGCAAAAATGTCCACGAACTATAAGTATGTGTGTATATGAATATATATATATATATATATATATCCAGCTGCGCTGGATGGGTCACGTCTCCAGAATGGAGGACCATCGCCTTCCCAAGATCGTGTTATATGGCGAGCTCTCCACTGGCCACCGTGACAGAGGTGCACCAAAGAAAAGGTACAAGGACTGCCTAAAGAAATCTCTTGGTGCCTGCCACATTGACCACCGCCAGTGGGCTGATAACGCCTCAAACCGTGCATCTTGGCGCCTCACAGTTTGGCGGGCAGCAACCTCCTTTGAAGAAGACCGCAGAGCCCACCTCACTGACAAAAGGCAAAGGAGGAAAAACCCAACACCCAACCCCAACCAACCAATTTTCCCTTGCAACCGCTGCAATCGTGTCTGCCTGTCCCGCATCGGACTTGTCAGCCACAAACGAGCCTGCAGCTGACGTGGACTTTTTACCCCCTCCATAAATCTTCGTCCGCGAAGCCAAGCCAAAGAAATATATATATATATATATATATATATATATGTGTGTGTGTGTATATATATATATATATATATATATGTGTGTACATGAGTGTATGTGTATTTAAAAAAAATATATAGAGTATAGATAAGAATTAATAAGGGAAAGAAAGGGAAGGGAGGAAGTAAGGAGGGAATTAAGAGAATGACCTTTGTTGTATATGAAAATTAAAATCTTTTCTGGGGGGGAGCTGGGTGGGGAAGAAATACGGTCACTGCAAAATCAGTTGATTTTGCAAATCCAAATGGAGAGGTGAGATGTGGTTGCCCGGCAAGGGACAAAGGGCAACTCAGGAAGGGGAGGGAATAGTGAGGTTAAAGGAATTTTAGATAGAATAATGGAAATATTTTATGTTTTAGAAATGTTGTCTTATAATGTGTTCAAAAAAAGAAAGCAGAAATGGATAAGAAGGAAAGGTGATGATGAGGAAACGGAAAGGAAAGATAAACAGTATAAAATGGCTATGTTGAACTATATGACTTTAAATATTAATGGAATACATAACCAAATCAAAAGGAAGAAACTTAAATTTACTGAAAAAAGAAAAAATTGATATAGCATTCGTACAAGAAACACACTTAACTGAAGTGGTACACAAGAAATTAAAGAGAGATTGGATAGGACATTTAACAGCAGCATTATACAAAAGCTAGAGGAGTAGCTATATTAATCAGTAAAAATGTACCAATCAAAATAGAAGAGGAAATAATAGATCCAGCAGGGAGATATGTAATGATAAAATGTCAGATATATTCAGAGTTTTGGAATTTACTCAATGTATATTCACCTAATGAAAAAGATCAAAAATTTATGCAAGATATCTTTTTGAAGATAGCAGACACGCAAGGGAACATAGTAATAGGAGGGGATTTCAACCTTAATTTGGATTCAAACATGGATAAAACTGGGAAAAAAATTAACAGAAAGAACAAAGTAACCAAATTTATAATTAAATCGATGCAAGAAATGCAACTTTTGGATATATGGAGGAAACAATACCAAAAGGAAAAGGAATATTCATATTATTCGGGTAGACATAAAACATACTCAAGAATAGACCTATTCCTGTTATCAGCTCGCATGCAAGACAGAGTTAGGAAAACGGAATATAAAGCTAGACTATAATCGGACCACTCACCCTTGTTATTGACAATAGAGTTAGAGGACATCCCACCAAGAATGCATAGATGGAGATTAAACTCCATGCTACTTAAAAGGCAGGATTTTAGAGAATTAATTGAAGGACAAATTAAAATGTACTTTGAAATAAATACGGAATCAGTGAAAGATAAGTTTATACTATGGGACGCAATGAAAGCATTCATCAGAGGGCAAATAATAAGTTATGTAACTAAGATGAAGAAGGACTACAATCAGGAAACAGAGCAGTTGGAAAGGGAAATAGCAAATATAAAAAAAGAACTAGCAATGAAGGAAGACACAACTAAAAGAAGAGAATTGGCAGATAAAAAAAAATATGAAACACTATACAAACATTTAAGGTGGAGAAGAACATAATGAAGACAAAACAGAAATATTATGAACTAGGAGAAAAAAATGCACAAAATTCTAGCGTGGCAGCTTAAGACAGAGCAATCTAAGAGAATGGTATTGCCATTAAGGAAAAAAGACAAGCAAATCACATATAATCCAATGGAGATTAATGAAAACTTCAGAGAATTCTACGAACAATTATATCAAACTGAAAACTAAGGGAAAGAAGACAAAATAGATGAATTTCTAACTAAAATTGAACTACCGAAATTACAAACAGGAACAAAATAAATTAACAAAACCATTTGAAATAGAAGAAATACGGGAGATAATTAAAAAAACTACCGAATAATAAAACACCAGGAGAGGATGGATTCCCAATAGAATTCTATAAAACATTTAAAGATTTATTAATTCCTCCCCTTCTGGAAGTAATCAACCAGACTGATAAAACACAAAGACAGGGAAAGATCCACTCGAACCAGTATCATATAGACCAATATCTTTACTTAACACAGATTATAAGATAATAGCTAAACTATTAGCAAACAGATTAGCTGACTATGTACCAAAAATAGTAAATCTAGACCAAACTGGATTTAGTCTATTTGCAGATGACGTTATAATATACTTAGCAGAAACAGAAATATCAATAAAAGAATTACATAGGAAATTGAAGGAATATGGAAAAGTGTCGGGGTACAAGATTAATGCAAATTAAAGTGAAGCAATGCCAATGAATAATTCAGATTTCTCAAAATTTAAGAAAGAATCACCATTCAAATGGCAAATGTAAGCAATGCGATACCTAGTTTTACAAAAAAATAAAAACCTCGGCCATCTATATAAACTCAATTATTATCCACTAATGAAAAAATTACAAGACGACTTAGAGCATTGGAAAGACTTACCTCTAACACTGATAGGAAGGATAAACTGTATTAAAATGAACATTTTCCCAAGGATACAATACCTATTTCAGACATTACCAATACGCTTAACAGAGAAATTCTTCAAGGAGTTAAAGAAAATAATAAGGAAATTTTTATGGAAAGGGGGGAAACCGAGGATAGCACTAGATAAATTAACGGAATGGTATAAACAAGGAGGCTTACAACTACCAAACTTTAAAAATTATTATAGACCCACACAATTAAGATACCTATCAGATTTTTATCAAACAAGGGAAAAGCCAGATTGGACTAGATTAGAACTAGATAAAATAGGGGAGAAGATACCTGAAAATATATTATATAAATGGGATGAAAAATTGGTACAACGTAGGAATTCTCCAGTATTGCATCATCTGCTCAACATTTGGAAGAAGATTCATGTAGAAAGGAATAAAACAAATTACCAACTACCAAAACTAATACTGACGCAAAATCACCTAATCCCTTTTATAATAGATAACCTTTCCTTTAAAGAATGGGAGAAAAAAGGGATCAAAAGAATAGAAAATTGTTTTTCGGGAAAAAAATTATTATTTCCTTTGAAAAAATGAAGGATAAATATAATATAACTCACGATACAATGTTGGCATACTACAAACTGAAATCCTACTTGAAGGACAAATTGGGAAACAGTCTGAGGTTACCAGAAGGAAGTAATTTTGAATATGTGATTACAGACACAATGATAATCAAAAAATTTGTAACAAACATGTATATTAAGCTACAAGAAAAGGAGAACGAGGAAACAAATGGTAAAACTAAACAAAAATGGGAACAAGATCTAAACATAAAGATAAAGAATGAAACATGGGAGAAGTTATGCTCCGGAACTATGAGAAATACAATAAACACGAGGTTACGTATGATACAATATAACTGGATACACAGGCTATACATCACACCTCAAAAGTTAAATAAATGGGACCCAACAGTATCAGACAGATGTTTTCGCTGTAAAAAGGAAACGGGAACAACAATTCATGCAATCTGGACATGTGAGAAAGTGAAAAAATTTTGGGAAGATCTAAACCAGATATTAAATAAAATCACAAAAAGCAATATACTAAAAACCCAGAGATCTGCCTCCTAAGTAATATAAAAAACAAAGAATTTGGACTCGATTTGGATGGAGCACAAAAAAGATTTGTTATGATAGCCCTAGCTGTAGCAAAAAAATGTATTATGTCAACCTGGAAATTAGAAGATAACTTGAGAATACAACAATGGGATATAGAAATGAATAAATGTATTCCATTAGAAAAAATAACATAATTTAAGAAATAACATTACAATATTTGAACAAATATGGGAGCCATACATGAAACACAATAGAGAAAACCTACCAGAGACTTCCACCACCTAAAATGACAGAAGGAGAAGATAATGAAAAGAACTGACTCAGTGGAATTTCTTGTTTATTTTTATTGAGTGACAACATTGTTTGACGGGTTTAATGTATCTTATATTCTGAACTTTAAATAAATGGGAGGGGAGGTAAGGGAGGGAGGGAGGGGTGGGGAGAAAATGACACTGTATATATTTAAGAAGGAAAATGTATGTATCTTGATCAATATGGTTTATAGTGTGAAAAATAAAAAATTAAAAAAAAAACAACTTGGTGCTTGATCAGTTTTCCTGTTGCATATGTAGATAATGATTAGAAGCACCTTTGCTGGGTTACCTTTTGAACTCCATTCACTTGTTCACAAGATCCTAATTGCCGGAAGCGTTCTGACTTGGCAAAGTGCGAAGCAGTTTTTAAATTGTTAATCACAGTTGCTCATGCTAAATGGAACATTGGGAAAACACAAGACTGCAGGTGGACTGTTTCTTAGGAGCAGTTTTGAATTCACTGATGAATGAAAATTGTGCACTTTGAGTCTGATGGGATATCATTCACTGTTCTTAATGGACAAGAGTAGAGTTAGCCTTCAATTGGTATAAATGGACACTCCTGGTGAGTGCACCATTGATTTGGTGATATGGTGAATGCAGTAAAAAGTTACCACAGTCACCATCTCCACTTTAACTTTTAAACTCCAAATGATTTCCAAATGCATCTAAAGATTTCACTGCAGTATGTTTCCTTATGAATTGCGAATTCACTGTACAAATTCAGACCAGTTATATTTAAACCTTTTTCTTACAGTGTTGACACCACCTGGAAGGAACTGACCAACGTTCTCTCAGGTTTATTCTGTGCATCTCTCAATTTCATTGATTCAACAAACACTGTTACTCCAACAGCTTCTTTCAAACCGCTTGGCATCATTAATGGTAAGCATCTGTCTATATTCGCATGGTACATATAATTACTCATTTTGTCCAGTGAATTTATCAGATTAGTAAACCTGAACTAACAATTCAGAGATTTGAGTTCAAGTCTCACCAGAGCCCATGTGGAATTTAAATTTCATCTTCAATCCGGAATCTGGGGTGAAAACAAGTTGTCACGATGATGTTTATTGCAAAAAGTACTGGAGCATCTGAATAACCCTTTTAATTATTCAGTATACTGCAGGGGAGGATCCTTATCCAGTGTAGTTTTTGCTTGAGTCCAGATACACTCCATGTAGTTGACTCTGAAATAATCTGGAGCAGCTAGGTTCAAGGCCAACGGGAATAGGCAATGAGTTCTGGCCTTGCCAGTGACACCCTAGTCCTGCAAAATGGGTCAAATAAAAGATGTCTCCTGATGGCACATTGTTTACAGCTGTTTGGTCACACTGCTCCTGCACTTCATCCAACAGTATGGGGCATGGTATTACTTCATTTTGGGGCTGGCATCACTGGTGAGTATCATTCTAACATAAGCACAAGGAGCAGGCTAGTTGCCCTTTGAGCCTACTTTGCCATTCAAGAAGGTTGTGACTGATCCAGTCTTGACCACCACGCTGTTTATCTGCATGTTCTATCTGATGATCCCTGTCATTTAGATATCAGTATCTTCCTTGAATATGTTCAATGACTGCCTCTGCAGCTATCTGGAACCTCTTATGAATACATGACCCCCCCCCCCCCCTCCCATTCTAGATGCCCCACTTAAGACAAATATCCATTTACATGTTGATCCTCCTCTGAATTTTATGTTTCCATTTGATCACCTCTCATTCTAAACTCCAATGAGTGTAGACCTAACCTGCCTTCACTCATCAACTCCCTCATCCCGGAAGCCAACCTCCTGAAATTTCTCTGCACTACCACAAATGCTTAAATATGGAGACGAAAACTCTGCACAGTTCTGTAGATGCGGTTTTGCTAGAACCCCATGAAGTTGCAGCAAAACTACCTTCTATACTCAATGCCTCTTAAAATAAAGGCCAAAGTTGCATGGGCCTTCATAATTACTTTTACTAGCATACTACCTTGTTCTGTTTTGTGAACTCTGCATATCCCTCTGCAAAAGAACAATATCACATGCCGGCCACCCCAGCCCTGACGTTCCCCGCTGGCTGCCCCTGCCCCGAAGTCCCACGCTGTCCGCCCCAGCCCTGACAGCGGGCGGGACTACGGCCGCAGTCGACAGGAGCCGCCGTTTGCTCCGAGTCGCCTCTCCTGCAGCCAGCCCTTTCAGGTGCCAAAGTAGCGCCTTCAGTGCTGCCACTGTTCGTCCATTTTAACACACCCGCAGCTGCATTCTCAGAGTGATTGCACCTGAAAGCGGCTCGAGATCCAAAGTCAACCGGTAATGAAATGGGAACAGGTTCTGTCAGATCGCTTAAGCTGTTAATGCTTCTCTCAACATGTAATAATCCGCCATTAGGAAGTTAAGAGGTTAATTTGGTAGACTGGGAGGCCCCAAGCCTTGTTCTTAATATGCAATGTTGATTCTCTTTTAAAATAAGCCTTAATAAAGACCTGTTTTTTCTTAATATTTGTGACTCAAAAAAATACTTTGACAAAGTTTTAAAAATAGTACATCCAATTGTTTGTTCATCTTCAATATTGGACAAATCCTTTTTTAAAAAAATAGATTTTCCTTTCAACTAGTTATTCATAAAATTGCATTAAACGGCCTGATTATATTTGAATTCTCCAATACCCCATAACCAGGTTCTTGGGAATAAATTCTATGAAAAAAATATAATTCTGTAGCTGGCTGAGGTACCTGATGGTAAAATAATGGTCTCTCTTCACTGTCATCTTCTGTCTTACCTGGTTTGGATCTTGGGCTGTTCATGGAAAGGTAACTTGCTCTGTTTCCTGACAGAAACTGATCATCAGTACTTAAGGTATTCAGCACTGCCAAGAGAGATTGTATGCACAGAAAATCTTACTCCATGGAAGAAACTTCTGCCGTGTGGCTCAAAGGTAAATCATATAAAAGTGAAAAATTATAAAACAACATTGAAGGTACCAAAAATTTGTTAAGGTTTAAAAAATGTAGAATTAGGAAGTATTTGAAATAACTCATACATAAAATAAAAAAATAGATTTGTATGAAGATCAATAGGAATAATATAAAGTGAAAATGATATGATAAATCATAATCATTTATTAAATCTGATCTAAAGATGATTGCATAGTAATGAGCACCTGTCTTTCTGTGAGTCTTTGAGTCGGCAGTCACCAAAAGGGAGGATAGAATTGGCAAGTCCAGAACTGAATTGTGAATGGGGTTGGATTTGCTGATAGTTCACAACAATCTTCGGGTCCTGAAGAAGGTGGTACTGACGGTGAGTGTTGATTTGGGAGCTCAGGAAGGAGGCGTGAGTTCCAGCGCAGGTTTTTAGAACAGAGGGTTATTGGGAATGTTGCTGTGGTGATCTTGATGACGCAGGATTCCCATTCGACTTTGTTTCGTTCCCATTGGTTAGATTTTGACCACCACCCATTTAATTGGGTAGTTCTTGCAAATGCCCTCTGGTTATTTTATTAAGATTGTAATGGTTGATGCTGAATAAGTTCTCAAGAAAATAACCGAGATAGATCAAGATATTTTGAGTTGAGTCATGATGCAGAGTTGATGGTATCTGTGTGGCAGACGTGCAAAGTCTGATGTCTGATAAACGTGCCAGATGCAGAGTGTGACTGGGACATGGCAGGCTTCTGTTCCACTGAAATTGTAACATTGGGTGTGTACTTGATGTGAAGTGGGTGATCCAGTGGGTTATGAGATGCAACCTCTTTGTCCGGCACAGATGTTTGGTAAAACATGAGTGTGTGAAGTGCAGGAAATAATATCTGGAATGCAGCACATGATGCCATGGATGTGGAGTGAAACACGATAGGCTGCAGACGCTGTGGTTGTAGTAAAAACACCAAAATTCTGGAGGAGGTAAAACACAGGATTCTGTTGACACCGTGGTTAAGTGAAAAAAAAACCCACAAATGCTGGAGAGACTCAGCAGGTCAAACAGTACCTTTATGTAGCAAAGGTGAAGTCACATCAACAACATTTCAGGCTGGAGCCCTTCATTGAGGAAATGCTGGAGGAGCTCAGCCAGCCTTTTCAGCATCTACAGGAGACAAAGATTATATCATCGACGTTTCGGGCCTGAGCCCTTCTTAAGAGAAAATCAGAAAAGGCAGAACCAGGATAGATCAGAAAGTCTCAGAATTCAAATACTGGGGGAGGAATCCAGACCCACAAAAGGTGTTAATTGGATGTGATAAGGGACTAGGTAGAATTTATCATGTCTGTGAAAGGAGACAGGGAATGGAGGGACAAAGGGGGGAAGCAGGGGGTTAGAGGTGGCCGGGGGGGGGGGGCGGTTTAATGAAACCCAGAGGTTGATATTAATGCCCTCCAGTTGGAGGGTGCCCAGTCAGAAGATGAGCATTTTGTCTAGATGAGTAAGGTGATGAAGTTCGTAAATTTTAATTTCATGGATTGAACGGGAAGATGAAAAGAGAGTATTAACATTTATTAAGAAATTGGAGTCAATGTAGCTTTTTTTCAAGAAACACATTTTTGCTCTTAATATTTTGTGTTCAGGCAGGGTTGGGAGTGTTACTGAAGGCTGAACGGTTATTTCATACCAGCTATCATTCGCAGGCTGTGCATGTCAGACCTGTCTGCCGGGTAAGTGTTAAAAGGTGCTTTTCATTTTGCCTTACCTTGCATGGTATTCTTCTGAATTAAAACATATAATACATTCATACCAGTTACACATGACGTCAAATTCTTTTACTTCACCTTGGTACCTTAACTTGAATATTCTCTGCAAGAAGAATACAACTAATTGCATACCAGAATGTTCAATATTCAAAACCTGTTTTTCTCCCAAAGTTAAATTTTTTATTGTTATTATCCAATGTGCTTTGAGCATTTTATAGAAATTTCTCAAAGCCTGTGACGATAGAATTTTGCACCAGCCCTTTGCCTCTCATTCTATTGGTGCCAGTGGTTTGCCGGAGCAGTCCATAAATATCCACACTGCCTTGCTCTTTGCCAGTAGTCTTAGGTCTTCCACTGTCCCTCATGTTTATACAGCGTTTAAATGAAGGGAGTACTGGTGCAGTCACATCCAGTGGCCGTTGATTCCATCCTCAGAAAACTGATCTAACCTCACTTCTTATTCGATTTGTAATCAATTCGGTTTGACTGCTCAGTGATAAAATCATGTTTATTCAGGTGCTTATCAACAAGATTTTTTAAATTATTATATAAATCTTGTGGGTAAGCAGGAAAGAGGTTTTAGTATGAAGTTTTCACAAATGAGCTTTGCTGGATGGTGATAAAGAAAGACTAAAATGGTTAACTATTTGTTGGCGACCGGCGTTTGAATCAGGCGCCGTTTGTACAGAGTTTGTTCGTTCTCCCTGTGTCTGCGTGGGTTTTCCCCGGGAGCTCCGGTTTCCTCCTGCCCTTCAATATTTAGACTGCAGGTTAATTTGGGTGTAATTGGACAGCACGCAGGTTTAAATGGCTAGAGTCGACTTCTACTGTGCTGTAAATCATTTTTTTATTTTTATAAAAAGTTAAATAATCCAGCATTTTTTTTGTCAGCTCCATATGGGGAGTGAGTGGAATGCCTCAAGCAGTTTAAGCCTTTGACCTGCCCTCTTTGACACTGGGTGAGTTAGACTCAGGTTATTGTTTGGAGTGCTTAAGTCATCCTGAACTCCCGAATAGTATTTTTATTTCCGAAACCATCAGTGTTGGATAACAAAAGGATTGAATTGAGACCAGAACAGAACCCAGGACATTGCCACCAGATTTATGGGGCTACAAATGTTAAATATTCTCCTGCTGAATGCCAATAATTCTTGAAATGCCTTTCATTAACTCCCACCCTGAATGCTGGCTTATACTGACCCTGGAATAGGACTTCATCGGCATTAATGTATGAAAAGTTAGCTTGCTTTTAATGAAAGAAAGGGACAAACTTGCCACAAATGTCCAACCTGTTCATATTTTCCACATTTACGACACGGAATATCTTTTCATGCTGTCTGCCTAGGATGAGCTGTGCTCCAGTATCTCCTGGGAGATGACACTGAGCCTGTCTGTTGTGTTTGACCTCCATGCTGCCGGCTCAGGAAAACGAGGTAGGTGGAAGAAAGTTCAGGGGAGCTCTCAGAGATACCTTTTTTTTTAACTCAGAGAGTGGTGGGTGCTGGGAATGCATTGACAGGGGAGGTGTGGAGGCTGATATAAGAATATTCAAAATATTCTTAGATAGGCACAAAGCTGTAAGAAAAAAATAAAGCATTATGGGTATGAGGTAGGTAGATGTGGTTTAGGTTCACATAGGTCAGCACAACATTGTGGGCTGAAGGGCTTGTACTGAGCTGTAATGTTCTATGTTATTAAACATGAAATGAGGAAAAAGAACAGCAGAATTAGGAGCAGGCAGATCACTATCCTAAATTAGAAATATATCGTAGCTTCTACGTCACTGGGTCTAATTCGTGGAATTCCCTCTTTAACAGCCTTGTGGCAGCTGAACTCACACTGGTAAAGGAACTCAGCGGGTCAAGCAGCTTCACTGGGAGAAAAGAATAGTGGGCGTTTCGGGCTGAAATCCTTGACTGAGACTGGGAAATTGTAGTAGTGAAGCAGGGCGAGGGTGGGAAGGGTGGAGGATAGGGGTCCCATGTGGGATTGGCAAACCAAGGAGGGCGAAGCATGGCAGACGGGCATTCGATTGCTAGATGCCAGAGAAAGGTCAGGAGGAAGAAGATGTTCTAAAAGGTGAGTCAAAAGGAAGTTGGATGTGGCCTTTGTGGCTAAAGTGATTAAAGGGTATGGAGAGAAAGCAGGATAGGGTATTGAAGTCTCATGAGTCGGCTTGATCATGTTGAATGGAGGGGAAGGCTCACAGGGCCGGATGGCCTCCTCTTATTTGCTCTGTTTCTGTGATTCCAATGCTAATGTATTTAGCTGGATGATCACCCAACCTCGATAAATATTGGCTCTTCCAAAGCTCTGCCCGTTCATGAGACTCAGACTTCAAATTCTTGTAATTAATGAGCTTTGCTTGTTTTGAATCCATCAATTAAAAATTTTCAGCCTTCTGTTTAGGTTCTTTTCTAACCTCGTCCTTCCTTTCAATGACCTCTTCCTGCCCAGTCCTACAATCTGCTAACTATGTTCCTCTAATTCGGGACTTGTGCTCATCTTGTGGGCTGTACCTTCAACTGCCTTGGCCTTGAACTTTGGATTTTTTCTTTTAACTCTTCACTTTCCAAGCTTCTACTTCCTCTTGAGTGGTATAGGTTAATGGCACATGAAGAATTGACGTCGCAGATCAGCTTTGAATGGTAAAATTAACACAAGGGCTAAATGGCTTGTGTGTCCCTCCTTTCTTAAAGATGGCTTCAAAATTAGACCACCTTTCCAAATTTTTTTTCTTGCTGTCGTGAAATGGGATAGTATTTTATTTGACCTGGTGCTGCCCCGAAATAAATGTGCGTTAATAGAAATGAAAAGATTTGCAGTTGTGAGGCATCTCGCGTAACCTTAGACTATCCCAAAGTGTCTCAGCGCTAATGGAACACTTTTCATGGAGCTGACAAACTATCTGGATGGTGGGAGGAATTGTTTCAATGTCGGAAAAACATCATTGCAAATCACAAAACTGGAGGTGCTGGTAATCTGAAATAAACACAGAAAATGCTGAGCCCTCACACCTGCTGAATCTTTTCGGATTTTAATCTCTGGAAACCCATCAGCCATCCTATAAACAACAATGAGAATATCCAGATTTTATTTTATAATGTTGATTGAGGGATGAATCAGAATTTATTGTCATGAACAAGCCACAAAATTCAGTGTATGTGGCACCGTCACAGTGCAAACATTCATATTAGGAACCATCTTACAACAATAATATATATATTTAAAAATAGCAGTGCACGAAAAGTAAGGCAGTGTCTTTGGTTCATTGATTATTCAGGAATCTGATGGCAGTGGGGAAGAAGCTGTTCCTGTGTCACTGAGTCTTTAAGCTCCTGTACCTCCTTTCCAATGTTAGCAGAGTCTTTGAGGATTGAGGCCACTTTTTTAAGACACCGCCTCATGTAGATGTCCTTAGTGGAGTGAAGTCTGATGCCTGTGATGTCGCAGGCCGAGTTAACAACCCTCTTGAGTTTTTTTTCTTGTTCTGAGATTTGGCGCCTCCATACCAGGCAGTGATGCAACCAGTCAGAATGCTCTCCACGGTACACCTGTAGAAGATTTCGCAAGCCTTCGGTGACAAACCGAATCTCCTCAAACACCTCACAAAGTATAGCCGCTGGTAAGCCTTCTTCATGATTGCATCAATGTGGAGGCTCCAGGATAGATCCTCGGAGATGTTGACCCCCCATGAATTTGAAGTTCTTTACCCTCTCCACTACTGAGCCCTTGATGAGGACTGGGTCATGTTCCCCTGACTCCCTCCTGAAGTTTACAGTCATCACCTTGGCTTTGCTAACATTGAGCGCCAGGTTGTTGATGTGACACCACTCAAAGAGCTGATCTATCTCCCTCCATTCGCTCCCTCATTGCTGTTTGTGATTCTGCCGACAACTATGGTGTCATTGGCAAACTTGTAGATGGCATTGGAATTGTGCCTGGCCACACAGTCGTGGGTGTATAACAAGTAGAGCAGTGGGCTGAGCATGCATTCTTGGAGTGCGCCTGTGTTGATGATCAGTGAGGAGGAGATGTTTCCAATTTGGATTGACTGTGGCCTTCCGATGTAAATGTCAAGAATACAGTTGCAGAGAGGGGTACAGAGGCCCAGAGTGTTTAACTTCTTGACCAGCACTGAGGGAATAACGGTATTGAAAGCTGAGGTGTTGTCGACGAAGAGTAGCTGTACATATGAGTTACTGTTTTCGAGGTGTTCCAGTGGTGAGTGGAGAGTCAACGAAATTGCATCTTGTCCGAGACTACAGGGACAATTTCCCTAATTTTCTTTTCAATTGCTGCCATGAGCTTTGTGGTCACAGGGTAGATGAGGCCTCAGGTTTAGTGTATATTCATTGAAGGAGAGCATTTCTAATGGCATGAAATGAGCTGGACTTGTTTATTTTTAAACCTCCTGTCATGCTAAAGCATTCAGCTGCTAGTCAGGTCAACGTCCGATGTTCTGACCAAAAAGCATTAAATATCAGCTGTAACAATAGAACATTTGCTCTTGTTCCCAAGACTTGCATTTTCTTGTGTGCATGCTCTTTATTGCAAAGATGAGCATTTGTTTCTGTTTTACAGAGTGGTCACTGTTTAAGATGTTTTCCCGAACATTGACGGAAGTGTGCCCCCTGGCATCACAAAGTACAATTTACGTGGATGTCACAGACAAGGAGAAGGTACAGTACAGATTCAGCTCCACATTTCCATTTCCTTGCATTGTTCCTCCAAGGAGCTTTTTTAAGGTGGGCTGCCCCAGAGGATGCGAATGATCTCCAAGGTGGTGGTCTCATTTATCTCCATGCCTGTTGGAGACTTGTTTATTCTGCAGTGGACGCTTTGGAGGGGAAGAACACTAAGTCACAGCGGAGAGCCATGGATACATTGTGACAGTAGATTAGAGTTATCATCGATGGCAAAATTAGTAATATGTCACCTACCTACCCTTTGAACTCTGGAAAAGACACAAATTTATATTGTCCTATTTCTATCTCTCTCAGAACATCCTTCTAGTCATATATGTAGTTTTGAAATGGAGTCACTTGTCATACAGGACATATGGTAGCCAAGGCTAAATAAGAAGTCTGCAGTGCTGGAGAATTGGAAGAATACACAAAAGTGCTGGAAGAACTTAGCAGCCCATTTCTAGGCAGCAAGCTGCAAACAGCAAATTGATAAGATCTTGATGTGCTATGACTGTTAGAAGGGATATGTCATAGCTGAAACACTTGGGAAAACTTGCCTTTTTGAATAATGACCGAAGATTTACCTGAGGGGGAGGCTGGATCCTTGGTTGTATTTTTGTGAAAGGTTGCAACTCTAATAGTCCAGTCTGCTTTGGAGTATGGTCTTAGCTTTTAAATTCAGGAATGATGATGTCGTTTGAAAATATAGCAAAGGAAATGATTTAGTTTTTGTAGCTATTTTATAGACCAAAAGCATCAGGAATGTTCTCAAAACAAATGATTTCTTCCAACTTCTTAGGCTAATGACACCTACGAGCTGATGCCACCAGCACTTGTGTGGCTTAACACAACAGTACATGGTCAGTGGCGAACCTACGCTATGTACAACTTACTGAATCCTCAGCTGTATAGCATCTCGTCACATTCCTTGAACATAGTGTTAAAATGGAAACCATCCAAACAGTTTGGTAAGTCGTACTGTTACGCATAACCTGTCTTGAAATCTCTGGCAACATAGGATCAGCCAAAGAGCCTTAAGTCTTGAACCGGAGACACAAGAGTCTGGAATCTGGTGGAACAAAAAAAATACACACACAAATTGCTGGAGGATGTCAGCGAGTCGGACGTCCTCAATTAATTCTGTAATAATACTGAAACTGACTGAATAGCCAACTCAAGAATCATAGATGATAGAAATGACAGATATTGGGGGCTGTCTTCACATTCAGGACACTCCGATTAATAAAGTGGGTACAGGAAAGGCTTGATCTACATATACTAAGTGCCGAACCTCACATTGGCTTGAATTCTGAAATGCACTATGTACACAAATCTCACTGGTTTTAACTTGTTAGAAGTACAAGAGGAGTCTTCTTCTTTGGCTTGGCTTCGCGGACGAAGATTTATGGAGGGGGTAAAAAGTCCACGTCAGCTGCAGGCTCGTTTGTGGCTGACAAGTCCGATGCGGGACAGGCAGACACGATTGCAGCGGTTGCAAGGGAAAATTGGTTGGTTGGGGTTGGGTGTTGGGTTTTTCCTCCTTTGCCTTTTGTCAGTGAGGTGGGCTCTGCGGTCTTCTTCAAAGGAGGTTGCTGCCCGCCAAACTGTGAGGCGCCAAGATGCACGGTTTGAGGCGTTATCAGCCCACTGGCGGTGGTCAATGTGGCAGGCACCAAGAGATTTCTTTAGGCAGTCCTTGTACCTTTTCTTTGGTGCACCTCTGTCACGGTGGCCAGTGGAGAGCTCGCCATATAATACGATCTTGGGAAGGCGATGGTCCTCCATTCTGGAGACGTGACCCATCCAGCGCAGCTGGATCTTCAGCAGCGTGGACTCGATGCTGTCGACCTCTGCCATCTCGAGTACTTCGACGTTAGGGGTGTAAGCGCTCCAATGGATGTTGAGGATGGAGCGGAGACAACGCTGGTGGAAGCGTTCTAGGAGCCGTAGGTGGTGCCGGTAGAGGACCCATGATTCGGAGCCGAACAGGAGTGTGGGTATGACAACGGCTCTGTATACGCTTATCTTTGTGAGGTTTTTCAGTTGGTTGTTTTTCCAGACTCTTTTGTGTAGTCTTCCAAAGGCGCTATTTGCCTTGGCGAGTCTGTTGTCTATCTCATTGTCGATCCTTGCATCTGATGAAATGGTGCAGCCAAGATAGGTAAACTGGTTGACCGTTTTGAGTTTTGTGTGCCCGATGGAGATGTGGGGGGGCTGGTAGTCATGGTGGGGAGCTGGCTGATGGAGGACCTCAGTTTTCTTCAGGCTGACTTCCAGGCCAAACATTTTGGCAGTTTCCGCAAAGCAGGACGTCAAGCGCTGAAGAGCTGGCTCTGAATGGGCAACTAAAGCGGCATCATCTGCAAAGAGTAGTTCACGGACAAGTTTCTCTTGTGTCTTGGTGTGAGCTTGCAGGCGCCTCAGATTGAAGAGACTGCCATCCGTGCGGTACCGGATGTAAACAGCGTCTTCATTGTTGGGGTCTTTCATGGCTTGGTTCAGCATCATGCTGAAGAAGATTGAAAAGAGGGTTGGTGCGAGAACACAGCCTTGCTTCACGCCATTGTTAATGGAGAAGGGTTCAGAGAGCTCATTGCTGTATCTGACCCGACCTTGTTGGTTTTCGTGCAGTTGGATAATCGTGTTGAGGAACTTTGGGGGACATCCGATGCACTCTAGTATTTGCCAAAGCCCTTTCCTGCTCACGGTGTCGAAGGCTTTGGTGAGGTCAACAAAGGTGATGTAGAGTCCTTTGTTTTGTTCTCTGCACTTTTCTTGGAGCTGTCTGAGGGCAAAGACCATGTCAGTGCTTCCTCTGTTTGCGCGAAAGCCGCACTGTGATTCTGGGAGAATATTCTCGGCGACACTAGGTATTATTCTATTTAGTAGAATCCTAGCGAAGATTTTGCCTGCAATGGAGAGCAACGTGATTCCCCTGTAGTTTGAGCAGTCTGATTTCTCGCCTTTGTTTTTGTACAGGGTGATGATGGTGGCATCACGAAGATCCTGAGGCAGTTTACCTTGGTCCCAACAAAGCTTGAAAAACTCATGCAGTTTGGCATGCAGAGTTTTGCCGCCAGCCTTCCAGACTTCTGGGGGGATTCCATCCATACCTGCTGCTTTGCCACTTTTCAGTTGTTCGATTGCCTTATATGTCTCATCCAGGGTGGGAACCTCATCCAGCTCTAGCCTTAGGGGCTGTTGAGGGAGCTGGAGCAGGGCGGAATCTTGGACTGAGCGGTTGGCACTGAAAAGAGATTGGAAGTGTTCTGACCATCGGTTGAGGATGGAGATCTTGTCGCTGAGGAGGACTTTGCCGTCTGAGCTGCGCAGCGGGCTTTGGACTTGGGGTGAGGGGCCGTACACAGCCTTTAGAGCCTCGTAGAAACCCCTGAAGTCGCCAATGTCCGCGCTGAGCTGTGTTCGTTTGGCGAGGCTAGTCCACCACTCATTTTGGATCTCCCGGAGTTTGCGCTGAAGATGGCTGCATGCGCGACGGAAGGCTTGTTTCTTCTCTGGACAGGACGGCTTTGTAACGTGAGCCTGGTGGGCAGCTCGCTTCTTTGCCAGCAGCTCCTGGATTTCCTGGCTGTTTTCGTCAAACCAGTCCTTGTTTTTCCTGGAGGAGAAGCCCAGTACCTCTTCAGTGGATTGCAGTATGGTAGTCTTCAACTGATCCCAGAGGGTTTCAGGGGACGGGTCCGTGAGGCGGGTTGCAACGTCGAGCTTTGCTTTGAGGTTTGCCTGGAAGTTTCCTCTCGCTTCGTCTGACTGCAGGTTTCCAACATTGAACCTCTTTCTGGGGGCTTTATTGTTCCAATAAAGAGGTTCAATGTTGGAAAACAAGAGGAGTAGAGCTCCAACATTAGCAGATAAGGACAGATTCAGGTGAGGATCCCAGTTTTCAACATGTAAAACTTAGTGAGGAAATATGTCAGAGCAGAAAACTTAGTTGAGCTCTAAATTTGCTGCATTTGGATAACCTGTCACTATTTATGAGGAAAAAAAACCAATAAAGATTAATACACAAAAGTGCAGGACAACTCAGCAAGTCCTGCAGTGTCCATAGGAGGCACAGATATATAACCAGAGCCCTTTGCCAAGGTATGAGTAAAAAGCAGGCAGGCGCCTGAATTAAAGGAGGTGGGAGAAAGAGACTAAAGATGTTAGTTATTTAAAACATGTTTCAGCAAATAGTATCTGTGTGTGATTATCAAGAATGAATGGCTCAGAACAACAGACATGAAACTGTTTTGCTCATTTCCCCATCTCACCCTCGTGTTCATCATGAGAAATACCTTGAGAGGGATGGTGGGGGGGGGCGGGGGTGGGAATCAGATATATGGCTACTTTTGGACTCATTGTCAGTGTGGATTAAATGCGAGCAGAGTAATTTGAAACGATAGAACAGATTCTGTCTAGTTTGACTCATGGATGGGATATCATGTACATTGAGGATGTAGATACGGACTTCTTCATTTTGGGTTTTTTGAACCTCTTTTCCAAGACTTCCAGGTATTATCAGTGTTATTATATCTGATTGATTTGCAGCAACACCTGAAGTGCCCGTCTTCCATGCAGAGAGATATGTGAGTGGCTTTGGGCTTTGGACAGGAAAAATCAACACTCTGATCTACAATAACCATCCTTACCGATCATTCCCAGTGCTACTGATGGAGGTTGTCCCATGGTACCTTCGGCTTTACGTCCACACGCTCACCATCCACACTAAGGGCAAGGATAACAAACCAAGTAAGCGATTTCTCCCTCCCATCTTTTTCTATCTCCCCATTACATCTCTTGGGGCCCCTTCTTCCTCTTCTCTATGACAGTGCAGTATAGAAAAGTGCTGGAGCAGCTCACACAGCATCCATGGAAAGTAAAAAGCAGGCAACATCTCAGGCCTGAGCCTTTCTTCACACCTAAGTTTCTCCAGTACTTCTGTGTGCTGCACTGGACCCCATTACAGTGGTAAAGGTAGCAGATTCGTGGAATAAAATGTTGAGATGGCCTATATAAACTTATTTCATGTATGCTTGTTTGCGACACAGTTAACAGCCTGGATGTCGTCCAGGTTCTTCAATTAAATACAGACTACTTAATTGTTTTAGGAGGACAAATGAGTTTCACAGTCAGGAAAAAAAAACCTTACTCTGACCTCATGAGAGTAGGGGTGTGGAGGTGATGCAGTCAAAAGTGACTGGACCAAGGACACTTGTCCTGAAACCTTGCCTTGGAGGTGAGATAATTGCTTTCAAATGTCCCAACCATTTTTGATTGTGCAACGTTTGACGAAATTAGAGTTTTACTCCCGATTCTGATCTTCTTCAATTTTACAAGGGTTCTTGATGCCTCGCATGCTGCTTTGATGTGAACAATAGCTCAGAAATGTAGCACTTTCATCCAGATTTGCAGGTCTGGTGCCAAATGCTCTTTACAAGATCTAAACTGATTCTGAAAATGCAAGTTCTGGGATTTTTATCATTTAGGGTTCAGGATGAATGAAGAGTTGCTCTCCATTCACAATGACAAGGGAAATCGTTCTGGGGAAATCTTATAGACTGTTATAGCCTTTGGGGCTGGATGTTGCGCTGACCTATTTAAACCTACTCAACAATCTAAACATTCCTTACCTCACACTCATAACCTCTATTCTTCTTACATCCTTAAGAGTCTATTAAATGTTTCTATCGTACCAACCTTAACCAGCAGCCCTGGCAATGCATTCTGCCTTTTGAGCCAAAGCCTCAACTCACTGCTCTAACTCTGGCCCAATCACGTGATGGCCGCTCAACTTGCACTTCTTCTACTTAAGCACACTGTTGCTTCAACTGTACCAGCACAGTACTCACCTCCTAAGCTGTCCCACTCTGGCATGCTTGCTCCAACTCCTGTTCACTGGGAAAGAAACTTGCCAATACAGTTAAACTGATATAAATATCAGAGATCAAGAGGCTGAATATCTGCATCCTGATTTTGGGTTTAGAATTGTGTTACACGAATGTACTCGAGGTGATGGTCTGGAGCAAGGAACGATTTTTCTTGTGACTCAGCATATTGTAACTTAGATATCTACAACTATTATCAAGGAGGGGAAGAGAGCAGTCAACATTTATTGAAGTCCATTAACTCCCTTATCTAATTTGATTTTGATTATCTCCCAAAACTGTGTCAACCTATCTGATAAATTATTCTCACTGTTCCAGTAAATATTTGTCCATATAACCAACAAAATCTTCACTAATGATCATTTCTATTCTCTCATTCATATTTCCTGATGCATTTGATGTTTTTTTTCTTTTATTTATGTCAACTAATGCTTTGTGAGACGTTCCATTCCTTTTTGCTCTATTGTGTTATTTTCCCATTTACTGGTTGGACTACAAGGTGCAGGCCATTGCGCTCCTGAATTCATATGTATGTGGCAGCCTTAGACAAGTTTCACTCCATGCATTGAAGGGTGGAAACCGCCCCATCCTAACTTGGTTTGAAGAATTATTAAAATATGGGTGTTCCTTGTACAACCCCAAATGGCCTTGTGAAGATATCATCTGTTTGTGTGGTGAAGGGGCTCTCACATTGTTAATTTCCAGGAGCTTAAAGATTTTGATTTATTGATAATGTTTCCATTTAAGGATTGGGTAAACTTAGGAGTTCTCATGCCCACAGGCTTGTCTGAGGGCAAGAGAGGTTGTGGGATTGTGAGGAGATATCAAAGAAACTATGGCAAGTGGCTTGAGTGGAACCTGTGCCTTAATTCTTAAAGGCAGAAGCAGGATGTTCACTGATTATACAAACATCATTTCCATCTCCATAACAAATCTTCCACACGCCCATGACAGCATTCAGGTAGAAGTAGTGCGTAAAAGTCAGGCAATAGCCATCTTTAAGAATGGCATGACTGACTCTCCCATGCTCATTATCTGGGAGCATCACCATTGATCAGAAACTCAACCAGGTACATTGTGGATAAAAGAACAATGATTTGCCTCCTGGAATCCCAGTTTTTCTGCCATCTACAAATCACAGTGTAACACAAGAGAAACTCCGTAATCACCAAAGAAAACTACTTAATTGGGACCACATCCAGCATTTTAAATATTCATTCCCTTCACCACTATTCAAGCCCCATTCCATATTGTAAGAATGAGGCCATTCTAAGCAATTCACCAAGCAATTCTAATGGCCTATAATTTCACCTATAATTTAATCTGCCCATATTTGCATATCTCTCCCCAAGTTCTACCACTCACCTGCACATGAGGCAGTTTACAGTGGCCGATTAATCTTCCAATCCGCACATCTGGGATGTGGAAGGAAACCGGAGTATCTGCAGTCACTGGAAGAATGTACATGTTCCATGCAGGCAGTACCGGAGGACAGTTTTAAACCTAGGTTGCTGCATAGCTGTACAACTGCACCCCCAAGCCAATGATCTACCAGGAAGGACAAGGGAAGCAGGGTACATGAGGACACCACCACCTACAGGTTCCCTTTGAATTGCACACCGCCCTGACTTAGAAATGTATTGCTGCAGTTTCATCGTAGGTAAAAATCCATATTCAAAAGCACTGTGGAAATACCTTCACTGAAAGGACTGTTGGACAAATATATTGGTGTAGTAGTTAGCGCAACGCTGTTATAACGTCAGCGACGGGGTTCGAATTCAGCCCTGACTGGAAGGAGTTTGTACATTCTCCCTGTATCTGTGTGGGATTCCTCCCACCCTTCAAAACGTACTGGGGTTGTCGGTAAATTGGGTGGCACAGGCTCGTGGGCCAGAAGGGCCTATTACCATGCTGTATGTTAGATAGTGAGGCACATTAGCATATAGTGCATTGCTATTACAGTACCAGCAACCACGGGTTTGAGTCCGGCGCTGTCTGTAAGGAGTTTATACGTTCTCCCCATGTTCGCGTGGGTTTCCTCCAGGCACTCCGGTTTATTCCCAACCTTCTAAACCATATGGGGGATTGTAATTGGTGTATTTGGGTGACACGGACTTGTGGGCCAGAAGGGCCTGTTATCATGCTGTATGTCTAAATTTAAAATGCTGGCTACATTTAAAAGTCTACATCTTTATTCCTTCCACCAAAGTGGACGACCACACTCTTCCCTAAGCTGTATTCCATCTGCCACTTCTTTGCCCATTCTCCCTACCTGCCAAGTCCTTTTGCACACTCCCTGCCTCCTCAACACGACCTGCCCTCCACCTCCCTCCATCCTCAGCAAACTTGGCCACAACACCGTCAATCCTGTCATCCAGTGCATTAACACGTGTGAAAAGGAGTGAACCCAACACTGGCCCCTGCAGAACACCACAAGATATCAGCAACCAGCCAGAAAAATGGGTCCCATTCTTTCCCTTCTGCCAGTCAACCATTCTTGTGACCTGCAGATGCTTTGGCTAGTTTTGTTAACCATTTTTAAATATCAGTAATTTGTTTTTGCTCTCAAGCCACTGCAGTGCTCAGAGATTCCCTTGTGTTTCACTTTCTTGCAATATCCTGTTGTTTGCCAGCATGCTGGTTATATTTGATTTCAGAAATCATTTATTAAACATTAAATTATTAGATTACAGCTTTATTGTTTGTGAAATGCATTGAGCAGCATCTTATTCCTGGTGTATTTGATGGCAGGTTACATTCACTATCAGCCAGCCAAAGACCGGGAGTGCCCACATCTACTGGAGATGCTCATTCAGTTGCCTGCCAACTCCATCACTAAGATCGGCATTGAGTTTGAGAGAGCTCTATTGAAATGGACAGAGTACCCACCCGATCCCAATCATGGCTTCTACGTTGGGTAAGGAGGTGGAGGTTTACTGGAGCCTAAAAAGGGCACTGCTGGAAGAGGGAACAGGAGATAATCACCAGAATAGCTGTTAGTCCTTTGTGTGGCAGGTTTGGAGGACTTGTGGGAAGGATGTCCAAATCAATGAAGGGTCGATTCAGAATAGATGGTGAGAAACTGTTCCAACGGTGGTAAGACCAGATTTCAGGTGAATATGCGTTAACATCCAGGATGCATGGAAACTGATGGAGACTTTCATTACTTGAAGAAAAAAATTGGGTCAATGGGGAAAGAGTGTGAAAGAAACCTTCTTTCTCTGGTTCAGTGAAGTGGGACTGGCATATTGTTCCTCTGTGATGAACCAGCTTGGACCCAAAGGAACGAATGACATTGTGCGCCGTGTATTCCCAATTTGCAGCCATGATATAATTGCATAAAGTACTTTGGAAACAGAAGGGGAAGAAGCAGGATGGAAATGTTCACCTTTGGACAGGTGTACCTGAATAATTGAAACTTAGAACCAAACACAGTGATTACTCAGAAGATCAGGAAGGATAGGTACAGAAATAAACAGAGCTAACATTTTGGTTGATTATATTTTTGTTCAGATCCAGCTTGATTCGTTGAGTATTTTCAGCATTTACTTCCAGCATCTGCTTTATTTTTATGTGATGAAACCTACTGAATAATGAGGGACTGGGAATGCAGAGACCAAAGGAATTTGGGTGTCCCTGTGCACAGATTCATGAAATAAGGCACAGAAAGGCTAATAGAATGAAAATGTAAAATACTGCAGGTGGTGAAAATCTGAAATGAGACTTGAAAATTCAGGTGGAAAGAGAAGTGGGCCAAGGATCCTTCATAACAATTAGGAAAGAGAACCCAGTTGTAAATTGCAAAGTGGAGAGGAATAGACAGGATAAAGCAATCTTTCTAATAGGCTAAAGATCAGCTGTGGGAATAAGCTGTTGAAGTAATCTGATTGGTGGCTTCATGGGCAATTGGAGAGAAATGATATTAGCAGAAAGCTGATAGTTGGAGAAACCATCCACAAAGGAATGTAAAACCTGCAAAAGGCAGAGTTTTGGGGGTATTATTCAGTCAGCAACACAGGGCCTCAGATGTGCATCAGGGTGGGAACATGACGGAGAATTGAATTGGGTGACGACAAGAAGCAGAGGATCAAGAAAGGCTTATAGAATGCTTGCCTTATCTCAAGAAGTGTGAAAGGTCTTGATTCCATGTTGAATTGGTGCTTCTGAAGTGTCTTGTCTGAACTGTCAGACATTTCACCTAATTTGAAACCTGAAAATTACAAGCATTTTTTTCATCTCTAGTTTAACAAAATGATAATAATTCTGCACAAAATGGGGATATCTGGAGCCGTGACGTTCAGGCCGCCAGCTTGGGTTTGAGCATTCACTTCACAGCTTACTTCTACGGGAGACCTCTTCATAGAGAAGTGCTATGTTTGAAGTTTTCTAACTTTTTTTTCCAGTTCATCTGTTCTCAGTGCACTGGTCCCAAGCAGTGTAACTATGGAAATCAACAGTACTAAACCTATGCCTCTTTTCAACAGACTGTAAGTATGCGTGACGATCACTATTGTTTGATTCTAGTGCCTCGTTCTCCTAGGAAGATCTCATGCTCTTCACTCACTTTCTTAAATCTCAAAGCAGAATTGAGCAAATCAGAATCGTGGAGCATGTTAACAATGATGGTGCAGCAGTTAATGGTACTACCTTACATTTCCAGAGCTGTGGGTTCGAGTCAGACCTTGGGATGCTGACTGCAGAGTTGTTACACACTTTCTAATTGTGTGGTTTTCTGCAGGGAATGCCAGTTTCCTCCCACAGCTGGCAGGTACTAGTAGCTTATTTGGTCACTCTTTTCTGGGGTGATGACAGTAAATACTAGAGGACATCTGTTTAAGGTGAATGGAGGAAAGTTTAGGAGAGATGTCAGAGGTACGTTTTGTACTCAGAATAGTGGGTGCCTGCAATGTATTGCCTGGGATGGTGGTGGAGACTGGTACAATAGAGACACTGAAAAGACTTAGAGGAGGGAGTCATATGATGGAGTAGTGGCCGGTCAGGAAAACCAGCCCTCTCCAGGAAAACAGGAAAAAAGTTAGGAAAAGACAAGCATAACAAAAATAAATTATAAGAAATAGAAGATAAAGTTACAGAGAAGAGAAAGAGGATGGCATCCAAGAAGGAGAAAATAAAAGCAACTGGAATAAAAGAAGTAGAAAAATCGCCGAAGAAGAAAGAAGAAGGCCTTACCTGCACGAAGAAACAGGACGCTGTGGTGGCGAAGAGCGCCTGACCCCCGTGGTCAGTGCCTGCCCTGCGGAGTCACGACTCACCTGCCGGTGGACTTCAAAAATGGCTCTCGGAGCCAAACAAAAGTGCACAACCAATGGAAATAAGGGAAAAAGAGGACACCGGTGGGAGGGGGGCTCAGCAGGGGAGTGGGCAGCTGCAGCGTGAACAGCTGAGGGACGCTCAACACCAGGGCGCTCAGCTGGAGGACGAGAAAGGCAGCAGAGAAGGGAGCGACGTGGGAGAGAGACGGATAGACGACCGACAAGAGGAGCAATGGCAGGAGGCACAACAGATGAGCAGCCCAGGAGGGAAGGACCAGCAACAAGAGGCCCAGGAGGAAGAGACCCAACAAAGAGATGCAAGCAGATCCACAGGAAAAACAGAAGAGACAAAGACTCAAAGAAGAGAAGAAGACCAAGATCTTCACAGAGAAATAGAAGGTAAAACTGATGGACAAAGAGAAACAGAAGGAAAAACTGATGGACAGAATATAGATGTTTTTTTTTAAGAACAAATGAGGTCACTAAAAGAATGGTTATCATTAGAATTTAATGCAATTAAAAGGAAAATGAAAAGAACAGAAGATAAAATGCAACGGTTAGAACTGGTAATGACAGAAATAGGCAAATGAGTAGAAAATGTGGAAGAGCAGGAAACAGCTGTAGAAATGGAAGTAAATAACTTAAGAGAAAAATTGGAAGAAAGTGACCAAATAAATTAAAGAGATGCAAGAGTTGTTATCTCAGAAAATTGATATGTTGGAAAATTATAGTAGGCGAAAAAACATAAAAATAGTGGGCCTGAAGGAGGTGAAGAAGGTACAGACATGAAGGAATTTATAAAAGGATGGATTTCGAAGGTCCAAGGAACGACAGAAATACAGGAAGAAATGGAAATAGAAAGGGCTCACAGAGCACAAGCTCCGAAACCACAGACACATCAAAAACCAAGATCCATCTTAGTAAAATTTTTGAGATGTACAACAAGAGAAAACATACTGGAACGGGCAAGGAATAAAGTTAGAGAAGATAATAAACCATTGAAATACAAGGCTCAAAAAATATTTTTTTACCTAGACTTAAGTTTTGAACTCTTAAAGAGGAAGAAGGAGTTTAATACAGTGAAACTGATTTTATGGGAAAAAGGTTACAAATTCATGTTAAGACATCCAGCTTTGCTTAAAATATTTATACCCCGGGAGCAAAATAGACTGTTCTTGGATCCAGAGGAAGCGCTAGAATTCGCAAAACGTTTGCAGGACAGAAGAAGAGATGAAGAGGTGTGATAAGAATGAAGAACGGTGATAAAGTATATATAAAAATGTAAAAACAATGTATATGTAAAGAACTAAAGAGGGAAAATAGAAGGGAAGGAAGGAAGTAAGGGTGAAAAAAAAGAGAGCTTTGTTATATGTGTTTTTAAAAAAAAAGTTTTCTGGGAAGGGCTGGGGAAAAAGGGAAGAACCGTCACTGCAAAATCAGTTGACGCTGCGAGTAAGATCACAATCCAAATTAAAAGGGGAGTTGTGGTTGCCCGTCAAGGGAGAAGGGGCAACTCAGAGAGGGAGGGAACTTTTGGGGTTAAGGTATTAGTGGGTGTGGGAAATGCAGGGGTACTTTAAGTCTTAAGTGTGTTGTCGTACATTAAGTTTAATAAAAGAAAACTAAGGTAAAATGGGGAAAAGGGGGATGGAGGTGGTGAAGAGGTGGAAAATAAATATAAGCAAGATTTAAGATGGCCATGTTGAACTATATGACTATAAACATTAATGGAATACATAATCAAATCAAAAGGAAGAGGCTACTATTATTGAAGAAGGAAAAAAATAGATATAGCATTTGTGCAGGAAACATATCTAACTGAAGTGGAACATAACAAATTAAAGAGAGACTGGGTAGGACACGTAGTGGCAGCATCTTATAATTCAAAAGTTAGAGGTGTAGCCATACTATTTAACAAAAATGTGCCATTAAAATAGAGGAGGAAATACTAGATCTAACAGGGAGGTATGTAATGATAAAATTTCAGATATACTCAGAATTTTGGAATTTGCTCAATATATATGCAACCAATGAGGAGGATGAAAGGATTATGCAGGATATTTTTTTTGAAGATTGCAGACACACAAGGAAATATATTGATAGGAAGAGATTTTAACCTTAATTTGGACCCAATGTTGGATAAAACTGGACAAAAGACACGTAGTAAGAATAAAGTAGCCAAATTTATGGTTAAATCAATGCAGGAAATGAAACTTATGGATATATGGAGGAGGCAGCACCCAAGAGAGAAGGAATACTCATATTATTTGAGTAGGCACAAAACTTACTCAAGGATTGATATGTTTTTTTGTCAGCCCATATGCAAGGGTGAGTTAGGAAAACTGAGTATAAAGCTAGATTGCTATCAGATCATTCACCCCTATTATTAGCAATAGAACTGGAGGACATCCAACCAAGAGCATATAGATGGAGGTTAAACTCCATGCTACTTAAAAGGCAGGAATTTAGGGAGTTTATTGAATGCCAAATTAAAACTTATTTTGAAATAAACACAGGATCAGTGAAAGATAAATTTATATTATGGGACGCAATGAAAGCCTTCATTAGAGGGCAGATAATAAGTTATGTGACTAAGATGAAAAAGGATTACAATCGGGAAACTGAGCAATTGGAAAGGGAGATAGTAAGTACAGAAAAGGAATTAGTAAAAAGGGATGATATAATGAAAAGGAGAGAATAGGTGACAAAAAAAAATACGAAACATTCCAAATGTATAAGGAGAAGAACAATTAAAACAGCAAAAGTATTACAAATTGGGAGAAAAAAACACACAAAATATTAGCCTGGCAACTTAAAACAGAACAAGTTAAAAGAATGGTTTTGGCATCAAGGAAAAAGGACAAACAAATTACATATAACCCAACAGAGATTAATGAAAATTTTAAGGAATTTTATGAACAATTATACCAAACTGAGAGTGAGGGAAAATATGATAAAATAGAGGAATTTTTAGCTAAAATTGAACTGCCAAAATTGCAAGAAGAGTAACAAAACAAACTGATATAACCATTTGAAATAGAGGAAGTGCAGGATATATTAAAAAAGCTGCTGAACAATAAAACACCAGGAGAGGATGGATTCCCAATAGAATTTTATAAAACATTTAGAGTTAATTCCTCCTCTCCTGGAAGTAATGAACCAAGTAGAAGAAACACAAAACTTGCCAGATTCATGTAAGACAACAATAATTACAGTAATACCAAAGAAGGGGATGGATCCATTAACACCAGCATCATATAGACCAATATCTCTACTTAACTCAGATTATAAGATAATAGCGAAATTATTAGCAAACAGATTGGCCGATTGTGTACCAAAAATAGTAAAACAAGATCAAACTGGATTTATTAAGAAAAGACGAACAGCGGACAATGTCTGTAAACTTATTAATCTAATTCATGCAGTTCAAGGAAATAAGAAGCCAACAGTGGCTGTTGCTTTAGACGCAGAAAAAGTTTTTGACAGAGTAGAGTGGAACTACGTATTTAAAGTATTACAGAAGTTCAGTCTACCAGAAAAATATATAAATTGGATTAAAGCATTGTATAATGGACCGTTGATGAAAGTAGCAGTAAATGGATATGTATTGAATCAATTTAAATTAAGTAGGTCAACTAGACAGGGATGTCCACTATCCCCCTCATTGTTCACCTTAGCTATAGAACCTTTGGCAGAACTGATAAGAACAGAAAATAAAATAAAATGGATAAAAATAGAGGAGTATAAAATTAGCTTATTTGTAGACGACATTATAGTATACTTAACAGAACCAGAGATATCAATAAAATAATTACTTAAGAAATTGAAGGAATATGGAGAAATATCAGGGTACAAAATCAACGTAAATAAAAGTGAAGTGATGCCAATGAGTAACGCAGATTACACAGAATTTAAAAAAGAATCACCATTTAAATGGCAAGCACAAGCAATCCAATACCTAGGCATCAGGTTAGATAATAACTTAAGCCATTTGTACAAACTAAATTATCAGCCACTAATAAAGAAATTGCAGGAAGACTTAGAACATTGGAAAGAACTGCCGTTAACGTTGATGGGGAGGGTGAAATGCATTAAAATGAACGTGTTCCCAAGGATACAATACTTATTTCAAACGTTACCAATTTCCTTAACAGAATTTTTAAAAAATGAACTAAAGAGAATAATAAGGAAATTCTTGTGGAAAGGGAGGAAACCGAGGGTAGTGTTAGATAAATTAACAGAGAGGTATAATCAAGGTGGTTTGCAGTTACCAAATTTTAGAAATTATTATAGAGCTGCCCAATTAAGGTATTTATCAGATTTTTACCAGACAGGATAAAACCAGACTGGATTAAGATAGAATAGGCGAGAAGGTACCGGAACATATACTTTATAAGTGGGATGATAAACTGGTGCAATGTAAAAACTCTCCAGTATTGCATCATTTACTTAATACATGGAAGAAGATCTACTTCGAAAGAAAAAAAACGAATGACCAAATACCAAAATTATTATTGACGCAAAATCCGCTAATTCCTTTTACAATAGATAACCTTACCTTTAGAGAATGGGAGAGAAAAGGAATCAAAAGAATAGAAAATTGTTGTTTGGGAAATAATTTATTAACATTTGAACAGTTGAAGTTCAAATATGGAATAACTCATGGTACAATGTTTGCATATCAATTGAAAGCATATTTAAAGGATAAATTGGGAAACAACTTGAGATTGCCTAAAGGAAGCAACTTTGAATATGTGATTACAGACACAATGATAATTAAAAGATTTATAACGAACTTGTACATTAAGCTGCAAGATAAGGAGAATGATGAAATAAACTATAAACCTAAGCTGAAGTGGGAAAAGGATTTAAACATAAAGATAAAAAATGAAGCATGGGAAAAGTTATGTTCCGGAACTATGAAGAATACAATAAACACAAGGTTACACATGATACAGTATAATTGGTTACACAGGTTATATATCACGCCTCAAAAATTAAAAAAATGGGACTCAACATTATCAGATAGATGTTTTCGCTGTGGGAAGGAAATGGGAACAACATTACATGTAACTTGGACATGTGCGAAGGTAAATACATTTTGGGAAGAACTAAATAAAATTATAAAAAATAACATAGCAAACGAACCAGAGATATTTCTTTTAAATAACATAAGAAGTAAAGAATTAGGCCTTAAATTGGACAAAGCACAAAAAAATTCATTATGATAGCCTTAGCAGTAGCAAAAAAATGTATAATGTCAACTTGGAAAATGGAAGAGAGCATGAGTATACAGCATTGGTAAATGGAAATGAATAAATGTATTCCATTGGAAAAAATAACATATAATTTAAAAAATAAAGTCACAATGTTTGAACAAATTTGGGAACCATACATGGAGAATATCAGAGAGAGCTTGCCTATGACCTACCCCTAAAATGAAAATGATAAGAAGACAAAACGACTAGATTCAGTGTGTAATAAATAGATGACACATTTTTCTTGTGTATTTTCCTTTGTGTGAAGATATTGTTTTATGGTTGTATTGTATATGTTGAATACTAATGGGTTTTGGAGGGGGTGGGTAGAGGGAAGGGAGGGAAAGGGAGAAAAGGTCGCTGTGTAAATTTAATGAGAAACGTTTGTACATATTTTGGTTGACATGATTCACAGTGTGAAAAATAAAAAATTTGAAAAAGAAGAGAAGACTTAGACAGGTACATGTATACGCAAGAAAAATTGGGTGTGAGGTCGGGAAAAATTAGATTGTTGTGGAGTAGGTTTATGTGGGTCAGCCTAACAAATGGGCTGAAGGGTTTGCACTGTGCTACAATGTTCTATGTTTAATGTGTGAGAACAAATAAGCTACAAGAACACAAATGAGGAAAAGGACCAATGGAATTGCAGAAAGTATCCAGTGAGCTGATTGGATTTCCTCTATGTAACTATAATATTTAAAAAAAAAAGAACATTGAATATTAGTGCATTTGCACAGGAACGATATTTGCTGTGAGACAAGTTCAGGAGAAGGGCATCGAGCAGAACAAGCCTCTTTACTCTGTCTTCATTGACCTGACAAAAGCATTTGACACTGTAAACAGGGAGGCTCTGGATCATCCTGAGACGTTATGGATGCCCAAGGAAATTCGTAAAAATGATTCAGCTGCTTCACGACGGAATGACAGGACAGGTCCTCGGTATCAGCTGCATTTGCCATTTCTAATGGGATGAAGCAGGGCTATGTATTAGTCCCAGTTTTGGTCAATCTGTTCTTCACTTGCATGTTGTCGTGTTGACCAAGGCCTGGAGGAGGGAGTGTACATCAGGTTCTCTCTTTGACCGTGGCCACTTGAACGCACGTTCGAAGTGCCTCTATACAGTCATTCAAGAAACACTTTTTTCTGATGACTGTGCGCTCTTAGCAAACAAATATAGTGATCTACAGTTAATGCTGAACAAATTCTCAGGTGCTGCTACGTTCTTTGGCCTGACCATCAACCTGAACAAGACTGAAGTGCTCCATCAGTCCGTGCCAAACACCAACGCTATAGAACCAAAAATCATTGTTGATGACACCCAGCTGACAAATATAAACAGCTTCAGATACTCGGGGAGCATCATCTCGAGTGATGGGTCTTTGGACAAAGAAATTGACTCCAAGATCAGCAAGGCCACCCAGGCTCTGGGGAGGCTGCCTACCAGAGTGCTCAATCAACACAATGTCCGTATCTCCACAAAGCCGAAAGTCTTCAGAGCTGTGGTCATCCCTTCTCTCCTATATGGGTGTGAGACCTGGACTTTGTACCGACGTCACATCGAACGGCTGGAGAAATACCACATGCGTGACCTCTGTTCCATCCGTAGCATCAATTGGCAAGACCGTTTCTCCAACCTGGAGGTCTGGGTTGTGCAGAGTCCACCAGCATTGAGTCCCTGATCATCAGAGGACAAATACAGTGGGTGGGACACGTCATCAGAATGGACAACCACCATATGTTTTTCCAGCTTCTCTATAGTGAACTGAAGACCAGAAGGAGACCTCAAGTGCTCTAAAGACACTGTGAAGGAAGCCCTACGCTACTGTGGCGTCCTGCCAAGAGAACTGGAAGCTGCGGCTGCTGATGGATCCCATTGCTATGAAGCCTACACCAGTTTTGGCGCTGCCAAAGATGGACAGAAAACCACGAACAGCATCTCAAAGCAGCAGCCACAGTTATTACAAAAACACTTCCAGTGCCCCTATTGTGCTAGACTCTGCGCTTCCAGACTGGAACTGTAAAGACACCTTCGGGTCCACAGATGAAACTGCACAACAACGTGTCATCTTCGAACCAAAGGACAACCAATAATGATGAAAAGTAGCTGTTACTCTCCATGGACGTTTCAAAGAATGAGTGCTGGCACAGGCCTGGGCCATTGACATGGTATGCTATCCTCATGGAAAGAACTTGTGTAGTCTCCCCAACTCTCGGGATGGGAGGTCTGCTCACTGTGTGATATTGTTTGCTTCCATGAGGAGCCACAACCCTTGGGAGAATGGAAGGTAGACCTTCTCAGAAGCAAGCTGGCAGAAATACACAGCAGGTTGGTCAGCATCTGCAGAAGGAAGGCAGATATGTTGGGTTGAAGTCCTTTATTAGAACATTTGTTTTGGACTTGTGCAGTCGACTTACCTTCATCAGTTTGTGTTTAATGTGGGTGTTTTGTTTAAAATTAAAAAATTATTTTAATAATTTTATTTGTATTTGTGAATGATCACTAACAGTCCATTAAACAAGAAAGTCTGCAGATGTAGAGGTTGAGGACAATGTACAAAAGTGCTGGAGAACCTCAGCGGGTCATTTAGAATCCATAGGAAGTACATAATAACCAACATTTCAGGCCTCGCTGCTTCGTAGGGTATAAGCAAAAACCTGAATAAAAAGATGGGGTAGGAGCAGAGGAGGAGCTCAGGTTAAGAGGTCATAAGTGGATGGTAGCAGGGAAAAAAAGCTGAGAAGTGATGGGCGAGAGGGTAGCTCACTGATCGTGAAAGCGTTGCTAATAAACTTAATAAACTTGAGGCTAGGATCTTGCTAGCTATCAAAGCCATTCTGCGAGTACAGCAGTCCACATTTGCTGGAGAGGTCCTGCACAGATTTCCTAGCAGAAGATGATACTCAAGATCATACTAGAAGAAGTGTGGTCTCAATGACAATCAGACCAGGGGCTAAAAACCCTCCTCTGTTCTTCTGTAAAGAGTATTTCAACTTCAGCTGGAAATAATGTTGGGTGATGTTTACAGTTTTTGGAAGAGGCACAGAATGCATTTTGTGACCAGCAAAATATGTCCTTTGTTGCAGGTTTCCATTCGTCGACCCCTCGGTTTACTTTGTCAGACTCTATTCCGAAGCCTTGCTGGTGAATTTACCCACGCCCGATTTCAGCATGCCGTACAATGTTATCTGCCTGACCTGCACCGTAGTAGCAGTAGGTTATGGCTCTTTCTACAACCTCCTCACAAGGACCTTCCAGATCGTTGAGCCCACTGGTGGGGTGGCGAAGAAGATTGCTAATGTGATCCGCAGAATGCGTGGGGTCCCGCCCATCTGAAGTTGGCAGGGGGCTGTGAAAAGCCACAATATCAAAATCAGAGAATGCTCCAGAGTTGGGTTACCTTCATTTCAATGCTGCAGTGGTTTCACATGCTCATCAGTTGAAATGAATTGGCCACTGCAAACCTTTGATATGCTGTGCAACTTCTATATTTGCAAGGTCAGGCACTCCAAACTATTTATTGTAAAGTCTGAATAACTATTTAGGGTGTGAATTAAGCTGCCTTCTGTGCAGTATGTTTTTTGGGGGGGGGCCAGGGGGGAATGTGGGGGATGGGTGGCAGAAGAACTATTCAGCAAAACTGAATAACTATGGGTTATACCTGTGCATTGTAAGGAGTTAGTTGTAAGCTAGAAATTCTTCTCTGAATGCGCCATCTTTAGTTGCATTTTTTGGGGGGTAGGCAATCTTTATGAATGGACACTACAAATTGAAGGGGGCAACAATGGTAAGGAGAGAATAATTTTATCATTCAGCTGCTCACATTCCAGAGCTTTGGCACCTCATTGCTTGATGTGCATTGACAGAGCTTACAACTCATCACCCAGTTTTGCACTATTCTGGTTTGCATTTTCATCTGGGCAACCTCACTACAGACACCTTTTGCGATTTAATATGTCCATCACACTGCAAGTACAGGCTCTAGATTTTGCACACTGAAACTTGCAGCAAATGACTAAGAAGAAGAGTGATAACATTTAAAATGTGATGTTTTCGCTTGTAACAAGCTCTTAAATATCATACAGTGGTTTAAATGGCATGATTTAGTTGAACCCATCTCACATTCTTAAAGTGTAATTTGTATGTCTTGTGCTCCTTTGTCACGACATTCCCTGAACTCTGTTCCGAACACGCTTGTTTCCTTCAATTTCCATTCCCACCTCAGCTGGAGACAAGGATTTGGTCTTGAGTTGCACCCTGTATCGAGGGTTTGAAGTCCTGATTTCAGTCTTCACCCGTGGCATCTCTGGCCATGTTCTGTGTGCAATCTTCTGGTGCCCATTCTCAATGTTCAGCTTTTGGCCCTGAAAATATGTTCATTCTCCTTTTTGTTTGTTACAGTTCTTGTTGTAAACTTAATTCCATTCAGGAAGAACTGATGATGACGATCTCTCATCATTTCTAAGCCCAAATTTAGGTTGAAATACAATATCCTCACTTTTAATCGCATGGTCTTCCCTTCAATCAAGAGGAAGTTGAGGAATAATTAAATTGTTATAGCAGAGGTTGGGGATATTGATATAAGTAGTCATTAAAAGTCTTGTCTGTGGTGAGTTATGAGATTGAAACCACTCAATACAGGTAAAATGCTCAAAGTGGGGCAATTAACATTGCACCCTAAAACTCCTTTTTAATGTGTTTTATCTATGAAATAAAATATTCTGTTTTCTCCGGACCTATTGCTGTTTCAGACTGAGTGTTTTCGTAGGAACGTCAAATTTAAAATTGCAACCAGCACAGGCAGGCAATGCTACATATTGATGGGGACCAAATGAATAAATATTTGGCACTGGGATTAAGATTATGAAGTGAATCATTTCCTCAATGAGCACCACCTGTGATAACTAAGCTCAAATCAGAATTTATTTTCTTTAAAGTGTCATATGATTTTGAAAGGCAGCCCTTCCAGGAATCCACTAGACTTGCATGCTTTTATATTGCAACTTTTAACAAAATTAAACACTGCTTGATGTTTAGGAGTATCGTTGAACAAACAATTGACACAGAGCCATGGTTGATAGTGTAAAAAAGATCAAAATCTTGGTCAAAGAGAGTTTGAGAAGAAACGAAGGGGGGCCTGGGGGTTGCAAAGATGGATGCAGTTGCAAGGGTTATGGAGGCAATTGAAAAGGGTGAGGATTATTGAAATGAGAAACTGAGAATCAGTTTCGGTTTGATGGGCAAACAAAACCTGAAGCTATCCAAGATATGGGAAGGAGATATTTGCAGACCAGATGAAGATAGGCAGGCCCAGAGAGCATTGGAATAGACCAGCCTGATGGCAGTCGAGGTACTATTGTTTCAGTAGCAACTGAACTGAGACCAGGGCAGAGCTCGACAACACACGGTGGAACCATGCACCCTTTACCACAGGCCTGTGGTAAAGGCCTGTGGTAAAGAACTCACCTGTCTCAAACACACCACCAAGATTTCAAACCAGTTTCACAGGATTAGAGCAATTATAGATTTTTAGGTTATTTAGAAGATCAGGAGTGAGAAGAGAAATAATCACAGGTCATTCTGGAACCAGGCCATTGGAGGAGGAGGAGGGAGTGGTTGATGATGGAACCAATTGCTTGAGAAAAATGTTCATTGAGATGGTTGAGTGGGTGGACAAACAGGAAAGAATCAGCAGAGAAAGTTAAATGGTTGGTCTCAATCCACCTGCTCTGGACTGTGTTTGGAATGGAGGTGTGTAAGGTGCTTGAAGGATAGTCCAAAAAGCTCAAAAGGCAGGAAAGTCGGGGGTTGAGGAAAATGTTTATGAATGCTCAGCTATCATTTCTTCAAGCCACCGTCTTTTATTTGAAATGGGAGAACGGGTGCTTGCAGTGCCACAGAGATTTTGGGTCAGTTCTCATGTGGAGGTGACATGCTCTACTCAATGTACCCTGTTTTGCATCAGATTTTAGATGTCTTCAATTCGCTCACAGATGGACACAAAAGATTTTATGGCACCATTTTCAAAAGGAATTCTCTGGTGTCCTGACCAGAATTTAGTCCTTCACTAGTGTTCTTTCCACAACTACTTTGCTGCAGAGGACAGAAGCAAAGATGGGGAAGATATTGGTTTAAATAATATTGTTCATGAATATTATTGTTTGGCCTTCCCAAACAGGCTGGAGGAGCGGTCATGGGATTTGTGCAAAGCAAGGTCCCACAGGCAACAAATAATCTCTTCCTTTCGTGGTATCCATAAATCTGTACAACAACACAATCTTATCAGTGCAGGAAGATCTTTAAAAACCAGCCTCACATTTATCTGAAAGACTAGCCTCTTAACTGCTGCCACGGACTGCAGGCTCTGCAGTTGAACATAGAGCTAACTGCTTCAGTCTAGAATGTGGACATTTTCTGAATTGATTGTCTATGAGTGAGCGTTATGGTTATCTCGGCTTCATTGTTTAAAGGGATGTTGATGAGATGGCTTCAGGATGAAGTAGAGGAGTCTTAAGAAGGTCATGCAAAACGGATCAGAGGATAAAACTGGAAGGCAGCAAGTTATTCTCATTTAAGGTTACTACTCATTTTATCAATGCACCTTCAATATGTCCAATCCTGACACAATAATCCCTAATTAATACAGCTCAATTGGTGTTCTGTCACATCAATAATTTTAGGAAGACATTTTCTCCATCAGTATTTTCCATTCCTGATGGCCAAATCATGATGCCTGTTTACAAATCTCTGTGTGGACAAAGCCCTGTTTATTTTTCCTACTCTCAGGTGGTTGCCTAATAATTACAGATTGGGAGGTAGAAACCCTCCAGAGTGCCGTGGTCATTAATCGAGCATGGAGCCAATGCCAGTCTCAGTAAGGGTTGTCTTTAACAAGCCACTGTTGAGTGAGAACAGATGACGTGTGTTGGGAAGTGCCCCCCCCCCCCCTCCACCGCATACCCACTCCTCCAGGCTTTTGAAACTCAAGGAGATGCAGATCAAGATACAATAAACTTCTAAACTGTCCCCAGAGGCTCTGCCATGTCAATCTCTTCCAGTGGTGAGTGAGTTGATCACCTCGATCATCAACGTCTTGCACAAATAACCCTCTGCTCTTTATCTCACATCTACAACATCACAGCATGATGCTGAACCAAGCCATGAAAGACCCCAACAATGAAGACGCTGTTTACATCCGGTACCGCACGGATGGCAGTCTCTTCAATCTGAGGCGCCTGCAAGCTCACACCAAGACACAAGAGAAACTTGTCCGTGAACTACTCTTTGCAGATGATGCCGCTTTAGTTGCCCATTCAGAGCCAGCTCTTCAGCGCTTGACGTCCTGCTTTGCGGAAACTGCCAAAATGTTTGGCCTGGAAGTCAGCCTGAAGAAAACTGAGGTCCTCCATCAGCCAGCTCCCCACCATGACTACCAGCCCCCCCACATCTCCATCGGGCACACAAAACTCAAAACGGTCAACCAGTTTACCTATCTCGGCTGCACCATTTCATCAGATGCAAGGATCGACAATGAGATAGACAACAGACTCGCCAAGGCAAATAGCGCCTTTGGAAGACTACACAAAAGAGTCTGGAAAAACAACCAACTGAAAAACCTCACAAAGATAAGCGTATACAGAGCCGTTGTCATACCCACACTCCTGTTCGGCTCCGAATCATGGGTCCTCTACCGGCACCACCTACGGCTCCTAGAACGCTTCCACCAGCGTTGTCTCCGCTCCATCCTCAACATCCATTGGAGCGCTCACACCCCTAACGTCGAGGTACTCGAGATGGCAGAGGTCGACAGCATCGAGTCCACGCTGCTGAAGATCCAGCTGCGCTGGATGGGTCACGTCTCCAGAATGGAGGACCATCGCCTTCCCAAGATCGTATTATATGGCGAGCTCTCCACTGGCCACCGTGACAGAGGTGCACCAAAGAAAAGGTACAAGGACTGCCTAAAGAAATCTCTTGGTGCCTGCCACATTGACCACCGCCAGTGGGCTGATAACGCCTCAAACCGTGCATCTTGGCGCCTCACAGTTTGGCGGGCAGCAGCCTCCTTTGAAGAAGACCGCAGAGCCCACCTCACTGACAAAAGGCAAAGGAGGAAAAACCCAACACCCAACCCCAACCAACCAATTTTCCCTTGCAACCGCTGCAATCGTGTCTGCCTGTCCCGCATCGGACTGGTCAGCCACAAACGAGCCTGCAGCTGACGTGGACTTTTTACCCCCTCCATAAATCTTCGTCCGCGAAGCCAAGCCAAAGAAGACAAAGGTAGAATGGTTCCAAATGCAGGACATATACCCAACATTCTGAGCTACTTGCCAGTCTCAGCTACTGTCATGTTGCCTGAGTCAAGGCTTCTTATGGGAAGAACTACCTTAACATTTGAGTCATTTTACCTTTCCCTTGATATACTACACCAAGCAAAACCTGTCTTACCTTGGAGCATTCACATTTGCCTTTAACAGTCAGGGCCCTGAATGCAGAAGCACTGATGTCATGTTGAACTAACTGGAGACCACCTGGGAGTATTGTGCACAGATCTAGTCACCCAGCTGCAGAACAGATGTGTAGCAGAGAAGAATCATAGTATGCAAATGGTATTGCTGGGCTTGAAATCACTAGGGATATTTTATAGCCATGGGGCCCTTCATTGGCTCCAGTTCTGTCAGTTGCTTGTGAATTCTGCTTTCTGTCATGGTGGGAATCTTAGAAGGAGGCCATCCGTTCATCACTTCCCTCTGAACGTGGTGGCGATTGCTTTGACCTTGCCTTTCACACTCAACGTTTTTTTGCCTTTGCCTATTCACTGGATTTGATGGGAGCTTTGGTCTGACCTGTGGTCGTGGGTCTCTGATTTGGCAGTTTAACGCTCACATGCCTTTATGCTGGCACCTCATTTGCATGTTTGTGCTGAGCCAATCCTTTTCTCCCTTCATTGATCCAGTGGCTTGTTAGTAGATGTAGAGTGAGGGATATACAAGGCTATGAGAATATAGATAGTGGTGGTGTATATTTCTGTTCATTCTCCATGGATGCCCAATATCTGGATCTGGTCCTGAGTTAATTACATTTAGTATGTGTTGGGGTCTCTTTGGTATGAAGGTAGCCAGTAGCTGCAGGACATTAGGCGGGACACAATAGGTCAGAACTGAGGAAATGCCAAGACATTGAAGGGTTGTTAGACTACAGGATGGGAAGCCATGGAGGAACCTGCCTCAAACTGATAACCCTCTTACCCTGCCTTAGCTTCCAAATGAGCTGTCCCAGTCTCATGCAACTGGAAGTCATTTGTGAACTCTGCTCCGGAAGAATCCACGCTCGCCTTTCATTCTCGAGTGCAGAATAAGAAGATGAAGCTCCAGCAAAGCCCTCTGTACCTGACTCTGCATCACATAGTCATTTATCTCTTCCAATCGTCGACTCTAAAATATCTGGCCAGTAGGTATAAGAGAGGTAATACATTCAGTCTTGGAGCTGCAGGGGATTCTGGAGGCTGAGGCAAGGTCTCTGGACAGGTCCAACGCTTTTAACTTGTGCATCGAGTATGAGTGTCAGCCTTGAGGAACACATTGCACTTGGACTGACATTGTTGGCTCCGGCAAAAGAGTCTGCTTGATGTGAGAGTGACAGTACACTGGTTCACAGCACTGTGGTGGGATCGACCCAACATGGGCATGCAAAATGCTTTCACAGTAAAATGATCACCAGCCCAGAGGTGGCCCTGATTGGGACTAAAGGGCATCAATAATTGCACAGGTCTTCCTTTCCTGCCCAGCTGATGGGATGCCCTCCCATTGGAGGGTTGTAGCCCACTCCAAGTTCAACCAGGCAGCTGGCAGCTTCTTTCTCAAGAGGCTGTGTGAAAATACAGCTGAGATTGCAGATGGTAGGAATGTGGGCAAAAATGCTGCTGGAAGAATTGGGAGATCAGGGCAGCTTATCATGGGGTGGTGTAGGAATACAATAAGCAGCCTTTTTCTGACAATTGGGAGATGGCAGGTGCTGAGATCAGAGGCAAAAAGCTCTCTGCTAGAGGAACTCAATGGGTCAAGGAGCATCAGTTGGGGGAGGGAAAATGGAATTGTCAATGTTTTGGGTCAAAACCATTCATCAAAACTGATGGCAACCATGCTTCATTCCAAACTCCCAAGCATTAATGTGGCCCCAACACACAAAGAAACAGGGTATGAGTGACAGCACACAAAAGTCGCATGGGTTATTTGGTGGCATGGGCTTGTGGGCCAGAAGGGCCTGTAACCAGGCTGAACCTCTGGATAAATATAAAAATGTAAACTCAGCAAGTCATGCAGCATCCAGGAGAAAGTAAAAGGCAGTCGACATTTCAGGCTTGTCCCCTTCTTCAGGGGTGCCAAAAATTGGGTGGTCGCCCAAATAACGGGTAGGGGGAAGGGGGAGGATCACGTGCTGACCGATAGGTGGATACAGGTGGGAGGGCTTCAGAGAAAGAAGCTGAAAAGTGAAAGGTGGAGAGGGCAGAGAGCTAAGAAGAGTAAGGAAAGGGGTAGGGAGCTGGAGAAAGCAGACAGAGCGATGAGGGAAAGAGAGACCGGGGTTGGGGGGGTGGCGTGATGGAAAATGGTTAATGGAAATTGGAGAAATTGATATGGATGCTACCTGAGCCTTCAGTGAATCTTTTTAAAAATTGGGAAACATTGGGAATTTGGACAAGAGCCACTTCAAAGTTCAAATTTATTGTCAGAGTACATATATGACATCACATTCAACCCTGAGGTTCTTTTTCCTGTGGGCCAGGCAGAATTTCTACTGATCAGTAGATGTAAACTATTCTCAAGAAAATGATGCATATACAAAAGAGAGAGATGTAAAGAAAAAAAGAAATGTAAATAAACTGCAATGCAGAAATTATTCAGTAATAAATAATGTGAAAAGATTCCTCAAATGAGTCTATTTGATTGAGAGTTGTTTAGGAGTCTGCTGGTGGAGGGGTTGAAACTGTTCCTGAACCTGGTGGTATGAGTCTTGTGGCAATTATACTTCTCTTCTGATGGCAGCAGTGAGAGCAGAGCACGTCCTGGATGGTGTGGATCCTTGATGATCATTGCTGGTCTCTGACAACAGGTTTCCATGTAGATTTTCTCTTTGCTGGGGAAAATTCTGCCTGTGATGTACCGGACTGTGTCCACTACCTTTTGCAAGGGTTTCCACTCAGAGGTATCAGGGGTACCCCCATACCAGGCCATGATACAGTTTGCCAAAGTTTCTGATGTCATACCAAAACCTCTGCAAATTCCTGAGGAAATAGAGGTGTTATGTGCTTTCTTCACGATGACATTAGTAATGTTAGGTCCAGGAAAGGTCTTCCAAAATAGTAACCCCTAGGAATTTAAATTTGCTATTCCTCTCTGCCTCTGATCCCTCGATGATCGCAGGATCGTACACCCCTGGTTTTCCCTTCATAAGTTTACAATCAGCTCCATGGTTTTGGTGCCATTGTTAGGCCACCATTCAGCCAAGTTTTCAATCTCCCTCCTGTATGCTGACTCATTGCCCTTTAAATACAGTCTATATTGCGGTATTGTCAGCAAATTTGTAAATGGTGTTGCCGTAACAAGCCAGACAGTCATAGGGGTAAAGCAAGTAGAACAGGGGGTTAAATACGGTAAAATCCCCATTGTATGTTATTCAAGCAACCGGCAAAAAAATTGCTGAAAATAAATAGGTAAAAAATACTAAAGTTTGAATTGGAGCCCCCCTCCCCCCCCCCCCCCCCCCCACCTCACCCCCACCGGATAGTTCATGAATCACGCAACACGCAATCTCAAGCAATCAGCAAATTTACGTATCCGGCATCTACCAATCTCCACAGATGCCAGATATGGTGGGGGGGTTACTGTACTCAGCCCTCTGGGGCTGATTAAGGTTGTGGAGGAGATGTTTGCACTGATTGGGGTCTGGAGGTGAAGAAATCCCAGATCCAATTACATAGTGAGGTATTGAGGCCCAGGTCTTGGACTATGCAGACTAGTTTTGAGGGGATAATGGTGTTGATTACTGAACTGTTGCCAATAAAGAGTATCCTGATGTTTGCATCTTTGCTGTCCAGGTGTTGCAGGGCTTTGTGATGAGCCAGAGAAATGGGATCTACTGTAAACCTGTTGCTATGGTAGGCAAATTGGATCTGAACCATGTCACTGGTCAGACACCATGTGCTTCAATACCAGCCTCGCACAGCACTTTGTCACTGTGGATGTGAGTGCCACTAATCAGTAGTCATTTAGGCAGGTAACCATACCCCTGGGCGCTGGTGTGATTGAGGCCTGCTTGAAATAGCCCTGTCAGATTAAGATGTAGAAGATACTCATAAAAACATTGGCCAGTTGGTCAGCACAGGTTTTCAGTACTCAGCCAGGTCTGGATGCTTTCCTTGGATTCACTCTCCAAAAGGCAGCCTGCACATCATCTTCAGATACTGACAGTAGAGGATCAGGCGAGGTCATTTAGGCCCTTCCACAGCTGTTGGGTATCCTTCTTTGTTTCAGTTCTCGTCTGGAATCCTGGGAGACAGCATTCTGTAGATCGCACCTACCCCTTGTTTATCTGGACAGTGGCAGATTAACAACCACCCAGGCACCTAGGCCGTGCTTTAGTAAGGACCCCCCGCCTTTCCCCACACCCCCCCCACATATTCTAAATTTTCCATTGGATATGTACAGGTAGTCCTCAGCTTACGACCTATGTGAGCTGCATCTACCTGCACATACAGCCAAAATTTAAAAAAAATACAGTTCATATGCTGAGATTCTTCATTAAAGGTTCATTTGTTGAAATTTTTTTTGAAAAATTGCTTTAATGCCTCATTAAAACATACGAATCTAACTTGTGACCAATCTGAGTTATGACCAATCCTTCTATCCCAATTATGGTCATAAGCTGAGGACCACCTGTACTTGGGGGGTGTGTGTGTGTGTGCTGAGCTCAGCGATGGCAGGATAGAATTGATGGGCCGGGTGGCAATAGCCCGGTGGGGAGGGGTGCATGAGGAGGGGAGAGGTTGGGCCAGTAGTGGGGTGCCTTGGTGCTGGCTGCTGGTGGGGACCTCGACGCCGGGCTCTGACACAGGGCTGCCTTTGGGGGCAGTTTGTCCCTGATCAACTCTCTGCTGCGCAATATCCCCCTGGCCTGTACCAGCCACCACCAGCAGCCCTGCCTTTCAACCATTTACAGTGACCATGGTACAATTTCTAGAATCTGTTCTGTCATTCATAATTTAAACAGCATGAATAATTGGAGTGATAACTTACTCTGCTCCTGTGGCAGTGGCAGGGAGTCCAGGTCTCCGGGGTTAATTGAATCAGTGGTCCCCGACTTTTCCGTGAGCGATGCTGCACGAGCCGAGTTCTGCTGCAAGACAGGAGGCAGATTTTTGAGCGCACTTTTATAAATGAAACCATTGATTGATAGGTAGCATTGGGACCAGCGGACCCCAGATAGATGGGATCGAGACCCCGTTGCTGATTGGGTGAATGTGGTACTTCCGCAAGGTACGAGCCTTGATTGAGCCAATGACTAGAGCGACTACCCTACACTACTGTGTATAGTGTTGTAGTAGTACACCATGCATAATAAAATATCATAAAGACAAGTTATATGAATCAATTACAGACCTTTCATTCCACACTCACATAATAAATAACTGCTGCCTGCTGGTTAGCAAATTAGCACTTGTTTGGATCACAGTGGGGGACACAGTTATTTTGTTAGTGATTTACCCATCACATCATGCTGGTCCACATTATTCAATCGATGGTGTTCTCTTTGCATGAAAAGCATGTGACTTTGGGCTCAGTGTGAGAGATGAGTAAAACTAATATGAAAATATGAAAGATGAGGAAACTAGTATGGATATATGTGTAATGAATAAAGCCAGTATGAATAGGATAAGGATAGATAATAGAATGTAGGAAGTAAAGTTAGTCTGAATAAGATAAGAGTCTTCTAGCCTTAGACAGAATTAGCAAGTTCTGCATATAAGAAGGTTGTAGCCCTGAGAGGCGGGAAGGTGTGAATTAGAACAGAGGCAGGTTTGTGAATAAGGACAATAAGGACAATGACATGATGGGACACGGACAGGATACCCCCTGGTCCTCCAAGTTCACAGAAACAGCAAGTAGGCAGACAGGATTGCCTAATGCCAAACTCATCCAGGAGGCAGAAGAATGTAAGGGGGAGGGTACTTCTATACTGAAATAAACTGTATAAAAGTTGGGTGAGCCCCAGTGTATGTGTGTACTCCCAGGGTAAGGGGAAAGCACCCAACTTTGCACTGTTGTATAATAAATGTTCTTTGTTCTCAATTTTTGTCTCGAGCAAATTCTGTGAAGGTACTTCTGTTTCTCACAAATGGGGGCTCGTCCGGGATCCCACTCCCTCCACTGACAGAGTGCCCGACAATGGGGGTAGGTGCACCCCAGCTGATTCAGCTGGACTCACGGACGGCGGGTGACTTGTCAGTGGATGAAGCGAGTGATATCCGAGAAGAGGCATTGAGAATAAATGACGGGAGGATGTTAAGGAAGCGCGCTAGGAATAGCTGCTGGATCCCGGTAAGAGGAATTTTACTTACCTGTTAGTATGGGAGGTGTGAGTAGCAAGGGAAATAGTCCTAAGGAAGGATGGGACGATCAGATAACTAAGCAAAGTCCGTTAGGATTAATGCTATCTGATTGGGGTGCGGGGAAAACCCGTGGGAAAGACAAACAGACCATGGTTAGGTATTGCTGCCTGGAATGGGTTAAAAAAACCCGATAAAAGGGAATTCGGTATATTGGCCAAAGTTCAGATCTGATGAGGACTGGATGTGTCAGGCATTGAACATCTGGCTCTATCAAAATCAAAGAGATAATATTGAGAGCAGAGAAGATGCAGCCTGCTGGCTCAGTGGATCAGTTGATCAACTGGTTTTGAATGAAAAGGAAAGTAAGGACAAGAAGGATGAGGAACCTTTTGTCCCTGAAACACAAGGATGGGATGTGTTACATTCCCTTCCTCCACCTTATGCTCCTCCTATGCCGGCTCCTATCTTTCCCCTCTCTCCTCTGCTCTACCCTTCTTCACCTTCCCCTCCTCCCCCACAGCTAAAGAAAGGAGAAGAAAGTAGGGGTGGTATAATGACCCGTTCACAAAGTACTAGATTACCACCTCAATTGACAAGAGAGGGAGGAGACTTTGATTCAAAACAGTGTGAGACCCTCCGGGTGGGAAGGGCAGAACCCTTTGATTCATTTCCTGGAGAGCAGGAATCTAGACATTATAAAGGAGAGGATAAGCCAGAAATTAACTGGATGAGACCTTTACGGGAAGTTCCCATGGGAGGGGGTCTCGGTTTCGTAAATGTGCCCCTGACTAGTACGGAGGTGCGTAATTTTAAGAGAGAATGCCCAATAAACAGAAAGGAAAGGCTAAGATTTTGATGCAGGCAGTCAAGGAAGTCGTGGAGGGACAGCAAGGAAAGGGTAGGGGCTGTGTGCCACCTCCTGGACATTGGGAGGAGCTCCAGGAGTGGGAGAGTAGAGACCAGAACAGGGGCAAGGGTAGAGGGGAATTTGGGGATGACGACTGTTCCCGGGACCTCGTGGTAATCCCGGTAGGAATTAGTTTGCTACCATTGTAAAAAGGAGGGACATTTTAAGAGAGAATGCCCAATGCGAGCCAGGGAGATGCGATCTTACGCCCTGATGTGTTGGAATATAGGGGTTAATTAATCACAGAAAATATGTAGAATATATGCTTATGTACTATTCAGTTTGTATACATGAATCCAGTACTATGTAACAATTTAATATTTACCTCATGGTGAAGGGAAAGAGTAATGTAAGTAAGGGGCAGCCACAGTATGTAGCAAAGTTGGCTGATTACAGTAGGTTTAGAATTGCCTGCTCCCACAATACAAAAGAGAGGATATGTATGAAACAATTTAGTAGGAATGTTAAGGCAAAAGGAGGTGTTGATTAGCACAAACAAAAAGAATCCTGACAGAGACTGTCAGAAACAAAGAGAATGGAATCAGTAAGAAGCTAAGACAGAAGGAGGTGTTTAGTAGAACAGAAGAATATGGCCAGATGAGAACAAAGAAATAATTAGAAATATCTGCAGTATGAATTGATTTCTGATCAAAGCAACAGGATATTCTGACCTTGAGGATTAAGATGGGAGCTCTACATCCCAGATAACTGCAGAGCAGGAAATTGCTTGTGATAAATCTTCTGCAAGAAATCTAGCAAAGAAAACCAACTTTTGTTCTGTATGATAATGAAATCTAGCAAAGGAAGCCAACTTTTGTTCTGTATGATAAGGTTGAGCTATATAAACTGTACAGCCTGGACAGTAGAGGTCAGTCTTGGGGAATAGCTCACTGTGCAGGTGACCTATGAACTAACGACTGAACCAGAGCTCTGTTAAGCTTTATTCTTATGCTGTGTAATAAACTGATTGTGAACCGAATACCTTCTCCTATCACTTCATTTAACGAACACGCTGGACTCAGACAACACATAGACTAAATTAAGGGTAGGGTAAAGCCAGAGTCCTACAGATGGAAGCAGATTATGAATAGGGGGGGTCACGGTTCTCAGTCAAAACACACCGTGGGGCTGCACGGAGAACCATTGGTAAATTTAAGCATAGAACCCCACAGTGACAAGATGACCTTTTTAGTAGATTCTGGGGCAGCCCGGTCTAGTATTTTACAACCACCCAAGGGTGTTAAGATAGAGGGGGCAGTGATGATTTCGGGAGTAGGAGGAAGAGATTTTACGGTCCCTGTATTAAGGGATGTAAGAATACAAATGGGAGAGAAGATAGTAATGGAGGACATTCTACTGGTTCCCCAAGCTGGAGTTTGTTTGTTAGGACAAGATTTACAGGACCAATTGGCTATCGGCACCAGACCACAGGAATCGGGTATCGGGGTTCAATTGTATGTATTAACCGAGGAGGATCGGGAACTAATAAATCCTGGAGTAATGGGCAAAAAGAGGCAATAGAGGAGTGTTAGATATTCCTCCCTTGCAAGTTACTTTAAAAGATTCTGAGCAAGTAATTAGACGAAAGCAGTATCCAATTCCGATGGCTGGCTGAAAGGGGCTGCAGTCAGTAATTGACCAGTTGGTGAAAGATGGTATACTCGAACCTTGTATGTCACCTTTTAATACCCCTACCCCTGAGGCAAACGACCAGTACAGATCCAAATATTTAAAGGGACTTTCTGCCTCTCTATACAAATTAAAACAGAAGGGTTTATTAGCTCAAAACCCACCCCTGGAGCATCCTATTCATTTTATTAAATCTGGTGATTGGGTATATGTAAAAGCATGGCAAGATCACCAACTAAAACCTGTCTGGGATGGCCCCTATTGTGTACTTTTGATTACAGGCACTGCAGTGCGAACAAAAGAAAAGGGATGGACTCACATAGAACGAATTAAACAAGTTGCTGATCCACGGACTAAAGACATTGATAATCTACCCTCCACCTGACGTGCTGTCCTTCATCCTTCTGATCTGAAAGTTACACTACGCCGGGAAAAAGTGCTGTAATGTTGTTTTTACCATTTGCTGTTTTGTTTACTTGTTGGTTCCCAATTTTTGGGAAATCACCAAATTGCTCACAATGTATTAAGTCCTCCTGGAATAGGGGCAGCAGAGGTGACAATTATTTACCTTTAGAATGCAGACAGGGCACAGGTATAGAGTATAGTCATAGTGGGGTACCTTATTTAGTATGGGTTAATATAGGATCCCAACATGGTCCAGGGGAACAGAACGGCCCTAGGGGAGTAGACTTGGTTTGTATTCCGGCCTCTACAGATATTAAAAAGAGGAGTTTTAAAGAGATAGCACAAAGAAGATGGTGGGACAATAACAGACAGAATGTTAGTCAGGATCGTACATGTAGCAGAGATAGAGTGAATACATATGCTAATGTTCACAGACAGGCTGCAACTCACACATTCAGATACTTATTCTAATGGTCGCAGACAAGCTGCAACTCACAGGTTAAGTGACAAGAAACACCCCTCCCCAACTTGGTCTCCTGTAAATCATCCTTTGGGTCACACAGATATTCGGAATGTTAAGAACCACCACTGTAAGGGAAGTTCCAGTTGTAAACGACCTGAGCTGCTACAGAACGCTAAAGCTGCTTGGCATTTAAATTGTTTAATCAGACTCCAGACAGCCTTGGACATCATCATCAAACAGAGAGCAATGGCCCTGAATTTAGGGGCTGAAGAAAAACGACAGATACGAGCCACAGTTCAACAAAACCGCCTGGCTCTCGATTACTCGTTGGCTGCTGAAGGCAGCGTTTGTGAAAGACTGGTTAATGACAATGCTCACAACGGTCAGGCGGTTAAAGACACTTCTTCAGGAGTTCGAAAATCTTCCCATGCCCAGGTTCAGACTTGGCAACCTTGGTCCGGTGTGGGATGGACTAGACTTTTTATTGGTAACTGGAGTCTGATACCCACAGCCCTTATAGCAGCTGGATTCGCTATTCTGGCCATTATGGTGCTCCCCTGCCTAAAGACTTGTGTGCAGTATTTAATTCAACGGACCCCTCGTCAGATCACTATAACCCAAAGGATGTATGTTTCCCAAATTCTGTCTGATGATGCTGAGACTGCAGTTCGTTTACTGACCTGCTGGGAAAAAGACTGTTAGAAATTATTGTACCTTTAAAGAAATTGCTCGAGACAAAAATTGAGAACAAAGAACATTTATTACAACAACAATGCAAAGTTGGGTGCTTCCCCTTACCCTGGGAATACACACATACACTAGGGCTCACCCAACTTTTATACAGTCAATTTCAGTATCAGAGTGCCCTCCCCCTTACATTCTTCTGCCCCCTGGATGGGTTTGGCATAGGTAATCCTTCCTGCCTACGTGCAGTTTCAGTACACTTGGAGGACCAGGGGGTATCCTGTGGGTGTCCCATCATGTCATTGACCTTATTCACACCTTCCTGATTCTCGGGGCTACAATCTCTTGGTATGCAGAGTTGACTCATTCTATCTAGGGTTGGCTAATTTCATATGTATAAATCTGTGTATGGTTAGCTAATTAGATATGTAGGACTTGGTACTTCTGTCCAGGGCTAGGAGACCTTTATCTGATCCAGACTACCTCAACTTCCTACATTCTATTGTACCTTACCATTCCTTTTCTTAGTCACACAGAAGATTCTTATGTTAATCGTGCTGACTCTGCTTTCCTGCATCCTAACCCCCAAGCTTATCCTGTTTGTACTGGTTACAGCCATTAACTGATGAATTTTAGTTTCTTCCATGTTCTTAATTTTAGATCAATTTTCCCATCTCTCACAAGACCAAATTTACAAGTAATACATTCCAGTTGAGAATTCACGAAGCGTAGCTAAAAGAAAAGTGAGGATTGTGAGAGATGAGTAAAACTAATATGAAAATATGAAAGATGAGGAAACTAGTATGGATATATGTGTAATGAATAAAGCCAGTATGAATAGGATAAGGATAGATAATAGAATGTAGGAAGTAAAGTTAGTCTGAATAAGATAAGAGTCTTCTAGCCTTAGACAGAATTAGCAAGTTCTGCATATAAGAAGGTTGTAGCCCTGAGAGGCGGGAAGGTGTGAATTAGAACAGAGGCAGGTTTGTGAATAAGGACAATAAGGACAATGACATGATGGGACACGGACAGGATACCTCCTGGTCCTCCAAGTTCACAGAAACAGCACGTAGGCAGACAGGATTGCCTAATGCCAAACTCATCCAGGAGGCAGAAGAATGTAAGGGGGAGGGTACTTCAATACTGAAATAAACTGTATAAAAGTTGGGTGAGTCCCAGTGTATGTGTGTATTCCCAGGGTAAGGGGAAGCACCCAACTTTGCATTGTTGTATAATAAATGTTTTTTGTTCTCAATTTTTGTCTCAAGCAAATTCTGTGAAGGTACTTCCGTTTCTCACACCAGTGTGAGAGATGGGAAAATTGATCTAAAATTATGAACATGGAAGAAACTAAAATTCATCAGTTAATGGCTGTAACCAGTACAAACAGGATGAGCTTGGGGATTAGGATGCAGGAAAGCAGAGTCAGCACGATTAACATAAGAATCTTCTAGTCTTTGTGACAAGACCATAAGACTAAGAAAAGGAATGGTAAGGTACAATAGAATGTAGGAAGTTGAGGTAGTCTGGATCAGATAAAGGTCTCCTAGCCCTAGATAGAAGTACCAAGTCCTACATATCTAATTAGCTAACCTTACACAGATTTATACATATTAAATTAGCCAACCCTAGATAGGATGAGTCAACTCTGCATACCAAGAGACTGTAGCCCCGAGAATCAGGAAGGTGTGAATAAGGACAATGACATGATGGGACACCCACAGGATACCCCCTGGTCCTCCAAGTGTACTGAAACTGCACGTAGGCAGGAAGGATTGCCTATGCCAAACCCATCCAGGGGGCAGAAGAATGTAAGGGGGAGGGCACTCTGATACTGAAATGGACTGTATAAAAGTTGGGTGAGCCCTAGTGTATGTGTGTATTCCCAGGGTAAGGGGAAGCACCCAACTTTGCATCGTTGTTGTAATAAATGTTCTTTGTTCTCAATTTTTGTCTCGAGCTATTTCTTTAAAGGTAAATTCTGTTTCTAACACCAGTATGCTGGAGTAACAACAGTTTAGGAGCCCCCATCATCCCACGAGTCTCGGACGAACACGACGCGACCTGGCAGTAACGCAGGCACCGAACTACCTATTCCCCCAAGTTGAGCGATAGGTAGTTCAGTGCCCGCTGCCGGCAGTTCCGGGTCATGTTGTGCACGTCCTGGGGGGCTCCTAAACTTTTCCTTGTTATTCAAGCATACTGAAGATTTTGGGCAGGATTCAAACCCCCCCCCCCCACAATCCTCCACCTTTCCACGAAACTATCAGATTTAAAAAATATCTCTCCTGCTGCTGCCGCCGCCGCCAGATCCCAGAAATGACTGCGCGCATCGACCCATTAACGGGGTTACGCCGACTCTGGCCCACAGTCACTGGCTTCGCTCACACAGACCCGCAGTGAGTGTGAAATTATAAACTGAGACCAGGCTACTCTTTACTGAGTAGGCTGTAGCCTAGGCTTGGGCCCCCTCACCTCTGGGCCTCTATGCTTCAGGCCTACTCAGCCTTATGGTTAATCCACCACTGGACCTGGATCTCCAGACTTCAGCCCTGATCCTGACAAGCTCTTTCCCCATTGTTAATGCAGCCAACATTGTGTTCATAATATATTTTTATCACCTCTGACATGTGAAATTCTTTGGATGTGGCTGCTTTGTTTTCTCTCTCTCTTTCCTCCCTCCTCTCCCTCCTCCCCCTCCTCCTCTCCCACTCCTCCCTTCTCTCTTCCCTCTTCCCCTCTCCCATACTTCACCTCTCTTCCTCCCTCTCCTCCTCTCCCACTCCTCCCTTCTCTTTCTCTCCCTCTTCCCCTCCCACTCCTCCCTTCTCTCTTCCCCCCCCCCCCCCAAAGCAGTTTCCAATGAAGATTGCAGTGAAGTAGCAATAAGTGCAGATTCCACTCTGGCAGGGTCCCTGACCAGCCTCTGTGGCTGCATTAACTGGCAAGGGGATGTATCGATGACTAATGGCATATCTGTTTAGGAAAAGACAGACGACAAGTTGTGCAGTGGCCAACTTTGATATTCAGGAGGGAGACTCGTGTAGTTCAGCAAGAGAATATCCTCGATCCGACCTGTGGAACTCTACCTCTCAAACTGGCGTGACACTTGCTCTCTGACTGGAACTTTCTCCTTCAAGTCATCCGTGAGCAATGCCTTTTGGTGGCACTGGGTATCGGCATAAAACCAGCAATCCTTGTGCTTGTAGACTTTGCATGGGCGCATGGTGTGATGTCAGTGGGCCTCACATTACACCTCGACTACATTGCTGTTCAGCCGATGGTTTGCAAACTATCAGATGCACAATGAAGAATGCTGTGTAAAAGAAATCGTCTTTTTTTTTAAAAGAAATCTTTCCTTCTTGGATCTGTGCAAAGGTCATTGAAATTCAGCACCAATAAAGCAATGTTGTTTGTACATCATTCTCCTCCTCCTCTGCTGTCCTGGCTAATGAACAAGAAATCTAATGATTGATTTTGTGGCTTGGTTGCAGGACCTTGGTGTAAATTAATTGGCTGTTCCAACTCAGTGTTCACCACAACTAAAATATTGTTTTGGCTGCAAAGTCCTTCCAGATACCCTTGGCTTGTGCAATGCTCTACAAATGCCAGTTGCTCTTTATTTGTCTTCCTTTAGCATAGACACGCACAGCACTGCTCTGCAGCCACTGTGACAAGGAGAGCACAGTGATCACCAGTCATGTTCACACACTCCGACTCACCAAGCCTGACCTCCACCAGTAGCAGTCTAATCATTCATCAACCCATGCTTGCCTCTTGCATTGTGAATGTAATTTATCTTTGAATACGAATGGTAACTGGGACTTGTGACATCACCACTGATGTCATTTCCTTCAGTGGATGTTCTCACTCTAAAATTGCACAGGTGCCTTCAATGTACACTGGAAGATTGGGGAAGTGGAAGATCAGGGTGTTGGGGGGCTACAGGTATTTGTATCCTGTGTACACCCACCTGTTGATGATCACCATACTTTCCTGGGTTCAGATTTGGTGGGAGCCTCAGCTATCCTGTCAGACCAAGTATTCCACTCCCTCAGTGTGAATGAGATTCCCACCCCCCACCCCATAAGCTTCACTCATCTATTTCCTGTTGATTTTGCTTTCTGGTTAAAGGACCATTTTATTTTAAATTAAATTTCCCACCATTTCCACTCAATTTTAAATTGACTGCCTCACTTCCCAGTTTTCAGGGTGTGGCAGCTCTTTCTGAAGGATATGGAGGCAATTGCTTTGCTAATTAGTGCCTGACACCCCTGTGCTCATTTCCCTCAAACCGTCTACACCTGCTCACAGATCTCTGTCAGCAAAAGACTGATTGGCCGCACACCTCTTAAGGTTGGAGGGTTCCCCCGTGTGTTGGCGTCCAATGGCTGTACCGATGCCTTCATCGCTATCTTTGCATGAGGTGCTGGCTGTTCAAGGCCAGCCTGTGACTGAGGAGCAGGCCTGGGCTCTGTGTTACCATGGTTGCCAGTCCATTCAGCAGCAACAGAGACTGGCCACCAACTGGGCCAGCTGGTTGATGAATTGGAAGCAGCCTCAGTTTCGAAGTGTGGATGACTTAATCCTGAATGAAGATGGGACAGTTGTGTGTGTCTCTGCTGGTAATGGTAACTTAAAGGGAAAAGTATAGTTAGGGGAATAAAGATGTCTTGCCCATTCACTAGTTAATTTAGTCCCTGTATTTTAAGTTTTTAATGGAATGATAGATTAATCATAGGTTAGTATATTACTAATGTATGTTCAGTTCCTTTTGTGTCCTGATAATGCTTGGATCAGGAGAGGTGTTGGTATAGCTCGTATTTGTTATCTACTTCTAGTTGTCCTGACAAGGACAGTGGTGGGTTTCCTCCTTGAGCTACTGTATCCCTGTAGTGTCATGAGTTGGGTTCCAGGATATTTATCCAGAGTAAATGGTGCATACTTTCAAAGCAGGATGGTAACTGTCACAGTTGGAGCTGTTGGTATTTCCCTGCTCTTGCAGTTGTTCTTTTTGAATTGCTAGTTTTGTTCATGTTTCTGGTGAATGTTTGCATTGAATGTGGATCATTAGGCTGGCGTTAACTAAGTGGACCATTATCCATGGATCGTTCTTATTCGCAAGTAGATGTGTGCTCCTTCACATTCTTATTTGTGCCTTTTGGTGGAGAATCTTTGCGAAGCTGTTGAGCAACTTGCCTCTGACCCACCCTGCTAGATACCTCATTTATTAGACTGAGTTCCTTTCCTTTGTTACGCTGTTGGGCAGTAGACTAAATATTTTCATTTTATTGAGTGGGGATGTCTGCTTGTGAACTCCCATTGGCATCACCCCCTATGTGGGTGCAGTAACTGTTCTGCTTTGGAAAAGAGTGGGTGAATGGGTGCTTAGTGGCACAGCCTCCAGGTTTATGTCATGTGTTTATGTAGGCACCTGCAATCCCAATTTGCACATTGAATTTAGCTTGTGTCTTGAACTCTCGAAAGACTGGGACTTGAAAAGCAGCAAGTCTTCTGACGCTCGCTGTCTTCTTCTCGGAGGGCTTCATAGTGCAGCAGATTTATTATCCGTGTTCTGAAGGGGGACATTGTAATTCTTTTATCCAATCTACTTGTTTTCCTTAAATTAGTGGTGGGTTCGTATTGGAAATCTAGTTGATGCTGGATATGTTGAGTTTGGACAAAGGGCTAAAAGCTCAAAGGTGTTCCACGAGGTACCAATTTAAGCAATTATGGATTTAAACCTTTTACGCGAGCAAGATGTGCTGGTATTGCAAAGGCAGAAAGTGTGGCCAATAGTTGCCCAAAAGGTGAGTGGAAGGAAGTTTAGGGAGGAGGTCAGAGGTTTTTTTTTTTACGTAGAGAGTGATGGGTGGAGTGCATTCCTGGGATAGTGGTGGAGACTGGTACAATAGGGACATTCAAAAGACTCTTTGATTAGGTGCTTGGATGTAAGGAAAATGCAGGGTGAGTTTGGGGAAAATTTGAATAGTTATGGATAGGTTAGCACAACATCATGGGTTGAAGGGCCTGTTACTATGCTGTATTGTTCTACGGTGAACATATCCTACCCTAGTGATGTGCCAGGTAAATTTCATTGCTCTTTGAAGGTTGATAGTTTCTCTTTGAAATTTGATTGTAGATTATAACAATTGACACTGGACAAAGTTGTAAAAGTCACTGGACATGACAATGTTTTTTAAATAAAAAAAGAACCTCAGAACGATTTCTTCATTTGTTTTCACTTTTTCACCAAGGTTGTAAAGAAGTCCAGAATGCTAATTAAATTATAATTTACTCTGAGGTTGGTATTGTGAATGAAAGGGGTTTGTTGGTGCAAGATCAGACCACTCCTGGATGGAGACGTATTATTTTAGGACAAGCGAATTCCAGATTTTGAGACATGATTAAAAAGCCAGGAGGTCTTGATGGAGCAGGAAACCTACAGCTTCACTTCTATCTTCAGTGTTCTGACATGATGCAGGTAGAATATTGAGAATGTTCCTTAAATTGTCAAGGATGGGAAGAAGCAAAGATGCAGAAGATTGATAAGTGGAGGTTTTGTCCTTAGATTGTGATGTGAACAGACTGATGCGCGCGGTGTATTTGGAAGTAGTGATATCCTATGGCATTAATTCCAGAATAGATCTAACATCCAGGACTGAGATTAGGAGGAGCTCCCTCTCTGTTGAGATTAGCAGCATTCTCTGGGTTAGCAGTTGGGGCAGAAACACTCAAGGTCAGTGAGCTGGGCGAAGGGAACCGAAAGATGCTGAAGAACAAATAAATGACAAGGTATATGCCCTTGAAGGATGGGGGAGAGACAAGAGCATCAGTTGATATTGGGCAGTTGAGTTGCTTTGGATGATGCTGACCTGGCTTGCTTCTGAAAACTGCTCCTTTACTTTTCAGATGGAAAGAAGAATACATGCTCAGAAGAGAAGGTAAATGACTTCCACATAATGAATGGGGTGTTGCAGATTATTGTTGCACTCCAGAAATGGAGATAAACTTTATGGTGACCAAGTGACAGTAACATGTTAGAAGGCCTCGAATGTTGTTATTTGGGGAGCAGGGTTTTGCATGCACCCATCCATGTGACATTCTTGACCCCTTTCCCCCCCCCCCCCCAGTTAATAATGTTATGTGAAGAAATGTGTTTGGTGAACCTGTGGTTTTACAATCCCCCCCCCCCCCATGTCCATGTGTTCTTCCCAGTAGGGTGATGGTGGCCAAGTAGCTGGACGAGTAGTCAGAATTCTGGGCTGTTATCTAAAGACACAAGTTCAAATCCCTCCCTGGGAGCAGAAAAATTTAAATTGGAATAATTGAATCATCTGAAACTTTTAATATTATGAAAATATTTTTTTGTTTTTTTTTGTAATGGTGGTTGGGAAACAACTGGATTGGTGTCAAGTAAAAATGCACGATGCTGGAGAAACTCAGTTGGTCAAACAATGTCCGTTATTTAGCAAAGGTTAAAATACATAACTGGCATTTCAGGCTTCAGCCCTAACTTTGACTTTTTTTACTTTAACCATGTGTCTACAGATTTTCGTGTTTTACTTGCTGGATTTGTGTCAAACCTCTTTTCGCCTATCCAGGGGAAAATCTGCATTCCTTGCCCTGCCTAGTCTCAGTGAAACTCAACTCTTTGTGCTGACAGTGATAAATACCAGTATTGGCACCAATGATCGCATCTCCTGAACAAATAACAAAAGAGAAAATGGCTTAACGCTAATCTTGGAACCACAAACCAGCTGCTGTTGGCAGGGGTTTCCTTGCCTGCCTTCTCTCTCAACTGAGCTGAATCTGTCAGTGTTGGCACCTCGACAAAGGTGGTTACAAAGGCAGCATATCTGCCCCTTGGTGATGGGCTGTGGGCACCTGATGAATTGGCTGACCCTGCCCTTGTCACTGTGGTGGCCTGGAGGATGTTTCTCCCACTGTAGACACCTGTGTGCTATTTCTACTCATGCTGTAGTGATATGATTTCCTGCTGGCTGCTGCAGTGAATCCCCTATGGCAAGGAAAGTCTAAGATGAAGGAAGGTGTCCAATTTTCTGCAGCTCTTTGCGGTAGATGTTCAATTACTCTCTTCCATGCTATCCACCTGCGTCTATCTTCACTGGAGACTGGTTTGCTGGCAGCCGAGGTTGATGAAAGCCTTCCTGGCTGGGAAGGGGCCTCTAACATTCTAAACTTTATTCTGTGTGTCAAACTCCTGGAGGGGAGGTGGTGTCAGTCGTGGGGTTTGACGAATCTTGTGGGTAATGGTGATGTTCACTTTAATAGTAACCATGGTGGCTCTTGAAATGATTTTTTGAGTAACTTACTTGATCACAGCCACAGTCTGCCTCGTGTCAAAGGGGGCAATGAAATAACTGAAGTTGAATAACTTGTGCTTGCCATGCACTTTACCATGCCCAATATAGTACAATAAAGGTCTCAGCAAGTGGCCATTAAATCTGGGACAAAGGCAAGATTGAACATGTAGATTAATGAAATTGTAGGGATGGAGTGGGAGGCTCGCGAAGAGAAACCTGCTTTCCCACGTTTTGCAGCCGTATTGAGCTGTGCAGTTGTAATCTGCACTGGGGTTGGTCTGTATCCTAGTGATGCCAGCACTGAGTGGGTTGGTCACAAGTTCATCTGACTTGACTACAAACCCATGGTCAAGATGGCGAATGATTAGTATGAATGGGCTCAGCCAATCATGACTCAGCAAAGGAAGAGGATATTAATTCTATTGGACACACACCGGGGTGGGGGTGGGGGACACACAAATTGGGACTAACCCTGCTTCCGACTTGACCTTAATCCACATTAAAAGCTCATCCATTTCATTTTAAATGTTTTAATCTATCAATTGTTCAAGCAGGATGTTCCAGGATTTCACCAGATAGAGGAGATTCCTTAACTATCCTTTTGAGCATGAATCAATTTGCCCTAATATTTACCCTCCAGCTCTCCAAGCTTCCATGATTTTTGCATCCCTTGAATTCCTCTTCCTAGTTACCTTCCTTGTTATTGGAGCAGCTCTGGTGACATCCTCACAATCGTGCCCTGTGCTCATCCTTTCTATATTTTGGTTCTTCAGCTGTGGCTAAAACTCTGACGTACAATTCTAACATGAGCCCTTTAGTTCTGAAGATGGTGTGGGAATCTCCCATCAGACCCAACCAGATTTCTTTTGTTTAGTCCATGTTGTAGTTCAGCTTGTGTCAATGCAATCTGAGCATGTCATTTTTTAAAAATCATCATCCAGCCTTTAGTTTCCAACAGAAAACATGTCTGGGTTTTAAATGTGTGCATTTTTTCTCAAATAAAATACCAGCCTGTTGGAAGCATTATGTATCTGGTAAAAGATCTTTTATCAAAAATATGACCTTGTTTGTTTTTCCTTTCCCCACAGACGCTGCTTGACCTGTCAAGTATTTCCACTCTCCTGTTGGTTTTTTCAGTGTCTGCAGTATTTTACTTGTGCCTTGGATCTGGCATCTTCTTTTCACCCATTATGAGGCTAAATGTCTAATTTTCTGCTTTTGTGGTGTATTTGTTGACTGGTGACTTGTTAAGCATGCCGGTCAAGAATGTTGCTCCATCAGTTGCTGCACTTGTCTGAAGAGATTTGCGGCTTTAAAGTCTCAAATGACTGCACTGAGCCAAAGTAAAGACCCAAGGCTGGAGAAATTCTGCAGGCCAACAGATGCAACATTTCAGGCTTCAACCCTTCAGTTTGATTGTTTTTTTTCTTAATCCATCAGGTTAAATAGAACCCAAATACTTCAGTTGTTCAATGGTTAGGGTGTTTATTTCTGTTGCAAACTTAATTTTTCAGAAAATTGAGAAACTTTAAGGCAAATGATAGACAGTGTTGGTTGGGGGGGTGGGGGGTGGGAAACAGTTCATTCAATTTCCGCTGTGAGTGATGTGCTGCTGTTCGTAGAGCTGAGTAAAAATCTGCAGCATTCACTGGATTGGTGGCAAATGGTAGGGAATGCTTGGAGCTTTTCTGTATATTCTGCCCCTAGTGCTCTGCAAGGTTAATAACTTTGTCTTGAGCACTCCAGCGGTTAAAACAAAGGTGAAAAACCTTTTCAAATCATCCCCAGGGAGAACTTGCTCTTTCCAGGTGCTGTTCATGATCTAAGCATCCAGAGAAAACGTCTGTAATTTAATAGCTCTACATCGCACATTATGATATACCTACAAATTGTTCTTGAACCACCTCATTAAAGTTCTAGTTGCTATTGATCTCGAGTCTTTTCTCATCCACTTTATTCATGAATTGTGTTCGGAAGACACTGCAAATGTACTTGCTCTGTTCTCTCCGCTTAATGCTGAGTCAAAAAAGTTTAGTTGTAATTTTTTTATGAAACATTGACCCCAGTCAAGTTTTTTTTTTAAAACAGCTGATACAAGGTGTAATGTCCAGTCGCCCATCTTCGATGCACATTGAAGGGTCTCTTGTGGGAGCCACTGAGCATTTTCTTGGGTCTCCTTATTTTTACTGTCGGTTGCTTTGCAAATTCCTCCACTCATGAGGAATCCACACAAGTTAATGGACTTGTTTCACCCGCTGGGTCCCCTGCTTTACTCGTGTATAGTTAGCAGTTGCTAGTAATGGACTGTAAAAATAGAAACTATTTAATTGTCTGTATCAACCTTGTTTGCCAAATATTTAATGGAGACTGGCCTGTTCCAGGTTATCGAGTCTCTGGGAGTGCTAATTTACAAGGCTCTTGACTGGAGTCTGAGTGACAATGAAGAAAGAGTTCTCAGCCCACCTTTGGAATACCTGATACAGCAGATGGCGCTAAGATCAGAGGATCAGCCTCCAGTCACTATTGATGAAATTATTCTGGTAACGTTGGAGCCCTTTAGCCCACAATGTGCTACCCTATGTAAACCTACTCCACAACATTCTAATTTTTCTCTTCCTCTCGCTCATAACCCTCTATTTTGCTAGTGCCTGAGAGACTTTTAGTTGTCCCTGTTGTATCCGCTTTCATAATCACCCCTAGCAACACATCCAGTACCCACCAGAGTTCCAAAAAAAATTACCTCTGGTCATTATAACACTACAGCTTGGAAGCTTCACAGATGCATGGCTGATTTAATCTTGGGGAAAGAAGTCCAAGCTTTTGTGTTAAAGCAAAGCTGCAGAATGCTTGCCCAACTTCATGTGCTGTGCCTGAGAAAGGTGAATCTGTATGGTCATCTGTCTGTACATGTACAACTAGACAAAACAGCATTTATGCACATGTATACACACAGTACACACAACATAATTTGTCTGTCTGTGTAAATACACATGAATGAGAGGAGGACATGGGTTAAGAGTGCAATGTTTGGGGGAACTTGTCACACAGATTGATAGGAGTTTGGAATGAGCTTCCAGCTGAAGTGGTGAATGCAGGCTTCATTTTTTTGAATTAAGAAAAATTTGGATAGGGACATGGATTGGAGTTCTATGGTCTGGGTGCAGATCAATGGGTTTTGACAGAATACTAGTTTTTCATGGACTAGATTGGCCAAGGGCCCTGTTTTTGTACTGCAGTGTTTCATGGTCATTAATATTTTGGGATGATTCACTTGGTTGCAGGATATGTTTCATCGCTGTCACAGCCTGCTGGAAGAAGCCATTTCCCACCCAGACTTTTGATGCTCCAGTATCTCCTTGATGGTAGTAGATCAAAGATGCTGGGTGCTGGATGGAAAAGGACCTCGATAATTTTTTGATCCCTGTTTAAGTCACATTCCTGGCAGATGTCGTCAATGGAGGAAAGGGAGACCTCCATGATCTTCCCACCCATTTTGATGATCTTCTGTAATGACAGCTTGGCAGCTATCACACATTGATGTAGCCAGTCTCAATTGTGCTCCTATAAAATGTAACTGGTAGCTTTGCTCTCCTCTTCGGAGCTTTGTGCCTGGAATACCTTGATCAAGGTGAGGTAATTGAGACAGGTTGATCTTGTCTGCTCCTGGACACTGGTGGTAGAGGGTGACTGTTGGTTTCTCTCCTGGGCTGGCTATGGTACCATGAAGGCTCGTAAACCTGGATGAGTATGGAAGCTCAAGGCTGTAGTGGAGCATGGCCTCTGCTCTGTTCTTGTGTGAAAATCAAAATGAGGATGTGTGAGCTGCAAATTTATATCAAGCCAGTAGAGTTGAACAAAAATTCTGCAGATACTGGAGTTGATTGGAATACAAATACACTGGAGAAACTCAGCTGGTCACATAGCATCCAGAGGAAGTTGAGGGTGACCAACATTTTGGGGCCCAAAACGTTGGTTACCCTTCTTCTGGATGCTGCATGACCTGCTGAGTTTCTGGAGCAGATTAATTCCTGTGCTGGTAGCTACCTCCACCCAAGTGACATTTACAGCTTGCTGACTTGTGGCGCAGTGATCCCATGGTCACCAAATTGTGGGTGGATCCTGTAAAAATGCCAGGATTTTGCAAGACATGATGGCAAGTGTAATTTGGTGATGTTACCAACAAGTTTCACAACCATCTGGACATGTGCCCACTGTGATTAAAACAGGCCAGCAACAAGCTCACTTAAAAAAAAAATCACAATCCAACTCTTATAAGGAATGACTCAAGCCATTCCAAACCAGTAACAATTTAAAAAAGGCCCATAGGATCTCGCTTAGGAAACTGATGGCAAAACAACTACATTTCAAATCCTATGAATGGGAATAGTTATGAGAATGGATTTGAAGTAAAATATTTTCCAATCCATGAACTAGGAGTTTCTTTTGGATTGCGTTGTCGTCTGTGACTTGAACCCTTTTGCTTCACTGAATTTGTTTTCCTGCAATTCCAGATATGTGGGAATCACCTGCAAGACCCCTCGTCAGTATCGAGCTTTCAAGCTGTGAACAAGGCTCTGTTTGCAGAGACCATGGAGCTACGCCAAAACCTCAGCAACATCAGAAGTGCAAAGGCAGTAAGGCACCCCTCACCAATGACACACGTTCTGTATCACATAGTGAAATGGCCCAAGGCTCTACATGGCAGTGCAGCAGGGCATTGAGCCAGATGAGATGTTAGGGAGGGAGGGGGCTTTGGAGGAGTGGAAGCCAAGAAGTTTAGGAAGGTTTGCTGTTGGATAATTCCACCACAGCCAATGACGTTGGGAGGGAAGGTGTTTGAGATGTGGGTTAAGCAGTTTGCGAATTATTTGCAGAAAGTTCGGACACTCTAGAGATCTTCAGCATTCTGACAGTGGCAAAGAGGGAATGGTGGCATCTACAAATCAAGATGAAGTGGGAACTAGGATGGTGGTATTTCCCAGCATCCATTGGTTCTGGCTGGTATGGGGTGGAGTTGGCAACAAAAAACTGAACTGGTGCAGTGCATCTTCTGGATGAAGCACTCTGCAGCCAAGATGTCTGTGGAAGTGAACAAGTGGGAAATTAGATGGGATGGAAATCAAGTCAGTGGCATCATTCTAGATATTGTCAAGCATCTTGCTTATTCATGCAAGTAAAGAATGGCCCATTTCCCTTCAGATATGCCTTGTTGATGGAAAGGTTATGAGCTATGGAAAAAAAATATCTCTCCTCTACAGAAATCTAGCAGGCATAATAATTCTGGCTGGACCAATTGAGTTTCTGGTCAACAAGGCTGCTAGGATGTCAGTAAAATTGAGTTGACTAACCTTGAATAATTCTGGCAATTAATCTTTGCAGACTTTGAAAAGACTGCTGGAGGAAGATTCGCTTAATAAAGCAAGCCCAGATTCTGCATGTTGGGTGAGATCTTCTGTAATTATTTACTATTTAATTGAGGTATCATGCGATGATGAGCTGGAGGGGATCAGCGGGTCTGCATCCATGGTGGAAATGATCAGTCAGTGTTTTGGGTTGGGGCCGTGGAAAAGGGTGGTATCGAGGAAATTAACAAGATTTTTAAAAAAAGAGTGTAGAAGCTGGGGAGAGGCAGAGGAGATTGTGTTGAACAGAAGGGAAGGAAATGCAATGATGGGTGGAGGGAGAGACTGTTAGAGAGAAAAGCAAGAACAAGTGGAGGTAAAGAAGAAATGAGGCCCTCCAACATATGGAGGAAGGGGATTGTCCAGAATGAATGGAGAGCAGTGTGCTTGGGAGGTGAGGGACTGAGTGAAGGTGGGTTAATGGGGTGGAGAAGTCCAGGCGATTCATGTCCCATTGGCAAATGTAGATGAAACTGTCAAGCAGAAAGCTTGCTGGGAGAGAAGATGTCCAAGGGGGCAGGGGATTTGGTTCCTTTCTTAAAATATTTTTGAGTTTAACATAATCCCTATACAAGTTATTAACATAGCAAAGCAAAATGATAACCTATACATAGGATATAATTAAAGTAAATGTACAATATGACAAATTTTAAATTTCATTCTTAATTGTTAAATGTGATTGTTTAAAATTATAATATTTAACTGATTTTTATGCATAACAAACCTCTATACCTTGATATAGTATCTAAAATCATCTAGGATAATCATAATTAAACCACATAAATCCACTTAACAAAAAGAAAATAAAACCCAAAACTAATCTACCCCCTCCCTCTAATCAAGGTGACAGGAAAAAAAAATCGAAGGTGGATCAAGTCGTGACTGCCAGAAAACGGACAGATCTACCTGAGAAGGCCCAAAACCTCTAAAACAGCTAATTATGATGATATTCTATAAATGGGCCCTAAACCTTTTCAAACTAACTTTTTATCTTTAATACTGTACCTAATTTTATCTAAACAAATACATCATTACATCCGGTAGCCACTGTGGATGTGTTGGTGAGAGATCATCTTCCCATTTTATTAAAACCCCTTGTCCGGTTTTCAACGTGCTAAAACTTTCTCTTGAGATGTTGATTAAAAGTTTATCTGCTTCACGTGAAAAACCAAACAGGGCAGTTAAAGGGCATGGATCTAACTTAATCTTAATAATTACTGATAAAGACAGAAAAATATTCTATCAATATCCCCCTAATTTAGGGCATACCCAAAACGTATGAATCAATGAGGTTTCAAAAATGTTACACTTTTCACCATATGGATCAACATCTTCACAAAAACAGAATAATTTGAGTTTAGACATGTGTATTCTGTGTATCACCTTAAATTCTAATAAGCAGTGCCGTGCACAGAATGAAGTTAAATAGGTTAGGACTTTATTCCTGGAGCACAGATGAGTGGAGATTTGATGGAGGTGATTAAAATTATAAGGGGGATACACAGAGTAAAGAAGATTCATTGATCAAACTAAGAGTGGAATATCAATCCTCATCTGAAAAAAAATCATATTGCGATCACACCCTCAATCATTTTTAATCTTAAAATCCAATAGATCAATATAAATATGCGATATCAATCCACTTTACAAACTGTAGATCAAAAAGTGTATCAAGAATATTTGAGTCTAAGATTGTAGGAAAAGCATTCAATTTAGACTGAATAAAATTCCTAACTTGCAAATATTTTTTTATTTAAAAAATCTATTAGAGAGCTTAAATTTAACTGATAATTTCTTCAAAAGAAGCAAAGTTATTTTGAATAAATAATCTTTAACATTTTTAATACCAAATCTGTGCCATTCCTTAAAGCCTTGATCTAATCCTGAAGGTGGGAATAAATGGTTACCTATAATAGAATTAGCCAGGGAAAAAGTTATTAACCAAAGAATTTCCTAAATTGAGCCCATATTCTCATGATCAGATTATATGCCAATTTAGAAAATGAAAAGGAAAATTGCCAACTTAGACGATTTCTTAGAAATGTTCAATTCCATTTCTGCCCAAGAAGGGTGACTTACTAATTTATCAAATTTTAATAATAAAATAAACTGCATATATTAATGGCCCAATAGTAAAATCGAAATTGGTTCCTTATCAAAAATGTAGGCCCAGAAAAATCATGGTATGCACTTTCATCTTATTATTTGCTCAAGGCTTCAATGACTGCAGTTTTCATGAAATCCTCTGGTTTTCCTCCTTTTGGATAAGACCAGAGCCCAGCCCAGGACTGGGTGTGTTTGATGGAGTTTGGCACCATTCTAATTGGAAATCAAAACCTGCCTCTGTGCTGGTGGGTGGTCCAGCAACCCAGTGCTCTGCAAATGTAATTTCTCCGGGGACCCACGCATTTGTATCTCATACATAAAGTATTGAGCAGTCAGTTTTAGAAAGTACTGATGGAAATATCAAAAGCTGACTGTACTGCGGTCACTCTGGTATCAAAACATTCAGGTCTGTTTTCCTCCAAGATGAGTACTTTGCTCATATCTTAGAATCGTTGGCTCACTGTTATTGGTTCTTGGTCTCGAAGCAGGGATGGTCACTTTATCCCTTTCCCGCCCCACTCCTTCACTGATGGGCTAAGAGCCATCTTCGAGTCTCTATCTCCCACCACATCCTGTGCAGCTGAGCCAGAAGAAGAAACCCCAAACTGCTCACCCACACCATTGCCAGATTTGCCCTTTGCAGATCTTTGTGGCTGATTTATTGAAGACTGCACAAAGACTCTTGTTTCACTAACTACTGACGAACAACCATCCTGGATCATAAGTATGAAGATGGGCAACTTTTTAAAAAAAATTAAACCGTGTAATTATAAAGCTGAATAACTTTTGCTTTGAAGATATTAACAATAGAGGGAACCAGATGGGAGCTGAAGTGCATGTTGGGGCACAATGACTGGGAGTTTGAATTCCAACTTGTCACAAGTCAGAAGCTGTTGCAATGTTACTATAAAATAGTCTACACTGGACAATGAAAATCTAGATGCCAGTGTAATGCGCATCGAAAGAACCAAAGACTTGTTGATCCAAACCAAGGCTTTTATTAACTAAAAGACTGGAGCATATCACAAGTAGGTCGACCAGTCCAGAATGGCCTGGTCTGGCTAGGAGCAATCCTGCCAGTAGGAGTGGCTACACTCCCAGCCAATCACAGTCAGCCTATAATACCATCTGAAAATATGTACATGTACACATTGGTGATAGAATTTGTACTATCACAGCCAGTTGTTGCTAAACTCTGAATTAAGTTTGTGTTTATGGTTGAACTGATCACGCATACTGAACGTTTAAAGGCTTCAGTTTGCATCCAACTGATTTTGGTGACTGGTCAGGTTCATTCTGCCTCCTCTTTCCCCTAGAACAGAGTGTGGTTCCAATTGATGAAGGAAGTGCGCAGTGGTGTGAGGTTAAGGAAAGCAAGTGAGCGAAGTTACAGCCCTGTTCCTGTGAAGCCTGAGCAATCTTTATTTAAGAAACTACTGGATGACATTAAATACAAGCGCTACTTTCTTCACAAGGTGATGGTGAGTTCCCGCTGAGCCTGTATCAATCTGCAGTTTAGGGCTGGGTTGTTTTTTTTGGGCGGGGGGGGTGGGGAGAGAGAAACCATTACAATGACTCTTGTTGCAAGGGTTCATTTTCTTTGAATCCTGCCTACTCAATACACCATTTGGTTAAATCTGGTGCAGAGTGATGTGAAGTAAAATCTGACTGGATGTAATTAACATGGCCTGCCTCCACAGGCTTTCCTGCCTGTAATGTTTGGAGGAAATTTCACTGCCTTTGCTTCCCATGAGATTTCTTGAATCAACTTAGTGCTGGAGGAATCCTACTTCTGAACATCACACATTGAACTTGACATTTGATATTTCTGGCTGCATTGTGCTGCTGACCTGGGAATGCATGGTGTACAAGTAACGTTCAGTCGTAACTGTCCTGGCTAAAGATCAAGTGGACTGAGCACCTGGAGTTGAACGAAATTGCACTGCTTGAAGAGTTCTTCAGTAACAGTTAAAATTCTTCATTGTCATCCTGATCTGGGATTAGAATTTGGAGCCAACGTGGGGAATCGTGAAAATGTAGGTAATGTTGATTGATTATGGGGTCTCTTCCAGAGAGGGGAGATGGTGAAATGGAAGTTTATTTCTACACGTATAGCACAATGTACTTGTGAACTGTGCAGTCAGATGTGGGTGCATTTTCTTGTACAGCAAGGAATAGTGGTAGGAAAATAACAGTAAGCACTAACGTGATTCTAAACTAATAACGCTCAGTGAAACTTCCAAGCTTGGGTAGTTTCCCAAGTGTTCCCAAGATGTCTTGTTGATTGTCATGTGCAAGTGATGATTGTCTGGCATTCAACATTTGTGTTGGGACCTGATGGAATTTAGAGGTAGGTACATGTGTGAAATGGGCTGTTTGGCCATGAATAAGCTTAATAGTGTCGATAGCTCTCACTACACTTTAATGGTAGAGTATGTTCATTCTTCTGTCACAATTAGCTTGCTTTTCCTCTCTGTATCATCCATCCTTCCACAGCTTTTGTATCAAAAGGCTTCCCCAGGTTTGTAGATGGCATCTAAAGAATGTGATGTGCAGGAAGGAGCCCCAAATTGTCATTGTCACAATGCATTTACATTGCCCATGACCCAAGTTTGAATCCAGTGCTGTATGTTCTCCCCTGTATCTGTGGGAGTTTTCCCTCCCATCCTTCAAAAGAAAATTGTATGGGGTTTGTAGGTTCAGCACAGGCTTGTGGGACAGAAGGGCCTGTAACCATTCTGTCCTGCTGCAGCTTTATAAGTACATAAAACACAATATATAACAGATAGGAGACTAAAAATAGTTGTATAAAAGGAAGAGGAAAAATATTAATAAAAACAGTTGGATATAGTGCTAAAAATGTGTTTAAGTCAGTAATACAGTCAGATCTTTGGTGGTGATGAAGAGGTGTTATGTTGAGGTTAAAACAGGGAGGCTCAAGAGCCTGATGGCCATTTGGGGAGGGTAAAACCATGGATCACAGGACAGAAACAGGCCCTTTGGCCCATCTAGTCTTTGCCAAATTATTATTCTGCCTAGTCCCATTGACGTGCTCCCTGACCACTGCCATGTACTTGTCCAAATTTTTCTTCAGTCTCAAAATTGAGCCCACATTCATCACTTCAGCTGGCAGCTTATTCCACACTCTCCACTCTGAAAATTTTCCCCAAATGTTCCCTTTCACCCTTAACCCCTGTCCTTGCAATCTTCTTTCACCCAAACTTGGTGGGAAAAGCCTGCTTGCATTTGCTCTATTTATACCTCTCCTAATTGTGTATTGTGTGCTTCTATCAAATCTCCCCTTGTTCACCTACGCTCCAAAGATTAAAGTCCTAGCCTGTTTAACCTTCCCCTGTTACTCAGTTCCTCAAGTCCAAGCTGCATCCTTGTAAATCTTCTCCAAATCTGGCACTTCACTAAAAAGACAACCTTTTTCCAAAACTAAACTTTTCTCCTGTGCTAATTTTCAGCGCAACAACAAGCCCAGAACATCTAGTGAAACCTTGCTGGACTTTGGCCTCTTGAGGTCCTTGTTGAAACCTGTAAGTATGCATGGCTTGCCAAAGTACTGATGAGTGTAGCTCTGTAGGCTAGAATGACCAAGGGAGAATCTGACAAAAGGAAAGTTATCATCTTCTTGGGATGAAAACTCCAGTCAAAGTTGTTAACTAATTTTTTTTTAAATACAAGGACATAGTAAAACAGGAGCTGGAGTTGGCCAACAGGCCTTCATGCTTGCTTTCCCCCCCTCCATCAATATGATCAGGGCTGGCCTACATTGGCCTCTGCTCCTCTTTTGTGTGTGCCAGTTCCTCAATTCCTCGATCTTTTAAATATTCATCTATTTCTACCTTAAAATTACCTTGTCCACTTGAGTTGATGCACTGACCAGGAAAGTACTCCAGTGCCTCTACTTAGCAACCCGAGGGAATTTGGGATGTGACCAGCATTGAATAACGTCTTCAGCTAGAGCTTCCCAGAAAGTCACCCATCAGTGGGCATCACTGCGGAGGAACTGCTCTGCCTGCCCAGGACTGCAGGAAACTGCAGAGGGTTGTGAGCATGGCTCAGGTTGTCACACAGACCCAATCTCCTCTCCATTGCCTCCATTCACAACTCCTGCTGCTTTGGAAAAGCAGCCAACATATTGAGTAATTTTCTTTCTTCCCCCCCCCCCCCCACCCCCAAACCTGGGCCACACTGTATTCACCCCCACCTCCCTTCAGAGAAAAGATTCTTAAATATGATTGAGCACCATCAGACTCAAGGTTGGTTTCTTTTCCATTGTTATTAGACTCCTGAGTGAACCCCAAGATCTCTGTGACTGTAGTGTCTTGTTGCACGAAGTATGAGATATCAACTGGTTGGCTCGCAAAAAAACCTCTATCACTAAGTTTTTATACATGTAACATTGAATTCGGGCTTAATCCTTCCTCGTTCTTCTTTGGGGGGGGGGCAGAGAAATCCAGAGATGCATTATGAACTGAGAAAAGATGTTTCTCTGCATCTATTGTCCAGCCCCTTATCCTGAAGCCATGTTTCCTTGTTTGTGACTCTTTATCAGTGGAAATAGCTAAACATCTACAGTCAAGATCTCTCTGAAAAGTCCCTTGCCTTTTAACATTTGACTCCCAGCTATCATGTTGCTATAAAATGCTTCATGCAACAACATGCAAAAGTCTGCAGACCCTGTGGTTGATGTAAGCCACAATGCTGGTGAAAGTCGGTGTACTTTGTATACCTAACCAATGTTTTGAGCTTGAGACCTTATCAGGCTCAGTGTTGTGTATCTTTTGCTTTATAAAGTGCACTGCTTGACCTTCTGAGTTTCTTCAGCATTGTTTTAACACTACAATGTAATAGTTTTTAATCCTATCTTGCGATTTAACCAAGAGCTGCACATGAATGTAACGGAATGTCAAAGAGCAGTTCTGTGTTTTTTGGGAGCTGTGGGGTGGATGCTTTCAAAAAGTTGAGGGGGCACAATTAGTGTAGTGGTTAGTGGGACCCTATTAAAGTGCCACTGATCCAGGCTTGAATCTGCCACTCTCTGTAATGAGCTTAGACATTCTGCTTGTGTCCATGTGTTGTTTCTCCGCGTGCTCTGGTTTCCTCCCACATTCCAAAGACGTACATTCCTCCCACATTCCAAAGGGTTAGTAGGTTAAATGGTCACATGGGTATATTTGGGCAGTGAGGGCTCATGGGCTTGAAGGGCCTGTTATCGTGGTGTGGCGTTGGATGAAAAATTTAAAAATCAAACTTGATTTTAAAAGCTTTGGGATGCAATTTGTTTTCAGAATCTGCATTGATTCTAAATGTTGAGGTTGCTGGGAAATCTAAACAAATTCTCAACCTTTTAAACTGGCTGATCCTATAATACGCCACAGCTGTGGGCTAAAGACCTAAAATGTGGGCTAAAGACCTAAAATGTGGGCTAAAGACCTAAAATGTGGGCTAAAGACCTAAAATGTGGGCTAAAGACCTAAAATGTGGGCTAAAGACCTAAAATGTGGGCTAAAGACCTAAAATGTGGGCTAAAGACCTAAAATGTGGGCTAAAGACCTAAAATGTGGGCTAAAGACCTAAAATGTGGGCTAAAGACCTAAAATGTGGGCTAAAGACCTAAAATGTGGGCTAAAGACCTAAAATGTGGGCTAAAGACCTAAAATGTGGGCTAAAGACCTAAAATGTGGGCTAAAGACCTAAAATGTGGGCTAAAGACCTAAAATGTGGGCTAAAGACCTAAAATGTGGGCTAAAGACCTAAAATGTGGGCTAAAGACCTAAAATGTGGGCTAAAGACCTAAAATGTTGAAACAGAATTGTGCCACTTAGCCTATCAAGTCTGTTTTGCCATTTGAACCATGGCTGATGCATTTCTCCTTTTCATTGTCCTGCCTTCTCCCTGTAACCTTTGACACCCTTGTGCATTGCTCTGTTCCTAAATTCAGGTGACTGCAAGAAAGCTCCGGGATGCGCCCTCCTCCAGCCCTAGTCTCCACAAGTTGCTGATGAAAGAGATACAATCAGGAGTCAGGAAGCTCCACCCAGTGTCGCCTGATGTGGAGAGCCAGTCCAGTAAGTTAATGAGAGCAAACCATTCCTGAAGGCCTGGGCTTTTGGACTGTTGCCAAGCTGCTGCTGTCCAATGGCTTGCCTTTCGAAGTGCAGGCATCTCTGGGGTTTGGAGGTCTCACCTTCCCCAGGCTATCAAGTTCTACGCTGGTTGATTGAGGTTCAACTAATGAAAGAAAATTAGTCATAAAGCAAGAGTAACCTTTCATTGCTCTAGAACCATGAAATGCTTCAAAACATAAACGCCCCTTTTGGCCCATCTAGTCTGTGCCAAACTATTTATCTGCCTAGTTCCATTGCCCTGCACCTGAACTACAGTCCTCCCATCCATGTATCCTATCCAAACTTTTCTTAACTCTCGAAATTGAGCCTGCATTCACGACTTCAGCTGGCAGTTTGTTCCATGCTCTCACTCTGAAGAAGTCTGCCTGAATGTTCCCTTTAAAATGGAGAGAAATGGAATGGAAATAAAACTGACCATCTCTCTTCATGGATGCTGAGTCCCTCCAATTTATCTTCGCTCTCTCAGAATTTCAACATCTGTTTTTTTTTAAATAAAATTGCTATTCTGCAGTTCAATAACATTAATCTTTTACCCCCAATCTGCTTTTGGATGTTCCTTTGTATCCAAAAGCCTCTCTGCCTTGAATCTACTCGGTGGCTCTGCATCAACAGTCCCCTTGTGAAAGGGAACTCCACAGACTCTGCATGGAGGGATTTTAAAAAAAAAAAAGGCAAGTCTTTCACACCCACTCTCCTCGTCCCTGCAGGGAGAGGAGCATTCTTCACACTATTCCCTTTGCAGTGGTAGACGTGAACATTCTGTCGCTTCTAATGAGGTGATTCGTGGCCGGCTTTCAGATTCTGGGATAAAACCGATATCGAGAGCAGAGGCATGAAGAAGAGACACCAAAGGCTGGGATGTGGCCATTCAGATTGGGAAGAGGATGAATAATTGCTTCACACACTCTTCCCTGGTGTTGCACAGTGAAGATCTAATGGCTACCTCATTGGTCTGACTCCCGGCTCCCTTCCCTCACCCCCATTCCCACTCTCTCAACCTGTGGCTCTGTTCACTTTTTCACACCCTCAGCTTTGGCTTCATTCACCATTCCTCCGCCAACTCTCGACTTCTCCAAAGTGCCGAATCAAATTGGCTTCCTGGCTGAGCATCTGCTGCAATAGCAGGAGGCTTCCCTCATTTCAATGTGGTATTTATTTCCTCTCCTCTTAGTGGACAATTTGGGTAACTCAGAGCAAACTGAACTTGGCCTGCAGCATCAGAACTCCCCTACCAACCATGAGGCATGTCAACAGATGAGCAGATCCAGGAAGGTGGAGTTCATGGACCTGGAGTCTGAGGTATGAGCTAGAGACATGGTCAATCTGGAGTTGGGGACAGTCCACAAAAGGACTTCCACCTGAGGACTAATGCTGGAACATATGTGCCTCTTGGTGGACATCGAGCTCCTTGATTCAATATGATTAATTTTGTGCTGAAGCCTGAGGTTTTGCAGGCTCTGGTGATTGGAATTCTAAACTCTAGCCACCCCCACTGAGTGTAAAGTCTGTCAGAGTCGACCTCTGACAGAGGTGTGCAGGTGTTCAACTGAGTTACAATGGGGAGAGGACTGAAAATGGATACCACTGCAGATCCATTTTAATATTTCCCATGGGGCTGAAGGCCATTGTCAAAGGCATCTGATCTTGGGCCTCATCAGTGGATGGAACTGAAATCATTATCAACAATGTGTCCCTTGAGTGTATGCCAGAACATCTCATTATGGCCACTGTTTTAAACTGATTACAAATTAGTTATTTGTAAGAATTGGAGCATTACAGCATAGTTCAGGCCCTTCAGCCCATAGTTGTAGCTGACCTATATAAACCTACTCCACAACAATGTAACATTTCCCCATGTTTCACCCATAACCCTCTGTTTGTGACATGCGCCTATTTAAGAGCCTTTTGAATGTCTTTATTGTACCAGCGACCATACCTGGCAATGCATAGAGCACCCACTCTCCTGTGTTTGTTTTTTAAAAAAAATATCTGCCCCTGACTTTCCCCAAAGCTTTCCTCCACTTTTCCTAAATGGATATCCTCTGGGACTTGTGACTGTCACCAAAGGAAAAGGGAGCTGGCTGACCACCCTACCTTTACCTATCATAATCTTGTACTGTGTACCTATATTGTCACCTCTCATCCTCTCTCACTCCAAAGAGAAAAGCCCCAGCTCTGTCAACCTTGCTTCATAAGATGTGCTCTCCGATCTGGGGAACATCCTGATAAATCTCTTCTGCACCCTCCCCAAAGCCTCCTCCTCCTTCTTGTTATGAAGTGACTAGAACTGAACACAATATTCCAAGGTGATCTAACCAGTTTTGTAGAACTTCAAATTTACCTCCTCTGACTGATAAAGGCCAGTTATGAGTAGCTTTTTGCCCACAAAACTATAAACATATCAAATCAGTTCATCTTCCCTGTGAAGCTTTGATCAGACTTGGGTTTGCGGACGTATGAAGGTTTCGGGACTGGGGTTGAACCTCAAGCTCCTGATCAAACCCACTGCTGTCCCCTGGTCCAGGTGGGTCTGGTGTGACTCAGAAACTTGGGACATGCCAGTATCACAGGAGTTTGAAGGTTTGATTCAGGATTTCACAGCATCTTGAGATTTTGGATTTGTTGTCATCACATTGTCTTGTGGTACCAAGACCTCTTTCCTGATGGCAGCAGCGAAAACGGAGCGTGTGCTGGGTGGTGAACTCCAATGAACATTTGGGAAGTTTGAGGAAGGAGGAATGGGAATAACAAAGGAGCATTTGTATCGACGCACGGTGTCATTGCACCACACCATAATGGCAGAATAGAGAAGTGGGGATACTGATATGGAACTTGGCTGATGTCTCTCTTTGGTGCAGAGTTTAGCTTTCTGCAGGTCAATTGGATTTCTTAATAATGTGTTCCTGTGATCTTCCTGACCATTGAAGGTGTACATTATTTGACTCATTGTTTGGAGTTTGCTTTTCACAATCCCATGGTAACAGCAGGATGATGTTTGGTGGGGATGGAGTGGGGGTTAATGGTCCTGCTTACAGATCCAGGGTGTAGGATCCTGAACTTGTGTGCTGACTGTGTGGAATTATGTCTGTTGTCCCTGCGACCACGTGAGTTGCCCCTTGGTATTTCAGTTCCCTGCCACACCCCAAAGATGTGTGAGATGGTGAATTAATTGATGACTGTAAAATACCCCCTGATGTGTAGGTGAGTGCCAAAAAAAGCAGTCCTTGGAGTGCGAGAGGAACATTTTGAAGGGTAAATTAGATGCAGGGCAATTGGAATATATTTTCTCACTGCTGGTTTGGAATCATTGGGATGAATGGTCACCTTTTTAATTGGAATAAGTATGTTGGTGTATCGGCGACATTTGAGTGATTTTCTTTTTGTATAGTCCATACTGGTTGAATTAAAACTAAATTAGTATTCTTTGTGTAAGTTTTGTTCTCAGTACCAGACATGGTGTTCTTGATTTTCATTGTTTACACCACACATGTCAAACTCTAGCCCGCGGGCCAAATCTAGCCCGCGATATAATTATATTTAGCCCGCAAGATCATATCAAAAAATGTATTTAGAGGTGGCCCGTTGGCCACCGCGCCAGTATAGCGCATGCACAGTAACCACTGTGACCCAGGGTGAGAGAGAGAGAGAGAGAGAAAAATCCTGGTCCTTGAAAAGTAGTGGTGGGTGGTTTTATAAACACGCTGTCATGTCCCCCCGCCCACCCCCCCCACTGCAGCGCGGCCTGGCCGGTGTCAGGGGAAGCCAAGGCCGCTTCCCAGCGCCTGGAACCCCAGTGGCACAGCGTTTCTTGGAGCTGCAGATGGAGTCGGGACGCCGGAGGGAAGATTGGGGCTCCCCGCCGGGCGATGGGGGCTCCGGCCGCCGGCCGCCCTGTGCCTTCCCAATGGACGAGTGGCGGGTGCCCGGAGTACACGTGGAGAGCGAGGCTGGTTGGGCAGGTAGGGTGGAACCCCCTGCCAATCTTGGGAGTGGCGTGGGCTGGATCGGGATTAGCCGCGCTCACCTGCTCCTCCACCGCTGACCGGGATCCCAGCGCAGTCCTGAGCGCGGAGACTGCCCTGGAAAGGTCCTGGGACACCGGCACGGAAAGAAAAGGGGGTCCGGGAGAAACTCAGCAGGTCAAGGGAGGTCCAGAAGAAACTCAGCAGGTCAAAGGGGGGCTCCGGCAGAAACTCAGCAGGTCAAAGGGGGGCTCCGGCAGAAACTCAGCAGGTCAAAGGGGGGCTCCGGCAGAAACTCAGCAGGTCAAGGGGGGTCCGGGAGAAACTCAGCAGGTCAAGTGGGGTCCGGCAGAAACTCAGGGGGGGCCTGACCTCGCCAGGACCGTTGCCCACTCCCCCTCCCTGCCGCAGGCCGACCCGCGACTCATGGTGACGGGGCCGCTGATCCGCCGAGATGCCGCCCTGCAGCGAGAGCCGATGTCCCTGCACTGTCGTTGTCCAACCCGATCGCCCGCAAACCCCACCCTCCCGCACACAGGCCTGAGTAAGTATTATGAACTTTAATCTCAGGATAAAACGATCTTCCAATAGTTTCACGTCACAGTGATAAATGTTTTCCTGGTTAAAAATGGTCCTCCACCTGGATACAAGCTCATTAGGCATAAAACTTGAAAAGTGTGTAAATCAAAGGATACCTGTACTAATGGAAAAAGGGAATGGCAAATAACCCTGCTAGAATTCATGCCCACAATCAGTCACCCATTTGATTGTTTCAGGAATCATGTTATTCTCCCACATTCTCAATAGCCCTCAGATTTTACTATTCGACAGCACACTAGCAACATTTGACAAATCCTCTATAGAGAAATATTATTTATTGAATATTTTGTTTCTCATTTGTTAATGCTTCTGGAAAGAGTTTATCCAAAACTATTATTAAACATTTATTTTAATAAGAAAAAGTTTAACATTACATGTGTTGAAAGAAGAGAAAACATGCAGATGTTGTTGAAAATTTTCAATAAATATTTAGTTCGGCCCTCGACTTAGTCCAAGTTTTTAATTTTGGCCCTCCGTGAATTTGAGTTTGACACCTCTGGTTTACACAATCCCTTGTGGATACAAATGTATTAATTAGTGATTCTCTCCACATTGGTAACATGATGACCATGTTGAGAGCACACAAAAGTAAACACATTGTGTGTATTTGTGTACATGTTGATGAAGAAATCTTGATCTGTTCCAGGCAGACCGTTCTGGTTTGGAACAGAACAGTGGAAGGGAAAGCCGTTCATCAGATACGGTCCAGAATCAAGCAGGTGGGAACCCATCTGGAGCTGGTCAGAGTGGGTGTGGTCTGTGGTAGGTTTTTGAGGTGGAAAGTTTCAGATGTGGTGGAACAAACAGTGACTGAGGAGGAGAGGCAGCTGATTGACAAAGATTGAGAGTTTAGTTTTACAATCAGCTAATTCCAATATCTCTGCTTCCCTCTGTCCAACCCCATCAAAACCTCCATGGTCAGGATGTTCTATCCAGGCTCTGCTGCATACTTTAGCTCCATCTCATTATCTTGTGTGTGTTTGGGTTCACTGCAAATTCTTCCACACTCGTCTTTAGAAATTGGTTATGTGCTTAGCAGCAAGAACTTGAGTGAGACTTTCCTTTCAGATTTGTTACTGCCATCAAGGGTTTGCATTCCACCTTTCTGGCTCAAAACCTGAAGATTCAATCTTCTTGACTGATCTTCCAAGTCTCTGGGGTGTGTGACTTCTAGAATAAGTTGCATTGAGCCATTTGTTTAATGTTCCCAGTTTGTTTTTCTTGCCTGATCTCATTGGGACATTGGCTTATGTAACCAATCCTCGCCCTTGCATTCCTGTTGTTCACCCCCACATCTCTGCAGATGTCAGCTCAAAACATTATTTGCACCCCCCCCCCCCCCATCATACTTTGGGCCTTTCTGGCTAAGCCAACTTTTGATCCCTCTTGAGTAGACAAAGAACCCATCGGGTACCTCCAGCAGCCCTCTGTCTACTCAAGGATCTGGTATCTGCAGCTTTTGATCTATCTTAGTGTTGCCTCCTGTTCGCTGGACTTGTGTTGCCTCCTGTTCGCTGGACTTGTGTTGCCTCCTGTTCGCTGGACTTGTGTTGCCTCCTGTTCGCTGGACTTGTGTTGCCTCCTGTTCGCTGGACTTGTGTTGCCTCCTGTTCGCTGGACTTGTGTTGCCTCCTGTTCGCTGGACTTGTGTTGCCTCCTGTTCGCTGGACTTGTGTTGCCTCCTGTTCGCTGGACTTGTGTTGCCTCCTGTTCGCTGGACTTGTGTTGCCTCCTGTTCGCTGGACTTGTGTTGCCTCCTGTTCGCTGGACTTGTGTTGCCTCCTGTTCGCTGGACTTGTGTTGCCTCCTGTTCGCTGGACTTGTGTTGCCTCCTGTTCGCTGGACTTGTGTTGCCTCCTGTTCGCTGGACTTGTGTTGCCTCCTGTTCGCTGGACTTGTGTTGCCTCCTGTTCGCTGGACTTGTGTTGCCTCCTGTTCGCTGGACTTGTGTTGCCTCCTGTTCGCTGGACTTGTGTTGCCTCCTGTTCGCTGGACTTGTGTTGCCTCCTGTTCGCTGGACTTGTGTTGCCTCCGGTTCGCTGGACTTGTGTTGCCTCCGGTTCGCTGGACTTGTGTTGCCTCCGGTTCGCTGGACTTGTGTTGCCTCCGGTTCGCTGGACTTGTGTTGCCTCCGGTTCGCTGACTTGTGTTGCCTCCGGTTCGCTGGACTTGTGTTGCCTCCGGTTCGCTGGACTTGTGTTGCCTCCGGTTCGCTGGACTTGTGTTGCCTCCGGTTCGCTGGACTTGTGTTGCCTCCGGTTCGCTGGACTTGTGTTGCCTCCGGTTCGCTGGACTTGTGTTGCCTCCGGTTCGCTGGACTTGTGTTGCCTCCGGTTCGCTGGACTTGTGTTGCCTCCGGTTCGCTGGACTTGTGTTGCCTCCGGTTCGCTGGACTTGTGTTGCCTCCGGTTCGCTGGACTTGTGTTGCCTCCGGTTCGCTGGACTTGTGTTGCCTCCGGTTCGCTGGACTTGTGTTGCCTCCGGTTCGCTGGACTTGTGTTGCCTCCGGTTCGCTGGACTTGTGTTGCCTCCGGTTCGCTGGACTTGTGTTGCCTCCGGTTCGCTGGACTTGTGTTGCCTCCGGTTCGCTGGACTTGTGTTGCCTCCTGTTCGCTGGACTTGTGTTGCCTCCTGTTCGCTGGACTTGTGTTGCCTCCTGTTCGCTGGACTTGTGTTGCCTCCTGTTCGCTGGACTTGTGTTGCCTCCTGTTCGCTGGACTTGTGTTGCCTCCTGTTCGCTGGACTTGTGTTGCCTCCTGTTCGCTGGACTTGTGTTGCCTCCTGTTCGCTGGACTTGTGTTGCCTCCTGTTCGCTGGACTTGTGTTGCCTCCTGTTCGCTGGACTTGTGTTGCCTCCTGTTCGCTGGACTTGTGTTGCCTCCTGTTCGCTGGACTTGTGTTGCCTCCTGTTCGCTGGACTTGTGTTGCCTCCTGTTCGCTGGACTTGTGTTGCCTCCTGTTCGCTGGACTTGTGTTGCCTCCTGTTCGCTGGACTTGTGTTGCCTCCTGTTCGCTGGACTTGTGTTGCCTCCTGTTCGCTGGACTTGTGTTGCCTCCTGTTCGCTGGACTTGTGTTGCCTCCTGTTCGCTGGACTTGTGTTGCCTCCTGTTCGCTGGACTTGTGTTGCCTCCTGTTCGCTGGACTTGTGTTGCCTCCTGTTCGCTGGACTTGTGTTGCCTCCTGTTCGCTGGACTTGTGTTGCCTCCTGTTCGCTGGACTTGTGTTGCCTCCTGTTCGCTGGACTTGTGTTGCCTCCTGTTCGCTGGACTTGTGTTGCCTCCTGTTCGCTGACTTGTGTTGCCTCCTGTTCGCTGGACTTGTGTTGCCTCCTGTTCGCTGGACTTGTGTTGCCTCCTGTTCGCTGGACTTGTGTTGCCTCCTGTTCGCTGGACTTGTGTTGCCTCCTGTTCGCTGGACTTGTGTTGCCTCCTGTTCGCTGGACTTGTGTTGCCTCCTGTTCGCTGGACTTGTGTTGCCTCCTGTTCGCTGGACTTGTGTTGCCTCCTGTTCGCTGGACTTGTGTTGCCTCCTGTTCGCTGGACTTGTGTTGCCTCCTGTTCGCTGGACTTGTGTTGCCTCCTGTTCGCTGGACTTGTGTTGCCTCCTGTTCGCTGGACTTGTGTTGCCTCCTGTTCGCTGGACTTGTGTTGCCTCCTGTTCGCTGGACTTGTGTTGCCTCCTGTTCGCTGGACTTGTGTTGCCTCCTGTTCGCTGGACTTGTGTTGCCTCCTGTTCGCTGGACTTGTGTTGCCTCCTGTTCGCTGGACTTGTGTTGCCTCCTGTTCGCTGGACTTGTGTTGCCTCCTGTTCGCTGGACTTGTGTTGCCTCCTGTTCGCTGGACTTGTGTTGCCTCCTGTTCGCTGGACTTGTGTTGCCTCCTGTTCGCTGGACTTGTGTTGCCTCCGGTTCGCTGGACTTGTGTTGCCTCCGGTTCGCTGGACTTGTGTTGCCTCCGGTTCGCTGGACTTGTGTTGCCTCCGGTTCGCTGGACTTGTGTTGCCTCCGGTTCGCTGGACTTGTGTTGCCTCCGGTTCGCTGGACTTGTGTTGCCTCCGGTTCGCTGGACTTGTGTTGCCTCCGGTTCGCTGGACTTGTGTTGCCTCCGGTTCGCTGGACTTGTGTTGCCTCCGGTTCGCTGGACTTGTGTTGCCTCCGGTTCGCTGGACTTGTGTTGCCTCCGGTTCGCTGGACTTGTGTTGCCTCCGGTTCGCTGGACTTGTGTTGCCTCCGGTTCGCTGGACTTGTGTTGCCTCCGGTTCGCTGGACTTGTGTTGCCTCCTGTTCGCTGGACTTGTGTTGCCTCCTGTTCGCTGGACTTGTGTTGCCTCCTGTTCGCTGGACTTGTGTTGCCTCCTGTTCGCTGGACTTGTGTTGCCTCCTGTTCGCTGGACTTGTGTTGCCTCCTGTTCGCTGGACTTGTGTTGCCTCCTGTTCGCTGGACTTGTGTTGCCTCCTGTTCGCTGGACTTGTGTTGCCTCCTGTTCGCTGGACTTGTGTTGCCTCCTGTTCGCTGGACTTGTGTTGCTCCTGTTCGCTGGACTTGTGTTGCCTCCTGTTCGCTGGACTTGTGTTGCCTCCTGTTCGCTGGACTTGTGTTGCCTCCTGTTCGCTGGACTTGTGTTGCCTCCTGTTCGCTGGACTTGTGTTGCCTCCTGTTCGCTGGACTTGTGTTGCCTCCTGTTCGCTGGACTTGTGTTGCCTCCTGTTCGCTGGACTTGTGTTGCCTCCTGTTCGCTGGACTTGTGTTGCCTCCTGTTCGCTGGACTTGTGTTGCCTCCTGTTCGCTGGACTTGTGTTGCCTCCTGTTCGCTGGACTTGTGTTGCCTCCTGTTCGCTGGACTTGTGTTGCCTCCTGTTCGCTGGACTTGTGTTGCCTCCTGTTCGCTGGACTTGTGTTGCCTCCTGTTCGCTGGACTTGTGTTGCCTCCTGTTCGCTGGACTTGTGTTGCCTCCTGTTCGCTGGACTTGTGTTGCCTCCTGTTCGCTGGACTTGTGTTGCCTCCTGTTCGCTGGACTTGTGTTGCCTCCTGTTCGCTGGACTTGTGTTGCCTTCCTGTTCGCTGGACTTGTGTTGCCTCCTGTTCGCTGGACTTGTGTTGCCTCCTGTTCGCTGGACTTGTGTTGCCTCCGGTTCGCTGGACTTGTGTTGCCTCCGTTCGCTGGACTTGTGTTGCCTCCGGTTCGCTGGACTTGTGTTGCCTCCGGTTCGCTGGACTTGTGTTGCCTCCGGTTCGCTGGACTTGTGTTGCCTCCGGTTCGCTGGACTTGTGTTGCCTCCGGTTCGCTGGACTTGTGTTGCCTCCGGTTCGCTGGACTTGTGTTGCCTCCGGTTCGCTGGACTTGTGTTGCCTCCGGTTCGCTGGACTTGTGTTGCCTCCGGTTCGCTGGACTTGTGTTGCCTCCGGTTCGCTGGACTTGTGTTGCCTCCGGTTCGCTGGACTTGTGTTGCCTCCGGTTCGCTGGACTTGTGTTGCCTCCGGTTCGCTGGACTTGTGTTGCCTCCGGTTCGCTGGACTTGTGTTGCCTCCGGTTCGCTGGACTTGTGTTGCCTCCGGTTCGCTGGACTTGTGTTGCCTCCTGTTCGCTGGACTTGTGTTGCCTCCGGTTCGCTGGACTTGTGTTGCCTCCTGTTCGCTGGACTTGTGTTGCCTCCTGTTCGCTGGACTTGTGTTGCCTCCTGTTCGCTGGACTTGTGTTGCCTCCTGTTCGCTGGACTTGTGTTGCCTCCTGTTCGCTGGACTTGTGTTGCCTCCTGTTCGCTGGACTTGTGTTGCCTCCTGTTCGCTGGACTTGTGTTGCCTCCTGTTCGCTGGACTTGTGTTGCCTCCTGTTCGCTGGACTTGTGTTGCCTCCTGTTCGCTGGACTTGTGTTGCCTCCTGTTCGCTGGACTTGTGTTGCCTCCTGTTCGCTGGACTTGTGTTGCCTCCTGTTCGCTGGACTTGTGTTGCCTCCTGTTCGCTGGACTTGTGTTGCCTCCTGTTCGCTGGACTTGTGTTGCCTCCTGTTCGCTGGACTTGTGTTGCCTCCTGTTCGCTGGACTTGTGTTGCCTCCTGTTCGCTGGACTTGTGTTGCCTCCTGTTCGCTGACTTGTGTTGCCTCCTGTTCGCTGGACTTGTGTTGCCTCCTGTTCGCTGGACTTGTGTTGCCTCCTGTTCGCTGGACTTGTGTTGCCTCCTGTTCGCTGGACTTGTGTTGCCTCCTGTTCGCTGGACTTGTGTTGCCTCCTGTTCGCTGGACTTGTGTTGCCTCCTGTTCGCTGGACTTGTGTTGCCTCCTGTTCGCTGGACTTGTGTTGCCTCCTGTTCGCTGGACTTGTGTTGCCTCCTGTTCGCTGGACTTGTGTTGCCTCCTGTTCGCTGGACTTGTGTTGCCTCCTGTTCGCTGGACTTGTGTTGCCTCCTGTTCGCTGGACTTGTGTTGCCTCCTGTTCGCTGGACTTGTGTTGCCTCCTGTTCGCTGGACTTGTGTTGCCTCCTGTTCGCTGGACTTGTGTTGCCTCCTGTTCGCTGGACTTGTGTTGCCTCCTGTTCGCTGGACTTGTGTTGCCTCCTGTTCGCTGGACTTGTGTTGCCTCCTGTTCGCTGGACTTGTGTTGCCTCCTGTTCGCTGGACTTGTGTTGCCTCCTGTTCGCTGGACTTGTGTTGCCTCCTGTTCGCTGGACTTGTGTTGCCTCCTGTTCGCTGGACTTGTGTTGCCTCCTGTTCGCTGGACTTGTGTTGCCTCCTGTTCGCTGGACTTGTGTTGCCTCCTGTTCGCTGGACTTGTGTTGCCTCCTGTTCGCTGGACTTGTGTTGCCTCCTGTTCGCTGGACTTGTGTTGCCTCCTGTTCGCTGGACTTGTGTTGCCTCCTGTTCGCTGGACTTGTGTTGCCTCCTGTTCGCTGGACTTGTGTTGCCTCCTGTTCGCTGGACTTGTGTTGCCTCCTGTTCGCTGGACTTGTGTTGCCTCCTGTTCGCTGGACTTGTGTTGCCTCCTGTTCGCTGGACTTGTGTTGCCTCCTGTTCGCTGGACTTGTGTTGCCTCCTGTTCGCTGGACTTGTGTTGCCTCCTGTTCGCTGGACTTGTGTTGCCTCCTGTTCGCTGGACTTGTGTTGCCTCCTGTTCGCTGGACTTGTGTTGCCTCCTGTTCGCTGGACTTGTGTTGCCTCCTGTTCGCTGGACTTGTGTTGCCTCCTGTTCGCTGGACTTGTGTTGCCTCCTGTTCGCTGGACTTGTGTTGCCTCCTGTTCGCTGGACTTGTGTTGCCTCCTGTTCGCTGGACTTGTGTTGCCTCCTGTTCGCTGGACTTGTGTTGCCTCCTGTTCGCTGGACTTGTGTTGCCTCCTGTTCGCTGGACTTGTGTTGCCTCCTGTTCGCTGGACTTGTGTTGCCTCCTGTTCGCTGGACTTGTGTTGCCTCCTGTTCGCTGGACTTGTGTTGCCTCCTGTTCGCTGGACTTGTGTTGCCTCCTGTTCGCTGGACTTGTGTTGCCTCCTGTTCGCTGGACTTGTGTTGCCTCCTGTTCGCTGGACTTGTGTTGCCTCCTGTTCGCTGGACTTGTGTTGCCTCCTGTTCGCTGGACTTGTGTTGCCTCCTGTTCGCTGGACTTGTGTTGCCTCCTGTTCGCTGGACTTGTGTTGCCTCCTGTTCGCTGGACTTGTGTTGCCTCCTGTTCGCTGGACTTGTGTTGCCTCCTGTTCGCTGGACTTGTGTTGCCTCCTGTTCGCTGGACTTGTGTTGCCTCCTGTTCGCTGGACTTGTGTTGCCTCCTGTTCGCTGGACTTGTGTTGCCTCCTGTTCGCTGGACTTGTGTTGCCTCCTGTTCGCTGGACTTGTGTTGCCTCCTGTTCGCTGGACTTGTGTTGCCTCCTGTTCGCTGGACTTGTGTTGCCTCCTGTTCGCTGGACTTGTGTTGCCTCCTGTTCGCTGGACTTGTGTTGCCTCCTGTTCGCTGGACTTGTGTTGCCTCCTGTTCGCTGGACTTGTGTTGCCTCCTGTTCGCTGGACTTGTGCTGACTAATCACAACACCACGTGGCCCAAATGTCTTTCCTTACTGAAGTCTCGCATCCAAAAATAAACCATGCAATTCAGAAACCCCTCTCCCTATCTAATCATCCCTATTACTGCAACATCCATAATCTGTTCTCTCCAATGTGTTCCAATGATCTGTCCACAACAGATCCTGGACACTTATAGATGGGGATTCCCCTTCATCTGTAGTTTGTGTTTGTGTTGGAGTTTTTAAATGTATTATCAATAAATAATGATCACACCACCCATGGACCAAGCTTTTAATCATGTGGGAGAAGGGGACAAAATTGAAATCTTGAATGGCTTGATTGCTCAGGGCAATGCAGATGTAAAGAGCTTTACTTGTAACTGCCTCTCTACACTGGGCTTGCAAGGAACTTTGATCAAGTTGAGGTGGGGGAAGGACAAAACCTCGGTTTCCCCAACCTTCAGGCTTGGAGGAGGAGGAGGTCTCTGTGGTTCAGGAGTTTTATGCAAGGACGTGGCTGACAAATGGTATCAATGACAGCTTGAATTAGTTACATTCTATTGGGTTGGCCACTTTAAGGTGGTCATTGGTCAAGAGAAACCTTGCATTTGCTGAGTCAAAGACTGAAAACAATGCACTTTTAAGTTTCCCCCCCCCCCCTGCATGAGTAATCCATTGGGAAGCAGCTTGTTAAGTTAGTCTTTGTGAGAAAATGAGGCAGTGTTGCTTATTGTAATTAGCAAGTAGATGTTGGATAATTTTGATCACATTCACAAAATTTTGTGTACAAGTGACTTCATGTAGGTGTTGGTATTATTTAAGGGTCTCGATACACAGCTCTAAGATTTAAAACCACAACAACTTCTGCTCATTCTGCAGATATCTCGGCAGGAAGGGTGTCGCCAAAGCCTTCATCCTGGTTGGACGTGACTAAGCCTTTGATGCATTCACTCCACAAGTACAAGTTTCGATATCCTTTACAAATAGGCAAACCTTTGGACGTAGGTTATGAATTTGTAGAAAATGTAAGCCCCAGACTGCATTTGGAATCTTTGTTTTCCAAGAGTTCCCAAAAACTATTTAATTGCAATGTATATTTCTGTGCAATTTGTAAAATGTGCATGGTTCTGACATGTTGAATATGATTTTCTTCTTTTGAAAATCAAACTGCAGATGCAGGAAATCTGAAATAAAAATGCTAAAAAGTATCAGCGCATCAGAGCATCCGTGGAAAGAGCAACAGTAAGAATTTCTGGTTGAAGACCCCAGTTCTGAAATGTTAACTTGGTTTCACTTTTCAGTCACTGCATAATGGACTGAGCCTTTCCAAGAAGATTTTCTGCCTGAATATGTGGTCTGCTCTACCAATTGGGAATGCTTTGGGGAAGAGTGATTCAAATCTAACAAAAAGTGCTTTTAAAATGCCTTCACTGGAGGCAGCTTTAATTTGGATTTTAGTTTTAATTTTATAATGTTTGATTTTTAAAAAATTTTTAAAAGACCTCATGGAGGCATCCATTTTGAATCTACCCAGGCCGCAAAAGCTCATCTCCTGACTCCCTATAGTGGTCACGATTAGCATCCCCTTGTACATCCCCTTGAGATGTTTAATTTAACAACATGACACACTAATACAGTAATCATTTCAATTTAACTTTTCGTGGGCAGTTCTCTTTTTAGAGATTGTCTGTCAGGTGCTTTGATAACGTAGCAATGGTGTTGTTTCCTCTGTTACTTGCAGGCTGGATCTTCTGCATTTGTCTGCAGTGTCTCTTGCATTTTAAGCAGGCTCTTTCAATTCCTCCTCAGTATTTGACCCTCCTCTGTACTGACTGTAGGATCTTGGATTTACTTCCTCCAGAGCAGTGGCCTTTTTGTCTCAAGTGTTGCAATCTCTGAGTCTCACTGTCATGTTGTGCCAGTGGCCCTAAGCTTCTTGCTGACTTGACATAGTTTGTTTTTGTCTCCATTGAAGAACTTTTGTTTCTGTTTGGAATGTCCATTGTTTGAGCCTGCAGAGTAGGGAAATGTTGTGCATAGTCTACTTCCTATCAGATGTTCGTGGAGAAGCTCCATAACTCAATAGAGCTAGATATGGATCTGAGCCCCTGTCTTGTGCTTTCTTGAGCAACTGTTTGACTATGTGAACTCCTTTCTCTGCTTTACTGCTTGACTGTGGATGCAGAGGACTTGAAGTCACATGTCGAAAATCATACTCTTCTGCAAAGTTCTAGAATTCTCTACAGCTGTAGCATGGTCCATTGTCACTGTAGACAATTTGAGGAATTCCATGTCTTGCAAAGATCAGTTTCATATTTTTGATCACATAGCAGCAGACCTGTTAGGAAGCAGTGCAATCTCTGGATAGTTCAATAGTCAATAACCACAAGTAATTATTTACATCCATGTGGAACAAATCAGTCCCAACTTTCTGCTGTGGTTCTGCTGATCAATCATTTATGATCATGGGTTCCTTTGTCTGCTTTGTGTGATGTCTCACAGTTGGAAACCATCCTGTCAATGTCAGCGTTTATCCCTGGCCAATAAACAGCAGGTCTGGGCCTCCTCTTGCATTTCTCCATTCCAAGGTGCCCCTTGTGCAACCTTTTCAGCATCTCATCACAGTGATTGAGGAATGACAATTGCACTCCGTCTGAGCAGAAATCCATTGACAAAACTCAGTTCGGCTCTGTAGTATGGCTGACGTTCACCTCTACGCCATCCTTCACTCAGATTCTTGATGGCCTTCTGTAGAAATGTGTCCTTTCGTTTTAGCTCTGATCTGCCTGGATTTCATGTTAAATACGAGAAATGATTCAATGATCAGATTCATGTGAAGATTCACATCTCTCTGGAAATCTCATGTACTTCACTCTGTGACATTGCCCTAGATAATGCATCAACTAACACAATGGGTTTCCCTAGTGTGTACACCCTCTTGACTAGGATTAAGATTTTGCATGCTTTGTCACCCAGCAGTGATTCATGTCCATCTTGGACTAATGTGAACATTAGGTGGTGTTCTTTATCTTTAACTTTCACCTTGGGATTACATGTATCATTTGTGTTGATGCTTTGAACTGTACAGGATTTGCATGGATGTGTGGCTTTATCTTCATTGCCCTGGTGTTGTGCTCACAGATCACATTAACCTTTGCCCCTGTGTCCAGCTTGAAAGGAATATTTGTTCCATTTTTATGTAATGACACAGTCCGCTTGTCCTGTTCATGACTGGCTGTTCAATGTCTGTTGCTTTATAATCTTTCTGCATTACTATGCCCACGAAAAGTGTCACTAAGAGCAGTTTCTCCTATAGGTGTGTAATTTCTCCTATAGTGTTTTGCATAATGATTTTGCCATTTGCACTTATTTATGGAATTTTCCATAGGCTGGGCATTATTTTGGTGCATGTTGAATGTCACATCGTTTGCACTTGAATGTCTCTCCATTTTTTTGTTTCCTTTTTTTGTTTGTGTGGACACACTGTGGCTATGACTATGCTTCCGTTTTCACTGGCTTTTGCACTATGTCTAATTCATTGTCTATGGCGGCTTGTTACGCACAGTCCATAACAGTGTTTAATTTTAAAACACATTTTATTTCTAACTCTTAAACTATAGTCTTAACTTTTAAGCTATCCTTAACACTCAATCTATCCCAAATGATGTCCAGGTGTCTTGTGTGTGATGTACCCAAACCATTGCAGTCCAGCCCAAAATCTAGAAAGTTACTTCAAAGTTCAATGTTGAAGTGTAGGCCTTTGAAATTTGATGTCCAGAATTAATGTTGAACTGCTGGGAAGGCTGGAGTTGTGGCTGCTACAGACTCTCAAATTCTTGTTGTCTTGCTTGTGAAGAAATGTCCCTCCACACGAGCTGTGGTCACAACACTCCTGGTCTTTTTGTAGGCAAGACCCAAACTAGACAGCCTCTATGAAGATCCACTGGGCTGTGACTTGTGTTGTGCTTATGTGAAATGTTGAACATTCAGTCCCTCCTATCTATACTATCCCTTAGTGATAATCCCATTTCACTAAAACAGGAGCTCGTAATAACTCGAACAATTTTTTTTGCATTCACTGGTGTGGCATATCTTCATAGCTCCAGCTAAAGTAAGCTCAGTCTCTTGCAGCAACCACTCACTTTCTAATCAAAAATGCCAAACACAACCTGATCACAGATCATTGAATCTTGCAGCAATTCAAATTTGCATGTTCTAAGTCCATTTATATATTTTTTAAAAAAAGTATCAAAGCTCTCTCCCTGCAGCTGTGTGCATGAGTGAAACATATATCTTTTGAACATTTCATTTTTCTTTGGTGAACAGCATTCATCAAACATCACTATAACCTTATTGAACTTGCTCTGGTCATCTGCCTTGGCAAAAACAATTGTGTTGAAAACCTAGTGCTTGAGGTCCCACCACAGTAACTAGCAGTACAATCCTCTGTGCATCAGGTTTGCTATAGAGTCCAATGGTTTGCAGGTACAGCATGAATCTTTGTTTGAACAACATCCACTTGTAGCTGACATTTCCAGTCCAATTTGCAACATCAGAGGCTTTACATTCTCCATATCTCTGCTGATATAAAACTGCACATTTCTGGTGTTTCTTCTACTCCTGGTATCATCTTTCTTTTATTGTAATAAAGAAGCCTGGGTTCTTAAAACTATTTATTAGCTAAAGCATACACAGACAAGACTTTGTGGAGGCATCCATTTTGAATCTAGCCAAGCTGCAACAGCTCATGTCCAAGCTCCCTCTAGTGGTCAGGATTAGCACTAGGACTCTATCAGTACAGTTTGCATGCAGTATAAAGATGGCAAATTAAGAGAAATTGTGCAGAGGTGGAAACAACCAGTTGGCATGAAGATCTCTTTCGGTTATGAGGTGATGAGTGTTTCAGTTAGTGGTGAGATGCAACAGTTAAAGAGAGAATTTAATAAAAGTTTAGAATGCTGCATGCAAAGTTTCAAGGTGGGTAAACATTTCAAACTAATTTAGTTGGAAAGCAAATGATTATGGGAAGTAATCAAGAACAAGGTTTGACTGGTCTGAAGCCCCCCACCCCCCCAAACACAGTCGACATCGTCGGCCCGGCCTGGCGGAGGCCGGTCATCTCCGCAGCCTTGGCCCGATCGGGAGTAGTGTGCATGCGCGATTCACTGCGCATGCCCAGTTCGGTCAGAGCCCAGAGGCATAGTTCCTCTGATGCTGCAATAGTGGTAGCTGTGGCCACGCACACGCTCGCAATCAGGACCCTCGCGCTCCCTGGGTTCTTTCGGTCAGTTCTTGAGTCTGGCGTTAAGATCAAAGAGTCAAATTCCCAGAATAAAACTAAGCTACTGAACAAGTTTTGATGCAAAGAATGGGAGAGAATGTGTTTGGGGGGCGGGGGGGGGTGAGAGCTCTCCTCCCAGTGTCGACTCTAAATTCCAGTCTTTCAATTGTTGCTGGCCTGCTGAGGAGAAAAAAATGTGGAACAGGATGGAAATGGTTGTGGCTTCTGGGAGATTCCAGCCCCATTTGCTTTGTGGAGTTGCTCAACACTCATCAAGATGATGAACCACTCCATATTGTCCTTTCTGAACCCCTATTTCCGAGCTCCACAATAAGCTCCTAAAACCCATCCAACCCATTGCACCACATTATTCAATCCAACGGGCTTGGTTCTTAAACATGAGATTTTGTGCCATTTAGACTGGGTTAAATTCTAAATTCTAGATTTTGTTCTTGTCTGAGAGTCAGCTGTCCATTTTGTTCTGGTGTGAAAGCAGAAAGAAGTATGTTGGGTGGTGGGATTGTGCACACAGGATGTTTGGCGTCCAGATGACGTGCACTACATTAAGTGCATCAAACACAAAAATCGATTTGTAAATGTGATTTGTGCTTCCTCCCCTTCGACTAAGTTTTGTATCGTCAAGACATGTTCTTGACTTCCAATGAAGGGGCTTAAAAATTAGACTTCTGACTCCTTTTCAATGCCAAGTTTATCTAAAGGACATATTTTTGAACGCTTCATTTTAAGTTGATAACTATTTAGCTTTCCCATCCTAACAATCATTTGAAGCTGTAGCTCATTTTGGGACAATCTGCTCCCTTTCAATTTGAGCATCAATTTGGGGGCGGGGGGGTGGAATTGGTCACTGACGTGACTCTGGCTGACTTCCAATTGCTTTTTCTTCCCCTCACCTGCACTCTTTTCAGGAGGAGTTCCACTATTCTTCTTCGCTGTTTGTAAAGGAACTTGCATGCATCTGTCAGACCGGCAAGAGAGAAGTGAGACTGCATAAAATGGTGAAAGACAAGGTTAGTACTGGCAAATCTTAAGATTACTGCCGTAATTTGCCCAGCTTGTAAAGTATCTGGAAAAGCCATACAGATGTTCCTGTGGTACCATGCAGTTGGTGGGCTGTCTCAGTTCTTGCCAGACAAGAAAGGCTGGGTGCTTCGGGAATGGACGGTTCTTGCATTTTCATGATTTGGTTTTTATTTGTAATTAACATTATTCCAAATGTTTTGTAAACTCCAATTTGATGATTTGTCAGAGAATGGATCTCAAATCTTTACTGATCTTTTGGAGAAATGGATGTATTCTACCACAGTTAATGTCTGGTTTTCCTTCTGTTCCTTGGGGTCAAGCTCCAACCACTCAGGGTTTGTTGGGGGGGGGGGGGGGGAGGGAGGTGTGGTGGAGAGAGGAAAGATTATTCCAGGTAAGAAACTGTCCAGAAAAATAAATAACTGGGAGTAGGAACTGAAGCAGCAATAACTTGTAGTGATTCCCATTGGATGATTGGAATGGGGCACCTGCATGTTTTATGATGCTTGGACATCTTGTTCAACCATCTCTTGGGTAGTCTAGATTGTTTGAAGGAGGATCTTCATGTTCTCTACCATTGTTCTAGCAGGAGGTACGAGGATGTGAGTTTACTCTATTATAAAGTCCTGCAGCTGAACAGAACCTGTTAGTCCCCAGCTGATTCTTAAATGAAGTTCTGTGGTAATGCTGCATATGTGGGTTGCGAAGGTGCCTTCAGATGGGAAGGGCTGAGCTTTGTGTAGCAGTGGAGAGCGATGGAAGCTGGAAACGGAAGTCACAAGAACAAAGAATGGGACTGAATCCCTGTGAATCTCCAGGGTCTGATGCCCTAAATCCTTGGTTTTGAAAGGTTTCTGTGCAGAAACTGACTGTCATCTACCAGAGTTCCCAGATTTTGGAATCGATCCAGTGGAAGCTGGCCATTGCAATTCTACTACTTGAGAATAGAGGGAGAGAGAAAGCTGGAAGCCAAGTTCCCTTTGGTCTGAGAGGGGAATTTTCAAATATTAAAGGAAGGGGGTACTGAAGATTGGACAAAGCCATCTGATATCACTGGACAACAATTCTTTCAAAAGGGTTGCTTCTGGGGGAAAAAAGAAAATGGGATTTATGATGGACAACTTAATGCTGAACCCAAAGATAATTTCAGATTTGCTGTATCACAGAGGGAGTTGGAGAAACATTAAACATGTTATATTCAATAAGTTAATCACCTTGCATTAGACAGAAAAAAATTTTGCTGATTTTTTTTTTCACTTGTACTCAGCATCTGATGCCTCTTGTGTCAGTGTCCAACAATAATTGGCCAGCACTGATGGATTCCAGTTGCCCTGGCACCACATTTCCAAGTCACAATATCACAATATCCTTTCGCCATGTTCGTCACTGACTGCAACGAAGATCAGCAGGGAAGATGTCCAAATGCAAATGCGGAAAATGAAGTTTCAATGACGTGTTTGCACTTCATGGTTTTGTAGCTTGAGGTAGACTTAAAATATAGCAGGAAATCACAAAATAGTTTTTTTTTAAAACTGTGTGATAGGAAAATTAAGGTGATTTTTGTGATCTGCAGCCCCAAATCCATAAAATCTACCCAGAAGTGTTCATGAAGCAAAAGCTTTATTGTCTAGTGTATCAAGAAGGCAAATCACATTATAGCTTCAACAAAAATGGAACCGATTTGTCAAAAAGACATACCAATCGACTTGTTTCCATTTAAGGGTGTCTTTAAATTGCTGTGTGGGGTGACTGAACAGAGTTTGAGCTCGTGAAATTGAGAGGGTCAGGTGGAAAATACCTAAGTTGGCTAATGATGCAGTGTGGAATGGCAGGGTGAATGAGGAAGTAGGGAGGTTGCAAGGGAAATTTTGTTCAACCCCAATAACCCTCAGTATCCAGCTCCCTATACTTTTAACCCTGACGTGAAACTTGTTTTACTTGTTTTTTTCCTCCTTCGAATCCTTCCAACTATGCAGATGTAGACTTTCAAGCAGATGGTCCCAATCGGCATTTGGCCAGGTCCTTCATTATGTGAATGAAAATGGCCTCTTCTCTCCCCCCCCCCCCCCCCCCACCAAGTTTAAGACCTTTGTAATTGGTACATTCCATCCTTCTCAACAATCACTTTAAAAATGTGTAGAGTTATGATCACCATCTTCAAAATAACACCCTATCGACACTCCCTGCTTGACCTGCAACGCTCACCAAGAATAGTGTCAAAAGCCACAAAATTTCAGTCTCCTCTGAGCTCTTAATGCTAAGGCAATCCCAGTTGATGTTTGGGGAAATTGAAACTCTCCAGTATGATCACCCTTTTATTGCATCAGTGAGAGTTTTGATCAGGCCAGTAGATGTCTCTTACACAAGTTCGAAAATATAAAAGTCCAAGGAGAGATCAGTTGGTATGGAGCAAAGGTAACAGTTAAACTATTTTTGAGTTGATTCAGGAGCCTGATAATGGCAGGAAGGAAACTGTTCTGGAATCTGGTGGTTTCACACCTGTGAATCCTCTTCCTGACAGGAGAAAGGGAGAGGGATGCTGTGAATGTGGCCAGGGTGGGATACGTCTTTTAGTATGCTAACTGCTTTTCCAGGGCAGTGGGAGTTGCAGGTGGAGTTGAGGGAGGGGATGGTCTGTATGTGTTCTGAGCAGTGTTCACCAACCTCTTCAGTTTCTTGCGGTCTTGGGCAGAGCACTTCCTGTCCCAAGAAGTAATGCACCCTTGCAGGAAGCTTTCAATGGTGCACCTGTAGAATTTATTATTCATAAGTTATCATTTGTTTAAAAAAAAATTCCCTGGAATATTTAACCACTTTAACACCATCCCCTGAGACTTTGTTTTTATTCTTGCACAACCTGTTGTGTGATCTATAGGTTGACTTGCCTGCATAGCTTGCAAAACGAAGCTTTTCCTCTTCATCTTGAAGCATGACGAATGCAGGGACACCTTGTATAACACGGTGAATACGTTCCAAAAAAGTTAAACGATATGGGAAACTGCTCTGTTCAAAGCAATTCTTTAATGTAATACATTCCAATCCTATAATTATTTTTTTATGTCGAACTCTTCTGCAAACGTGTGCAAAAAAAAGTGCACGATGGCATTTTTTTTCCAAAATAATCTGGTTTTGTCAACATTTATATAAAAAAAAAATAAAAAAAAAATAAAAAAAATGTTTCTTGTCTTTGAAGCCTCCTTGGTCTGTTGCTTTTAGTTCACTGGGAAAGCTTGCAGCTGTATCACAATCAGCGCTCACAGATTCTCCGACAATTCGAATATTATGGAGCCCCACGCAGGTTTTGAAGTTATAAGACCAATCCCGACTTGCTGAAGAAATTTCCCTTTCATTTCAGTTTTCATTTAATGTTCAATAGAGGTTTATTGCTTTAGGTTGAATTGTCATTTGACTTGATGGAACTTTTTTTTTGGTTGCAATCTTCAATCCAGATCATTAAAAGGCGTTCCATATCTTCCACTGCAGAATTTTTGTGTCCAACAATCTCTTGAGTCAGACAAGATGCTGTTGCCATTCCATGTGCTTTAACGTTACCTTGATTAGAGTTTGAACAGATGGTTCATTCCTGCCTTTGTCTCGAGCTATTTTAGCAAATGATGTGCCATCTTCATGTTTGCTGAATAATTTCTATTTCTTTTCCAATGTGAGCCCACTTACTTTTATTACATGGGTCAACTTCACATTTCCTTTTTCTGCTCTTAAAAATATTAGAGCAGCCACTGCCTTCCTGCTCAGTCTAGTGTCATACTAAAACCAGTTGAGCAATAATGAAGTTGAATGAGTGGCGAGCATTGTTGCTGACATGTTAAATTATTGTGCCACTGTTGGTAATGCAAAATGAATAAAATTTAACAATTTGGTGATTTATTAAAAGTGTTGTATCAAAACCTGCCCTGTTCAAAACAGTGTTATACAAGGTACCTCTGTAATTCAATCCAGTATCTGTTCCTCCATCTCCTGTTGACAATTGAGAGGCTTATAATTTTCTTTGGCTTGGCTTCGCGGACGAAGATTTATGGAGGGGGTAAAAAGTCCACGTCAGCTGCAGGCTCGTTTGTGGCTGACAAGTCCGATGCGGGACAGGCAGACACGGTTGCAGCGGCTGCAGGGGAAAATTGGTTGGTTGGGGTTGGGTGTTGGGTTTTTCCTCCTTTGCCTTTTGTCAGTGAGGTAATACACTCAAAGTGATAGCACTGTTGTGGAGCCTTCTAGAATATCCTTCCTCAATACTGAAGTAATGCAATATTTGTAAATTCTCATTTCTCTCACCTGAAAAATTACATTCCCTGTGATCATCCACAAATGTGTTGGACAAACTCAGCAGGGACATGCAGCATCCACAGGAAATAAAGGGTAATGAATGTTTTGAGCCTGGACCCTTCATCAGGTCTGGTTCCCCTTTATGCTGTGTGTCCTGCTGAGTTTTTGTTTGCATCATATTTGTGTATTGTACTGGATCCCAACATCTGCAGACTTGTTGAACTTGAGTTGCTCATCCTTCAACCATGTGTCAGTGATAGCAATAATATTGTAGGCTCTCATGTTAAAGGTTGAGTGCATCTACTTGTGATACTAAAATAGATGCCATCTATCTTTCAATTCCCTGATGCCAACTTGCTTGTTCTGTCTGTTGAACACGTGAACTGTTTCAACCCCCATTTTGGACAATTACTTCAAACTCTTCCTCTGCCAGCTCGGTCTAAACTTTCCCCAACAGTCCTGGCAAATCTTCCAGTGAGGAGGATGTTGGTCCCACCCATGCAACCCGTCCTTGACTTAGTTGTACATATCCCATGATCCGAGTAGCCTCAACTCACTAATTCAAAAGCAGTCCTGTGATGACCACCTTTTGAAGTCCTGCTCTTTAAGCAGATTCCTAGCTCCCCAAACTTGTGTTGCATGACCTAATTTCCTCCTATCTATACTTTTGGTACCTACAGTCATCTAATGTTCTTGCATTAGAAATTTGGCTGTAAACTATGTGACAAGCATTTAGCTGTGTCAAATAGGAACATAGGAAGTAGGAACAGGAGTAGGCCAAAAATGGCCCATCGAGCCTGCTCTGCCATTCAATATGATCATGACTGATCTAATTTATGACCTAACTCCACCTACCTGCCTTCTCCCCATATCCCCTAATTCCTCTATCATGTAAAAATTTATCTAACTGAATTTTAAATATGTTTAATGAAGCAGCCTCAACCACTTCCCTGGTTAGAGAATTCCAAACATTCACTACTCTCTGGGGAAAAACTATTTTTCCTCATCTCTGTCCTAAATCTACTACCCCGAATCTTGAGACTCTGTCCTCTTGTTTTAGTTTCCCCGGCCAGCTCAAAAAACCTTCCTACATCTATCCTATCCATACCCTTCATAATCCTATATGTTTCTATAAGATCTCCTCTCATTCTTCTGAACTCGAGGGAATACAATCCTAGACGATTTAATCTTTCATCATAAGTCAACCCCTTCATCCCAGGGATCAACCTAGTAAACCTCCTCTGGACCGTCTCCAAAGTCAGTATATCCTTCCTCAAATATGGAGACCAGAACTGGACACAGTACTCCAGGTGCAGTCTCACCAGTACCTTATACAGTTGCAACATTACCTCCCTACTCCTGAATTCAATTCCTCTAGCGATGAAGGCCAACATTCCATTTGCCTTCTTAATAACCTGCTGCACCTGCAACCTAACTTTTTGCTATTCATGCACAAGCACTCCCAAGTCCCTCTGCACAACAGCATGCTGCAGTTTTTCACCCTTTAAATAATATTCAGCTCTTTTATTTTTCTTGCCAAAGTGGATAACCTCACACTTGTACTCTTTTAACAATAAACAATAATGTAGACCAACTAAAAGACTGAATGCAGAGTTTAAATGCCAACATTGTACTCCATCTGCCAGACCTTTGCCCACTCATCCAGCTTAACTATATCCCTCTACAGACTCTCCACATCCTCATTACAATTTGTTCTTTCACTCAATTTGGTGTCATCCGCAAACTTGGCTACACCACATTTTGTCCCCTCCTCCAAGTCATCAATGTAAATGATGAACAGCTGTGGGCCTAACACTGACCCCTGCGGCACCCCACTTACCACTCTCTGCCAACCTGAAAAACTCCCATTTATCCCGACTCTCTGCCTCCTGTCAGACAACCAATTTTCAATCCAGGCCAATATACTTCCCTGGACTCCACTTTCCTGTAATGTACAAAAGCACAAAAGTGCTGGAGAAACTCAGCAGGTCGCACAGCATCCAAAGGAATTGAAGGGTAATTAGTGTTTCAGGTCTGGGCCCTTCGTCAGGTTAGGGTGAAAGGCCCAGGCCTGAAACATTGGTTACACTTGATCTCCTTTGGATGCTACGTGACCTGCTGAGTTTCTCGTTTGTGTATTGCACTCTACCCCAGCATCTGTAGACTTTCCTGTTTAACTATTTTGCTGAGTTTGAAGTGACCTATTTTCTCTTTTTATTCAAGGGATTAATATTTGAAGTTGCTTTTCAATTTGTTTCAAACACCAGTTAGGGCAATCTTGTGTTCTGTGAGCAGTTCTGAAGGAAGTGGTTTGCCAAGATGTTGCCTAGAGTGAAAATTTAATTGTGGGTAAAGGTAGGGCTTGTTTTCTCTGGCATGAAGGAGACTAAGGGGTGACCTGAAAGAAGTTTAAGGTTGTGTGAGATGGGGGATATAGTCAAAAGCTTTTTCTCAATGAAGGGGTGTCAAACATAAGAGGGCATGTGCTTAAAGCGAGAGGAGTTTTAAAGGGGATTGGAGGGATGGTGTTTTCTGCAGAGTGGTTGAATTAAAACTCCCTGTCAGAGAAAGTGGCAGAATCTGATACAATCATTACATTAGAGTCATTTGGACAGGCACTTAAATAGGAAATATGTGCAAGAAAAATATAGTGTGCAAATGGGGTTAGTGTGGACTGTCATGGGTGTGATGGGCTGAAGGGCCTGTTTCTGTGCTGTGTAGCTCTCGCTCTGATTTGACAGAGCTTGCCCACAGAACAATTCAAATGGCAGCAGTCATTTTTGGTGGGGTAATTTTTGAATAATCTATCTATCTTCTTCCTGGGATCTCACAACAGCCCAGAACTCGGAGGGTTTTGTTTGGGTCATTTTCTGTTTTGATTTTTAAAATAACCATTGCTAAACTTGTCAGTCTAAAACTGATAAATTGTCTTTTTCAGTTCTGTTTCTTTTGTCAGAGAGAGCTCTTCTTCACGTGGGCTTTCACTTGCCACTTGTGTAAAAAGGTAAGATGGTTGATGAATTTTGTCCAACAAATGTTTGTGCACAGCTATTCAGAGCAACAAAAAAAAAATCCAGATACACTCCACTTTACAAAAGTAGAGTGTTCCTATGAAACCTTTAAACCAAAATGACGTAAAGCAAAGACCCATTCACTATTATTGAAGGCTATTTTCAGAAAAGTGGAAATTCAAAGATAGTGAACACTGGTTATTCCAGAGAAGTGAAATGGGGTATACCTGTATCTGTAAAAGGAACATAACTGAAAGTAGTGCTCAAGTTCTGTCACCCAGAGAAGAGGCGTACCACTTAGCTGCTTTGGTTTCACATTGCTTGTTCCACAATTATTCTAGTTTCCAACTCCTAAACTGAATTGTTCCTGTCTTGGAGAGGGGTTGGGGGTTCCATGAAAAGGGTCGAGGATGGGCACTATTTATGGCTTGTAACCACCACATTGGTGGAGCAACAAAGTTTATAATGTTTTGGATTGGAGACCCTTTGTTGCTTACCTTGAATGGCCTGGTCCTGGTAAGGGCAATGGAACCCTTCTGGCTGAAGGCTGCTTAAAAAGCATTCATTATCTCATTGCTATTGCACTTGTGCAGCTGAGCTTCTAATCGAGAGTTGGACTCCCTTGGCCAAAAGCCTCTGTGCTAAATTACTCCAGGTCAAGTAAAGTTGCTTTGTATTAATTCAATTTGTGTGTTTCAATTTCCTTGTATAGCAAATCCAATTCGTCTCTTGCTTTTTACAGATAAATCTGTTCAGAGTACTCTACGAAGGTAAGATTGCCAAAGCTCTTCGCGGGGTACAGTTGCTTTTTGTGTTTATTCTTTGATCCATTCGAAAGTGTTGATCTTGATGTCAGTATAAAATCAACTGTTTTGCTTCCTGAAGGCGGTTATTGGCATTCAATCCATTTTAAATTGGGGGTATTCTTTTAACAATAAACAATAATGTAGACCAACTAAAAGACTGAATGCAGAGTTTAAATGCCAATACTTAATGCATTGCAGATAATGGTTGCTTTCCCATATGTCTGGGAATGAGAACAGTTCCTCCATTTTTAACAATGCCTATGTTTTGATCCATGAAGACTATCAGGCAAATATTCCAATGTTCTTTGTCAATGAGGCAGAGTTGGATTAGAAGCAGCTGTTTGCTCACTCATCTCCCTCCTTCCCCTTTTTTGTCATTCACTTTCCTTTTGTTAGTCCAAGCTACTGTTACCAACCCCTCCAAATATAATTTTTTTAAAAATATTCTTGGCCCTCGAATTCCCCAGCATCTCTTTTGCAGATCCCTTGGTTTAATCACTGCAGGTGGTTTAATCCCATCCAGTCAGGAGGTGGAATAAAGACCCAAACATGCATACTTTGCAAATAATTTCAGTTTCTGCAACTTTCCATTAAAAGCAGGAAATGCTCCACAGGTCGGAAAGCATTGGTGGAAAGAGAAAAACAGTTGATGTTTTTGGTTCCAGACCCTTTGTTACATTCCTTGATACCTTGAACTTGCTGATCTGGTTTTTTAAAGCTTCAGATCCCAAGATCTTTTGAAAGTAATTTTATTTCTTTCAGTGCTGCCTTCTCTACTTTTCCATGACTGCTGACCTCTGCAGCTACCTCACACTGTATTTCATCACCTCCCTTCAAACACAGCTCCCATTCCCCTTGGTGGTGCTCCCAATGCTCTTCAATCTTTGATCTCCTCTCCTGGACCTTTATGTTTTTTTTTTGGACATCTTCAATTTAATGCTTTTCAAACATGGCTGTCTTTTGATTCCACACTCTGAAATGATGCAGAGTTTAATCCTTTGCATTTGGTCACTTGTTCTCCTCTTGTGGTGGGGGGGGGGGGGGGGGTGGAGGGAGGAGAGAGAAAGAGAAAGAGTGTTCTTCTTTCCTAAATGAAGAACCAGCATTGAGAATTTTACCCTTGCATGATGTTCAGCTTGGGTTAGCTATGCAAAACAGCTAAAGGATTCTGGCTTCTCCTGATGCCCATTCCTCGTGCAGTTACGTTGTTCTTGTGCTAGTCATTTCAAATCCAGTTCATGATTTGAACTTGCCCTTTGATGAGGCACAATCCCAAGTCCATTTGTAGGCTGCAATTAACTTGCATTTGCAAGTTGGCCAAATAACAATATTGCTGCTCACCATTGGAGGTTTGAGCCAGGTGTATTATAGTGGATATCATCAGGATCTTGTTCACCAAGAATTTGTTGCACGGTATCAACTGATATGGGTGAAACTAAATCCTCTAACTTCCCAGTGAAACTGGAGGACTAAACCAATAATGTTGCGGCACCACCCTTTCCAACAGAACCTTCTGATACAGATGTTCTATCAATCCTTGTCGTGTGCAAAACACGTGGCATGGAGAGAGTTGAAACATTTATGCCTGCTATGCTGACATTTTAAACATAATTGTTGTTGTACCACCAGTTTAATTCCTAGATTAAGTTCTGAGGGTGAACACATATCCCATCCAATTGGTCAAGGGCTGTAAAGGGCTCTTTCAATGCAAGTACTTGATGCCCCTATCACCAAGGACTATCTAATGTCATTTCTGCCTTTAGTCTACATGCTTCACAAGGACCTGGTAAATTCAACCAGAGCAAATCCTTTTGTATTTTAATATGCAAATTTCTGATTGGGGGGTGGGTTTTTCCTGATTCGAAGAACAAGAACCAAAGCTCTGTTCTGCAAGGAGGCAGCAAGGTTTCAGGAAAAACTCTTAATGAACATGTCCTTTTTCATCAGTCCCACCCTTTTTTTAATAAAAAATTGTTTTTCTTGTCCTGGTTGGGCTGGAAAACTCAGAAGGAATAGTAGTTGGAAAGTTATTAAGTTGTGAAATGGACTTGTCTGACGAATTAATATCTTGCAGATGTAAATCCCCTCCCATGCATGCATCTTCCTTTCATCTACAAGCCACTGGCAGCAAGGACAGTTGATGTGAGTGTCCAGGCAGAAAGGTGCAGATGTGGATGGGAAGAGGCGCAACAATGTGATTCTTCCAAGTGAGTATTCTCCCAAGTTCAGTTAGAAGTTCAGTTAGTTAAAATATTGCATCAACTAATGCAATTAAAATTTAAAAACAATACCCATGTTGGAAATCTGAAATAAAAAGCAAAATGCTTGAAAGAGATCAGCAGGACAGAAGGTAACTGGAAGGCAAAATCATTTGTGTTTCAGGTTTGCAACTTTTCCAATGTGGTAGGTTAGATCATCCTTGAAATTTTCATAGTGGATATGTGGCAATTTCTCCTCAGAGGATGGTGAATCTCTAGAATTCTTTGCCCAGTGGAGAGTGGAAGCTGGATCTTTGGAAATATTTTAGTGGAAACGGATGAATGTTGAGGGGGATGGGAAACTGGTACAGGAGGAGTTGAAGCTAGTGGTGTTCAGCCATTAAGATCACTTTGAAGGGCTAGTCTTCCTGTGGTCTTGGGTTCTTCGAACTTGTGCTGCCTACTTTGGCCAATAGTGCAATCTTTTTTCCCCCCAAGCATTGTAAGTGGGGTCTACTATTCCAATGTTCTAGCTTTGACTTTCTACTGAGATTTTAGTGTCTCTTAAATTTTTCAAAATGCCAATGAGAAGTTTCATGACCATTGGGCAGTTTAGACTAAACTGGCTATCTTCAAGAGCCCATAAACGGATGTGCCAATTTGAAATAGAGGTTCCTTTGCAACCAGGAGGAATTCTATATTGGGTTATCAAGTTGATAAAATAGGAAATTGTTCAGTTTCCCCCCCCTCCTGTAGTCTCTACCATAAGCACCAGGACCCATCATGGGGATTTAAACAAGAAAAAAAGTGTTTTTCTTGGTGCAAATGTGATCAGGATAAAAGTGCAGCCCCTAGTTTTGGGTGGTTGTGGTGAGAGGGCAGGAGTGAACTCTGGTATTGAAATATGAAGTTCTTTGAGATGCTCTTGGCAGCAATATTAAGTGCTCCACTTAAATATTTTGAAAGCATCAGCTTTATTTTAAGTTGACGACGGTGAACTGGTGACGAGCACAAAGTTGCTAGAAAGGAAAAGGCCAATTGTCAGACTTGATCACATCTTTCATGCAGCCCCACAGACAGAACTACACACAACATTTTCTTCTGCATCTCACAATGGCCTCGGTCCTCATTTTGATTTCCTGCTTGCTTCCGCCTGCAATTTAACAAGTCAGTCATCAACAGGACGGCTTGGGTTACTTGGACCTCCATCCCATGACTGACGTTCACTTCGCCCTCCCCTGTAATTTGAAACACATTTGCATTTCTACCTTTCCTGCCCAAATGAGAGGGCATCAACCTGAAAGATGAGATGTGAACGCAGTGGAGAGTGTGTAGAAGAGATTCACCAAGTTGTTAGCAGGGAAGGAGCATTCCAGTTGAGGAAAGTCTGGATAGGCTGAGTTTGTTTACTCTGGGTTGTAGGAAACTTGAGGGAGGTGTCTGCTTTTGGGGGGAAAAAACCTGAGGTGCCTCAAGAGGGTAGATAGTTTTTACAGCAGAGTTGGTATTGGTGGTAAGAAAGAAAATCTGCAGATGCTGGGCTCTACTGCAGTACACAATTGCTGGAATTCAGCAGGTCACACATCATCATAGACATGAAAAGCCGTCCACGTTTCAGTCCTGAGCTCTTTGTCAGGAGTGGTTTTGTGAGCAAGAAGGTCTTTTAATTGCACCTGTATATTGCCCTTGAGTTGACGACAATATCTTCATTCATCTAAAGGTTTTAGTGAGGGGTTAGTAATTTAGAGGGAATCTAAGGAGGAATTTTCCTCTCCCATTTTCTCTCTTCCCCCCCCCCCCCCACAATGGTGGGTGCAATCTAGAAACACTTTGAAGGGGATAGAGGCAGGCACTCAACCTAGGAGCTTTGGATGAGTACTTGAATGGCTGAGGCACAGTGGGTAATGGAGCAAGTGCTAGCAAATGGGCATGGAAGGGTAGCATGAACATGATGGGCCAAAGATCTTGATTCTGTTCTATTTGCCTTTGACTCAGTGAGCTGATGACTCTTTTTCTCTGCAGATGCTGATTGATATGGTGTGCATTTTCAGCTGCTCTGGTTTTAATATACTGGGTGGGTTTTTCCTCTGGGTCTGCACTTTGAACTTGTTGAATAAGGATTGGAAATGGAGAAGAGAAATGGACAATTGCCCAACAGGTACCAGACACCAGCCACTGTGCATCCAACATGTGGTTCTTTATAGATGTTTAATAATCCATGATTGGATTGTTCTATCAACGAAGATCATGAGTAAGATGGTGATTTGTTGAAAGTGAGGAATTTACCTGAGAATCCACCCTTCAGGTTTCTCGATCAGCTAAGGATTTCACCAAATTTTAAAAAAAGAGAAATTGATGCCACCTCAACCTGTTGAATTAAAGTGTTATAAATGGCCTACAGCTTGAGGAGGACGTTAACAAAAAGTGCTTCAGTTTTTGCATTTAAAGTCTGAGGCCTTTAAACCTTTGTATTCTACTCTGGGAGTATGTGGTACTTGGGAGAATACTAATCCATTTCAATGCTTCTCTCAGAACATGAGGAGTTCTGAACCTCGATCTGGATTAGGAAGTGGTTTATAGTTGCACTCAAAAAAAAAGTTTGCCCTGAGCTTCCTCAAACTCTGGCCCATGGTGTCCCACTATCATCTCCAAGGATTCACCACTTTATTTTTCAGCCTTGGCCTCATTAAATGTTGTCAACTCATTTTAATGACGAGAAATGGCGCACAATCACTTCCCCCCCCCCTCCCCCACCCCCAACAGTAGTGCACTCTTGAGAATGTAGGAACCACAATGTAGTTTTGGGTTATCCATTTCTTCTATAATTGATCTGAATGGTGCTTTTTTTGAGATGGATGGTGAAGAATATGAATAGGCATTGATCCACATCAGCGGTGAAAGGTTTTAGGGGCAATCTCCCTGAAATCTTGGATTTGCTGTTCACTAATCTTGACATTAATTTCATTTAAGAGATGTGTGAATGAAGTAACCTGTCCTCAAAATGAGACTTTGGTCTGATGACCATCTTCAGTATTCTTTTGTAAAATAACCATGTGTTTTATGGATTTGGCTTTTGTGTACGAGGCATGGCTTGTCAGAAATGGAGAAAGCTCTGGAATTTTTTTACTGCAATTTTAAAATGGTGAATTGGTTGTGACCTTGGATCCCTCTGTCAATCTTAGCACTTGTTTTATTGTATAATCGAACACTAACTTATTATGCACATATTTGGCGTCTTCTTTGAACATGTGCCCATTGTTAGAACCATGTGCTCATTATCACAATTATTAATCACGGTCTGTACTTGTACCTGCATGCCCATGGCTTGAAGAGAGCCCAGCTCATTTCACAATTGGAAGGGATGTTTTATTCTATTTATTGATCTGCCAATATTGCATGTACTCCCAAGCATTGAATATGGAAGAAAAAAGATGCATGTACAGAATAAAATGTTTGGTTATTCTTGTCTGGTGGCTTTGGAGTGAATGACCTAATGGTTGGATCTCAGAGGAAATTATTTTGGCTTCTCTTTGAAAGTTGCTCAATCGGACCTTCACCCAGGTCTTTCCCCCAACAATCCTGCTAATTGGTTCTGAGGACATGCCGAACCATCTCTTGAAATATCCTTTTGGAATCTGGTTCCACTCCTCTGCAGCTTGAGTCTTTTTAATCTTGAGAAACCTGATTTCTATATTTTCCCTTCCCCGACCAATTATTTTACCGGACTATTTGTCTCATAATCCTGCTGAATCTTTCCTGTTCATGAACCTGGGCAAAAGCCTTTTAAACAGCGTGATTGTACCCACCTCTACCACTTCGGCAGTTTCTTCCACATACCCAGCAGCCTCTGCAAAACCTTGTTCTTCGGGTCCCCTTTAAAGTTTTCCCTCCTGTCCTTGAATCTAAGGGTGACCCTGGGGAAAAAGACATTACGGACCACTTTACTGATGCTCCGAGATTTTTTTTAAATAAACCTCTAAGGTTTACTCTTAACCTCTGCTCTGGGTGGGGGAGGGAGGAGGGTTCTAGTTTATCAAGTCTTGTAATTCTTGACCTCTAAACCTTACAATATCTTTGTTAACCTTTTCTGTGCCCTCTCAATCTTAATCACATCCTTCCCATGGTATGGCAACCAGAGCTGCTACACAACGTTCTATATGTGGTCTCACCAAAGAAGTACCAAGACGTACTCGGGAAGAGAAGCATACCGTGAAGTCTCCCTATCCTGTCACACCCAGGGACTCTCATTCAGTGCATGACCTTTGTTGGTTTAACTTCTGAAAATACAACAGCTTACACAGGTTTGAGTTAAATTCCAGCTACCATTCCCACTGTTCAAAACCTACTTGGAGTGCAGGTTGATGGGGTGTAAATTGGGTGGCATGGACTCATTGGCCAAAATGGCCTGTTACCATGCTGTATGTCTAAACCAGTGGTTCTCAACCTTTTTCTTTCCACTCACATCCCACTTTAAGTAAACCCTCTGCCATCGGTGCTCTGTGATTAGTAAGGGACTGCTTAAGGTGGCATGTGGGTGGGAAGGAAAAGTTGAGAACCACTGCTCCAGACCCAATTGTTGCTGAAATATTTTGCTTGAGAAAAATTGTTATTGGCCCTTTTCCTTTGGAGTTCTGAACCCATGCACATAACGAGTCAATTCAGTATGATTAAAGCAGTGGTTTTCAAACTTTTTCTTCCCACCCACATACCACCTTAAGCAATCCCTTCTATGGCATAGGAATAACTGAAGGTGAAATGCGAGGTGGGGGGGACAGTTTGAAAACCACTTTCAATTGTCCCTAATTGACTTGCTATGTGCACTGTTTCATAACTCCAAAGGAAAGGGGCCAATAACAAGCTTTTGCAAGCAAAATATTTCAGTACCAACTGGGCCTAGAGCAGTGATTCTCCACCTTCCCTTCCCACTCATATCCTACGTTAAGCAATCCCTTACTAATCACAGAGCACCCATGGTATTCTTTGGCTTGGCTTCGCGGATGAAGATTTATGGAGGGGGTAAAAAGTCCACGTCAGCTGCAGGCTCGTTTGTGGCTGACAAGTCCGATGCGGGACAGGCAGACACGATTGCAGCGGTTGCAAGTGAAAATTGGTTGGTTGGGGTTGGGCATGGTATTAGGGATTACTTAAAGTGGTATGTGAGTGGAAGGAAAAAGGTTGAGGATGACTGATTTTCCATCTTTGGAAACACCTTCTAGTTGAGATTCTTTTGTACCACATTTTAAATGACACTGTCTCCTTTCTCCTTTATGCTTCAGGTTAACAATCTATCAATTTCAGATTTTAATTCTAATAATTGGTTTGGCAGCGATTGTTGTAGATGCTGGTGTTAGGAAGGAAGTCTTTCCCCTTTCCATTTTCAGAACACATTGCACATTTAGCCTTGTTGCAAATTGTCTAATTATTCATGATTTGACAGAGCTGACCAAGATGTATTCTTTCCCTTGTGATGATCCATCTGGCAAGGGGAATATAATTAACAGCACATGTCAAACAAGCATTGTTTTGTGGCTCTTAATTGAATGGTCTAACAAGGCGTAAATAAATCATTCATGGTTGAGGTGGTCTTATTCTTATCCCATTCTCAGTGTTGACTGGTACAAATGAAATTGTTTCATTAAGCATTACTTGTGTTGCCAGGATCTGCTGTTCATGCCATTTCTTCCCCCGCTCCTTCCTTTCTCCTCTAACCCACTTGTGTCTCTGAACATCTCCAGCACTTGCACATCCTCCCTGTAATCACGTGCTTTGTTTTCCCTCCCACACCCCCAAAAATGCAGATTAATTGGCCAGGGAGATGCTGCTGGAGCCAGTGGTAGAATCTGGGGATGAGGATGGGAATGTGTGGAGGATAAAAATGGGCTGAGTGCAGGATGTGTTTGATGATGTGGTCTCAGTGACCACCTCATGGGGTCAAACAAAGGCTTTGACGAATCAAAGAAATTCACTGCCCAGAGATTTCCCTTTGTTTTGACCTCCTCTTGTAACCATGGCATTGATGTGCTGGTCTATTGTAATCCCAGAATGTTAGAGGAGTTGAGTGACAAAATAACTGCTGAACTGAGATGATAGGAATATTGTTGGAAATTATTGTTGCCCAATACTGGAGTGGGATAAATGCTGTGATGAGTCTGGACAATAGATTGTCACTCAGCAAGCTGACAAAGGCCATACACAAGATTCAATGATAGACCCTGCATGGCTTCTACTGCATGGTGGTTGCATTAAACACCACCCCTCCGTGGCAGTGTGAGGTTATCTATAAGAAGTTGATGGCTTGGCAAACCACTTTAACACCAGCAAATGTCTGTGACTCATGAAGAATGTAGCAAGACTTGCTATCCTAAGTTTACTAATTCATTTGGAGGTTTTTTTGGTGTACCTTTATGGAAACGGCTACAGAAAAATGAGCATTTGTGCTTCAACACAATGCAAACTCAATGCAAGTATTTTCAGCTCATCATTCTTCTCCCTAAAGCAGCTGGTCACGTAGTTAAATTAACAGTTGCCCTGATTTAAAACTATCCTGGTGCATCACATGAGGCATATTATGCAAAGTGATTGGAGAAATGTATAACACACTGAGATTTTAGATCTGATATCTCCAGAGGTATTGATTTTCCATTTCTGCGTGGTGAAGTAAGATATAAATAAGGATAAGTGAAGTGAGATGCCAAGGGGAATTGTACTGAGCAATTGTATCCCATCCTGATGCTTCAAGTACATTGAACACATCCTAATTGCTATCAGTCAGAGATGATTGTGTTTTCACATAACAAGGAACTAATGAGGTATTTGTACAGAGAACAAAGCAGGTATGCAAGATCAAGCTGGCATGTAAATAGCCAGGAAGGTGACTCAAACCTGCATCCTGCAAATTCCATATCAGCCTCATATCAACACTACTGGGTGACCCTAAATTTCATTCAATGATTAGCTGATGTGCCCAGCTGCAAAAGGACGATGACGAAAAAAATCAGAATTTCATGAACAAGTCATGAAATTAAGTCCCTAAATATTGAGTTGACTTCTAGAACGTGGAACAGACCAGCATAGGAGCAGCCTTCACCTTATGATGCCCACCCCATTCATGATGCCAAATTGAAATAGATCTCTTGCACATTTCTTTCCAGTCCCTGCATTTTCATGCGTCTATCTAGAAGCCTCTTAAACGCAATCTTTATCTGCTTCCAATCCTCCATGACCCGTGGCAGTCTATTCCAGGCACATGCCCCTCTCTGTGTAAAGAAAACATGAAAAATTGTTCCATGCATCCCCTTTAAACCAGCCACCTTCAAAGAAGTTGATTTGCTTGTAAACTCAAAACCTGTTGACTATTCCAAATGATCTCTCAGATAGGTGGCTGAGTTAATGGCACTTGATAGGAAAGGGGTTATGGAAAATAAATGGGGGACTTGGGTTGTTCTGAGAAATAGGACAGAACTGGAATGTCTGTCTCAGATGCATCATTACATCTTGCCAGTTTCTTCTGGGCACACACCAAGAGTCAAACTAACAAATACAAAGCATGTGGGTTTTATTTTTAAATTGACACCGAGCTTAGCCTGCTAGAGTGGCCTGCCACATCTGCCAAAGCAAGACCACTAAAAAGGCATGGTTAGTGTAACAGTTGGTACAATGCTATTACAGTGCCAGGTGCCAGTGACATCAGTTTGAATCCGGCACTGTCTGTAAGGAATTCGTACGTTCTCCCCTGTCTGCGTGGGTTTTCCCTGGGCGCTCCAGTTTCTTCTGACCCTCCAAAACTACAGGTTTTGTAGGTTAATTAGTGCATTTGGACCGGAAGGGCCAGTTTACTGTGCAGTATGTCTAAAAAAATTTTTTGAAATTGAAATAGACTTCTTTAACTCTAGTATCAGTCGGTGTGAACCAAATTCAGAATGCTGCACTGCAAATAACATTCCATGGGGAGGAAGAAATGTTTTCCAAGCCCCCTGCACTCGAAGCCAGGTTGACAGAGAACTCAGTCTGCCCTCAGCAGCAGTTCATTTTCCGAGTGATGCATAAGTCACAACAAACCCAGTGTTGCCGTCCCGGAAAGTTGCAAATGCAGATGGAAAAGAAGCAACTGCAAGGTTACCACACGGGAGGAAATTATAAAGTTATCTCGGATCTGCGCTTATCGTTCAAAATACTCTCTGGAGAGGATGGTGGTGAATATAGATAAAAAAACCAAGATAAAAGGACAGTTAAATGCATTACTAATGGATGTGTGGCATGTTGCCCTTTATAGATCTGTATTTACAGGAGAGAGGGAGCCTGTTAATCCATAACACGTTGTGTAGAGGTGATACATTGTGTGGTATATCCAGAGGGTCCTGGTGTTCTCTCTCGTCTGGAGCCAGTCAGATTTTTAACATGAATTTGCTGGTGGAGACCAAGAACACAGGAACTCAACAATAATTTCATATACTTGGGCTTTGATTTGCCTCATGGAGCATGAACATGTAATCAGTTAGCATCACACATATGTTCTTTTGGGGCCTCTGCATCCCATGATGTGAACCTCAAGCCAACATTTTGCATCCATGAATCGGCTTGCTGAATAGCCAGATATTACCTCTGAATCATTCCCAAAAATAGCATCAATCAGATGCAGGTAGGGATTCTCATTCCATCTGGACCATGAGTGGGGAAATTATTTTTAGAGGATATGTCAGATTCACGCGGCACAGAAAGAGATTATTTAACCCCAAATCCCTGCTGATCATCGTGCACCCATTCACACTGAGCCTATTTTATTATCCCATCAAAAACCCCCACATCTGAGTTGTTTCCAACTGGATTGTTTCTTCTGCACCCCTTTCCCCACCCCCATCCCGCCCCTAAGGAGCTCTTCTTTTCTCTGCTCCTTGGACAAATCTGCAGAAACTCTTGGATGCTGTTTCCTGCCAGTTTATTCTCATTTGATTTCCGTCCTCTTCACTAATTGGGTAGCACGGTGGTCCAGCCTCACATTTCCAGTGTGGAATTTGTTCTCTGGTTTCCCTCCCATTGTCTCAAAGACTGGTGGGCATGCAGGTTTGTTGACTGCAGTAAATTGGCCCATTGGTAGATGGGTGGTGGTATGTGGGCATGAGTGCTAGGAAAATAAATGAGATCAGAGCTGGATTAGGCAAGGCAGGTACCCGGTGATGAGAATGGACTCAATGGGCCAAAGGGCGAGTTCCCATGACTCTACATTTTGCCAATATTCAGGGTTGTAATTATGACATCTGTAGTTCTCTCTCTCTTTCTCTCTCTCTATATATATGTATGTATATATATATATATATATATATATATGTATGTATATATGTATATATGTATGTATATATGTAAAAATATGTATATATTTATATATATATGTGTGTGTGTGTGTGTATGTATATATATATATATATATATATGTACTGTATGGGCTGGCCTGACCCCTGAACCTGTGACTCCTCCCTCCCAGGTATCCCCATATGGACTGTTATGCCCAAACCCCTCCCTCAGTACCTGCCTTGGGCCAGCAACATGCAAGCTGTGCTGATATTTTAAGGTGATCAAAGCCTATCAATCACGATTCTCTCTCTGATTGTGGTTGATTGGTAGTACAGAATCTTTCAACCAAACTCCTTAATTGCTTTGGTTAGCTGTCAATGTTTCTAGTGGTATAGCTATCTTTATCTTTGAACTTAAAACCAAGTTCTGCTTCAGCCTTTTAATAGCTAAATTTTATTGTCACACGTACCAAGATACAGTGATAATGTTTGTTAGATACCTTATACATGGTACAAATATGACACAGTTACAAAGATCAGTTGGTACAGAGCAAAAGCAACACCATTGTCCGGTTCATTCAGGAGTTTGCTAATGGATGGAGTGAAACTGTCCTTGAATCTGGTGGTCCATTCTCTCTCACTCGTGACTCTTCCTGACGGGAGGAGGGGTGAAGAAAGTTTGGTTGGGGTGCAATGAGCCTTTCAACAGGTTGTCTGCTTTTCTAAGGTAGTGGGAGTAGTAGATGGATGGAGGGTAGGGGTGTGTGTGTGTGAGTGTGAGATGGTCTGATCCACAGTCACAATCCTCTGCAGTTCCTTGCAGTCTTGGGTGGAGCAGTTTCCATTCCACACAGTAATGCACCCTGACAGGATGCTTTCAATTATGTGCCTGTAGAAGTCATTAAGGGATGCTGGACACATGCCCATTTCCTCATGCTTCCGAGGAAGTCGAGGCCATTGCAGCAATGTGGATGGACCAGGACAGATCACTGGAGATGTTTATTCCAAGGAACTTGAAGCTGACTACTGTCTCCACCTCAGCACTGTTGATACAGACCAGGGAGTGAACTCTGTCACTCCTCTGGACTTTTATAACCAGCTCCTTAGTTTTACAGACATTGAGGAAGGGGTTATTATTCTGGCACCAAGAAATCTGTCCCTCTATTTTCCTGGGACAGTCGTGTTCCTCTACTATCCTGGCACAGAGCCATTAGTCCCACCATCTCCCTTCTATCCCCCTGACTCATCATCCTTCCTAATTCAGTGGGGTCATTTGCAAATTTATAGATGGAGTTGGTGCACTGTTTGGCCATGCAGTTGTGGTTTTGGAGGGAGTACAACAGGGCCTGAGTACACACATTGTGGGGCCCCCAGAGTTGAGGATGATTGTGGAGGAGGTGCTGTCACCACCAACCCTTACTGTGGAGCTGAGGGTCATGCGCGCAGTGGGGATGCCGAGGCCAAGGTCACAGAACTCAGGGCTGAATTTGCTCGGTGCTGTTGCAAGCAGAGCTTTTGTCGATCATTAACATTCTGGATGAGGTCCCCGCATTGCCCAGCTGTCCCCCATGCTGAGCGTAGGGTAGGGAGACGACGCCTGATGTGGCAGGACCTGAATGGGAGTGGGTCAGAGGTGGACGGTAAACTGGAGTTCACGTCATCCATCTACAGTCATTAAGTTTAAGACTGGCGATCCAGGCTTCAGTCCATCACTCAATCCCATGGCCAAATATTCTGAACAATCTTTCCTTCAGCAATCCTTACAATGGGATGAGCCATTAACCCAGTTGTTTAGCTTGTTCCTGCATGTACCACCACTATTCACACAGTCTTTGACGCTTGCTGGAAGACTATGTCTGTGGTGGTACAGCACCAGCCTACTGCAGGGGGCAACCTCTGTACCTGCAGGAGAGTATGGGGGATAGGACAACACCTGGCCGGCTGTCAATCAGCCAATCTGAATGGATCAAGCCCCCCCCCCGGTTGGGTGTCAATCATCCTCCGGGATATAAGCCTGAGCCGGCCCTCCGAAGACTCACTCAGAGATTACAGTAGCACAGCCAGCCCTGCTCTGTGGATGTCTTTGTCAGTTAAAGCCTGTTGTACAGTCTCTTCGGTTTTGTGTGTTTGCTTCTGTCTAACAGCGCTCCACAATGTCTGTACACTTAACTAACAAATGACTTTGTATTGCTGATCCTCTTCCTTTTAACCTGAGTATGAGCAATTATTTTCCACCAGGGCCTTGCCCAGCCTCAATCCTCAGGCTTCCATCCTTCCTGTCTACAGAATAATGAAATGCACATTAAAAATTGCCTCACTTTCTTTCTCAGCAAAATGGCCCTTCTAGCAATGAGGGGAAGCAAAAGCCACGACATGGGATTGAGAAGAAGTCAATGTTAAATACATTGCCCCTCTCACTCCAAAGATGGCCAAGAAAGGAGTTAAGCTATAGTATCAAGATCTAACGATAAAGTGTGAAGACACCTTGCCAGAAATTAAAGAGCATAACCAAAACATGTGATACAAAGTACCTTCCTCAGTTATGCGTTTATCACATTTAGTAGAAATATTGGGATAAAATTTAGCTAACTGAACCTTAGAAAAGTGGGCCTGATGGATTGCATTAAATTGAATTAAAATTAATGCTTGGCACAAAGTGAAGAAGAGTGAACACATTTCATAATATAATCCCATGTAGTTTCGGCAAATGGCTGTTGAAAGTCTTGTTCCCATAATTTCTTAATAGCACTCAGGGAACTAGCCCTAGATCTTAAAAGTAATTTGTAAAGGCCTGAAAGCAATCCTTTATGACTGGGTTTAAAATTATATACTTCCCAAATAAGATTGAGGTCTAAGACCTGTGGAAACTTTAGCATTAAAGAATTTAAGAAGCTCCTCATCTGTAAATAACAAAAAAAAGTGAAAAAAAAAATTTAATTGAGAATTGTTGAAAAGAAGCAAGATTTTGGTCAATATATAGATCTAGAAAAGATTGGATAGCCAATCTTAGCCATGGAGTATAACTGATATCTCGGGCCAAAGGTTTAAAAAAAAGGGAAATATGTAGGATAAAGACCTATGGTAACTAAAATGTTTTCTATATTTTGAAACTAGATTCTCAAAGTGTGCCTGACTACCAAATTATCAGTTAACTTGGAAGCCCAAAATAAAGGCAACGATGCCCCAAGTATTGAAAGGAGAGACTATCTTTTAGGATGGTCCATCCATCTTGAGGCATCTTGGTATTCATTATGATGAATCCAAATAATTATGTATCTAATCTAAAAGTAGGTAATGCCAAGCCCCAATTTTAAACAAAAAATATTTTGAAGGAAATTTTTTTGAGGTGGGAGGGCACTTATTTTTCAAAATGAAAGAAGAAACGAGAGAATCTAATAAATCAAAACAGGATTTGGGAACAAAAAACCAGTACAGCTTGGAAAAAATGTAAAAAAAATTTAGGCAAAATATTCATTTTGATAATATTGACACATCCAATTAAAGTCATGGAAAGAGGGGACCATTGAGACCCTCCTTCCACTCCTAGGACGTGGAATGTCTTTAGGGGAAAAAATGAAGTGTTCTACTACTACAGTGGATTTTAGCTTTCTCTTTGGGGTGAATTATTTTCAAAAATTTATAGATTATTTTTTTCTTTCCCTCCCCCCATTGTTATTAATATTACTGGTGATGGACTCCTTACCTTGACCAGCAGCCTTTATAGGGTGGGGTTAGATTCAATTTTATGGTTTTCTTTCTTTCCCATTCTAATAACATGGGTTCATATGTACTTTGTTCACTGTTATTTGATATTTGTAAGTTGCTATTGATTTTTATCATATGTACCTATGTAATTTGTGTACGTTAAAACCGATACAAAATTGAATAAGAAAAAAGTTGCATACTGATTGTAATCAGGACGGTAGAAAGGAAGGTTTTAAATAACGTTGAACAAGTCGGAGCTCTTTCATGGAGAGGGGAGGTGGGGTCCATTGGAAACCTGGGTCTGAGTAGTGCAGCTGGTCCCATCTGTCCCATCCTGATCAGCAGAGTTCAGCTGGGCTGATGCCTCGCCCTGTCCCAAAAGCGTTAAGGCACTTGCGGATTGAGGTGCCTGCGGATTGAGGAGGGAGGTGCTGGAATTAGCCGTCGATCAGCCCATTAGCACTTGAACGTGTTGGGCAGTGATGCACAGCGGCGGGACTGGCTGCGCTGTGTAACCGAACCCTTCACGCTTCCTTCCATCGTCCGGAGGGCGAGCAAGTGCCAGGGGCGGCAGGGGAAGGGGGAAGGGGGAAGGGGGAGGGGGGGAGCGGAGCGGAGCCGAGCCTCCCGTGAAACCCCTCCGCCTCGGTCCGGGAGCGCTGGAGCCTGGATTCCGAAGGAGACTCTTGAATGGGATCTGGCGTGTCGCTCCAACTCGCCAAGTTTGGACCGTCCGGTGGAGAAAGTACGCTGGCGCTGTCCAGGACGGGACTCCTGTCTGGCCATGGCCCCGCAACTGGCCTGCGGTTTGGTCTTCAGGTTCTTGCTGCCCCTCAGCCTTCTGCTGGGTAAGTACCCAGTTCTCCATCCATTGGGTCGAATGGGCACTGTAAAACGTTAGAAAGATCCATCTAATTTATTGTCTCGTTTAATTTATTTCAATTATGTTTCTTGTTCCAGTTTTTGTTTTTACAAGTTCCTATTCTCAAGCGAGTAAGAATTTTGGTATAGATGTGCGCTGTCAATGTGTACGACAATAAGCTCATTATATTGAAGCCTTGAAGAATACGTTTAAGATTGTTAAACAAAGCCTGAAGACACTGGGGTCAAGTACAGTGTACCAATGTGCTGGAGAAACTGCAGGTCACGCAGCATCCATAGGAAGTAAAGAGTAACCAATGTTTCCTGTCCAGTTCATCTCTCTCTCTCTCTCTTCCTCTCCCCCCCCCCCTCCCACCCCACCCCCAATTGACTACAGGATTCCTCTGTCGAGGGCTGATCCAATTCCATCTGCTTCTGATTTCAAATTGATTTGCAACTCTGGGGGGAAAAGGGTTTATTCCTCATCTCTCCCCCAAATCTACTCCCCTCACTCTTGAAACCGACTTGGAAGGACAAGCTATGAAAGGACCTGCTTGGTAAATGGTGGGGCACTGAGGAGTGCGGTAGAACAGAGGGATCTGGGAATACAGATACATAATTCCCTGAAAGTGGCATCACGGGTGGATAGGGTTGTCAAGAGAGCGTTTGGCATATTGATCTTCATAAACCAAAGTATTGAGTTGGGACATTATTGGTAAAGTTAGATAATTCATCGGTGAGGCCAAATTTGGAGTACATGTACACCCTGCTTTACGAATACTCGAATTATGAAAAGTTCACTTTACAAAAGCTTTATAGGGACGTTCTAGTTTGGTAAAGTGAAATATACCTGTATTGTGTGCAGTTTTGGTCACCTATCTACAGGAAAAATATCAATAAGATTGAAGGAGTGCATAAAAAATTTACTAGAATATTGCTTGGACTTCAGGAACTGAGTTACAGGGAAAGGTTAAACAGGTTAGGACTTTATTCTGTGGAACATGGGAGATGGAGGGAAGATTTGATAGAGGTATTTAAAATTGAAGGGTATACAGAGTAAACATGGATAGGCTTTATCCACTGAAGGTAGGTGAAGTACAAACCAGAGGTCATGGGTTAAGAGTGAAAAGGGAAAAGTTTAGGGGGAACCTTTGCACAGAGAATGGAGGCGGCGTGGAACGAGCTGTTAGCTAAAGTGGTGAATATGGGCTCAATTTTTAAAGTAAGAATTTGGACAGATATGTGGCTGGGAGATGTATGGAGGGCTATGGACTGGGTGCAGGTGGCAGAAAAATGGTTTGGGACAGATTAGAAGGGCCGAAGGGGCCTGTTTCTGTGCTGTAATGTTCTATAATCCCCTAGTCCTACAAATGGAATCAACTTTCCCATCTCTATCTCTCCATTACATAATTTTCATATTAATGAGTTTGTACATGTGTCTGAAATTCTTACTTCGTACAGCCAGGCAGGTACGTGAAGAAAAACTATAACAGGAAACTAATTAAATAGCGGTACAATGTATATTTAAGATGATAAATATTCATTGTACTCCTCGTCCAAAAGTGAGTGGCAATAGTGCAGATAGTCCAGGATTTGTGTACTAAGGGAAAGTTCAAAACTGTGCTCACTACACGTATTGGAAATAAACTTCTATACCTTTTGACTGATGGAACAGGGAGAAGAGGATGTGACTAGGGTGATGGGGCTTTTTTGAATTGGCTGCCTTCTTGAGGCAGCACCTCATGAAGATGTCTGCAATGGATAGGAGGTCAGCCTGTGATGGACCTGGGTGTGTTTGTTACCTTCTGCATTCCTGGGCACTTGTATTGCCGAACCAGACTGTGATACAACCAGCCAGTTCACCTGTAAGAGGTTTGATAGACTATCTAATGACCTGCCAAATCTCCTCACTCCTTTGAAAGAAGAGGTGTTGGTGTGGCTTCTTCACGGTTGCCTCTAGGAAAGATCTTCTGAGATATGGACTCCCAGAAACTTGAAGGTTCCTTACCTTCTCCACCTCCACCAATGCAGACAGGGTGTGTGGTTCCTTGGCCTCTACTTCCAAAATTGAGCATCAACTCCTTGGTCTTGGAGATGCTGAGAGCAGTTTTATTTTTTTTCTGGCACCACCCAACCAGGTTCTCAATCTTCATCTTGTATTCTGGCTCATCATTTCCAGTTATTCAGCCACTAAGGCTGGTGTCATCAGTGAATTTTTAGATTGAGTTGGAGCTGAACTTGGCCACCCAGTCAAGGGTGTTCAGGGAATAGAGTAGGGGACGAAGCGCACAGCCTGTGTTTACAGTGAGGAGAAGGTGCTGATCTGCACTGACTGGGGCCTGCCAACCAGGTAGTTGAGGACCCATTTGCAGAGAGATGGATAGAGTCCTAGATCCTTTAGTTTGGTCATGATTTTTTCTGGTTTGATGGCGGTGTTCTCTGAGCTGTAGTCATTGAACAGCAGCCTGACATTGGTGTTCCTGTGGTCCAGGTGATCTGACGCTGAATGGTGGTCCAATGAGACGCCATCTGCTGGGACAATAGGTGAACTGATGTGGGTCTGGGCCTTTCATGAGACAGGAGTCGATTCACTCCATAGCCAACCTCTCAACACACTTCATCTTGGTTGACACCAGTCATTGAGGCTGGTCGCCCTGCTCTTTTTGGGCACCAGCATGATGGATGTCCTCTTGAAGCAGGCGGGGACCAAATCTGGGGCGGATACTTTCGAAGGATTCCTGAAGGTTCTGCTCTCCTCGGCCTCTGAAAACCAGCATGATTTATTGGGGGCTGTTGGGGCTTGCAAGGGTCTTTAATTGTTTCCTCTTTCAAAGAGAACTAAGAAAGCATTGAGCCGGTCTGGGAGAGATGTATCACAAATGATGCTGTTGCCTTTTTTCACCCTAAAGGATGTGATGGTGTCCAAGCCCTGCCACAGCTGCTGGGTGTCTGTCTGAGACTCCACCAAGGTCTGGAATTGTCTCTTTGCATTGGTGGTGGAGTTTTACCAGGACTTTCTGCATGTTTCTGAATCTCCAGTCGGAAATGCTGCAGATCTGGTCTATAGCATTTTGCGGATCTCTTGGTACACCCATGGCTTCTGATTTGATACGCCTGGCCAGACTTTGAGAACACATTTGTCCACGCATTTCCCGATAAAGTTGGTGATCACCGTCGCACGTTCATTCAGATCCTTGAAGGATGCCGTTCACCGACTCCAGGCAGTCACAGAGCGGCTCTCCGGCCTCCCCAGCTCATCTCTGTATAGTCTTCACTGCTGCTCCCATGGTCTGTGTGCAGGAAGGAGGAGCACAATATAGGGTGAAATGGAATGATCAGCATCCTCAACAGTGCTGTCGTAGTGGTCAAAGGTGTTCAATGGTGGAGCAGTGATTGAGGGTGTCTGACCCCCCTCTCCCAGGTGCAGTGGTGGGCAAGAGCACTCAACCCCCAACAGGAGACGTGCTGGCGATAGTTTGGTCGTTTCTTCTTTAAGCTTTGTATACTTCTCAAAGATTCTTTCTCATCTTCCAAATTCCCAGCTGATTCAATCTCTCAATCAATTTTAAATTACAGGAGACAAGCAGGCAATGTTTTGTGAAGCTGGACAAAGTGCAGAAAAGATTCAGCAGAATGTTACTGGAACTGGAGGGCTTGAGTTATCGAGCGAGGTTGGACTATTCTCTCTGGACCATGGGAGGGGGAGGGGGACCCTTAGAAAGGTTTATAAAAATCATGAGGGGGGCTTGGATAACCTAGTCATAGTCTTATTTCCCAGCATGGGGAAATCTAAAACTGGAGAGTGCAAATTTAAGGTGAGGGTTTATTGTCATGACCATGTGTCATAAAATGTGTTGTTTTGTGGCTGCATTAATGTGTGTTGCATGCATTAAAAGTTCCATAAGTACAATGTTGAGTATGTGCCTTCAGGCTCCCGTTCCTCATTCCTGATGGTAGTGGTGAGAAAAGGACGTGGACTGGGTGGTGATGGTCCTTGATGATAGAGGCTGCTTTCTTGATATACTACCTCTTGGTTGAGCTGGCCAAGTTTACTACTCTCTGTAGCCCTTTCCTGTCCTGTGCATTGGCACCTCCATAGCACTCAATGGTGCAACTAGTCAGAATGCTCTCCATGGTCAAAATTTGCAAGAGTCTTACCAAATCTCCAATACCTAACTGAGTACAGCCACTGCCAAGCCTTCTTCATGATTACATCTTCGTGATGGGTCTTCAGAGATGCAGACACCCAGGAATTTTAATTTCTTTACCTTCTCCACTCCTGGCCTCTCGATGAGAACTGGTTTGTGTTTGACTGGTTTTCCCCTCCTGACCTCCACAGTCGATTCCTTAGTTTTGCTAAAGGGGTGGGGCCTTTTCCGCTCTCTGGGGTGGGGTAGAGCCCCTGGTCTCTGGGTTAGGTGGGGAGGGGTGATAGGGAGAGGTGGGACTTTTTCCGGACTCTGGGAGGGGGGTGGTGGAGAGAGGTGGAACCTTTCCTGGTCTCAGGGGTGGTGGGGAGGGGTGGGGCCTTTCCCGGTCTCTGGGGGGTGATGGGGAGAGGTGGGGCCTTTTCCGGTCTCTGGGGGTTGGTGGGGAGGGATGGGACCTTTCCTGGTCTCTGGGGTAAGGGTCAGGTTTGCAGGGGAACAGTAGGTCTGATGCCCAGTTGGTGGGTGATGAATGAGAGGTGTGGGTGTGGATCTGTTTAATATGGGCAAGGTCATGCCCAAGAAGGAAGTGCTTGAGGTAGAGAAAATGCAATAAAGTTCACGGATTGATTTCCTGGGGTGGGATCTGACTGATGAGGAGAGATTAAGCATACTAGACTCGTGCTCCACTGAGTTTAGAAGAGCAAGTATAGTCGGATTAAAAATGGGGCAGAAGGAGGAATGACGTGCCCTCTCTCTCTTCCCCCCCCTCCCCCCCACCCTGATTCAAGTAGCCAAGGGTCACTGTTTTGCCACAAAGATGAGAAGAAATTTCTTCACTCAGAGGGGAATGAATCTTTGGAATTTTCTGGCCAAGAGGCTCATTGAGTATGTTTGCGAGAGAAATGAATAAATCTCTGGATGTTAAGGGAATTGAGCCATCTGGATTCAGTGCAGGAAGGTGTAGTTGGTCAATGATCAGCCATGATACCGTTGAATAGTGGAGCTGAAAGATGGGCAGATTGGCCTTCTGACGTAGGTCTGTTTTAATTGTAGGGTGAAACTTGTGGATTGGCGTTAAAATACTGAAAACCTATTGAAGGCAGAGGCAGAAAGTGCAGTAGCGAATTGTAAATTGGTTTATTTATAGGTCCCTACAAAAAAGGGAGGGTGAAAAATTCATCAGAATTGAAACACGAGGCGAAAGTGAGCAATAGAACCGCTCACTAAATATTTAAATATTCATGCTAACAGGAGTCTGCTTGCCTTTCCTTTAGCGATAACATAATGATGGCTTTTGCAGTGTAAATCTATCAGTGTGTGCCTAATTGAGAAGTCTGTTCAACTGCCAGAATTTGCTGATCTTTCATTTCTGATCCTTCCCAACACAGAAATTATCCCATTCCATTCGTTGCCCAGCTTCACGCCCGCCTGCTGGTGAAAGTCTAAGCAGGTTTTGGGCTCAACTATTCCACTCAGTCCTTGTCATTCCACATCCCCCTGCTTCAATAACCAAAGCATAAAGGGAAACGAGGCAACCTAAATTTAAAAACACAAAATGCTGGAAGTGGTCAGGCAGCATCTGTGGAGGGAGAAGCAGTTAATGTTTCAAGATGATTTCATCTGGGATGAACCTGGAGAATGACAGTTTTGTTGGCTGCCGGTCTGATATTACCTTGATCTATATATTTAAATTTTGGTAGGCCCTTCTGGCCCACGAACCCGTGCCACCCAGATACCCTAATTAACCTACATCCAAACAATTTTAAGGACTCGCGTCCTTATTTTCTGATTAAAAGCACAAAAATGCTGGAGGAACTCGGCAGGCCCCGCAGTGTCCACAGAAGGTAAAGATATATAAGCAATGTTTTGGGCCTGAGCCCTTCAAAGTATCCTGCCTTGAAGAAAGGCTCAGGCCTGAATTATTGGTTCATGAAGAGGGCTCTGGGCTTGAAACGTGGATTACACAGTAAATCTTTACCTCCTTTGGGCACTGCATGACTGACTGGGATCCTCCAGTACTTTCTCTATAATCGCAGAGTCTGCAGATCTTCACGGCCCACACCTTGTTTTCTCAACTCTTGTTGACTTCACCATTTTTATGTCGACAAATTCCTTTCTCCTAAGATGACAAGTGCCTATTCTATCACGATCACATCTTTACAATGTGGAGTGTAATTTGTATTGTGTTAAGTCTTGTGCTTCAGTCAAATTATGAAGTGTCCTTTGGTGTCATAAATAGAAGGTTCATCTACAGACCTGAGATGTGCGCATTTTGGACATGCACGTCCACCTCGTCGTCTTTCTGTCTGTCCTTTGTAAAGGACACCATATGGTTCTGGCGAGAGTGGAATTTCGGTGATTTGGCTTAATGGTTCTTTGATCATCTATTAAAGAATTTCATTTGCTGTAGCTTATTTTACAAAAAAGCAAAGTGCTGGTGGAACTCAGCAGGTCAGACAGCATCCATGGAGGAAAAAAGACAGTGATATTTTGGGTCAAAAGTCTGCTTCAAGAATGGAGCTGATACTGAGAATTCACTTTGTAAATTCTCTCTAGCACGGTACTCATGAAAGGAATTTCTTCGTGCCTGATGCCCAGGAATTGGTTCTGGGTAATTAGAACTAGTTTTGACATTTGTAGCATGTGTCCTAGCCCTGGAGCAAGGTGAAGTTATCCTTGGGTTACTTTCTGATACTAATTGCATCCATGCAGAACCAATTTCCCCACTCCCTTTGATTGTGGTCCAAAACTTGTCCTGAGCTTAATGTCATTGAACACCGTCCCCTGCCAACCAAGTCAATGTTTAAAGCTCACAAGGAACATTGTAAGAACCTTGCAATGTTTTTGGCTGTACATGAATGAAGCAGAGTTAACTAAATTCTTCTGTGGTTCTACTGAACACGGAAAAGTACAGTACAGAAACAGACCCTTTGGCCCCCAATGCCTGCACCAAAATGATGGTCAAATTAAAATGCTCTTGTATTTGGACACATCCTTTAAAACTCTTCCCTTTTTCTCACCCCTCCTCTTCTCACTTTTTAACTGCATATCCTCTCGTGTGTGAAGCTTTCACTGGGGTTGGGGAAGAGATTCTGAAAGTCTACACTATTATTCCCTTTTATAATTTCATCAACCTCTAACACAGGGGTTCTCAACCTTTTTCTTTCCACTCACTTACCACATTAAGTAACCCCTATGCCATGGGTGCTCTGTGATTAATAAGGTATTGCTTCAGGTGGTATGCAGGTGGAAAGAAAAAGTTTGTAAACCACTGTTTTAATTGTACCTAATTGACTTTTTATGCGCACAGTTTCAGAACTCCAAAGAAAATGGGCCAATGACAATTTTTCTCAAGCAAAATATTTCAGTAATGATTGGGTCTAGAGTCGCGATTCTCAACCTTCCCTTCCCACTCACATACCACCTTAATCACAGAGCACCGATGGCATAGGGATTACTTAAAGTGGTATGGTATGAGTGGAAAGAAAAAGGTTGAGAACCACTGCTCTATCAGGTCTCCCCTCTGCTGGTCCAGAGACAAGTGTCCCAGCCTCTCACTTAGCCCATACTCTCTAATCCAATCATCATCCTGGTAAATATTTTCTGTACCCTCTCCAAAGCTCTAGATCCTGCTTGTAATGGGTCACCCAGAATTGCACAGTGTTGCATGTGTGGTCTGATCAAAGCTCATATAGCCTTAGTGGTAAAACATGGCTGTGAATGGAAGTAAAAACGCAATGCTGGAGAAACTCAGCAGGTCAAACAGCGCACTTTATTTAGCAAAGATAAAGATGCCTCTCCAACATATTGGGCCTGAGCCTTTCCTTAAGGTATGAGCCAAATGTAGGAGGATGCTGAAGGGGCCGGAGCACAGGCCCACAGCAGGAGGTAATAGGTGGATGAGGGAGGGCACACCAGCAAACTGGGGAGAGGGGATGGCTTTGTAAATGAAAAGAGAAGGAGGTGGAGAGCTGGAGAAAAGGAAACAAAGGGAATGTGAAGAGGGAGAACAGGGAATGGTCTGGAAGAAACTGGAGGTCAATGTTAACGCCATCTGGGTGGAGAGTGCCCGGGTGGAATATTAGGTGCTGCTGCTCCCATTTACAGGTGGCCCTGGTTTTGGAGGGCGTGTGGCCATGGACAGACATGTTGGGATTGGAGCAGGACACAGAATTGAAATAGTTGGCCACTGGGAGATCCCTGTCATTGATGTGGGAAAAGCGAAGGTGCTTAGTGAAGCAATCTCCCAGTCTGTGTCTAGTCTCTCTGATGTAAAGGAGACCACAATGGAAGCAACAGGTGCAGTAGACGACTCCCGCAGATTCACAAGTGAAGTTTTGTTTCATTTGAAAGGACTGTTCAGTGCCCTGAATGGTGGTGAGGGAGAAGGTGTGGGCACAAGTGTGGCACTTCCTATGGTCATGAGGGAAGGTAGTAAGGGGGATGATTCATGGGCAAGGAGTGAGTGGAGGCAGAGGGTGGGAAGATGAGTCTGGTGGTGGGATCATGTTGAAGGTGAGGGAAATTGCATTGGATGAACTGTTGGATAGGGATGCTTGTGGGGTGGTAAGTGAGAACAAGGAGATCTTTTTTTAAGCATCTTGGGTCCAGGGAAAATGTGTGTGAAATGGAGGAGATGTGGGCAAGAGGTGAGTTGATGGTAGTAGAGGAGAAGCTACAATTTTTGAAGGAGCACATCTCGGATGACCTAGACTGGAAGATCTAATCTTTGGAGCAGATACAACTAAGAGAAGAATTGAGAGAAAGGAGTAGAATCCTTGCAGGGGACCAGGTGTAAAGAAGTGTAGTTGAGGGAGTTGGTGAATTTGTGAAAAATGTTGGTAAAAGGCTTGCCTCCCGAGATGGGGCCAGGTCAAGAAAGTGGAAAGTGTCATTGGAGATGGAACAAGTGAATTTGAGGTTGGGGTGAAAGTTAACAGCAGAGTGAATAAAGTTGATGAGCTCATCATAGGTGCATGAGACAGTATCAATGTAGGTGCCAGTGTAGCGGAGGAAGAGTTGAGGAGCCTTGCCTGTGTAGGCTTGCGACATGGATTTCTCTACAAAGCCAACAAAAGGCAGGCATAGATGGGACCCATGTGGGTATCCATGGCTACTCTATTGACAAGGGTGAGAACATGTTCTGTCAGGTGAGGGTTATGGTGGAGAGGGACTGGTTTAGTCTGTTGTTAAGAATGAATCGAAAGGCTTTGAGACCTGTAGAAGGATGGAGGTGTTGAAAGTTGGGCATCCATAGTGAAAATGGTGGTCAATTTCAGGGAATTGGAAGTTGTTAGAGATGGAGGGCACGTGAGGTATCGTGGATGTAGGTCAGGAAGGAGTGGACCAGGGGAGAAAAAAAGGAGTTGAGGTAAGATGACACTAGATCGGTTGGGCAGCAGCATGTGGAAACAATGGGACTATGTGGATAATTGGGTTTGTGCATCTTGGCCAGGAGTTGGAACCGAGCAGTGTGGGGAAGAGAAACAATGAGCTGCAAAGCTATAGGAGCCAGATGACCTGAAGTGATGAGGTTAGAAATGGTACGCGAGACCGTGGATTGATGTTCTTTTGTGGGGTTCTTGTTTTTTTTTTTAAAAACTTTATTTATTCATTCAAAAAACAAATAATATATGATATATACAGCAATTAAACATGAACATTATATATATATATATAAAAAGAGAAAAAAAGAAAAAAAAATCACCCCCTCAGCCAACTCTTCTAAGAAGACCCATTTTAAAAAAAGAAAAAAGAAAGAACATTAAAAAAAAGTTAAATATACATATTAAAATCTAATCAATATAAATTGAAATGTAAATATTCTGAGTATAACAGCCACTTATTAATAAAAAAATTATAATTATCATGTGAAACATACATAATTTTTTCCATTATTAAACAATATCTCATCTCATTATGCAGTCTATTAATATCAATCATATTTGTATCTTTCCACATACTAGCAATACATTTTTTCGCCACGGATAAAGCTAAATATACAAAAGCAAGCTGGAAGTTATCTAATCCCAAGCCTTTCAGAGGTTACAAACTACCCAATAAAAATACTATCGGATCTAAAACTATTTTAATCTTATACAGGTATTCTAAAAACGATTGAATTTTCTTCCAAAAAGATTGTACATGTATACATGACCAAACAGCATGAAAAAAAGTTCCAACCGTATCACCACATCTAAAACACAAATCTGATTCATTAAAACCATATTTTTTTAATTTTTCAGGTGTCAAATATAATTGATGTAAAAAATTGTAATTATTCATTGCATAATGTGCATTTATCAATCTAGTTACACTATCATAACAGGTATTTAACCAATCATCTTCAGAAAAAGTAAAACCAATATCCGCTTCCCATTTAATTTTAGATCTATCCCAACCCCTTTTATCTATACCATCCTGTAATATTTGATACATAAATGAAATATAACCCTTCTTTGGTACCTTCATAAGAGAAGTCTCAAATTTAGTCATTTTAGGTAAAATCATATCTCTACCAAACATAGATTTTTTTTGTGGGGTTCTTGTTGAAGCAATAAGAAAGACGGGGCATCAAAGAGGTGTTGTCTGACCTCGGCAAGGTAGAGGTCATTGTGCCAGATCACAGCAGCACCCCCTTTTCTGTGATTTGATAGTAAGGCTGGGATTTGTGCAGAGAGAGGGGAGAGAAGAACTTTCAGAGGGGGTGAGATTAGAATAAGAGAGGTGAATGGCGAAGTTCAGATGGTTGATATCTCAGCAGCAGTTGGAAATGTGAAGATCCAGAGTGGGCAGCTAGCCAGGAGGAGGGAGAAGGCTTGAGGTGGGAGAAGGGGGTCTTAGTGGCAAGTGGAGAATCATGGTGGAGGAAGTGGGCATGGAGATGACTGAAGAAGAGTTTGCCATCTTGCTGTGCACGGAACTCATTGAAGTGTGGGTGAAGGGGAGGAAGGCGAGTCCTCTACTGAGGACAGGGTGTTCTTTCTCTGAGAAGGGATAGTAAAGACCAAGCAAGGGTCAGAGTGGGAGTCCGTGTGGTGGAGGGTTGGGGGGGAAGAAGTCAGAAGGGTGAGGGGTCAGGGGTAAGATAAGAGGGTTGGGGGTGGGAAAAAAGGTGGAGCTCAGAGGAGGAAATGGGAGTTGAATAGGGAGAGGTGAGAAGGGGTAGGAAGGGTAAGGAGTGGTGGGGCAGTGGGCTTGTGGGATCCAGCATTTGTTGTCTCCAAGATGTCAGCCTTGCTTTGGCGGAGGTGGTGTGGGAATTGGCGAGGGAGTCAGAGTGGATGCTGAAATGGGAGTGGTCAGGACCAAAGCAGGTATCTGTGTGGTCAGAGGTGGTGTTGAGAGCTGCAGTCATCAGGGTGGGGGGGGGGGGGGTGGTGCTGGATGGGAAATCTGCATTGAAGAGGTCAGGGGCCAGGGCCAAGGCAAGGGTGCACAGCTGAGGTAACAGTTTGAGACCTAGTCAACGTCCTCGATGTCCCTCTCAATGAAGACAAGCATGCCATTTGCTGCCTTTCCCACTTTGATGGCCCATATTCAAAGACTGATGGGCCTGGACCCCCAGAACTTTTCAAAGTAATTTTGTGTTCTTGCATTTGACCTCCCAAAGTACAACACTCAGCACTTGTCTACATCAAGCTCCATGAAACTACACTGCAAGCAGTTTAGGGGTTCACAATCTTCAGTTATCATTTCCTGGCAAACCACAAGGCTGTCTCATCAGTGGTCTGATAGTAGCTCTCTGTCCTGCCTCCAGCCTTCCAGAAACACAGCAGAATGAACTAGCTTTTCCTGCGTACATTAGCTCAGATATAGATCCCTGCAAATCCAGACCTTTCAACATCTTTTTTTTTTCAGTCCACTGGGGTCGAGGATGACTTCCATTCTGATTTGTTTGGTTCCGAGATGGCTAATGAGGCTTGTGTGGATTGAACGGATAGTGGAGGGACAATGGGCAGCTTGAGAGGTGGCCTGACCCTCTGCTGGCCACAGGGCCACTGTGCTTTGCCAAAACGTGGGCTCGAGGTTGGCAATGCAGCTGTGAATACTGGTATTTGGGACCTTAATTATTGGATCCAAAGTCTTTTTAATTGGTTAGAGAAGGGAAGAAAGGATGAATCAATGTCAAAAACAAATAATGCAGTTACAAGCAATCTTGTGGGGAATGCAACTTTCTAGATCATCTGTCTCCATTGGGAGACAAACCTGCTACTGACATTCTTAAACTCACAGCCAGCCACCTGGACTCCTTCCTCCCACCCTGTCGTCTTGAAGGATGCCACCCCTTTCTCTCTGGCTCCCATTGCATCTGCTCTCAGGATGAGGCCTTCCATTCCAGGACATCTGAAAGGTCCTCCTTTATTAGGGAGCACGTCTTCCCCTCGATTGTGGTCAATGGGGCCATCTATCCCCCCCCCCATTTCCTCTGTTTCTTGGAATTCAGCTCTCGCAATCACAACCCCCCCATCAGAGATGGGGTTCCCCTTGTCCTTGCCTTTCACCCCACCAGCCTCCATGTTCATCACATCATCCTTCACTCCATCTAATTGATGTCGCTCCAGATGCAGCTTCTGCAATCTCTCGTGTGTGTGGCTCTAGAAAACTGCAGTTGCTGCTACATCATAACTGAGGTATGAATATAAAATGACAGAAATACTCAGGAGGTCGGGCATCATCTGTGGACAGAAAAACAAAGTCAACTTTTTGGGCTGATAACCCTACCTTAAAACTGGTCAGGAAAGTAAACACGTGTGTTTTAAAGAGTTGGAATTGAGAGCAAGGCCACACATAGTGACTGAGATGAATTTATGTGCTTGACTGACGTGGAACAATGAATGTGCTGTATTAACAGCCTCTCATTCCATGTCACCAAAACCAAGGAGCTGATTGTAGATTTTAGGAAGGGAAAACCAGATGTTTATGATCCAGTGATCATTGGGTAATCGGTGGAGAGGGTGAGCAAATTGAAGTTCTTGGGAGTCACGATCTCAGAGGGCCTTTTCTGGACCAACACACCAATGGCATCATGAAGAAAGCACGTCAGTGCCTCCTACTCCCTCAGGACTTTGCAGAGATTTGTTATGATGTTTGAAACCTTGGGAAATGTCAACAGATGTGTGGTGGAAAGTGTGCTGACCATCACAGTCTGGCATGGGGACACCAACACCTCTGAGCAGAAAGCCCTGCAAAAGGTAGTGGACACAGCCCAGGACATCATAGGCAAAACTCCCCACCATCAAGAAAATTGACATAGAACGCTGCCATCAGAGAGCAGCAAGGATCCTTGCCACTCAGGACCTGCTCCGTCTCACCGCGGCCTTCGGGGAAGAGGAATAGGTTCCACAAGACTTCTACCACCAGGTTCAGAAACAATTTCAACCCCACCACCATTAGACTGCTAAACAAGAGTCAGTGTAGTTTAAGGACTCTGCACATTTTTCATTGCTGAATATTTATTTTTTCTGCATGGCACAATCACTTTGTTTACATTTTTTGTGCATGCATTTTTTTTTCTTGAGTATAGTTTATAGCTGATAGAAATTCTGCAGCAAAATAGAATCTTGGGGTCATATGTGACGTTATGACAATAAATTTGACTTTTGTATGGGATGCATTTTCTGGAATAATTACTCTGCCTTTATTGGGAAAAGTTGCTGTTGATTTAGTTTCTTCTGCATTTTTGGCTGGTTTCTGAATGGATGTACTTGGTCGACAGTGATCCAAAAGCAAAATACTGCAGATGAGAAATTTAAAAAAAAATCACTTGCAAATATTAATCTGTTCGAGCAGCAGCTCCCTCTGCAGAAAGCTTCCTGACCTACGGAGTATTTCCAATATTTGCTGTTCCATGTTGCTTGACAAACATTCTGAGTTGACCACCAAACCTGTCCATCTCACTGACTGGATCAGTGTCTTCAGAAAATATTCAAAGGCCTTTTTTGTGAAGAACAGTTTAATGCTTGCAGGTGTGAAACTCTTTGTTTTCTGATTGCAAATCCATGAGCAATTGTCAATTTACTACAGTAAAAGGGCACTTTTTTTGTGAAGTATGAAGCCTGATTTTTTTTTAATATAGTGGCAAGAATAATTTTTAAAAAAATGCCAAGTTGGCTCCATTCAAGAGTAAGCAGATGGTTAACACTGAGTAGCATGTGATGTAAATCCAACAGCAGTATATGGGGATCCACAACTAGTCACTTTGCATTGTTGGAACTTGCTGACTGAGTTGCAGGTTGGAAACTGGAAAGGTCCTGTTACGTTCCAGGAAGGCGGAGTTCATCACTTTGTAATCATGCACCACTCAATATTTTGTGAAAACTTTTTGATTCTACTTTTATTCCCCTGGTAACCAATGTTTCTAATATCCAAAAAGTTTAATATAAAGTTATTGCACATTTCAGAATGAAATAAATTAACCAGTGTAGCTTTAAAATTTTAATTACTTTTCATTGAAATGTTTTAGCTCTTCGTTTTGTGTTCATCATTGTTTATTGCAATTTAATGTGGTACACAGCATATATGTCCAAGGCTAAATGGTATCATTTTTACTTTAGTAGTCCCTTTTGTGACAGGTGTAAGAGCAGAGAAATATCATTAATTCATGTGTTCTAGACTTGTCCTAGACTAGAAAATTACTGGAGAAAGGATTTCCGCACTTGGTCTACATTTTTAGTATGGATTTAGCACCGAATATTTTGGTGGCCTTCTTCAGTACAATGATTCTTCTTTGATTTTGGTTCAGAGTCGTGCTATCTCTTTTGACTCTCTTTTGGCAAGGCGAGCGATTTTACTTAAATGGAAGGATGCTGCCCCACCTACTCTCGACCAGTGGGTGCGGGACATTGTGTCCTGCTTGAACATAGAAAAGATTCGTTATTCAATTAACAATTCAGATATAAGATTTCGGACATTGTGGGGGTCATTTATGACTCACTTTCTTATTTTATAATTTCACTTAAATGTAATTGAATTTTCTGACGTTTCTTTTTCACATTTTTCTCCCTTCATTTTTCCTTTAAAGTTAATCATTTTTAGCATGTGGCAACACAGTTAAGGAGGGGTATTGGGTTTTTTTCTTTGGTCTCTTTTTCTATTATTTTCCTTTTTTCTCATCTTTTTATTTTCTATTATTCGTTTTAAAAAATTATTTGGACGATGAATTATGGATTTGTTTTACAATTTGCATTTGACTTTGATACACTGTTTTATTAATTACATGTAACTATCCATATTATTTTCTTGTATTAGTATTATAAGTTCATCATTAAAATTAATAAAAATATTTAACTTGGTTTAACCCTTCTCAAATGAGAGGAAGTTGTACTTTGATAAACAAGATGATCTACAGGCGCTGGAGCCTGGTGCAACATGCAAAAGTGCTGGAAAGACTCAGCAGGTCACACAGCAATCCATGTTTTGGGTTGATTCCAAACACTGAGATACCTCATGTACTGCCAAGTTGAAGCTTTCTACAAATTGGAGGAACAACACCTTGCATTCCCTCTTGGCAGTCTCCAACCAGACACTATCAATGTCTCGAATTTCTATTGACCCCTCCCTCCTCTTGGTCATTCTCTTTCTCTCACCCCCTCTGTCTCCTTTCCACCCCTTTCCCTCACCCATCAGAGAGCTAACCTTGGTTCTCTGCTCTCTTTTCTCACATCACTTCTGTTTCTACCCTCTGACCTGTTTGCCTGTGCTCCCTTCCTCCCTGCCATCTTTCTATTCAGTTGCCTACCTTTTTTACCAGATTCCTGATGAAGGGCTCAGGCCTGAAGCATCAACGGCCCTTTACTTCATATACATGCTATGTGACCTACTGGGTTTCTCCAGGGGAATTGTACCTCACTTTGTTATTCCAAAGTATTCTGCCATCAATAAATTGAATTGTCATGAGTGCCAAGAGAGAAAACATTTTGTGTGCTAATCAGCTAGGTCAATGATTCCAAGTGAAACCAACCGTGTAATGTAGATGACATCACCAATATCCACATTCCTTGGAGGCCAATATGAGAATGATCTGATTTACCTCAGAACTTCCCTCCCTCGCCCCCCCCGAAGATGAATGCTGCTATTTGTGACCCAAATCAGACCACCTCCCTTGTCCCTTTGTTTCTAATAACTGTCACAGGTGTCCAAACTGATAAAGCAACTACTCTCCAAGCAAAGGGCTTCCTTCTGAGTTCTTGACCTTTTGTGTTGGTGAATCCCTTGTACATTTGCAGAGGCCTGAAACATTAACTGTTTCTTTCCATTCATTGATGCTGCCTTCCCTGCTGGGGGTCTGTCTGTATTTGCATTTGATGTTGGTTGAGAAGTAATGACAATAATAAGGATCCCACTGTTATTTTTGACCAAATCATGTGGCCTTTTAGACCACCTGAGCAATTGGGTGTAATGGAACTACAAAATGGAACATGCTGAAGTCTGGGGCAAAAATAGACATAAAATGCTGAAGGAACTTGATAAGTTGGACAGTCTCGGTGGTGGCACAGAAATGACATGTTGAGAGATGTGAGGGTTAAGGGGAGAGAGCCAATGTAAAGAGGTGAGGCAGAGGCTGGCAATGGATGAATCCAGGTGAGGCAGGGAGGCAGAGACACCCGGCAACTCTTATGCTGAACAGTTATCTCTGTCTGCTGTGGCCATGTTGAGCTGCTGGTTTCAAGGCCTGCTTTCACACTAACCTGGCCATGCACGAGCTAGCTCGTATTATGCCTGCATCAACCACAGCCCAATGGCATTAATGTTGAACTCTCTGACTACTGGTACCCTGTGTCTACTCTATTCCTTATCCACCCAGGTTCTCTTTCCAACTGCTCCTCAGTCCCCTCTTATCCAGTTTTTTCACCTCCTTTATTTGGTTCCAATCACCCACACACTCATTCCAATGAGACCCCTTCCCCCCCCCCCCCCAGTATTCCCATTGTCCACGATCCCTCCCTTTCATGTTCTACTCATTGAAATCTGATCAAAAAGGAAAGCATAATCTAAATCCTGATGTCTCCATTTCCAGCCTCTATCTCCATACGCCCTTTCCTGCCTGGCTGTCACCTCCCCCTCCACCCCTGACCCCTCTCAGCCAGACCAGCTTGGCCCTCTGGACCCATCTGGCCACCTCCCAATCCCCTCTCCCCTGCATCCACCAGCTAGGTGTCCTGTCTGGTCTAAAAGGTGACCTTTCTAACAGGGTCTTACTCCTTACCTCTATACCGAAATGTTGATCCAGGGTATGAAGTTGGGTCTCTGAAGATGTATTTGAACTTTGAACCTTGTGAACTGGAGGTCAAGGTTTGATACCTGAGCCAGATTTGAACTGATTGTTCAAAGGTTGTGCAGTCTCAGCATCTGCATGAGCTCCCTAAACTCTGCAGACACATCCACTCAATAGACATTTGGAAAATTCCTTGTAGCTGTCAGTGTTTTCACAATCATTAGGGTTCAAGATCAAATTTGACACACATAGAGAGGAACAATGAGAAAACTTTGTTTTGAAAGCAGTCTATGTAGTGAACTTGCAGATTGTTCAGCAGTTAAAAACAGTGCAAGGTGCAGAGCACAGTTTATAAAAGGGCTGGAGGAACTCAGCAGGTCCTGCAGCATACCCTTCATAAAAACTGAAGGGTAACAACATTTTGGGCCTGGTCTCTCCATCATGTCAATGGTTACCCTTCCTCTGGGTGCTGTGTGGATGATTGTGGCCTAATCCCACTGTATTAGCTTTGTTTTGTATCAAGCTGCACCCACGATCCATTGGATAGATTGCACTCACTAAGATGCATTAAGTTACTGAAGGGTCTGTCCTAGTCTCTTCCTGTTCCTCTTGGCACATCCAGGAAATAGCACCTCCACCTTGCCCATCCCTGTCAATCTCCTCTTTGTCAATGAGAATTGAGAAATGAATGCTGATCAATACACCCGACGAAGGGCCCCAGCCCAAAACATTGGTTCCCCCTCTTGACGTCCTGTGAATGCTGCATGACCTGAGTTTCTCCAGCATATTGGTGTACTGCACTCGACCCCAGCACCTGCTGACTTTCTTGTTTAACTTAAATATTCATCAATATGCCGCAAACAACTCTGTAGCTTCCAGTATGTTTTCAAAGGGAATGTTGCATTTGTCATTGAATGGAAGTCCTGTCACTCTGCCTGAAACAATCAACGTTCAAATCACTGATGTGTAGAACAGATGATGAGCTGTCACTTCACAATATGGTTTCTTACAAATGCAAGCCTGTTGTGTATAGAAGGCAACACTAATATTTGGAGCAAGGTGGGAGCTGAGGCTGAGTGTACCCACAATCAAAGATGGAATGGCTCTGCCATTGAACATGAGTTGGGGGTTTACCAATTGAAAAATCTTGGACTTCACCTCCTCACTGGGCTCTGCAACTTTCAATGCTCATTTTTATGAAGGGTCTTTGAAGTGTTAACTCTACCTCCATCTATAGAAGTTGCTTGCTGAGTATTTCCAGAATTGTCCATTTAGATTTATGGGCCATACAAGGGTTGTTGGGGTAAAATGGGGTGGGGTATGGATGAGGGTAGGGTAAGGAGGGAGATGAATGGAACTGGGTGGGTAAGGGGAGAGATGGGGGGTTGAATTTGTTCTAAAGAGTGCACGGGTAATAAACCACCTGAATGTAAATAGACTGAACATGAGCAGACTGAATAGTGGGAAAAGGAGAGCAAATTTTGTTTCAAGCTAGATATTACACCCTTACTCCAGGCTCCCAGCCCTTTGCTTCCCTCTGCCCCAAGTGATGGATTTGGTGACGTGGTTGTCTTGGTTTTCCCCTCACTGCAGGGCGGGTGATGTTGAGATGAGCGTGTTCCAATTCCCTGGTGTTGGTCCGCCCTGCCCGTCAGCCCATTGTTGAAGAATGGTTTTTACTCTGCACTTTTTACCTTTGTTGAGATTTCTGCTTTACACTTTGCCCGGTGTTTTGCCCTGTCGCATGTGAACTGCTTATTCATTCCACCTACATTCATATTTTGCAAAATACACGTGTTGAACATTTTTCAAGTCATTTGAAACATTCAATTCCTTTGGGTGATCTCCCAGGGCTTCAGTCAACTTGAAATCTCTCCCTCCTTATTTGGAATGTGAGTGCATTTCTTTGAGCATTGGGAGCACACCTTTTAATTTTAAAAAAAAATGCTGACCCATGGGAACATGGCACCCAAACATACCAGTTATTCTACAACCCCCATACATTTTTTTCCAAAGGTGGGAGAAAGCCAGAGCACTCAGAGAAAATCCACGCAGACATGGAAGAACATGCAAGTAAAAACACAAAACTGGAGAAACTCAGCAGGTCAAGTGGTGGAAAAATGTAGGCAGGCGTCCGAACACAAGAATAGGGAAGTGATAGGTGGAGAAGGGAGGGAGGGGACAGCAGCGATCAAGGGGAGGAAGGATGGCTGGGTGAAGGGAAGGAGGAGAACTGGGAAGGTTAGCAGAAACTGGAAAAGTCAATGACACGGCCATCTGGCTGGACAGCGCCCAGACAGAAAATTGGGTTGTGTTCCTCCAATTTGCGGGTGGCCTTGATGGGACACTACACAAGGCCATGGGCAGATGTGTGAGTCTGGGAGTGTGACACAGAACTGAAATGGTTGGCCACTGGAAGGTCTCTGTCACTGGTGCGAACGGAGCAAGTTGGGGAGAACGTACAAATTTCTTACAGACAGTGCTGGATATGAAACCGGTCACTGGCGCTATAATAGCTTGGCTTCCACGACCTTGTGTTTCCAGCATATCCTATTCATGTATTATTCAACGTTTATGGAAGAGATTTTGATGCAGCCTGCTCATTTAAAAGCACCTTTCTTGTTCTGTTAAGCCATTTAAAATCAGAAAGGTTAATCTTTCGAAAGAAAAGCTATTAAGCACATACGACTGAAAGGATTTTGATACCTTTAAATGAGGATTGTTTATTCTGTCCCTTTTACTATTGATTTTTTTTCTTAATGCTATAATGCTGTCTTTGAACTAGATCTGTGAGGTTTTTCTCAGGCAGTTTGGAGTAAGGGTGTGATGCTCAGCTGCTTGGTTGTCACCTGTGGAACTTCAGGCAGTTGAAGCATGTTGTTGAGCTAACTTCGGAAATGTAAAACCAGATTAATCATTGATCTTTCATTAAATTAGCATTTTACAGTTTTAATTTTCTGTCCTGCCAAGCGGATTTAAAAATCTTAGACCTCGTCCTTAAATTCCTGTTTCTACAATCTTCTCCAGTTGTACACTTCCCCAACACTGCTGTCCTGCTTTTATTAATTTTCCGATGAAGTCGGTTGTAGCTGCTCTAAGGTAGACCAAGCCCCTGTGGTTGACCCACACCAGATCCAGTTTTACGTGCCCTCTCTACAGCTTTGGGTGGGGTAAAGGCAGATGGAATTCAATCCGGGCAAGTGTACTGCACTTTGAGGTCAAATGCAAGGGGGGAGTGTACAGTTAACGTCATCATGGCAACCCTCATGGTCGAGGATGACAGGCTTTGTTCTGTTGGCACACAGAGCGAAGATGCCTGTATTTGTTTTTTTAATTTTTTTTATTTTTCACATTATGAACCATACTGACCAAAATACACACAAACATTTCCCTCTTGAATATACACAGTGTCATTTTCTCCCCTTTTCCCCCCCTCTTCCCTCCCTCCTTCACCCCCTCTCCCCACCCACTTAACGTTCAACATATATGATACATTAAACCCATTAAACAATGTCGTCACACAATGAAAATAAACAAGAAATTTGTGTCTTGTACTTTTACACACTGGGTCAGTTCATTTTGTCGTCTTCTCCTTCTGTCATTTTAGGTGGTGGAGGTCCATGGTAGGACTTCTCTGGGTTCCATGTACGGTTCCCAAATTTGTTTGAATACTGTGATGTTATTTCTTAAATTATATGTTATTTTTTCCAATGGAATACATTTAGTCATTTCTATGTACCATTGCTGTACTCTCAGACTATCTTCTAATTTCCAGGTTGACAAAATACATTTTTTTGCTACAGCTAAGGCTATCATAATAAATCTTTTTGGTGCTCCATCCAAATTGAGTCCAAGTTCTTTACTTCTTATATTACTTACCAAAAAATCCAGAGATCTTTCTTCTATGTTGCTTTTTGTGATTTTATTTAATACCTGATTTAGATCTTGCCAAAACTTTTCCACTTTCTCACATGCCCAAATTGCATGTACTGTTGTTCCCGTTTCCTTCTTGCAGCGAAAACATCTATCTGATACTGTTGGGTCCCATTTATTTAACTTTTGGGGGTGTAGTGCATAGCCTGTGTAACCAATTATATTGTATCATGGGTAACCTCATGTTTATTGTATTTCTCATAGTTCTGGACCATAGCTTTTCCCCATGTTTCATTCTTTATCTTTATGTTTAGATCTTGTTCCCATTTTTGTTTGGTTAGATGCCTGTATTTGTTTAATGTGTACTTAATATTGCACTCCAAGAAGCATACGATAAATCAACCAACTAATTCCAGTGACCTGGAAACCACGACGATTGGAGCTGATGAATTTGTTGCAGCCTTCACAGCCTTTGAGTTCAGAGTAACTTTGTCCACTATTCCACCGTTGATTGGATTGTTCTTTGTCAGGGACGTCATTTTCTGTGCTGTAAAACGCTGGCTGACTGACCATGAGAAGCCATGGAAGAAGTGAAATTTTCATTTCAGTATTAAGAACCTCCTCTTGTTTATTCTTCGCCTGTCTCCCAACGTTCATGTTGTAAACTTTCATCAATGGCATGACCCCAATGAGAGTGCTCATGAGGCTAAGCCCTAGTACTTTGAACTGTTATGGTTTTTCCATGTATATTTTCCTCTTTATTCATGTCTTCCTTTGATTAATGGAATTTGTAGCAGTTTTAACCATCATTATGCTCACAACCCTGGAAACCCATAATCACTTGTTCTGCAAGAACCAAGGCACTGATGAAGGCAGTAATGTGGCAGTCACATTTATCTCCAGGAATACGTCTCCAGTCTGTGAATCAATCTACAGACAATTTTTAATTATAAAATATTTTTAAGCTATTTTAAAAACAAATTAGATCTGCATTCAAAAATATTCCGATGCTCTCTCTGCTGTCACTCTTCTGCAATGAAATGAATGGAGAACAGTCTGCGTTGTGTCTAACTTGATACTAGTTCTTGGAGCATTAATAAACCACGCTGGAAAAACTCAGCAGGCCAAGCAGTGTCCTTTATAGATCAAAGGTAAAAATACATGACCCACACTTTGGGCTGCTTGACCTGCTGAGTTTCTCTAGCTTTTATGATTTTACTTCAACCACGGCATCTGCAGGTTTTCATGTTTTAGTCCGTGGAGCAGTTCTTCCAATGGGAAGACCATAGAGCTTGACACCTTCCCACAGACTTGAGCACCAAAGGGTAGGGGTGAAATCTCCAGCAAACAGCTGCCAGTGAATTTGGCGTCTCTACGTCCTCACTTGAGTACATTCTGGACGCTTTGGGATGTAAACGGGAACCTCCTGGCAGGTTTCTGGCAATTTGCTGTCGTCCCAACTTTACCCTGTCCAGTTTGAATTAACACTTGCCAGAATTAACATCAGGAAAAACAAAGTAAAACTGATGGAATGGAGTGATGCCCCTAAAATCGGTGGCTTTCATCCCAGGGTTTAAAATTCAGGAGATGAAAACATTGGTGATCTAGATTGCTCTGCTCTCAAGAAAGGGAAGAGGGAGTCACCAAGGAATTGTGTATCAGCCAATGTATCATCTACTGTCAAGGATTTAACCTCTAATTCTCGATGAAATGACTGTATTGTTGTCAAAGATGGTTACTATGAACAGATGGAATACAAGTGGAGTTTGGTGCAGCTTCCCAGGTACGTAAAGCACAAACACAACAATTTGTGATTAACACACAAGGAGTCACAGGAAAAATATAAAAAGAAGGGAATAAATAAACCTTAACAATGGGCTGAGAGTGCCAAAATATGTTGTGTCAGTAGTGATACAGTGGATCTCAACAGCAGAAATAGTCTCAAGTTGAGGAGAGAGAAGTATCTGAGAGTCAGGCAGGAGAATGGGATTTCAAACCACAAGAGGTGGCTAGATGTTTGGAGCTCTCAAACAGCAACTGATGTCGATCAACGTTTAATTTTAAATTGGAAGTGAATGTACTTTTAATCATTAGTGGAGCAAGGAATAGGCAGATCCACCAAGTCAGGTATCATGATCTCGGTGAATAACAACAGACACAATGTGTTACATTCATTGTAAGGAATCCCTTCAGGGCATCAGAACAAAATGTAATGTGTGGGACCTTTAAATTTTCAGTGCACAGGAGGTGAAGCAATTGTTTCTGAAATCTTACTGATGGATCGTTGTCACTGGTTCCACCTGTAATGGTCTTCTCCCTCACATTTTCAGCCATTTTGTTCCGGTACAATGGGTTCTCTGTCGTCTATCTCATCTTTCTCCTGCTGCTGCCTTTGTTCTCTGAACCAACAGCCATCACGATGCAAGGTAAGAATGCCACCTGATATTTTTGTTCCTCCAAATCCTGCCTTCTGGCTAGGTATAATCACCTCCTGTCAAGTCGCTTTCAGGTGGACTAGCTGAGAGAAGGCGGCTCCGGAGCCAGCTGTGGGTGTGCGCAAAGCGACATTCAGGTGGCAGCGCTGAAGGCGCTGTTCTGGCAGCTGAAAGGTCCGCAGTGGGGAGAGGCACCGCAGAGCAAATGCCGGCTCCTGTCGACTGCGGCCGTAGTCCCGCTCGCTTTCAGGTGCCGAGGGGGAGTGCTCAGATGTGGAGAATACGCCTACCCGAGGAGGGTTGGGTAAGTAATCCTCGGGTCAGGGTTCTCCGTTTTTCAGGTGGCCTCCCAACAGCTGCATTCAGTTATTTTAGGCGGCTTTACGTTGGGGTATTCTGGCCACCTGAAAGCGACTTTTAAAGCAGGCCAGAGCCATCTCCTTGACGAGTTCCAGTTGCCTCACAGAGTGAACGAAGAATTTCCTTCAGTATATTTTGCCTGTTATCCGAGTTCATGATGTGTTCTCCTTCCTCTTCAGGGCATTCACGTTCCTTGTGAGTGGGCTGTGTATATTATTGTGGTTCACCAAACCATGTGGTTGTATGGGAGGTGGTGGATGGACAGAAGAATCTGTTTGTACACCATTGACAGATCTCTCTCACTCTATTGTTTTGTAATCACAGGGCCAGAAAGTCAGGTGCCGTGACTCCAGACGGAGGGGCAACTGGGAATGTTCATCTGCAGCCAAATGCTAAACAGTATTTTCCTGTTCGAGCTTTGACAATGAATCCCTGAATCAGTGTCATGTGACGATTTGCCATTTGTGACCACAGCTCAGCTATTCCCGCACTTACTGGGTTTGAAAAATGATCCCTTGGCATGGATGTAATTCTTTCCCTTCCCAACACCAGCACTGGCAAGAAGAAAGAATGGGCAAGAAACTCTTCTTGTGTGATAACTGTGTGGATGAGGAACAAATGCTGAACGTTTTGTAATGAATTCGGTTCACATTTCCAGGAAGCAGGGGGTTTGGCAGAGGTGAAGTGAGCCATTTGTTATCACCCTTTCCTTTGAATGGTTCTCTCAGAGTTGGCCCTCCACCCAATGTTTCTGCCATGGCTGTGCCCAACCTACTGGGGGACTGGCCACACTATCTGACAGCGATTTGTGGGTCTAGACAGCCAGTGCCTACTGTGCTTCCTTGGCGTGAGTGGCCAGGTGTGAGCTGGGATCCAGGTTTGCCGTTGGTGGGAGAGCGAATGGTGTTGCCTTGGAGAGGACTTCCCGCAGTGCCACTGGCTCTCTCCCTCAAGCTGCTGCTCCAATCAGCCTGGCATCCTAGTGAAGGTCAGATCACCATCGCTGCCTCTGGACCCATGTCAGCACATCACGAGCAGTCTTGCACTGACAGAACCACAGGCAGGGTGACTCCTGCGTGACCTGCTCCTTCCAGCTAGCACAGAGGGAGGAGAGGCTCCTCGCTTTATTGACAGGGATTGATGCCCTGCGTTGGGGTGTGGTCTGTGCATGGGATTGATACCCAGTGTCAGTGTGGTCTGTGGACAGGATTGATGCCCAATGTCGGGGTGGTCCGTGGAGGGGAGGGTTTTGATGCCCTTGTCGGGGTGGTCTGTGACAGGATTGATGCCCAGTGCTGGGGTGGTCTGTGGATGTGGAGCGGATTGATGCCCAGTGTCAGGAAGGTCCATGGAGGGGAGGTGATTAATGCCCAGTCTTGGGGTGGTCCAGGAAGGGAGGGTTTTGATGCCCTGTGTTGGGGTGGTCTGTGGATATGGAGCGGATTGATGCCCAGTGTCGGGGTGGTCTGTGGACTGGATGGATGCCCAGTGTCGGGGTGGTCTTTGGAGGGGATGAATGCCCAGTATCGTGCTGGTCTGTGGAGGGGATGGATGCCCAGTGTCGGGGTGGTCTGTGGAGGGGATGGATGCCCAGTGTCGGGGTGGTCTGTGGAGGGGATGGATGCCTAGTGTCGGGGTGGTCTGTGGAGGGGATGGATGCCCAGTGTCGGGGTGGTCTGTGGAGGGGATGGATGCCCAGTGTCGGGGTGGTCTGTGGAGGGGATTGATGCCCAGTGTCGGGGTGGTCTGTGGAGGGGATTGATGCCCAGTGTCGGGGTGGTCTGTGGAGGGGATTGATGCCCAGTATTGGGGTGGTCTGTGGAGGGGATTGATGCCCAGTATTGGGGTGGTCTGTGGAGGGGATTGATTCCCAGTGTCCGGGTGGTCTGTGGAAGGGAGGGTTTTGATGCCCTTGTCGGGGTGGTCTGTGACAGGATTTATGCCCAGTGCTGGGGTGGTCTGTGGATGCCGGGCGGATTGATGCCCAGTGTCAGGGAGGTCCATGGAGGGGAGGTGATTAATGCCCAGTCTTGGGGTGGTCCAGGGAGGGAGGGTTTTGATGCCCTGTTTTGTGGTGGTCTGTGGATATGGAGGAGATTGATGCCATGTGTCAGGGTGGACTGTGGAGGTTATTAATGCCCAGTGTCGGGGTGGTCTGTGGAGGGGATTGATGCCCAGTATCGTGCTGGTCTGTGGAGGGGATTGATGCCCAGTGTCGGGGTGGTCTGTGGAGGGGATTGATGCTCAGTGTTGGGGTGGTCTGTGGAGGGGATTGATGCCCAGTGTCGGTGTGGTTTGTGGAGGGAATGGATGCCAAGTGTCAGGGTGGTCTTTGGAGGGGATTGATGCCCAGTGTCAGGCTGGTCTGTGGAGGGAATGGATGCCCAGTGTCGGGGTGGTCCGTGGAGGGGATGGATGCCCAGTGTCGGGGTGGTCTGTGGAGAGGATTGATGCCCAGTGTTGGGGTGGTCTGTGGAGGGGATGGATGCCCAGTATCGGGGTGGTCTGTGGAGGGGATGGATGCCCAGTGTCGGGGTGGTCTGTGGAGGGGATGGATGCCCAGTGTCGGGGTGGTCTGTGGAGGGGATGGATGCCCAGTGTCGGGGTGGTCTGTGGAGGGGATGGATGCCCAGTGTCGGGGTGGTCTGTGGAGGGGATGGATGCCCAGTGTCGGGGTGGTCTGTGGAGGGGATGGATGCCCAGTGTCGGGGTGGATGCCCAGTGTCGGGGTGGATGCGCAGTGTCGGGGTGGATGCGCAGTGTCGGGGTGGATGCGCAGTGTCGGGGTGGATGCGCAGTGTCGGGGTGGATGCGCAGTGTCGGGGTGGATGCGCAGTGTCGGGGTGGATGCGCAGTGTCGGGGTGGATGCGCAGTGTCGGGGTGGATGCGCAGTGTCGGGCTGGATGCCCAGTGTCGGGCTGGATGCCCAGTGTCGGGCTGGATGCCCAGTGTCGGGCTGGATGCCCAGTGTCGGGCTGGATGCCCAGTGTCGGGCTGGATGCCCAGTGTCGGGCTGGATGCCCAGTGTCGGGCTGGATGCCCAGTGTCGGGCTGGATGCCCAGTGTCGGGCTGGATGCCCAGTGTCGGGCTGGATGCCCAGTGTCGGGCTGGATGCCCAGTGTCGGGCTGGATGCCCAGTGTCGGGCTGGATGCCCAGTGTCGGGCTGGATGCCCAGTGTCGGGGTGGATGCCCAGTGTCGGGAGTGGATGCCCAGTGTCGGGGGTGGATGCCCAGTGTCGGGGGTGGATGCCCAGTGTCGGGGGTGGATGCCCAGTGTCGGGGGTGGATGCCCAGTGTCGGGGGTGGATGCCCAGTGTCGGGGGTGGATGCCCAGTGTCGGGGGTGGATGCCCAGTGTCGGTCGGGGGTGGATGCCCAGTGTCGGTCGGGGGTGGATGCCCAGTGTCGGTCGGGGGTGGATGCCCAGTGTCGGTCGGGGGTGGATGCCCAGTGTCGGTCGGGGATGGATGCCCAGTGTCGGTCGGGGATGGATGCCCAGTGTCGGTCGGGGATGGATGCCCAGTGTCGGTCGGGGATGGATGCCCAGTGTCGGTCGGGGATGGATGCCCAGTGTCGGTCGGGGATGGATGCCCAGTGTCGGTCGGGGATGGATGCCCAGTGTCGGTCGGGGATGGATGCCCAGTGTCGGTCGGGGATGGATGCCCAGTGTCGGTCGGGGATGGATGCCCAGTGTCGGTCGGGGATGGATGCCCAGTGTCGGTCGGGGATGGATGCCCAGTGTCGGTCGGGGATGGATGCCCAGTGTCGGTCGGGGATGGATGCCCAGTGTCGGTCGGGGATGGATGCCCAGTGTCGGTCGGGGATGGATGCCCAGTGTCGGTCGGGGATGGATGCCCAGTGTCGGTCGGGGATGGATGCCCAGTGTCGGTCGGGGATGGATGCCCAGTGTCGGTCGGGGATGGATGCCCAGTGTCGGTCGGGGATGGATGCCCAGTGTCGGTCGGGGATGGATGCCCAGTGTCGGTCGGGGATGGATGCCCAGTGTCGGTCGGGGATGGATGCCCAGTGTCGGTCGGGGATGGATGCCCAGTGTCGGTCGGGGATGGATGCCCAGTGTCGGTCGGGGATGGATGCCCAGTGTCGGTCGGGGATGGATGCCCAGTGTCGGTCGGGGATGGATGCCCAGTGTCGGTCGGGGATGGATGCCCAGTGTCGGTCGGGGATGGATGCCCAGTGTCGGTCGGGGATGGATGCCCAGTGTCGGTCGGGGATGGATGCCCAGTGTCGGTCGGGGATGGATGCCCAGTGTCGGTCGGGGATGGATGCCCAGTGTCGGTCGGGGATGGATGCCCAGTGTCGGTCGGGGATGGATGCCCAGTGTCGGTCGGGGATGGATGCCCAGTGTCGGTCGGGGATGGATGCCCAGTGTCGGTCGGGGATGGATGCCCAGTGTCGGTCGGGGATGGATGCCCAGTGTCGGTCGGGGATGGATGCCCAGTGTCGGTCGGGGATGGATGCCCAGTGTCGGTCGGGGATGGATGCCCAGTGTCGGTCGGGGATGGATGCCCAGTGTCGGTCGGGGATGGATGCCCAGTGTCGGTCGGGGATGGATGCCCAGTGTCGGTCGGGGATGGATGCCCAGTGTCGGTCGGGGATGGATGCCCAGTGTCGGTCGGGGATGGATGCCCAGTGTCGGTCGGGGATGGATGCCCAGTGTCGGTCGGGGATGGATGCCCAGTGTCGGTCGGGGATGGATGCCCAGTGTCGGTCGGGGATGGATGCCCAGTGTCGGTCGGGGATGGATGCCCAGTGTCGGTCGGGGATGGATGCCCAGTGTCGGTCGGGGATGGATGCCCAGTGTCGGTCGGGGATGGATGCCCAGTGTCGGTCGGGGATGGATGCCCAGTGTCGGTCGGGGATGGATGCCCAGTGTCGGTCGGGGATGGATGCCCAGTGTCGGTCGGGGATGGATGCCCAGTGTCGGTCGGGGATGGATGCCCAGTGTCGGTCGGGGATGGATGCCCAGTGTCGGTCGGGGATGGATGCCCAGTGTCGGTCGGGGATGGATGCCCAGTGTCGGTCGGGGATGGATGCCCAGTGTCGGTCGGGGATGGATGCCCAGTGTCGGTCGGGGATGGATGCCCAGTGTCGGTCGGGGATGGATGCCCAGTGTCGGTCGGGGATGGATGCCCAGTGTCGGTCGGGGATGGATGCCCAGTGTCGGTCGGGGATGGATGCCCAGTGTCGGTCGGGGATGGATGCCCAGTGTCGGTCGGGGATGGATGCCCAGTGTCGGTCGGGGATGGATGCCCAGTGTCGGTCGGGGATGGATGCCCAGTGTCGGTCGGGGATGGATGCCCAGTGTCGGTCGGGGATGGATGCCCAGTGTCGGTCGGGGATGGATGCCCAGTGTCGGTCGGGGATGGATGCCCAGTGTCGGTCGGGGATGGATGCCCAGTGTCGGTCGGGGATGGATGCCCAGTGTCGGTCGGGGATGGATGCCCAGTGTCGGTCGGGGATGGATGCCCAGTGTCGGTCGGGGATGGATGCCCAGTGTCGGTCGGGGATGGATGCCCAGTGTCGGTCGGGGATGGATGCCCAGTGTCGGTCGGGGATGGATGCCCAGTGTCGGTCGGGGATGGATGCCCAGTGTCGGTCGGGGATGGATGCCCAGTGTCGGTCGGGGATGGATGCCCAGTGTCGGTCGGGGATGGATGCCCAGTGTCGGTCGGGGATGGATGCCCAGTGTCGGTCGGGGATGGATGCCCAGTGTCGGTCGGGGATGGATGCCCAGTGTCGGTCGGGGATGGATGCCCAGTGTCGGTCGGGGATGGATGCCCAGTGTCGGTCGGGGATGGATGCCCAGTGTCGGTCGGGGATGGATGCCCAGTGTCGGTCGGGGATGGATGCCCAGTGTCGGTCGGGGATGGATGCCCAGTGTCGGTCGGGGATGGATGCCCAGTGTCGGTCGGGGATGGATGCCCAGTGTCGGTCGGGGATGGATGCCCAGTGTCGGTCGGGGATGGATGCCCAGTGTCGGTCGGGGATGGATGCCCAGTGTCGGTCGGGGATGGATGCCCAGTGTCGGTCGGGGATGGATGCCCAGTGTCGGTCGGGGATGGATGCCCAGTGTCGGTCGGGGATGGATGCCCAGTGTCGGTCGGGGATGGATGCCCAGTGTCGGTCGGGGATGGATGCCCAGTGTCGGTCGGGGATGGATGCCCAGTGTCGGTCGGGGATGGATGCCCAGTGTCGGTCGGGGATGGATGCCCAGTGTCGGTCGGGGATGGATGCCCAGTGTCGGTCGGGGATGGATGCCCAGTGTCGGTCGGGGATGGATGCCCAGTGTCGGTCGGGGATGGATGCCCAGTGTCGGTCGGGGATGGATGCCCAGTGTCGGTCGGGGATGGATGCCCAGTGTCGGTCGGGGATGGATGCCCAGTGTCGGTCGGGGATGGATGCCCAGTGTCGGTCGGGGATGGATGCCCAGTGTCGGTCGGGGATGGATGCCCAGTGTCGGTCGGGGATGGATGCCCAGTGTCGGTCGGGGATGGATGCCCAGTGTCGGTCGGGGATGGATGCCCAGTGTCGGTCGGGGATGGATGCCCAGTGTCGGTCGGGGATGGATGCCCAGTGTCGGTCGGGGATGGATGCCCAGTGTCGGTCGGGGATGGATGCCCAGTGTCGGTCGGGGATGGATGCCCAGTGTCGGTCGGGGATGGATGCCCAGTGTCGGTCGGGGATGGATGCCCAGTGTCGGTCGGGGATGGATGCCCAGTGTCGGTCGGGGATGGATGCCCAGTGTCGGTCGGGGATGGATGCCCAGTGTCGGTCGGGGATGGATGCCCAGTGTCGGTCGGGGATGGATGCCCAGTGTCGGTCGGGGATGGATGCCCAGTGTCGGTCGGGGATGGATGCCCAGTGTCGGTCGGGGTGGTCCGGGGAGGGGATGGATGCCCAGTGTCGGTCGGGGTGGTCCGGGGAGGGGATGGATGCCCAGTGTCGGTCGGGGTGGTTTGTGGAGTGGAGGGGATTGATGCCCAATGTTGATGTGGTGCATGGAGTGGTAGCCAATTTTACTCACTGGTCTCGCCCTATTTGAGTTATTCCCTTTGTTCCCCCTTTTGCCTTCTTTGCTCCGTTAAAAACTAACTTATTTCTCTTTGCAATCCCTGGTGAAGGGTCCCTAAACTGGACAGATAACAATTTAGTTTTCTCAGATGAACATGGAACATCTGATGGCTCGGAAGTGGAGAATACACCTACCCGAGGAGGGTTGGGGTAATCAAAAGTGCAGCAGCGACACGGTTAGCACACCAGTCAGCTCGACGCTATTTCAGTGGCAGCAAATAGGGTTCACATCTGGCTTTGTCTCTGGGGAGTTTGTGCATTCTCCCCACGTCTGTGTGAGCTTCCTCTGGACTTCCTCCCTCGTTCCAAAGATGTACAGGGTTGTACCTCTCTTATCCGACCCTCTGAGGTCTGGATGTGTGAATCAGCCGCCGTTTGTACAAACTCCTCACAGACAGCGCGGGACTCGAATCCCAGTCCCAATTGTGCCACCCCAACAGTATTATTTCCTGTTTTAAGCCTTGTTCTACCTTTGATGTGTTTACATGGGGGGGGGGGGTGTGTTCTCTTAGGGGTCCATTTCTGTTTTCTGGCATTTTTATGTTTTCTGGCGATGACCAAGTGCTAACATCGCTGGATTAAAGAGGTACAGCATGTATTTGGGTGGTGCGGGCTCCTGGTCCTTATGGGCCTGTTGCAGTGTTGTATCTCTGCATTAAAAATTAAATTTAAATTCAATCAAAGTACAGGGTACCCTGTTACCATGAGAAAATGTAGGAAACTGAAAAAAAGTACAGTGAAATGGGGCATTGGAATCTCGTATTAATAGTTTGCAAGATTTCTAAGAAACTTATTTTAGAGACTGACTCTTCACTGCAATTTTGGGAGACTGAGGCACTGTCGGAGGTGTTGCCTTCTTGAGGCCCTGTCTCCAGCTCTGATGTCAAATTGTAAGATCCCCCTGCTCTATTGTATCATGCAGGAAGTTCTCCAGGGTGCCTGTCTTTCAACAACACACTCCTGCCTCTTAGTTCCAGTGAATTGGGCCCAATCCTGACCTGGGTGTTGTCTGTGTGGAGTGCTCCCAGTGACACTGTGGGTTTGTTCCAGGTTCTCCATTTCAGACAGAGTGCTGTGTCGACCGATACGTCATGGGAAAGTAGCCTTTGACTGGCTGAATCTGCCTTGATGTTTACCCCAGCCCCATTTTTCTATGCTCTCCACTTTCTTGCCAGCAGCACCCAAGAAAGCACTGCATCACCCGCACGCTGGGGACGGTTCACAGTAGCCAACGACCCTAGTTTCCTCGTCCAGGCCAAAAAAGTCCGGGTTGGTAGGTTAATTGGTTATTTGTACATTGCCCCTTGTGTGCAGGTGACCAGTAAAATTGTGGGGGGAGGGGGCAGTTGATGGAATGAGAGGAGGATAAAGTGGGTTCAGGTAGGATAGGTGCAATGAAGGTGGTTGAAGATTGGTGTGGACTGACGGCTCATTTTGGTGCTACATTAAACTGATCAGCTTAAAGATATTAGAATCAAAATTTATGGTCATGAACACGTCGTGAAATTTGTCGTTCTGCGGCAGCGTCACATTTCTATAAACGACATTTCAACGTCAATAAAAATAACGCAAGAAAAAGTGAGGTAGTGTTTGTGGTTCATTGTTCATTCAGAAATCTGATGACGGAGGGGGAAGAAGCTGTCCTTTTGCCACTGAGGAGGGTTTAGTCATGCAAATACTGTGTGTCTGATTGAACTTTACCGTGTTGGTTGCAAAATGTTTGCGGGCATTTTGTGGTCCTTAAAGGCAATGTGTAAATAAATCATCTTTTTGCTTACTTCACTTCCTAGATGTTCCTTCTGTTGCAGGACACACTGGATCTCTCCTCAAAATCTTGTGTTTCACCAGTTCCACCTTCCTGTTGCTTCAGATGGGATTTCAAGCAGTGTTCTCTCACACACACAACAACGGTGAGGCATTCTGGGTGCAATCGGAGTGAGACTGAGGGTAGAGTGCAAAATGCAACTCTCATAGCTTTAGTCCAGACCAGCCTTCTGCCTGTTAACCTTTGTGTCTGATGTGGGGAAGGTGAGGATCCTGAACCAAGCCACTTCCTGGAGATGGCTTAGTTGTGGACATTTGAAACAGGTGGTGGGGGGGTGGGGGTGGTCTGTGATTTAAACGTGTCGGCACCCAGGATCACCATAAACTGAAGCCTGTCAGCTGGAGGAAGGTGGCAAAAAGTCATGGCTGGCAACTGCAAAGTAATGGGTTTTTGAATCTCCTTCAATGTCATAAATTGCCAGGACACCATCACATCTTCAAGGAACTGTTTGTGGGCCACCAAGAGTAGCATGATTTCCATGCTTTCCTCCTCCCTTTCCTGTCCTCTGCAGCCCGAAATCCCACTCCAAAATTCAAATACCCCATGGACTGCTGTCGCACTGGGTGAGATGGTCCACCTTTTCCATCCGTGGTTATCAGGGTCGGCGGCAGAACGAATGTTAGAGGGGGGGATTAGCGTGTTAGTGTGGGGCACAGTGGAACACTCATAAACTTGCACAGCAGGGGGTTGGGGGTGCTGTTGGATTCCGGGATCCACTTGTTGACGGGAGGCGAGAAGTGCTATTGGATGCTGGGACTTGCCTGCCGATGAATGTTAACACCGTCTGCCCCTCCGTAGGTCACGAGGTCGCTGCTTTTATTGCATCAAGTGGGGGCAGGTGGAGAAACGGGGGCAGGTGGAGAGTCGCTAGCATGCATCAACCTAGATGCTAGTGACGCGGGAGAGAGTGGGGCGGGTCTGACGGCAAGCACGACCGTTTGGCGGGGCAGTGCCCGCATATACCCTCCCTTGGCGCCAACCCTAATGGTTATAGCTGTTGTGATCAGTGACACGGGATAATTGCAGCCTTGCACCCAGCCTTTGCCAAATTGAAACCCAAACCCCACCTCTTAAAAGTCCGTACTGCCTTGGGGACACATTGAGAGGTCTTTCTCTCCCCTGTCCTTTTACGATCTCTCCAGATCTCAAATTCTGCCTCGCTCCCAGAATAAAGGCATTGCAATGTGTGTGAGTGTAATTTTTCTTATAAAAGGAGATTAAAAAGTTGCAACTTTATATGAGGAGCATTGGCACTGGTAATGGGCAAAAGGAAACACTGGTTGTCTCGTATTCTCTCTCTACCACAGGGACAGCCTGGGAGAGGGCCCTCTGGCAGATCGGAATAGTCAGGTAAGTGACAACAGTGGGCTGGGAGGGAGGTGTGGTAGTTTCCAGTGGAAAATAAGCCTTCAAACTAGGCTTTCCACCTCTCCCCACTCACTTCAATCCCCCCCCCCCCAATACAGTTGAGGTGCTATCGCTAGTGTCAGATGAACATTTCACTGTGCATTTGAAGTAACCGAATATGTACAATATCACAATTATCATTCATTTAAATTATATTTTCTCTCTCTCTCTCTCTCTCTCTCTCTCTCTCTCTCTCACACACACACTCACTCTTTCTCTCATTCCTGCAATGAATATTTTTACAATGTCAGGAATTCATTTATTATCTTCCACTAACTAATTATTAGAAACTGAACACACTAGCATGCATGAAAAAAAATACAAATGCTGGAGAAACTCAGCAGGTCAAAGAGTGCCTTTAGGTAGCAAAGGTAAAGATACATCACCAACATTTTGGGCTGGAGCTCTCCCACACATCTTGATGAAGGGCTCAAGCCTGAAACATTGGTGATGTATCTTTACCTTTGCTACCTAAAGGCACTGTTTAACCTGCTGAGTTTCTCCAGCATTTGTGTGTTTTTTCATTTAACCACAGTGTCAACAGAATCCTGTGATTTAACATTAGCATATGTGATGCATTGACTATCCTTCACTGCCAGTCTAGACTGGCAGTGGTGCTACTGAGGTCATGAAACATCTTATCAACACTGCTAAGATGCTTGAGGCATCTTATCAACAGCCGATGTGGACCATTGAGACAATTAAATGTGACACACTGCCTGCCAACCACTGCGCACTGCTAGTCTAGACATGTGACATAATCTAGATCATTGATTCTCAAAATGGGCATGACACCCCGCAGGGGTCCTCAGCACATTGAAGTAAAAGCCTTGTTTTCTTTTCATCTCGTGTAACAAAGTTTTTTTTTTATGTGGTCGATGGGAGAGAAGTACAAAAGAAACCAAAATTTGACTGCTTCACAGGGAAAAGGGCCCACTGTCTAGACATACAGCCTGCCCACTGCCATTGCGTACCAGGGATGCACATGCAGCCTGCCCACTGCCGGTGGAGATCAGGGCCAGGGACGCAGCCTGCCCACTGCTGATGCGGGCCAGGGATGCAGCCTGCCCAATGCACTGTGTGATGTTCTCTGATGCCTACTGTCCATTTTGTCTTACAGGTATTTGTTATCAATGTACTTTTTGTGTTTTTTTTAAAATGCTTTTCAACTGGATTCAGGTTGAGCGAAGCAGGCATTGGAAATGGGATTCGCCTGGTTTTCCCAGATGTTGGAATGTTGATTGAGAGCTTGGCTGCTTTTGTTGCATGTCGGAAATGGTTGGTTGTTCCCAGGATAGAGAGAGCAGTCGAAGATTGTGCCTGGGGTGTGAGTCAGTCTGGAAGTGAGGTATGTTGGAAAATCTTTGTGTGAGAGAGCGATCCTATCGGTCTTTTTTTTTTAAAGCTATAACTTGACCTCTCTTTTGAATTTTTTATGTTGTTCTTCAGTTAAATGTGTCTTTTGTGGAAAAAAAAGCAATATCAACCCTCAGTTTCTTAATACAAGCCAACAAAATATTTCCTCTAATTGGGTTATTAAGCTTATTCACATTAAAAGTTACAAAATTTAATACATTATTAACAGCCATAACTTAAATTACAAAAATTAAGAACTCTCGCCACCCATCCCAGGGGACCCCAGCCCCATAGAAATTTTCAAAAAATAATTGTCGTCTCTAAAGAAAAAGAGAAGAAAAAAACCTAACCCTAACCTCCTCCCCCCCAAAAAAAAGTACTGATAAGAAAACCAGTACTATTTCCCTCTGTTGTATGGCACGTGGCTCTCGCCACTAATTGGCACATGGCTGCGGAGAAGTTTGCCCCCCGCCCCTCTGGGCAGAATACACATAAATGCATTTATATCATTCCTTCAAGTATAAAGAGCTTCTTCGAGATCCTTGTTCACTTGGATCATCATCAATTTCAATCATTTCTCAGTATTCTAACATCTAATGTTTATCTTGCATCTTCACTCAATTTCACCTTTTGAGCAGGTTGGCTTTGAGTTAGATCTTGTTTAATATTAGGCAAGGAATTAGCAAGTTCCAGAGTTTCATCTTCATCAGTGAAAAATCACGATCCAGCAGCAGCCCGCGCCTTGGGATGACACAAGAAATGGCCGTCTAACGCAGTGACCGGCAAAACATCGTGCGGGCTAAAACGCCAGTTTCCATAGGCTGCCGGCAGAGCAGTAAAACATAGAAATGTAGAAAAATAGGTGCAGGAGTTTCAAGCCTACACCGCCATTGAATATGATCATGGCTGATCAGTACCTGGTTCCTGCCTCCTCCACATACCTCTTGATCCTCTTAGCTACAAGGGCCAAATCTAAGCTACTCTTAAATATTGACAAGGAACCGGCCTCAACTACTTCCTGTGGCAAAGAAATCCACAGATCTACCACCCTCTGGGAGAAGAAAATTTTCCTCATCTCAGTCTTAAAAAAACTTCCCCCTTATCCTTAAACTGTGATCCCTGGTTCTGGTTTTTCCCAGCATTTGAAACAACCTACCTATGTCTAGTCTGTCTAATCCCTTAAAAATTTTGTGTTTCTATAAGATCCCCCCTCAATCTTCTAAATTCCAGAAAAAACAAGCCTAGTCTATCCAACCTTTCTTCATATCCTTCTATCCCTAGTATCTGTCTAGTGAATCTCCTCTGCACCTCTTCCACGGCGAGGATGTCCTTCCTCAGATAAGGAGAACAAAACTGCACGCAGTACTCCAGGTGTGGTCTCACCAAGGCCCTGTACAACTGTAGCAGGATCTCTGTACTCAAATCCTCTTGCTATGAATGCCCACATAGCATTCACCTTCCTCACCACCTGCTGCACCTGCAGGCCCACTTTCAATTGCCGCCGGTGGATCGCAAGGGGCACCGGCATCCGAGGTAACCAATTAGCAGCCGGCCCACTCAAGCCACGCCCCAGTGGTGACACAGCCAAGCTGCCACTGAATAAACGCGGTGTCGAATAGACTCTACTGGTCTGTGTCTCTTCTGCGGATTCAAGCTACCTCCTTAGGGCTATAACCGAGAGCTGTAACCTTGCTGTAGCCATAGCGACCTCTCTACAATCCTATCATTCTCAAAAATGTTGACCCATATATCAGACAATTGTGTGGAGGTGTTTCTAAAAAAAAGTCTGCAGATGTTGGGGTCGAGTGAAGTACACAAACATGCTGGAGAAACTCAGGAGGCCACGATCCATTCATTGGAAGTAAAGGGTAGCCAGCTTTTCAGGCCTGAGCCTTTTGCTTCCTGTGGAAGCTGCATGACCTGCTGAGTTTCTCCAGCACATATGTGTTCACAGTTAGTCAGAGGCAGATTGCTAAAGTCAATTTTAAACCATTTTAATGCTAATTCATGTTTCTTTTTCACTAAAATTAATTGTTGTTAACCAATGATGTGTCTTGGCCCAACTAAAATTAATCCTCATTGATGAGAAAAATTTCACGGGCTCTTTGCAGATTGATTCCCATCCCTGTGGGCTGTTTGAGGTTTGTTGGCTGAACTGTCATTTGGATCAGTGTATGAAATTTTCCATTCAACCCTTTTTTTTTAAAAAGAAGTTGTTTTGAACTTCAGTTTTTTTGAAGGAATAAGGGCAGTCCATTCAACCCTTCGATCCTGTTCTGTGATGTTTAATGTCCACACCTGTTCCATACTTACCTAAAAGCTCAGCTAAATTTCACTCCTCCTCTGCCCCCAGTAATTTTACCTTTTACCTCTGTCGCTGTCAGGAAGAGGTGGAAAGCACAGATTCTGAAGAGGAAACGAGCTCGGAGTCAGAATCTATAGAGGATGAAGAGGAAGAAACTTTGGCAGAGAATAACACAGTCAACAAAGAAAGATTCATCCAGAAACTAATGTTATTCATGATCTGGATTAAGGAGCTGATTGGAGATCTGATCATTACAGCAGGGAAACCTGTTTTTACTATTCTATTATGTTTTGCAGGTCTGTATCTTTCTGCTTTTGAATCTACACAAACTTCTGAAAATTATTTTGAGCGTGATTAGCAGAGTGAAAGCTTTCTTGTGTGGAATACCCGAGGAGCTCAGGAAACCTGCAAAAGTGCTTCTCTTTTCTTGAAGTAAAATACGAAAATCTGTAGACACTGTGGTTGAAGTAAAAATAGACAAAGCTGGAGGAACTCCAGCAGGTCAAACAATGTCCTTTATACATCAAAAAGGTTTTTTAAAAGAAGACAAAAATGCATAAAAATAATCGAGCCCAAAATGTCAGTTATGTATTTCTACTCTTGCTATATGAAGGACAATGTTTGACCTGCTGAATTTCTCCAGCTTTGTGTGTCTTTATTCTTGAGATGTGGGAAGCATAGTGGTCAATTTATGGACAGTAAGATCCCAGACACTCGTGTGATAACTGATAGGATGATGACCTCAATTTTCCAGGTCCTGATGTTAACTGAGAGAAGTTTCCCCACAATATCTGAAGAGGCCCACCACATTGTAAGCAATCAGTTTGAAGAATTTCCTCTCTTGTCAAAAGAGAATGACCACAACAAAGAGTTAGGAAAGTAAGATAAGGACTGAGACACACGCTAGGCCCTAGGGTTTAAGGGAGAAAACACATAACGTTGTTGACCGAAGGTTACCCATTGGTAAAGATGCTGGGAGGACCACCACAGAAGCTGCCCAAAGATTGTCTCCACCAGCCAAGGGACAGATGGTCCTATATCAGCAAGCTGCTACATCTGGCACACCAGCAGCATTCCACTAGCTTCTTCTAGTACAGCCAATAATACTTTAATGTGCCTTCATTAATGAAGGGTAGATTGCATGCTGCAGAGGAATTACTCAAAATGCTTTGCCTACAAACATATGTTGCCAGAGCCTGTACAATTTGTGGACTGGTAATATCACAGGAGACCATTTTCAAGAGCAATGTGGCTTGTCCCACCTGCTGCCCTTTCTCCAAAGCCTCCTATAGCAAAAGCTGATCCAATTCTCCTTTAAACACCCATACGAGATCCACTTTTGCCACGCAGTCAGTGTTTTCCAGCTGTTTGTCTGCTTCTGTGTGTCACCTATGGTTTTGTTTGTCACTTACCTCTGAATCGGAGGCATTTGTTCATCTTTACACCTTCCATTTTGCACCACCATTATTTTGATCCACTCTACGGAAAACCATCCTGGCTGCTCCAGCCTTGCAAACATCCTCTCTCATATAATGACCTGAGGAAAGTTCAAATGTGCCTGCTTTTCGGATTCTGTGCCACCATTCATGAATCACATTGCCTATTTTTGTTTGGCTTGCTTTCTCAGTCACCTCTGCACCTTTGCTAAGTTGTGGAGCCTTTCTGTTGCAGCGCCCCTTGAGGATTGTACCCACTGCAGCAGACCATCTATCTCCCTTCTGACCAGAATGCATTAATGCACAAAAAGCCACCTGCCTTGTGTCTCCTGATGTCCATTAATCCATCAAAGTCCACTGAATTTTGTCACGATTCCACCCCCCCCCCCCCCAACTGTTGGTTGGCTGTGAGTTTTAAAACTGTCGGCCCTAAATCCGAATCGTTCATGTATTTCAGGAAGAGAAAATGTCCCGACACAAGAGCAGTGTCTTATACTTCCTTCAGAGAGAACAACCCTCTGCTTTCCATCCAAGTCTCACCAATCCATGTTCTAGTCACCAATGCCAAGTTTTATTCTACGGGCCTTGATCTTGCTGATGAGCCTATTTCGTGAGACTTCTGCAATCTCCTCTCGCAAGGGTTATCGCACCAACCTGCCATCTTCAGGGTGGTGGTGACGACACTGTCCACAGGTGGTTGTGCAACAATAGCTTGTCCAACTCTGAGTTATGGGATCATTCAGAATTCACAGGCTATTTCACCTCCACGGTGGACTCCTCTTCACGAGGGTATCTCTGGGGCAGAATCACCAACCCAGCAAACTCCATGTGCTCCAAATGTGTGGAGTTCCTCTCCAGTTCAACCACTGGTGTGAGGACAGCTGGAGCTCGTGTGAATATAGAGCAGCTGGCGTGAGTCTCCTCAAGTCTAGAAAGGGAAAGGGTCTCCAGAGCAAAAGGAGATGAAAATGGGCCACAATAAACAAAAGCACTAATTAGCTGGTAGGCTTTTCACAACCTCAGGGACACAAGACCTGATGAAGGCCTTTCCAAGTGTGATCTCTATGGGGTGGATAACACATCAGCCAATTCTTTGCACAACCTTAGGGACGATGAGGAGTTGATCTGTTTGGAGGATGTTGGCTGGTTGATGGTTAAGTGTTTATTTGACAGAGTGATGATTGTTGGCGAATTGGCCATCTCTGTCCTCCAGGTATCGTCCACCCATCTCTCATCTCTGCAGTCTACTTTGTCACATTCCTGGGGTTGTGCACCTGGTGGGCCTGCGTGCGGCCCTTCAGCCTTTTCCTCTTCAAATGTCTGTGTGTGCTGATGCTGTTCTTCAGCAGTGCCCATCTCGCCCTGATCTATGTCTACCAGCTGCCGCTCTTCCAGGGGCTGGTTCCACCCAGCAACATTTGGATGAGGTAGGGGTGCAACGTTTGGTGGAAAAACTGCAACTGCACAGATATTACTGTTCCTCAAAAATGGAGCCTTTTCGGCCAAGGCTATATAGAGCCATCAGGTCAATAATGAAAATTATTTGGAATAGCTGAGTATTTTAAGCTGATTCATTAAGAGTTACAGTCATGGAAGGGTTGGCGATGGACAACTGAGCAACTCTATGGTTCCTGCCTTAGGCAGTCATTCCCCTCTTTTTTAAATGAGCTTTCATTATGATTAAATTTATTTTAAAAGCACATACCAGGTCCTTCTGGCCCAATTACACCCACGTGACCAATTAACCTACTAACCAATGCGATTTTGTAATGTAGCAGGAAACTAAAGCATCCGGAGGAAACTTGCGCAAGGAGAATGTGCAAACTCCTTACAGACAGTGGCTGATTCAAATATGGGTTGCTGACGCTGTAATAGCGTTGCGCTGTGATACCATGTCGCCGTAGTGAAGAGGTAATCACAGTTGTATCGTTGGGAACTAGGACAGCCAATTTGTGCACAGCCAACTTCTAGAAAGGACCATGGGTCAGCATCCGGACAATCTCTCTTTGTAATGCTGGTCGATATGCGACCATCCACATGAGGTCAGACATTTCCTTGGTTGTACCTCTGGCTGTGCAGAGCTCCAACTGCGCTGCGCTAGCCGCACCTTGCCATTACTGAGTGCTTTCAATATGTTGTCTTCAAGGAGTGAGACCAAGGAAAAGTTGGTTCTGGGGTCATGGAGGCGACACGAATGATGGCGCGGCACTGGCACCTCTCACCATTGAGTCTCCAAGAGTTAGCTTGCCGATGATCCCGGGAGTCCCAGAATGGATTGGTGTGTGACTGACTTCAGAGGGAGCAGGTTTGTGTCGGTGACTGTCGGATCATGACAAAACTGACAAGAGCCAGGGAGGGGCAAGATGAATGAGGATGGTGCAGCCAATCGTGTCAAATAATGGAGGTGCTGAGGAAGTTGAGGAGGAATAGCTGAGCTTTGCGATCATTTGCAAGACACTTGAGCCCTCCCCAAAGGTGGGCAGAGCCCAGTGACAGAAGGAAGATTCAATAGCTCAGTGGAAAGCCTAGCAGAGAAGTGAAAGGTGACAAACAGGGGAAGGGAAGAGGAAGATGGGGCAAGGACAGGGGAAAATATGGCCTCTTTTACCAGAGGGATGGTGGCAGTTTTCTAGATGGAGAAGGAACTGTAAACCATGTTGGGGTCATAAAACAGTCTGCTAGAGGAACTCAGTGGGTCAGGCAACTTCTGTGAAAAAGAATGGTTGACGTTTCAGTTCACGATGCAAGGACCCAACCTGGAACGTAGACCATTCTTTGCTCCCACAAATGCCCCTCAATCTGAGATCCCCCAGCGGATTTTTTTTTGCTCCCAATTCCAACATCTGCAGTCTCCTGGTTGGTCTCAGATACCGATGACTTGGCAGCCGAGGGGGAACACTGGAAGTCTTTGTAAAATAAAATTGGCAGATGCTGGACATCCAAAATAAAACCCAGAAAATGTCTGACTAATCGGCAGTTCGAGCAGCATCTGTGGAAAGACAGTCAATGGTTTCAGGTCACAGAATGCCAAGAGAAAGTCGTTGAAGTGGCACAGGGGTATCGTGGATAGGATATGATGACAACACTTTTGGTGTTCAAATGACTTGGACCTACAGTGAGCAAGTTCAAAGGATGGAGTGTGAAATGATGGTGAGAAGCAACAATGTGACGCTGACTCACCTAGAGAATGATGTTGCTCATTTACTTCAGCTTGGCATTCAACAGGATCATATCTCGGAGGACAGTGTAGAAATGTCCTTGTTAAGACTCGACACCCCTCTCTGCAACTGGATTCTGGGTTTCTTGACTGAAAGACCAGTCATTCTGGGTTGGTGGCAGAATCTCCAATCCCATCACACAGGGGCTGTGCGCTCAGCCCGCTACAGTTCACGCCGCCGACTCACGACTGCGCTGCCAGATTCAATTCTCACAGAATCATTCCATGTGCAGGTGATACAACGGCCGTTGGCCTCATCTGCAACAATGATGAATCAGTTTACAGAGAGGAGGCTGGGAGAACCATCAAATGTTGCAAGAACAACAACCTGAGCCTTAACGTGGATAAAGCAAAGGAGATGATGTGGACTTCAGGAGGCCGAAGATTGACTAATTACACATCAGTAGTGCCCAGGGTCAGCATGAGAACAAGTCTAGTGGGGGGGAGGGGGGATGGTGGGAGACAGTCTGATGTTTGAAAACTCACTTGGTGGGGGTGTGGTGGTGTTACCTGCCATGAACCTCCTCTGTGTGCCACTGTCACACTTCCCCCTTCCTCCAATGTAACAGACAAACATGGCGCTAGTGACGCAGGTGGGATGCACAATAACTCTTTTCCCCCTCCCCCCAACCTTGATGCTGATTGTGATGGTTCCATCATAGAGAGCATAAAGTTCCTTGACGTACACGTAATGGACAACTTCTCCTAATGTGACAATGTTTTACAGGAGCACAATTGAGCATGTTCTGTCCAACTGCATCATCGTGTGGGATGGTAGTTGCAAATCATGTGACCGGAAGTCAATTCAGAGGATTATAAAAATGGCCGAGAAGATCACTGGTGTCTCCCTTTCATCTATTGACGACATTTACCGGGAGTGTTCATTAAATAGGGCTCAACGAATTAGAGAGGATCTTTTTCATCCAGCACACAGTATCTTTGAGTAAAACACAAAAGTCTGCAGATGCTGTGATTGTAGTAAAAGCACAGAAATAATGAGGGAACTCAGCCGGTCTCGCAGTGATTCGGGAATATAACTGGTGTTTCGGGCTTGAGCCCTTTCTCAAGGTGAGCAAAAAGCAGGCAGGGGAAAAATGGGAGGGGAGGAGCTCAGACCGACACACAAAAGGTGCTGTTTGGATGTGATAAGAGAACAGGAGGGAGGAAAGGTGAGAATTGATTGGGGGAGGGAGAGCATTTTTGGCTCTGAGAGGAGACCGAGCGAAAAGGGAGGGGAGAGAGAGAGAGACAGAGCTAGAGAAAAGGGGACACGGGAAAAGATGGCAGGGGTGGTGAAAGGACACTGGAGGTCACTGTTAATACCATCTGGTTGGATGGTGCCCAGATGGGATATCAAGTTTTGTTCCTCCAATTTGCACATGGTCTCTGTTTGACAGAGCATGTCAGTAAGGGAATGGGGAGGGGAATCTTTGACCCATTACCATCAGGAAGGAGATACAGGAGTATCAAAATCAGGACTGCCAGGCTGGGTTCCTGCAGGCTGTGAACGGTGTCCTATAACCAAGCAAATCATCCCAAAATATTTAAATATATTTATTTTAAATTATGTTGTTATGTGATTATCATGTCGTGTGCATTGTGTGTATGTGTATCCAGAGAACTGTAGTGGATGCACCGTTAGTGTAATGGTTGGCCAACGCCTTTACAGTTGGGAAAGGGGTTCGAATCCCACGCTGTCTATAAGGAGATTATGTGTTCTCCCAGTGTCAGCGTGGGTTTTTCCCCAGGGGTTCTGGTTTCCTCCCACTGTCCCACTGTAGGTTAATGGGGTGTAAATTGGGCGGCTCGGACTCGTGGACCGAATTGGCCTGTTACAGTGTGTACATCTAAAATTTTTTTTTAAATGCTGTTTTGCCTGGTTGTACAGGTGCAGTCAGATGATAATATATTTGAAGTCAGAAATAATCTTGAACTGGGAGCAGTAGGCCCACTGGTCTGATCATGTTCAATAAGGAAGTGGCCCAGATTTTGCTGGGATTTGTCGAGAAGAACAGGCCAGTTCTCAGGACTAGAGTCAAGGTTTCAAAACCAACACCAAGGTCCCAACACAGCAATTGTGCTCTGGAGTTGATTTCCCGACTCCTGTTCATCACAGACCACCAGGTTAGACCTGGCACAACTCCTGCCAGTCCATTTGTTAAAGGGGAGATTGGACGACCCTGGAGAAGAAAGATAATTTACATAATATAAATTACTGCCTTTGTGGGCATCCACATTGACCAGCTATAAAGTCTGAGATCTGCCTGCTCGGTTCTCAGGCCTCTTGGCTACCAAGAATCTCAGAGCACATTCAGGCAGATCTTTTCTACCAAGCTAGAGGACATGGGTTAAGAGTGAAAGGTGAAATATTTAAAGGGAGCATTAAGGGGGAACTTCCTCACACAGAGATTGGTAGGAGTGTGGAACGAGCTGTGAGATTAAATGCTGAATGCAAGCACAATTTCAACTTTTAAGAAAAATTGGGAGAAGTACATGGATGGGAGGGATATGCAGATCAATGGGACAAAGCAGAATAATAGTTTAGCATGAACTGAATGGGCTGAAGGGCCTGTTTCTGTGCTGGAGTGTTCTGCGATTCTAATCTTCAGATCTCAAGAAGTCAAGTTCAAGGGAAGGTGATTGGTGTGGGACTTGGGAAAACAGGTTTGTACAGAATAATGGGTCATCCTGGCCATAAAAATGAATCCTCTTGTGCAGGAAATGCATGCACTGTGGGATCCTTGGATTTCCATGAGACCTTTTGAAGTTGATTTTAAGAAGGAAAGAAGGAAAGAAAAGAATGAGGTTTGTTGGGGGAGTGATAACAAGAGGCCCGGTTAGCCTAGCGGTTAGTGCAACACTGTTTCAGTGCAGGTGATCGGGACTGATGTTTGAATCTCGCGCTGTAAGGAGTTTGTATGCTCTCCCCGTGCCTGCGTGAGTTTTCCCTGGGCGCTTTTGGTTTCCTCCCACTGTTCGAAACATACTGGGGGTTGTAGGTCAATTGGACAGCACAGGCTCTTGGGCAGTATGTCTAAATAAAATAGAGAGGGATCATTGGAGTCATTGGTCAGCACCACCCAAGGATCTGTGCTAGGTGTCCCATTATTTCAGGGATCAGTGCCAGGACTGTCACAGGCACTAGGTTACCCACTGATCCTTCCCTAATGAAGTAGCTGAGTCCACACAAGGATGAACAGCAAACCAGTCTTGGCCAAAGCTCTCAAAGGGATTTGAGTAAATTGGGGAATGAGAGTAACAGAGGACATTAAAGAGATTATTTGCCCCAGTGATTCTGCATTGTCTCTCTGGAAGAGTTATCCTGGCCCCCTGTCCTTTCTCCGCACACCTGCAGTTTATTTTGTCCTAAACCCAGTAACTGAATGTCATTCGGTCAAAGAGTATTTGGGGATGGCCTTCCCTAATCCTGAAAAATATAGATGGGGAGCAAACGCTCACAAACTTGTCATCTACCAACCTATTGAGCAAAGTGTTCCACCTGCTAATCAATCATTGTATCAAAAGCCCAAACCTCTGGTTAGCCCAACATGTCTAGGGGGCACTCATCTGTCTTAACCTTGTCTTCCTCCACTTGGCCTATAGCATTCCATGTTCAAGTGTTCATCTAGATACTGAAATGACAATACTGACTATCCATAGAGATCCTTCAGAAGATGGAGTATTAGAGTCTATCTGGCATGAATATCCAAATCAAAAGATGTTTCTAAATGGATGATGGGGTTGAGTTTTGTGGGGGGGGGGGGGGGGTTTAGAAAGGCATAAGAGTGCCTTAAGGAGGTTGAGGAGGGCAAGGCTACAGGTACTTGACCACATTTAGAAGCACATTTGAGAGTCTTCTTTCAGAATGCACCATTCTGTGGAACGGTAGCTAAAAAGCATTGGACCGGAAATCAATGCAGACGATCATCAAAATTATCGAGATCACAGGGGTCTCCCTTTCCTCAATTGATGACATTCACCAAGAACATTGCTTAAACAGGACTCAACAGGACCCTTTCCATCCAGCACAGAGTATCTTTGACCCACTATCATCAGGAAGGAGGTGCAGGAGAATTAAAATCAGGACTGCCAGGCTGGGAAATAGCCTCTTGCTACAGGCTGAGAGATTGATGAACAGTATCCTGTAACCGAGTAAATGATCCCAAAATATTTGTGTATTTATTTGTTGTATGTACCCAGATAATGATGAACTTGAACTTAAATTGGAACAGACCCAAGGTCTTTTGTTTTGTGTTGATCACACGGTTGACAAATTTCTCCTTTCCCTTGATCCAGGTTGTTTGGTTTGACAGCCGTGATACACACCAACGTATCAGAACCATGGCAACTGATAACCCACCAAGGGCTTCGCTGGCCTGTCGTTCTGAATCCCATGGTGCTCCTCGTTCTCTACTTTATCGTGGCAACTTTAACTCGACAGCTGCTCCTCAACGATGAGTCCGGGGTAATTGTAATTTGGCGTTGAAGCAACAGGGCACCCCTCCGCCCAGCTCCCACGTGCTTGACCCCACCCCTGCCAAACATCCCCACCGGGCTATGCGAGTTCCTTCACTGCACCTGCTGGTGGGCAGATTATGAACTCAGTTAAGATGGGGAATAGGAATTGTATTATTTTTGCGCTTGCCACAGTCTATGGGATTTATGCTGAGTTATTTGGAAACTTTACCTTGAGCTTGCCAACGATAACTTGGTTGTTGCTTTCAAATTTCGTACTTTTTTTCAGTGAAGGCTGAAAGTTGCTGAGCTTCTCGAGGGTAGCATTCCACAAATGCACCTTCACCTCAGGGATCCAGTCGCCCCACACGTCTGCTGATGTTTTCAACTCCATGTACAATGGGAGAATAATTTTGGATGGATGTTTCATGCTTCCTTGAGCTGAAATTGTATCAGGAAAGATATCAATAAGATTGAAAGAGTGTAGAAAAAATTTACATGGATGTTGCTTGGACTTGAGTTACAGGTTACACAGGTTAGGACATTATTCCCAGGAGTGTCAGACGATAAAGGAGAGATTTGATAGTGGTATACAAATTTATGAGGGATTTCGATAGAGTAAATGTCAGGAGGCTTTTTTCCACTAAAGTCAGTGAAACGAGAACTAGATGACATGGGTTAGGGTGAAATGTTTAATGGGAGCATTTGGGAGAACTTCTTCACTCAAGGGTGGAACGAGCTGTCATTTGAAATGATGAATGCAGGCTCAATTTTTGACATTTAAGAAAAATTTGGATAGGTGCATGAATGGGAGGGATATGAAAGCCCATGGATCAATGGGATTAGGCAGAATAACAGTTTGGCATGGACTAGATGAGCCAAAGGATCTGTTTCTGTGCGAGTGTTGTATGGTTCCAAGACCAGTGTTTCCCACACCCTGTCCAGGAAGGCCAATTTGAAACAGTACATTTCCTGTCACCTCTGGAGAGCCCAGATGTAGGCTGCTCAATTATGCAAAGATCAATTCATTCAACAATGTTTGAGGATAAACATGGGATCTCCTCAACTCCCTGCCACTATCAGTAGACCTTCTCTAGCTCAAGGGAGAAGTCAGTGAGACGAAGCATGACATGAGTGGTGGTTCTGCAGAACACTGGTGCTCTGTGAGCATAGGCCATCCTGAGCTCCTTCAACTCCCCTTCCCAATCCACATCCATCTATCCATCCTTGGTGAGATCAAGCACAATCTTGAAGAACATTGGATCCAACTAGGTCATCTACAACTTGATCGAATGAACATTGATGTTTGCATTTTCAGACAACCTCCATCATCGTGTCCCTTTCTGTCTCCCCTCCCAACTACCTGGGGTCTTTCTCTCTCCTCTCCCCTCCCCTCCCCTCCACCCAGTGTCTGCCTGTCTCTCTCTCTGTGCCATCTCCTCCAATTCCTCTCCCCATCCCCCCCCCTCACCACTGCCCAGGGGTCTCTCCTTTCTCCTTCCCTCTTCACTGCCTTCCAGCCTCTGCCTCTATCTCCATCCTGTCTTTCCATCAGCCGATCAGCACGCATTTAACTGAATGGGTCTCCTAGCTTCTCCCTCAGCTGGCCCCACCTGTCCATCATTACTCCCACATCAGTCGCCCTCCGCCTATCACCACCAGCCAGCCACCATGCCCCAACTCCAGCCCTGTGCCTCTAGCTCAAGGGAGAAGTCAGTGAGATGAAGCATGACATGAGTGATGGTTCCATGTGCCTCTCACCGCTCACTTGCTCTCTCTTGCCTCATCCCTCCTCCCCCCCCCCCCTCACCTCTTCACATTGGCTACTTCCACTTTGCAGTTGCAGTCCTGTTGCAGGGCCTCAACCTGAACTGTTGACTGACCTCCTTCCCCCACAGATCCTGCCTGGCTCGTTGAGTTCCTGCTGTAGTTTGGGGTACATTTTTTTGTTTCAGATTCCAACATTTGCAGCCTTTGGCCTCTCCCAGAGAGATATTTGTGGATTTCCTGATTTCATTTTCGAAAAATGTCCACAAATCAAGTTAAATTGTGCTTGACTTTTGTTAACTGCCTTCATATAAATTATAGAATTGACTGAAGTCACTTGGTTTACTTTTCACATGTAGTTGAATCAAATTTTGATATTTTGTAACACAGCGATGTAATAATGTTGAGATTTCCCTGTTACCTGTCATCCAAAGGCTGGAATCGCAAGGTCAGATGTCAGCTCTGTGGAAAACCTGTTGGAGGAAATTGACTCTGAAGCCAACTTGCGGATGGTTGTAAGTGAGAGAAAAAAGGTGAGAACAAATTTGTAACGACTGATTTTGCCCTGTTCATTTCCCTGAGAACATTTGATGTCATCCAAAGACCAGAAACCTCCACAAATCTCCATCTTGTTGCAAGGTTATTCAAAGCAATAGAGAAGGGAATGTTGTCCAGTGCCTTCCCCATAGGATTTCTTCGCCCAGAGATCTCTCCTGGAAGGGCTTCATGTGTCTCCCTCTTCCACAAGTAGAGGGGGTTGGGGGTTGCCTGACTCCCTCCTTCTGGGGGGTGAGGGGGTGATACAGAGGGGAGGATCCTCTTTCCACAGCCCTCACTGGTCCATGATGTTACAGCTGAGTTGGAATGGTCCCTGCACTTGCAGATGGTGGATTGACCAGCGACCCCGAACTTTTGATGCCCTTATGTTTGGGGTTAGGGATTGTTTATTTTGTGCCAGGGAACACCAGGAGCAATCTCCGTGACCTGGACCTCATGTTTAGTGATTTTGATGCCTAACACCCAGGGTCTGGGTTTCAGTCGAATGTGTGTTGACTTTAATATTCTCTCTTACTCCAGCATCCAGGAGGTGACTACACAGTGGAGTTACCTGTTCCCTTCTATGTTCCACAAGGGAACAACAACTGTCTGCAAGTACAGATGTACTGCTCTCCAGAAAATACTTCATCATCTGGCTCAGGTAAAGTTCTTATTGCTGAATAATTTTAAAAAAGAATTAATGAGACAGTGCATTAGAAGCATTTCTGGCCATTGAAACCCATTAACCTACCAATCCCATGTGTTTTGAAATGTGAGGGGGAATCGTGCACAGTCGCGGAGAGAACATTCAAATTTCTTACTGACTGTGGCGGATTCTGGCCCTGCAAGAGCTGACAGAAGTGTTTGGTTGGTGATCACTATTCTGCAATGGGCATCAGCATTTCACTGGATGTGTTGCGTGGTTGCTGACCATATCGACGGACCACTCTGATTTCATCCTGGCAGCTCGTGGGTTCCTAGTGGCCAACTTCACCAGCATGGCCCAAACTAAAGGAATAGGAATAGCATTTATACAGAGACAAACAAGCTGGTACAGAAATAGGATTACATCATGGAATATACCTCTGAGAACTACATTAAGATCTTTATTATATTTTTACGCATTAAAATCTTATTTTTGTCTAATGTGAAGCAGAATGTTTCAATAACCACCGTTTGTGTCCTCGACTGCATGTGAAACTTTGCTTCCAAATAATGTTTTGCTGAACAGGTGCTGTGTATTAAAACGTGCTGTTTGCCAACTATGTTAGTTTGAGAGGCAAAGTTGTCAGCACAAACTCTCTTTCACAGATTGGTGCCAATTATGTTGGCGACAGAGTCAATTGTCATATAATTTCTTCCACGCATTGGCCATTCCTCAGTTGGAGAACTGGATGAAGATCTCGTCACCATCAATAGGAGAGATGTGATAGTGGCAGAGGGAAGACTGAAGAGCTGGTGCGGAGGAGGCTAAGAGGGGATGTGGCTGAGGAGTATTAAGCTAAGGAATATGGATAGAGTAACTGCAAGAAACCTTCCCCCTTATCAGAGGTGACTCAAATTAGAGGACTGAAAAAGTGCAGAGAAGATTTACAAGGACTTGAGGAGCTGAGTTGGAGGGAAAAGTTGACCGGTTAGGATTTTATTCCCTGAAGCCTCAGAGAATGAGGGGAAGTTCAATATTATGAAGTGGAAGAAATGTAAGCAGGCTTTTTCCACTGATACCAAGTGAGACAAGAACTGGGGGACATGGGATAAAGGTGAAAGCTGATGTGTTTAAAGGGAACATTAGGAAGAACTTCTGCACGTAGTGAGTGGTAACTGTGGGACAAGCTTTCAGTTGAAGTGGTGAATGCAGGTTCAATTTTGACATTTGAAGAAAAATTTGGACAAGTACATGATGGAGGGCTATGATCTGAGTGTAGATCAATGAGATGAGGCAGAATCATTTGGCACAGATTAGATGGGCTGAGAGGTCTGTTTCAGTGTTGTACAGTTCTATATATTTGAGATCAGGGGTGCGGGATTTGGGAAGGATCTTGGGGGGAGCACCTTCATGCAAAGATGATGAGTACATGGAATGAATGGTGAGGAGAGTGGTAAAAGCAGTGAAGAAAGTGAGCACTTGGCTGGCCTGGGCATTGAAGGGTGCAGACCAAGTGCTGGAAAGTGGGATGAGCAGGGATGGGTGCCCAGTGAGCATGTGCTGAAGGGCTCTGTGACCCTCACTTCAGCACCCAGGGCACTGTTGGAATGTCCCCGTCTTGTTCGCAATGCACTTATCTCCTTGCAAGTCCAATGATTTCACATCAGTTTATTTAATGGGTTATTTATCAATGGAAATCTCTTGACAATGACTCCCATCTGTGGGAGTGAAGGAAGGGAAGTTTTCATTTGCGCAGTGACTTAATGTTGGGGTGATATTCCCAGGAGTATGATGTGGAAGCAGGCCAGATATCTTCAAACAATGTTCCCCACCCCATTGCCACAGGAGTTAGGACATCTACCTGGGTCATCCAGGTACCTGTCTGTTTGCATGGATATATTGTGCACCCTAACCTCAGTGACTTGACCAGAAATTGCAGGTGCCAGAGCTGCTTGGTTGCATGACCTGACTGATGTTAAGAGCCCAGTCTGCTTGTCAACTCTTGGAAAAAAGTATAGTTTCCGTGTTTCTACGAGGAAATGCCAAGAAACACCAGCTAAGCCTCACGAAGTACACAAACATGCTAGAGAAACTCAGCAGGTCACGCAGCATCCATGGGAAGTAAAGAGCATTGTGGGACGCAGGCCACCCTCGACTTCCTATAAATGCTGTGTGACCTGTTAAGTTTCTTCAGCATGCTTGTGTGTTGCACTTTACGACAGCATCTGCAGACTTTCTTGTTTGACCATCTGAACCCCATTCCCATGTAATGCCCATCATGCCCTGCTGAGGATTATGCGGTACTGCAGATGATGGCTGCCCTTTTATTTTTCCCTTCCATCTGCTGTGAGTCGTGCTTTAAGGTTCCTTCTCAGCTGCCACCAAGCCTGCAGTGGTGCAGATCCCCAGAGTGCTGAAGCTGCTAGTTTTGTGGCACCAACAGCTTGTACGAGATAGTGTCGCACTGCCCATCCTTCCTGTTCCACTCGTTTTAGTGTTTTGTGTCACAGGTGGGGCATAAACCCAGCATCCCAATGAATGCAAATACATTTGTGTCGATTTAGGTTAAACCTAACAAAAACCATTATCTTAGCAATAAAATTTGAAATGAATTTTAATTCAGCAATATCTCCAGCAATAAATTATTTAGGTTGGTGAGCAGTTCTCTCAGTCTGGAATTATTCCTGACGAAGGGCCCAGGCCCGAACTGCTGGTTAGCCTTTACTTCCTGCGGGTGCTGCGTGTCCTGCTGAGTTTCTCCAGCATGTTTGCGTGTTGCACTGGCCACCAGCCTGACCCAATTGAGCTGCTTTTTCATTCTACAGTGGCCACTTTATTAGCCCATCGTCACCCTCTATTCCTCGTGCAATGCCTGTGATGTGAAATGCCGTCAGTCTTCACAGGCCGGGACAACCGTCGGGAGATTGTAGCTTTCTGCCATCTTTCACATGCTGGCATTGCGGTTAGATTCTTACCACGTCACCTCTGGCTGCCCTGCTGCAGTAGGAAGCTTGTCTCTCTGCCTCCCCTTTCCCCTCTGCATTCTGCTCAGAATTTTTGGCTTCTTCAACATTGCAGCAGTTGGTCATGTTCTTGCCTTGGTGCATTTTCTTTTGCAGGCAGAAAGAAGGATTGATCTGTGCGCACTTGCTCTTTGCCGTTGGATTGCGTAATGAGGATGTTGTGTGAATGGATTCCCATGAGGCTTTGCTAGTTTTTCTGAATCAACCTGGGCCATGCCCTTCGCATCCTCACATCGGGCACCACCCCCAGTAAACTGGGCCACTCCCATTGAGGCCTCCTCTGCATCGACGAGGCTGGCGCGCCAACAGGGCTATTGTTTTGTTGAGCATCTTCGCTATCTGCTCCAACAGCAAGGCCAACCATTTTAATTCCACACACCGTTCCCATACCAACCAAACTGAGGCTCTCTGTAAATTAGAGGAACAACAATTAATATTCTGCCTGGGCTGTCTCCAACCAGATGGCATTGATATTGACCTCTCCAGTGTCCGTTAAACCCCACCCCTGATATCTCTCTTTCCCCATCCCTCTGTGACCATTCTTCCTGCTCCCCATCTCTTTCCTTCTCCATTCTGAGAGCTGCCCTCCCCTACTCAGTGTTTTCCTCCTATCCTCCCACCTATATCCACCCATGACTTCTTTCCTGTTAGCCTGTATTCATCCCCCTACCTTGTCCTCTCACCTCCCCACTCTCCACTTTATTGTTCAGGCATCTCCCGCTTACCTTGATGAAGGGCTTAGGCCCAAAGCATTGGTTCACCCTCACTTCCTATGATGCTCCATCAGCTTCTGAGTTTTCCCAGCACATTTGTGTTCCGTATCACAATCGCACCAACTGCAGGTGTTCCTCTTTAACTTCACTGAGAGCGTTTTCAGATCACGTGGATTAATACAGCTCCTAGGATTGCCGGGCTTCTCTGAACCTGGTCCAATGTACCACCGCGAGATGGCATTGCACCTGTGACTGTTTTTGCATCCGTTCTGCATGAGATTCTCTGCTGCTATGGGCTCAACTGACCTGCCACATATTGGGCAAGGTCATCACCATCGCTCCTGTGCACCTGGAGCTCAGCTGATTACTCAGCATTGCTCAACCCCATTTTTTGTCATTGGGAATCAGTTTAATTTTGCACTTTCCTGCAGCCCTCCATGCTCTCTGTCACGTTTCAGGCCACGCTGATCTCCCTCTCCTTTTCCTCGACAGATGCATGCCAAGAGGCTGGATTACCAGAGGACGGCATTGGCAAACCACGCAGCAGCCTGTCAGTCATTGGTCAGATGCTCATGCAGCAGAGCTACACCTGTGCCCTAATCTTCATGATGGTATGGAGAAGGCTTTCAAGCTCTTTGATGCTGAATGCTTCAGAATTTACCTTCATTGTGGCAACTATGCATCACTCCACAGGGAAACTCAGTGTGTTGGTCCTTTGAGAGAACATAAAACTGTAGGGCACTAGTGAACACAGGAGAGGCTGGATGAGACAATGAGAGGACGTGAGTTAAGGGTGAAAGGTGGAATGTTAAAAAGAAATTTCTTCACTCGGAGAATGGTGAGAGTGTGAAGGGAGCTGCTAGCAGAGGTGGTGAATGCAGGAAAAATTTGGATAGATACACGGATGGGAGGGGTATGGAGGGCGATGCTCCGGGTGCCGGTCAGAACTTGACCGATTAATAGTTCGACATGGACTAGATGGGCCAACGGGCCTGTTTCTGTGCTGTTGTGTTCCAATTGGACAGAGACTTCACCCACATCAGTCAAATGCCTTACCACAATGAAAACATCTACATTAAAATACTTGCTGTATGATGAATAGGGATCAGTATCATGAACCTTTGATGAAATATTCGATCGAAACCAAAGGAATATTTTGGCACATATTCCAAAAGCAAATCACATTATTTAGCACTTTAAGTTTTGGTATATATATAAAAAAATTCTTAAATGTTAAAATTGAGCACTTCAGCCGACAGCTCATTCCACATTCTTGCGTGAAGTTCCCATGAATATTTCACCTTTCACCCTTAACCCATGTCCTGTAGTTCACGCCTCAGCTAATTTCAGTGGAAAAAGCCTGCTTGTATTTACTCTATTTGTACCCCTCATAATTTTGTATACCTCCTCTCATTCTCTGACGCTCTCAGGAATAAAGTCATAACCAGTTTAGTCTTTCTCTGTAACTCTGTTCCTCAAGTCCAGACAACATCCTTACAAATCCTCTCTGCACTCTTTCAACCTCATTGACATCTTTCCTGTCATTAGGTTACCAAAACTGTACATAATACTCCAAATTTGGACTCACCAATGTCTTGGTCAACTTCACCACAAGATCCCAACTCCAATATTCAATACTTTGATTTATAAACGCCAATGTGCCAAAACTCTCTTTATCACCTTATCTATCTGTGATGCCTCTTTTCATAGAATTATGACCCAGATCCCTCTGTTCTACTACACTCCATGCCTTACCATTTACCACTCATGTCCTGCAACACCTCACACTTGTCTGCATTAAATTTCATCTGCCATTTTGCAGCCCATTTTTTCAGCTGATCCAGATCCCTCTGTGAGCTTTGAGAGCCTTCCTCGCTGTCCATGACATCTCTAACTTTTGTGTCACAAGAGTTGATAAAGGGTCCCAACCCAAAATGTTGACTGTGCGCTTTTCTCTATGGATGCTGCCTGACCGGCTGAGATTCTCCAGCTTGTATTTATTTGCTCAAGATTCCGGTGTTTTGGTGGAGTCACGTGATGGAGTAGTGGCCGGTCAGGGAATTCCAGCCCTCTCCCGAAAAGTTAAAAAAAAACACACAAAGCACAAAGGTACAAGTTAAAATTTACAACAAAGTAAAAATAAAGGTGAGAAGAAAATGGCAGCGAAGAGAGAAAAGTTGAAAACAACGGGAAGAAAAGAGGAAGAAAGAACGTCGGACGAAGAAGGTGAAGGCCTTACCTGTCCGAAGAGGCCCGCCGCGGAGAGAGAAGCCCGCTCCCTCAGGTCAGTGGAAGTCACGGGCTCAGGACTACAAAAACGGCTCACAGAGCCGAGTAAAAGTGCGCAATCGCGCATGCAAAAAAAACACTGATGGGAGGGGGGAACAGCTGCGGAGTCGATTTCCACAGCTGAGAGAGACACCTGCAGCACAGCAGCAGGTGCAGAACACAGACAATAACGACAACAAGAAAGAAGAGGGTAAAAAGAAAACAAGGAAACAACAGATGGTCAACCCAGAGGAAGAAGAAGAAGAACAGAAAGAAATGGAAGAAGAGAAAGGCAAGACAATGGATGTATCTTTTTTTAAAGAATATATGGAATCAGTGAAAGAATGGCAATTACAAGAATTTAATGAGATAAAAAGAAGAATTAAGAATGCAGAAGAAAAAATGAATAAAATAGAAATGGTCATGTCAGAGATAGGAAAAAGAGTGGAAAATATGGAAGAAAGAAATAATTGTAGAAATGGAAGTAGAGGACTTAAAAGAGAAATTAGAAGAATCTAATAAAAAAGTTAGAGGCACATGAGCTGTTAGCTCAGAAGATAGATATAATAGAAAACTATAATAGAAGAAATAATATAAAGATAGTGGGCCTTAAGGAAGATGAAGAAGGCAAGAATATGAGAGAATTTATAAAAGATTGGATCCCCAGGGTCCTAGGAAGACCAGAATTACAGGAAGAAATGGAAATAGAGAGGGCACATAGAACGTTAGCCCCGAAACCACAACCGCAGCAAAAATCAAGATCCATTTTAGTAAAATTCTTAAGATATACAACAAGAGAAAATATATTGGAGAAAGCAATGAAGAAAGTAAGAGAAGACAAAAAGCCACTGGAATAGAAAGGTCAAAAAATTTTTTTCTATCCAGACATAAGTTTTGAACTCCTGAAGAAGAGGAAGGAGTTCAATATAGCAAAAACGATCTTATGGAAAAAAGGATATAAATTTATGTTAAAGTACCCAGCGGTACTTAAAATAGTTATTCCAGGACAACAAAACAGACTATTCTCGGATCCAGAGGAAGCAAGAAAATTTGCAGAACAACTACAAAACAAGCAGAGAGATGAAGACATGTAATGAGAGTAAAAATGACCACGAACGATATGCATGTGTGTTTAGGGGTATATGTGTGTATATATACATATATAGTGTGTATACACGAATGTATCCGTATTTAGAGGAAAATATATCGAGTATAGACAAGAAATAATAAGGGAGGGAAAGGGAATAGAGGAAATAAGGAGGGAATTAAAAGAGTGACCTTTGTTACATATGAAAATTGAAATCTTTTCCGGGGGGGGCTGGGTGGGGAGGAGTTACGGTCACTGCAAAATCAGTTGACGTTTGCGAGTGAATTCGCAAATCCAAATGGAGAGGGGAGATGTGGTTGCCCGACAAGGGATATAGGGCAACTCAGGAGGGGGAGGGGAGAATGGGGTTAAAGAAGTTTTAAATAGGAGAATAAGGAAAATGTTTGATGTTTTAGAAATGTTGTCTTATAAAGTGTTCAAAACAAGAAAGCAGAAATGGATAAGAAGGAAAGGTGATGATGAGGAAACGGAAAGGGAAGATAAACAAAGTATGAAATGGCTACGCTGAACTATATGACTTTAAATATTAACGGAATACATAACCAAATCAAAAGGAAGAAACTGCTAAATTTACTGAAAAAAGAAAAGATTGATATAGCATTTGTGCAAGAAACACGTTTAACTGAATTGGAGCGCAAGAAATTAAAGAGAGATTGTGTAGGACATGTAACAGCAGCGTCGTATAATTCAAAAGCAAGAGGAGTAGCTATATTAATTAGTAAAAATGTGCCAATTAAAATAGAAGAGGAAATAATAGATCCAGCAGGGAGATATGTAATGATAAAATGTCAGATATATTCGGAGTTTTGGAATCTACTCAATGTATATTCACCTAACGAAGAAGATCAAAAGTTTATGCAAGATATTTTTTTGAAGATAGCAGATACGCAAGGGAACATACTAATAGGAGGGGATTTCAACCTGAATTTGGATTCAAATATGGACAAAACTGGGAAAAAAATTAACAAAAAGAACAAAGTAACCCAATTTATAATTAAATCGATGGAAGAAATGCAACTTTTGGATATATGGAGGAAACAACACCCAAATGAAAAGGAATATTCATATTATTCGGGTAGACATAAAACATACTCAAGAATAGACCTATTTTTGTTATCAGCTCGTATGCAAGATAGAGTAAGAAAAACAGAATATAAAGCTAGAATATTATCGGACCATTAACCCTTGATATTGACAATAGAGTTAGAGGACATCCCTCCAAGAATGTATAGATGGAGATTAAACTCCATGCTACTTAAAAGGCAGGATTTTAGAGAATTAATTGAAGGACAAATTAAAATGTATTTTGAAATAAATACAGAATCAGTGAAAGATAAGTTTATACTATGGGATGCAATGAAAGCATTCATTAGAGGGCAAATAATAAGTTATGTAACCAAGATGAAGAAGGACTATAATAAGGAAACAGAGCAGTTGGAAAGGGAAATAGTAAATATAGAAAAAGAATTAGCAATGAAGGAAAATACAACTAAAAGAAGAGAATTGGCAGATAAAAAAAATAAAATATGAAACACTACAAACATATAAGGTGGAGAAGAACATAATGAAGACAAAACAGAAATATTATGAACTAGGGGAAAAAACGCACAAAATTTTAGCATGGCAGCTTAAGACAGAACAAGCTAAGAAAATGGTATTGGCATCAAGGAAAAAAGACAAACAAATCACATATAATCCAATGAAGATCAAGGAAAACTTTAGAGAATTCTATGAACAATTATACCAAACTGAAAACAAAGGGAAAGAAGGCAAAATAGATAAATTTTTAACTAAAATTGAACTAACAAAATTACAAATAGAGGAACAAAATAAATTAATAGAACCATTTGAAATAGTAGAAATACAAGAGATAATAAAAAAATTACCAAATAATAAAACACCAAGAGAGGATGGATTCACAATAGAATTCTATAAAACATTTAAAGATTTATTAATTCCTCTCCTCTGGAAGTAATCAACCAGATTGATAAAACACAAAGCTTACCAGATTCATGTCTTCTTTGGCTTGGCTTCGCGGACGAAGATTTATGGAGGGGGTAAAAAGTCCACGTCAGCTGCAGGCTCGTTTGTGGCTGACAAGTCCGATGCGGGACAGGCAGACACGGTTGCAGGGGAAAATTGGTTGGTTGGTGTTGGGTGTTGGGTTTTTCCTCCTTTGCCTTTTGTCAGTGAGGTGGGCTCTGCGGTCTTCTTCAAAGGGGGTTGCTGCCCGCCAAACTGTGAGGCGCCAAGATGCACGGTTTGAGGCGTTATCAGCCCACTGGCGGTGGTCAATGTGGCAGGCACCAAGAGATTTCTTTAGGCAGTCCTTGTACCTTTTCTTTGGTGCACCTCTGTCACGGTGGCCAGTGGAGAGCTCGCCATATAACACGATCTTGGGAAGGCGATGGTCCTCCATTCTGGAGACGTGACCCATCCAGCGCAGCTGGATCTTCAGCAGCGTGGACTCGATGCTGTCGACCTCTGCCATCTCGAGTACTTCGACGTTAGGGATGAAAGCGTACCAATGAATGTTGAGGATGGAGCGGAGACAACGCTGGTGGAAGCGTTCTAGGAGCCGTAGGTGGTGCCGGTAGAGGACCCATGATTCGGAGCCGAACAGGAGTGTGGGTATGACAACGGCTCTGTATACGCTTATCTTTGTGAGGTTTTTCAGTTGGTTGTTTTTCCAGACTCTTTTGTGTAGTCTTCCAAAGGCGCTATTTGCCTTGGCGAGTCTGTTGTCTATCTCATAGTCGATCCTTGCATCTGATGAAATGGTGCAGCCGAGATAGGTAAACTGGTTGACCGTTTTGAGTTTTGTGTGCCCGATGGAGATGTGGGGGGGCTGGTAGTCATGGTGGGGAGCTGGCTGATGGAGGACCTCAGTTTTCTTCAGGCTGACTTCCAGGCCAAACATTTTGGCAGTTTCCGCAAAGCAGGACGTCAAGCGCTGAAGAGCTGGCTCTGAATGGGCAACTAAAGCGGCATCGTCTGCAAAGAGTAGTTCACGGACAAGTTTCTCTTGTGTCTTGGTGGTGCCAACCGTTCAGTCCAAGATTCCGCCCTGCTCCAGCTCCCTCAACAGCCCCTAAGGCTTGAGCTGGATGAGGTTCTCACCCTGGATGAGACATATAAGGCAATCGAACAACTGAAAAGTGGCAAAGCAGCAGGTATGGATGGAATCCCCCCAGAGGTCTGGAAGGCTGGCGGCAAAACTCTGCATGCCAAACTGCATGAGTTTTTCAAGCTTTGTTGGGACCAAGGAAAACTGCCTCAGGATCTTCGTGATGCCACCATCATCACCCTGTACAAAAACAAAGGCGAGAAATCAGACTGCTCAAACTACAGGGGAATCACGTTGCTCTCCATTGCAGGCAAAATCTTCGCTAGGATTCTACTAAATAGAATAATACCTAGTGTCGCCGAGAATATTCTCCCAGAATCACAGTGCGGCTTTCGCGCAAACAGAGGAACTACTGACATGGTCTTTGCCCTCAGACAGCTCCAAGAAAAGTGCAGAGAACAAAACAAAGGACTCTACATCACCTTTGTTGACCTCACCAAAGCCTTCGACACCGTGAGCAGGAAAGGGCTTTGGCAAATACTAGAGCGCATCGGATGTCCCCCAAAGTTCCTCAACATGATTATCCAACTGCACGAAAACCAACAAGGTCGGGTCAGATACAACAATGAGCTCTCTGAACCCTTCTCCATTAACAATGGCGTGAAGCAAGGCTGTGTTCTCGCACCAACCCTCTTTTCAATCTTCTTCAGCATGATGCTGAACCAAGCCATGAAAGACCCCAACAACGAAGACGCTGTTTACATCCGGTACCGCACGGATGGCAGTCTCTTCAATCTGAGGCGCCTGCAAGCTCACACCAAGACACCAGATTCATGTAAAACAGCAATAATTACAGTAATACTGAAGCAAGGGAAAGATCCGCTCGCACCAGCGTCATATAGACCAACATCATTACTTAACACAGATTATAAGATAATAGCTAAGCTATTAGCAAACAGATTAGCAGAGTATGTACCTAAAATGGTAAATCTAGACCAAACTGGATTTATTAAAAAAAAATACGCACAACAGACAATATTTGTAAATTTATTAACTTAATTCATGCAGTAGAAGGGAGTAAAGCGCCAACAGTAGCAGTTGCTTTAGACGCAGAGAAGGCCTTTGACAGAGTAGAATGGAATTATTTATTCAAAGTATTGCAAAAATTCAGTTTACCAGAGAAGTATATTAATTGGATTAAAGCATTATATAAGGGGCCATTGGCGAAAGTGACAGTAAATGGATATATATCAAAGCAATTTAACTTAAGCAGGTCAACACGGCAGGGATGCCCACTATCGCCCTTATTGTTCGCGTTAGCTATAGAACCACTAGCAGAATTGATAAGAACAGAAAATAATATAAAAGGGATAAAAATAAAAGACAAGGAATATAAAATCAGTTTATTTGCGGATGATGTTATAGTATACATAACAGAACCAGAACTATCAATAAAAGAATTATATAAGAAATTGAAGGAATATGGAGAAGTGTCGGGTTACAAGATTAACGTAAATAAAAGTGAAGCAATGCCAATGAATGATTTCTCAAAATTTAAGAAAGAATCACCATTCAGATGGCAAATGCAAGCAATAAGATACCTAGGTATACAAATAAATAAAAATCTCGGCCAACTATATAAACTCAATTATCCACTAATGAAAAAATTACAGGACGATTTAGAGCATTGGAAAGATTTACCATTAACACTAATAGGAAGGATAAACTGTATTAAAATGAACATTTTCCCAAGGATATTATACCTATTTCAGGCATTGCCAATACACTTGACAGAGAAATTCTTCAAGGAGTTAAAAATAATAAGGAAATTTTTATGGAAAGGGGGGAATCCAAGGATAGCACTAGATAAATTAACAGAATGGTATAAACAAGGAGGCTTACAACTGCCAAACTTTAAAAATTATTATAGAGCTGCACAATTAAGATACCTATCAGATTTTTATCAAACAAGGGAAAAGCCAGATTGGACTAGATTAGAACTAGATAAAATAGGGGAAAAGATACCTGAACACATATATAAATGGGATGAAAAATTCATACAATGTAGGAGTTCTCCAGTATTACATCATCTACTCAATATTTGGAAAAAGATTCATGTAGAAAGGAATAAAACAAATTACCAATTACCAAAACTAATATTGACACAAAATAAGTTACTCCCTTTTATAATAGATAACCTTTCCTTTAGAGAATGGGAGAAAAAAGGGATCAAAAGAATAGAAAATTGTTTTTCAGGAAATAGATTATTATCCTTTGAACAAATGAAAGATAAATATAATATAACTCAAGATACAGTGCTGGCATATTACCAATTGAGATCCTACTTGTAGGACAAATTAGGAAGCAGTCTGAGGTTACCAGAGGGAAGTAACTTTGAATATGTGATTACAGATACAATGATAATCAAAAGATTTATAACAAATATGTATATTAAACTGCAAGAAAAGGAGAATGAGGAAACAAATGGTAAAACTAAACAAAAATGGGAACAAGATTTAAATATAAAGATAAAAAAGGAAACATGGGAGAAGTTATGTTCTGGAACAATGAGAAATACAATAAATACGAGGTTACGTATGATACAATATAACTGGATACACAGGCTATACATTACACCTCAAAAGTTAAATAAATGGGACCCAACAGTATCTGACAGATGTTTTCGATGTGTTTATAAAAAAAAAAGAAATGGGAACAACAATTCATGCAATCTGGACATGTGAGAAAGTAGAAAAATTTTGGGAAGATCTAAACCAGATATTAAATAAAATTACAGAAAACAATATACCAAAAAATCCAGGGATCTTCCTCCTAAGTAACATAAAAAACAAAGAATTTGGAATTGATTTGGATGGTGCACAAAAAAGATTTGTTAAGATAGCTCTAGCCGTAGCAAAAAAATGTATTATGTCAACCTGGAAATTGGAAGATAATTTGAAAATACAACAATGGTATATAGAAATGAATAAATGTATTCCATTAGAAAAAATAACATATAGTTTAAGAAATAATATTGAAATATTTGAACAAATATGGGAGCCTTACATGAAACACAATAGAGAAAACCTACTGGGGACATTCACTACCTAAATTAACGAAAGGAGATGGAAATGAAAAGAATTGACTCAGTGGAATTTCCTGTTTATTTTTATTGAATGACAACATTGTTTGACTGGTTTAATGTATCTTAGATTTTGTACTTTAAATGAATGGGGGGGAGGTAGGGTGGGTGGGATGGGGGGACGGGGGGAGAAAATGACACTGTATATATTTGAAAAGGAAAATGTATGTATCGTGGTCAATGTGGTTTATGGTGTGAAAAATTTTTTAAAAAATTTTAAAAAAGATTCCTGTGTTTTTGGTTTTATGTTTCTTTTATTGCTTTGGTCTGATACACAACAGGTCATGCAGCAAGGAAGTAAGGGGTAACCAATGTTTTGGGCCTTCATCAGGAATCCTCTTACCTAAGGAAAGGCTTAGGCCTGAAACAATGACTTCCTTTAACCAATCGAGTCCCTTTTGTGTTTTGCACCACACATCAGCATCTACTGTCTTTCTTATTTAACTGTATTGTGTGGGCATGTTTGAGTTAAATATGGCTGCCCTCTTCCTTGATGCTTCTCCTTGTCCACAGGTCTGGAGTGTCACTTACAACAGCTGGCTGACCTTTGCCCTGCTGATCTGGTCTTGTGTTATTTGGATGGTCCGGGGTCGCCAGCGATGGTCAAAGATTACCTCCCCTGCCCTGGTGATCTACGGGAATTTGCTGGTGAGCCATCAGTTCTTCGTGGGCCTGCAGCTCACTACAGACGAGGTCTTCCCAGGAGCGTCTGACGCTGTCCTCGTTGACTTTGACCTGAAGCACTCGAACACGCCATGTGTGCACCTGGCTGCCAAGGTTCGTGAGGGCTGGGGAAAAATGGAGAGGAACCAAACAGCAGCAGGGAGCCAAAATGGCTATGCAAGACAGAGGTTCCAAAATTGGAGGAATAGGTCAGGGGCACAGAGGGCTTGATCAAATATCTTGGGAAGCTTTGAGAAAGTGGGATGGAGGAACGTGAAAAATGACATGCACAAAGGATTGGAATTGGAGAGTTAATGAAAAGGGGGAGGATACGGGGAGGGGGGATAGTGGCGGATGTTGGAATGGGATTGCTCTGTGAGCCAGCAATTACTCAACAGGTCGACACGGCCTTCCTCTAGACAAGAAGGAAACGTCGTCGATAAGAACGTAAGCAATGGGGAACCCCATGAATTTTTATTATAAATGCAACAGGCAAAAGTGCTGGCGAACCTCAGCAGGTCATGCAGCATCCACAGGATGGCTATCCTTTGCTATATTTTGGGCCTGGGCCCTTTGACACCTACTCTCTGCCCCCTCCCCCATCGCTTCTCAGCTTTTTGCTCTTCTTCCCTCCCACCCATAACCACCTCTATTAGTTAGTACCCTTCCTCGCTCATCCCATCTCCCCCTCCCCCCTCCATCATTTTTATTTGGGCTCCTGTCTGTTTTGGCGTATTCCTGACAAAGCACACAGGCCTGAAATATTGGTTACCCTTCCTATGGATCCTGCGTGGCCTCCCGAGTTTCTCCACTCGATTCTGGAACCTGCAGACTTTCCTGTCTAATCCTTTTATTCTAAGTAATTTGCAGGTTTTCAGCCACGTGAAGTTCACACCAGAGGTGATGCCTTTTCCCCTGCCTCCACTTGTCAAAGCTCACCTCATGACCTCCAGTTCACAGCCCCTACAGCATGCACGGAGATCAATGGTGAAGCAGGCCAAGAGCTCTCTTGTGACTTGAGACATAATGCAGCTTCCCCAAGAGAAACCAATGATTATTCTTAGAATATCCCTCCAACCGGTCCGACGTGGTTCACCGGGGAGGTTGAAATCAGTCCAAGGAACCTTCAACTTGGTGGATTTTGTTGAAGACCTTCAACTTTTTTTACAGAATCAAAATGTGCAAGGAGGCATCTGATGGGGTAGGAGTGATCAGTTACTTTCATTGTGGGGAGAGAGCAATCCCTTAGCCAAAAGCTGGGTGTGATCATTTTGGTGGGTTAAGGAGCAATTGTGGGTAATGCAGACTTCCAAAACTGATCACGGTGGGGATCAAACTGCTCCCAAATGATTTAGACCCGAAAACGTGTGCTGAGGTGGCCCTGCACATTCCCGGATGAGTCCCTGCTGAGGACTCTTTGAACCGCTCAGGAAGGACTGACAGACTGCACAGGATCCACAGCGAGGCAGCCAAGTATATAATGTCTCTCAGGGGAAATGTGGGGGCAGGGTGATCACCCCTTCCACCCCCTCCCTCCCTGCCATTGGCCCAGTGGGAAGTGGCACCGGGTGACAGCCTGCGATCAGAATGATGGAGCATGGAGAAATGGTTGAGCAGTGTTTGAATTCAAGTCCGGCAGAGAGTTTGATGGAGGCTTGAACCCTTGAATGGGCCTCGTTGGGGATTCCAGCACATTCTGCTCCTTGTTGCTTTGTGATGAGTTGCAGCTCTGAGCTCCCACTTATGTTGGTATTGACAGATGCTGTGGCGAATGGTGCCGTTGTTGGGTGTGAGCCGGGCGCTCCACTATCACTGACGGAGGGAGGTGCTCAGGCTCATCTCATGAGTTCATCTGGAAACGTTCACTAAGAGACACATGATAGGCTGCAGTCACTGTGATTGGAGGAACTCAGCCAGTCTGTTCAGCATCTATAGGAGACGTTTTGGGCCTGAGCCCTTCAAGGAAAATCAGGATCTATCAGAAAGAATTCAAACAATGGGGGAGGAATCCAGGCCAACAAAAGGTGATAAGGCACTAGGTAGAATTGATCATGTCTGTGTGAAAGGAAATCGGGAATAAAGAGACAATAGGAGAAGGGGATGTGGGGGGGAAAGGTTAACTAAAGCCAGAGAAGTCGATATTAATGGCATTCTGTTGGAGGGTTCCCAGTCGGAAGATGAAGTGTTGTTCCTCCATTTTACAGATGGTCTCAGTTTGGTGGTACATGAGACCATAGACAGACATGTTGGCAAGCGAATGGGATGGAGAATTGGAATGGGTGGCCACTGGGAGCTCCATGTTATTGCGGCGGACAGAACTGAGGTGCTCAACAAAGCGATCTCCCAGTCTTCGTCCTGTCTCTCTGATGAAAAGGAGACAACAACAGGAGAACCAGATGCAGTAGACGACCCTTGCCGATTCACAAGTAAATCATTGCTTCACTTAGAAGGATTGTTTGGGGCCCCGAATGATGGTGAGGGAGGAAGTGTGGGTGTAAGTGGAGCATCTCCTGCAGTCACAGGGGTAGGTTGGTGTGGAAGGAGGAGTAGATTGGAGAAAGGTCTAGAGATGGACCTTGTGACCTTGTGAATTTCCCAGATTAAGTCACTTTTATGTGCAACTTGATTGTGCTGATGAAACCAGTGTATTGGTTACTGCTTTCAATCTCACAAGCACCAAGGAACCATGATAAAGCTTCTTTTGCGTGCTATCCAGACACTTAAGTACGCAAGTCGTGCAATAGCAAAACAGAAGTGCAGGTGTGGTGAGTCTGAGTGCAGGGTGCTGTGTGCCAGATGTACACTGATGGTGTCCAGAGACTTCTGAAGGAAGTGAGGAGAGCTAAAACAATGGCCAACCTCTGAATCAAGGATAAAGAAGACTGAACCCAGTAATGAAGAGTGTGGTCAGGCCCATCAATTCACTATCAAGTGAGGATTGGTTGGTGGGAACTGGAACCTTGTAAACACATCCAAAATTGTACCAACCATTCTGCATCTTTCCAGATCCTCATATGACCAGCAAGTTTCCCTTTGTTTTGGGATGGGTTCAGCTCATGAGAGAATTATCCTCTTTGTTTAAATCATAACTCTTCTGAATCTGATCCCTGCTTGACTTTTTTTGAAAAGTTTTCAGACCCTTTTATAGGTTCAAAGTCAACTCGATGCGTTTGAAACAAATGGGATGGAATGAAGTTTGATTGCTCTCACGGTGCCTATGGGTTTTAGTGGTGCGTTTTGTGTGATTTCTCTGTTTCAGATCTTCTACTCTCTCACCTTCTGGCTCTTGCTGCGTCAGCACTTGACTGAGAAAAGGGAAATGAGCCAGCGGGCCCAAGGGTCACTCGGTGAGGTCAGAGTTCAGGGAGCAGGTAAGACAGATCCTTCACCAATGTAGCCAGTGATGACTCCTTTCTGTGCCTCCATTATCCTCTTTCCAGTGTGAATTGGATGCATTTATAGATGGGATTTGTACAATACAGACAGCAAGTCAATTATTTGTTATCTGTGTAGTAGCGATCGCTGCAAGTTCCAACTCGTGATGGAAACATGGTCAGCATGGACAAGTTGGGCCGATGAGCCTGTTTCTTTGCTGTGGAAGTCTCTGATTACTAATTTTACGTGAATCACATGGTTAGTCAGCGGAGGAGACCTTTTTTAAACATACAGCAAGGGTAACAGGCCTTATTGGCCCATGAGCCTGTGCCGCCCAATTACACCCAATTAACCTCCAACCCCCGGTACGTTTTGAGTGATGGGAGGAGACGGGGACCCCCTTCACCACCCCCCCCCCCAACCTGCAGGGTAAATCCCTGCAGACGTGGGGAGTGTGTACAAACTCCTTACAGACAGCGCAGGATTCAAGCCCGGGTCCTGATTGCCGGTGCTGTAACATCGTTGCGCTTAACCGCCATGCCAACCGTGCTGCCCCTAATTCACTCTGTCTTCTCCAACTCTGGAAGAAGCTAGGCAATAGAACCAGAGCCCTGGTTACACCATCACCCTGTATTTCCTTTACAAATGGTTCTCCAAATGTCTGTGAAGGGTTATGTCAATCTGCTTCCATCACTTGTGATGAGAATGGAGTGAAGATCCAGTGACTCAACAGTGTTAACGAATTGCCCTCCTCTCCTTTCACCGATTACCTCAAACACCTGTTTGACAATTACCAGTGAAATGGTTCTTCCTCCCAAAATTACTCATGATTTACAGCCTCTTCATTACGTTCATGCAATGCCTTCTCTGTTCTGAGGAATCCGCACTGACTGAATGGGGGAGCAAGCAAGAGAGTATTTGTCCTCTCGTGGGAGAGACTGCCAGGTTTCTCCCTGTAGTGTATGTGTGAAAACTTCAGTCTTGATGTGAATCAAAGGAGTGAAAGATGCTTTCTTTTGTTTGTCTGCAGAAGGTGCTCAGAAGGATGGGTCTCTACTCATGATGATTGGCTGTCTGGTCAAAGGCTTATTGATAAAATACTGGATCTATTTCTGCGCAGCCATGTTCTTCATTGTTAGCTTCAATGGGCGAGTTGTGGTCTACAAAATTCTCTACATCAAACTGTTTCTTTTCTGTGTGGCTCTGTATCAGGTCGGTATATACTTAGCATTTCTACCTCTCACACAAAGGCCAAGTGCCAACTTATGCTGACCACAATGTTGTTCAGGTCAGATTTGCTTAACTGCTCCCTGCCGACGGGACCTGGCACTGGCACCACTCCTGGAACAGTCATTACAGCTACTGAGCCCAGGGATCAGATTGGATTCAGCCCAGTTACTTCACCTAGTCGGATCAGATGTGTAGATCAACTCCAGTCCAATTAATGTGCCTGATAAAACATTAGGAGTTCAATGAGGCCATTCTTCCCATCAAGTCTGCTCTGCTTTTCAAATCAGACCGATGCACTTATGCTTCCAACCCATTTTCCTGTCTTCTCCCCATAACTTTTGACGCCCTTACAAGTCACGAATCTACCAGCCTCTGCTTTAATTCTCCCCAATGTCTTGGCCTCCACAGTCATGAAATGCCACAGATTCATGCCCTCTGATACAAATGAACCAATCCCAACACTGTAACTAGTGGATCAGTAGAAATCCGTCACACAGGACACCTGGGGACGAATGACTGAGTCTCTATGAGAGGGAAGTGGGTACAATGGGTAATGGAAGGCTTTGGGGATAGAAATGTTGATTTGGATGGGGAGGGAGGTGAGGAGTAAATAAGCCACTCAGCTCACCCACTGTAATTTGTTCCCTCTTGCATCCAGATACATTATGAACGGTGGCGGCAGATTCTGAGATACTTCTGGATTACTGTTGTTTCTTACTCAATGATGGTGCTCATTGCTATCTACACGTATCAGTTTAGGATAATCTCTTGGCTCTTTCAGCGGATCCTGGGCATGTCCGAGGACAGGTAGAGCACCCATCTCCCCATTTCTTACCTGCATGGTTTCCATTGAAGCGATTTCTCTTCAGCATTTTTCCTCTCCCGTGGTTAAAGGGTGAGGGTTCCAAGTTTTCTTGTTGCAACCCTGGATTCAAAATTGGCTTGGCCACAAAGACAGAAGGCAGTGTTGGAAAGTGGTGGGGGGGGGGGGGGTGATTCCAATCAGAGGTCTGTGTCCAGCTATATTCAACAAGGATCTGTGTTGTTTGTGAAGCATAAAAATGATGTGCATGAAAATGTGGTTGGGCTGATTAGGGGAAGGGTTAATGAGTTTGCAGATGTCATTAAAAATTGGTGGAGTTGTAATAGAGAGGAAGATTATCAAAGGATTTGACAGGAGAGAGACCAGTTGGAAATCTGGGCAGAGCAACGGAGTTTAATCAAATGTCAGAAGAAAGTACATAGTAAATGTTTGTTTTTATTTATATTTTACATAAACATTTGATGAGAGGTGACTTAAATGAGATGTACAAGATTATGAGGGGCTTAGATAGGGTGGACAGACAGTACATTTTTTCCCTGGGGCAACAATAGCAGATGACAGAGGACATTTATTGAAGGTATGAGGAGGAACGTTTAGGAGAGATGTCAGAGGTAAGTTTTGTTTTTACACCAAGCGCGGAGGGTGTCTGGAATGTATTGCCAGGGGTGGTGGTGGTAGAGGCTAGTACAATAGGGGCATTTAAATAAAAGTCATGGATGGGCATGTGGATGGAAGGGAGTTTAAGAAACATTGGATTGTTGTGGAGTAGGTTTAAGTCCTTCTGCAGCTTTCCTGTTTCCTCTGCACTCTCTGTTCTTCCGCCTCGCTTTGTATCCTCTGCAAACCTGGCCACAAAGCTGTTCATTCCATGATCCAAATGTGCAACGTTACAAGAAGCAGGCCTCAACACCACTAGCAACCGGCAGTCAATCCAAGTATGATCCTCTGCTTCCTGCTAATCAGCCAATGTTCTACCTATACTAGTATGTTTCCTGTTATACCACAGGCTCTTACCCTGTTAAGTAGCCTCATCTGTGACACCTTGTCTGAAAATCCAAATACTCCCTTGTCCAGCCTACTTGTCACTTCCTTAAAGAATTCCAATTGGTTTGTCAAACAAGATTTTCCCTTGAGGAAACCACGCTGCCTTTGGCCTATCCTGCCGTGTGCTGTAACCTCAACCTTTACAATTGACTCCAACATTTCCCCACCACTGAGGTCAGGCTGACAGGTCCATAATTTCCTTTCTGCTGCCTCACTCCCTTGAATAGTGGGGTGACATTTGAGATTTTCCAGGCCTACAGGACCATGCTAGAATCTATTGATTCCTGAAAGATTGTGACCAATGCATCCACAATCTCTACTGCAACCTCTTCGAGGAACTGAGGAGGCAATCCATCTTGTCTGGGAGACTTGTCCACCCTTTGCCCATTCAGCTATTTCCCTTGAAATAGTAACTGCACTCGCTTCCCTTCCCTGATGCCCTTCGATATCTGGCACACTGCTAATGTCTACCACAGTGAAGACTGATCCAAAATATTCATTTAGTTCCTCTGCCATCTTCTTGACTCCCATTATTATCTCTCCAGGGTTATTTTCCAGTGTACCTATATCTACTCTTATCTTTCTTTTATTCTTTATATACTTGAAGAAACTTTATCTATCCTCTTTGATATTATTTGCTAGCTTACTTTCATACTTCATCTTTTCCCTCTTTGAGTTTTTAGTTACCTTTTAAGTTTTTAGAAACTTTCAAGTCCTCTCTCTTCCCACTCATTTTTGCTTCCTTGTATGCCTTCTCTTTCGCTTTCACGTTGGCTTTGACTTCCCTGATCAGCTATAGTTGTGACATTTTTCCATTAGAATATTCCCTTTTTTTTGGTCTGTATTTATCCTGCACTTTCCCCATTTCTTGCAGAAACTCCATCCATTGCTCTTCTGCTGTCTTCCCTACCAGTGGCCCTTTCCAATCTACTTTGGCCAGTTCCTCTTTCATGTTACTGTAATTCCCTTTACTGAAACAGTGACATATCTGACATTGTTTTCTCCTTATGAAATCTCAAAATGAATTCAATCATATTATGATCCCTGCCCCCTACTGGTTCCTTTACCCTATGCTGTCTAATCACCTCAGGTGCAATGTCCAATCCAGTACAGCCGATCCCCTCATCTCTAAAAATGCCATCTCAAAGGCTTTATACCAAACCCCTATCTTGACAGTCCCCACCTGATTTTCCCATCTACTTGCAATTGAAAATCCCCATGACTACCATACATTGCCCTTCTGATGCACCTTTTCTGCCTGCCATTACAATTTGTTGTCCACGTCACATACTGGCCCGAATACGCCTAAGATTTTCTGATCTTGGAAAGTAAGCAGGCTCAGAACTGGTCAGTACTTGAAGAGGAGCCCACCTGGGAACACCAGGTGCTGTAGGTTTCTCTAGGGGCGCTGGACAAAGTGGCGACTCTCTGTCTGTCTTATGGTAGTGTAATGGATTATAAATATTTGGGAGAATTTTGGTAAGATTTAGAGTAAGGATACATACATACACACAGTTTAAAACAGATCTTATTTGAAAGACTGAAGAATTCATATTTAGTAACATTGAAGGATCACTGGAGAATGTGATGCACATTTCACAAGTAGGTGCTAATTGAAATGACATCATGAATTGAAAGACCATTGTTTGTAGGCGACAAACTAGCTGTTAAAAAGTACTTACAGTGTGCTCACAGAAAGGTCACACCTGGGTTTTGTTTATCTAAGACAACATCTTGTCTAAGGAGAAGAACTCCTGTTGTTTGTTGAAGAAGGTGGGGGTTTTGCAAGTGAGAGAGTCACATGGGCTTTCTGGCAGTTGGAGAGAGAGAGACAAGTTGACAAGCTCTCTCAGCTAGTGTGTGTGAGACACTGAAAAGCAGCTGAACAGAACAAGCCAGGAAGAGCTGGATGAAACTGATTAAAAGCTCCAGAGCAGAGGATGGCTGGAAGTCCTATCAGTCTGATGTTTCTCTTGGAATAAGAGGAACAGAAAGGAGCTCTGTGGTGGCCTGAAGGAGGTTGCCATCTGGAAAACCCTAATGGGGCAAGTTTCATCAGCGAGACCCTGAGGTGACTAATGGTGGTACCTCAGTTGTGGAAATCCTGAAACAACAAATCTCTCTCTACAAACCCTACAAGAACCTTCCTGAGCAGTAAACATTTACCTTTCGAGCACCAAAGCCTGGTGAACTTTATACATGTTAAATTCTGTGCACAGTATAAGAATTGCCTGCATACAGAGAACTTTGAAGAAGGAGAAGTGAGATTGAACTGTGAACCAAAGAACTTTTCTTAAGTTTACACACACATTACATACATGTGCACTTAGAATTAGAATGGGGCTAATTTGGGTTAGTTAAGTATAGAGATAAGTTAAAGTTTGATTCTGTTTTCATGTTTAAAGTTGATGAAAAACAACTTTTGTTTTACAAACTAGTCTTGGTGAATGTCTATTGCTGCTGGGTTTTGGGGTTCTTTGGGCTCATAACAGTAGGCAAAATTTAAAGAATTTCATATATGTTACATTTTAAATGTAGTATTACATGACAATAATGAAACCTTATTGGCTACTGTCTGGAGGTCTATATATAACAGCTAACTGTGTCTTTTTGCCATTTCTTATCTCAACCCTCAATGATTCTATATTTCTGATCCTGTGTCCCCATTCCTAATGATTTAATATTATTCCTTCCCAACAGAGCCATGCTACCCCTTCTGCTTGCCGCCCTATCCTTTTGATAAACTGTGTATCCTTGGATATTCATATTCCCAAGAATATCTCTTGTTTAGTTACAACTCTGTGATGGCCACAATATCATATCCTGGTTGGAGGTAATCCGCAACAAGGAGAGGCTGGATAAACTCAGATCGTTTTCTCTGAAGTGTTTGAGGCTGAGGGGCAACTTGATGGAAGAATATAAAATGATTAGAAGCAAAGATAGGGTGGACAGCTGATATCTCCAGGTGGAAATGTCAAAAACTAGTGGGCACAGCTGTAAAGTGAGAGGGAGAGCTTAAAGAAGATTCAGGAGCCAGGTTTCTTACACAAGGTAATATATTTAGAATGTAACGTACTTGAAATTCTTTAACTTTTGTGTACCATAAGGCAGACACTTTGTCCAGTACCCCCCTCATAGAAATCTCCAGCAGCCAGTGTTTCTAGGCGGTCTCCCTTCCAAATACTGACCAGCCTTGAGCCTGCTTAGCTTCCGAGATCAGACGATCTCGGGTGTATTCAGGCCAGTAGGTGCTGTCTCAGCACTGCCGGGGGAATTGAAGTCCATAGGATTCAGCCTCTTCAGACAGGGATGTAAACAAGCAGGGAGTGGAAGAGATACCAACCACGAACAGGCAATGGGATTAAATTGGCATTATGGATGGTGAGGTACTGTTCTATGTTCTCGACATGCCAACTTTCTTGTGAGTGGCCTCAGCCAGAGCACTGCTGCCTACATTGGAAGTCCATCCATCCCCGGTGTCCTCTCAGTTTCCTCTAACTCTCATACTTTCGTCAAATCCTTCCCTATATCTGTCAGCTCCTCCATCATGTAACCTGAATGTCTCCGAGTTAATTCAGAGATGCAGTGCAGCAACAGGCCCTTCCGGCCTATGAACCAGCTTCACCCAATTACACCTCTGTGGCCCAATCAACCTTCTAGCCCTGTAGATTTCTCCAATCTATCATCCACTCTGGGGTTCAGCTGCCATGACCCTTTCCCCAAAGCCTTTTACTTCTCTCTGCCCTCTGAATCAAAAATCTTTGTCCAACTCTTTGGTCACTTGCTAATTCTTCCTTGCGTGATAGCTCAGTGCCTTGTGATGTTTTACTAGATGCTCGAAAGGCCGACATGGCCTGTTTCCACTCCGTAAATGGTTATATGGTTATATGGAAAGCTGCTTTATAAATGTATCTACATTATTGCTGAGGAACGTTCACACCCCAGCAGACGCAACATAAAATGCATGTCTCCAGTGGCAGCCTCATGAGTGCCCTGGCTGGAGTTGCCCTGGTGGGGTGTGATAGGGTGGATAGCCTTGCCAGGGCCCCCTTTGGTTTCCCTGAGCAGACAGGTAATTGCTGGAGGAACTTTGCAGATCAGACTGTGTCCATGGGTAGAAACAAGCAGTCAATATTTCTGGTCTATAAGGGGTTCAGATCCCAAATGTTGACTGACCATTTCTACTCCTGGACACTGCGTGACCTGCTGAACTCATCCAGCAGTTCTTTGTTTGCACAAGATTCAAGCATGTGCAGTTCTTGGGTCTCTCTCTACCCTTCAGCTTCCTGTTGGTCACTGAATCCACCTGCTGCTCTGTAACGAGAGGGTAATCTACTCTCCCGGGATTTGGAGACCAAAGTCGAGGCCATTATCTGGCTGTCTCTGGAGGATCCAGACATTGACTCGAAGCTGGCACCACCTTCAGCCTGGCGCTTGGTGCCTACGAAGGGTTTGAAGTGCTGTGGACAAACGTGCATCCTGCTCTTCCCTTTTTCAGTTTGAAGGACCTGGGCTTGGAACAGCACGACACCACCAAGCTGTTTGCCCATATCCTGCTGCCGTCCACCTTCCTCCTCACCTGCATCCTGCAGCTGCATTACTTCCACGACCATTTCCTCCGCCTCACCGATTTGAAGTTGGTCAGCCCCAGCCAAGGGAGCATCACCTGCAGGTATGTCTCTGCTGACCTTCACCTGCACACGTTCAGTGTGGGGTGGTTTTGAAGGTATTTGATGGCTTGGCATAGGTGGGATGACATGTGGGGCACAACCTTCTCCAAAGGGTTTCTTCACTTACTCTTGAGAAACCCTGAACAGCACAGGACAACGGACAGTGATTGAGAGTAAAGTCATGCAGTCCACAACAAGGCTGGCTTGGATATTTGCTCTAGAAAACATAGGAACTTCTCACACTAATCATCTGAGACTCTCAATTGTTCAAGGCAATATTTATTTATTTATTTGTCTGTATGTGTGTTTGGTTGTGTGTCTGCATGTTTTTGTAGCAAAGGCAAAAAACACTGTTTCTGTACAATCTGATGACCATAAACTTGACTTGACCTAACTTGACTATAGCAGCGAAGAAGGCCCTGCTCACCCCACTGAGCCCATTCCAGCCCCCAGCAGAGTAATTCCATCGGTCCCTTTCCCCTTGAGACTCTGAACGCAGTTGTTGGGAAGGTCCAGTGTAACGAGCTACTGTTGTGCAGAGTCCAGTGACTTGGGGTACTAGGGTTAAGGCGGACACTGGTTCCAGGTAGCAGGGTTAAGGCAGTCACTGGCTGGGGAAATACCACGTGTAAGCCAGTCACTAGCTTGGGATGTAGAGATTGAGGCAGTCACTGGTCCCAGGGTTCAACGAGTGAAGGCTTCAATCTGCTTGCTTCGGGGGACACATGAGCTTTCTTAAGCCTAAAGTTGGACTGCAAGCTATGCATCTCTTCTATAACCCATCCCTTCCTCTGATGGATTTCTCCACTCCAGACACAGTCTATAATGAGTGACTTCCCCCACCTCCACAGGTCATCTCGCAAGTCCCTTCCCAAATTGTGGATTGCTGGAAAGGAGAGGTTTCTCCAGAGGACAGCATTCTAAGAAACAAATGTACCCTTAAGCTATGCCATGGTCCTTGGAGAGATGACCGCTCCAGAGGACCCCAAGTTTTCTTCCATGCATCTCTCTGAACACCTGGTTTGTACACAGCACATTTCACATGGAAGCATGATACCAAACCATCCCTTCTACTGGCTCCATCTGCACCCATTTACCTCTCCGTTACCGGTGAGATCTGGGGATCACTCAGCTTGCCTTAGCCTTTCTTTCAAGACATTTGCCCATCTTCCTTGAGTGTCACTTAAAATTCTTTGTAACCCACTGTCCAGATATTTAACTCTCATCTCTTTTCCCCCTTCCCTGCTTCTTATCCCCTCTACTCTTATCTCGATAAAGGGTCCTCACTCAAAACATTGACTGATCATTTCAATCTGTGCATTCAGCCTGACTCACTGATAGGGTGGCCAGACATCCAGTTTTAGGCCAGACAGTTCAGCTTTTGTGGACTCTGTCCTCCGTCTGGTGCCAGCTCGAGCTGAACGTTAATTTGTCCTCCATTTGGGGCAGAAAAGGCACTTAGCCTTTAAATTCAACATGCATGGCCACGCTTCTTCTCAAGCACATATGCTGTGAGGGAGGAGTGTGATGGCAGCGCACCCCCCCACCCCGAAAAAATTTCTGATGCTGACCTGCCTGCGTCACTAGTGTGCATCAAGCATCACTAGCATCTAAGCTTGACTCCCGCAAGTGACTTCATACAATAAAGCAGCGATTTTTGTCTGCTATATTGGAGGATGTTAACGTTCATTTGGCAGGTAGATTTCATCACCCCCTCTCTCCAGCTCTGAGCGAATTTAGGAGCGTTGGATTGTGCATCCCCCCCCCCCCCCCCAACCCATGTCCCCTATAAGACTCGTTCTGGCACCAACCCTGCTCTGCACGTCCTCCATTTTGCTAAGTTTGAAACAGCCAACCTACTCAATGAGTGCCTCCAGCGGCTCATTGATTGCTCAAGACTGCAGCATCTGCACCCTTTTTGTTTCCGTTTCCTTCCACGTTGGAACTATTCAAGCGGGGAGAACAAGGAGGAACAAGCAAACAAAGCGTATTATCCAGGGCCATAAACCTTCAATTGTTAGCAGAGCTACAAAAAGATGGATGTGGGTTTGGATGGATCCGAGAGGAGAAGGCAAGTTTCAAAGACTAGCGCAGGAGAAAGGGGGTTTAACTGTTACACTAGGACTGAGACGGAAGAGCTAATTAATTGGGATGGGCTCAAGCTGAGACCAGAGTCCAGGCTAGCATCTATGTCAGGGCTCCCTATCTGATAAAGAAGGGAAAGAGGCAGGAAAAGTTTGTTGATCTGCTGGGACCTAATCATGAACACAGAGCAAAATGTGAATCGTGAAACAAGAGACCGTTTCACAGTGAAAGTGCATCAGTAAATAAAAACTGTATCAGAATCCGATTTATTGTCAAGAATTTGCAGCAGTAGGATTGTGCACAAAAGGTGCAAAATTGCTATAAATTACTGTTCCGTAAATAAAATGTGTAGAAATAAATAATTAGTACAAAAAAAAGAGAAAAGAGTGAGGTAGTATCTGTAGGTTCATTGTCCTTTCAGAATTCTGATGGTAGAGGGGAAGAAGTTTTTGTAGCATTAGGTGTGTGCCTTCAGGCTCCTGTACCTCCTTCCTGATGGCAGCAGTGAGAAGAGGGCATGGCCTGGGTGGTGAGGGTCCTCGATGATGGGGGCTGCCTTCTTGAGACACTGCCTTTTAAAGATGTCCATGATGGCACCTGCCGAGTTTACAACCCTCTGTAGCCTTTTCCTGTCCTGTGCACGGGCACCTTCATACCAGGCAGTGATGACACCAGTCAGAATGCTCTCCATGGTACACATGTAGAATTTTGCAAGAGTCTTTGGTGACGTACCAAATCTCCTCTAACTCCTAACGAAATATAGCTACTGGCAACTCTTCTTCATGATTTCATCAACATGATGGCCCTAGGATAGCTCTTCAGAGATGTTTGCATCAAGGAATTTGAAGTTCTTAACCTTGTCCACTGCTGACCCCTCGATGAGGACAGGTTTGTGTTCTCCTGGTGTCCTCTTCCTGAAGTCCATAATCAATTCCTTAGTTTTGCTAATGCTGAGGGCAAGGTTGTTGTTGTGACACCACTCTACTGGTTGATCCTGTATACTTCTTCATTGCCTAACGATTCTGCCGGCAACCATGATCTCATCAGCTAATTTGTAGGTGAGATTTGAATTCTGCCTAGTCACACAGACATGAGAATAGAGCAGTGGGCTAAGCACACATCCTTGAAGTGTGCCTGTGTTGATTGTCAGAGAGATGTTGCCAATTCACACTGACTGAGGTCTTCTGTTGAGGAAGTCAAGAATCCAGTTGCGGAGGGAGATGCAGAGGCCCAGATTTTGAAGCTTGCTGACCAGTAATGAGGGGATGAGAGTTAATGAAGAGTCTGATGTGCGTATTGCTTGTTGCCCAGATGATCCAGGGCTGAGTGGAGAGCCAGTGAGATTGCATCTGCTGTGGAACAATTGTGGTGATGGGCAAATTGTAGTGGGGCCAGGTCCTTTCCTATGTATGAATTAATTCTGGCCTTGACCAACCTCTCAAAACATTTCATTACTAGAGGAAGCAGGGGTGGGGGGGGTGGGGGAGAGACCTGATAGAGGTTTATAAAATCATGGCAGGTAAGATGGACTATCAGAATTTTTTTTAACCAGGAAAAAAGCTGGAGGACTTTCACTCGGTGAAGCGGGGGGTGGGTGGGGGGGGGGGTGGAGATGCCAGAAAAGAGTGGAATAGATGGATTGAGTCTCTACAATTTTCTTCCTTTCTTCTTTCAACAGTGTTAGATCTATTCCACATGGATCTGGTGACTTAGCCAAATTCAATAATTAATTAAATTTGATACTTCCTCTGCACATTCTTTGCATCCACGCACAAGTTACCTTTATGATCTCTGAAAGCTCTGCTCTTCAGTTTTTCTCTTGCTCTTTATCCACCAATAAGACCTTCTTTGGGGTTTATTTGCCAATATCTCATCACCTCCTCACATGGCTTGTATTTTCCTCTTTGGCTTCACTCCAGGCTTTCCATATGCTTCCAGGCACTTGGTGCCCAGATGATCCAGGGCTGAGTGGAGAGCCAGTGAGATTGCATCTGCTGTGGAACAATTGTGGTGATGGGCAAATTGTAGTGGGGCCAGGTCCTTTCCTATGTATGAATTAATTCTGGCCTTCTGTGCACCTTGTCATTCAGGGTCATCTGGATCTGGCAGGCCTCCGCTCTCTTCACGTGGGAGCACATTCACCCTGAACCTCCTCGAAGGAATCCCGTTGCTCTGAATATGAGTTACCTTCCAGTTATTTCTCGTCCCCTTTTTGCAAAGTCAATTTGCGGTTCAGTAAAATTGGCCATATCCCAAATAGAACTTCTGTCCTTTTCCCTCACTACTAAAATCAAACTGAATTATGACCCTTATCTCACAAATGTGCTCCTTTTTTTCAGTCTACCATGTTTCAACCCCTGAGATTCAATCCAGAATTACCATTCTGTCTCCCCCACTCCATCCCTTGATGCATACATTCTGTCTACCATGTTTCAACCCCTGAGATTCAATCCAGAATTACCATTCTGTCTCCCCCACCCCATCCCTTGATGCATACTGACTGAAAATAGTTCTCCCTATGAGGAGTCATGTGATAGAATAATGCCTGGTCAGGTAAAACCAGCCCTCTCCAGAAAAAAAGTTTGGAAAAGACAAAGCTCAACAAAAATAAAATATAAGAAATAGAAGATAAAGTTACAGAGAAGAGAAAGAAGATGGCACCCAAGAAGGAGAAAGTAAAAACAACTCAAAAAAAAAAGTCACCGGAGAAGAAAGAAGAAGGCCTTACCTGCACGAAGGAACAGGGAGCTGTGGTGGCGAGGAGCGCCCGATCCCTGAGGTTGGTGCCTGCCCTGTAGAGTTGCGACCTCCCGACCGGAGGACTTCAAAAATGGCTCTGGGAGCCAATCAAAAGTGTGCAGTGCACAATCAAAGGAAAAAGAAGACACCAATGGGAGGGGTGCTCAGCAGAGGAGTGGGCAGCCACAGCGCAACCAGCTGAGGGATGCCCGACACCAGGGCGCTCAGCTGGAGGATGAGGATGGTGGCAGGGGAGGGAGTGAGGAAACAGACGAGGGAGAAAGATGGAGGGGTGACCAACAAGAGGATCAATAGCAGGAGGCCCGACAGACGGACAGCCCAGGAGGGGAGGACCAACAGTGAGGCCCAGCAAGAGGAGGCCTGACAAAGAGATATAAGCAGCTCATCAGGAAAAACAAAAGAGACACAGACACAAAGAAGAGAAGAATAGACACAAGTACAGACACAGAGAAGAGGAAGAAGACCAAGATCTTCACAGAGAAATAGAAGATAAAACTGATGGACAGAATATAGATAGTCTTTTTTGAAGAACAAATGAGATCATTAAAAGAATGCTTATCATTAGAATTTAGTGCAATTAAAAGGAAAATGAAAAGAGCAGAAGATAAAATGCAAAGTTTAGAGCAGGTCATAACAGAAATAGGGAAAAGAGTAGAGAATGTGGAAGTGTGGGAAACAGCTGTAGAAATGGAAGTAAATGACTTAAGAGAAAAATTGGAAGTGACAAAAAAATAAAGAGACACAAGAGTTGTTATCTCAGAAAATTGATACTTTTGAAAATTATACTAGGTGAAACAACATAAAAAATAGTGGGCCTGAAGGAGGGTGAAGAAGGCAGAGACATGAAGGAATTTATAAAAGGATGGATCCCGAAGGTCCTGGGAGCGACAGAAATGCAGGAAGAAATGGAAATAGAAAGGGCACACAGAGCACTAGCTCCGAAACCGCAGACACATCAAAAACCAAGATCCATCTTAGTAAAATTTTTGAGATATACAAGAGAAAACATACTGGAACAGGCAAGGAATAAAGTGAGAGAAGATAATAAGCCATTGGAATACAAGGGTCAAAAATATTTTTTTAACCCAGACATAAGTTTTGAACTCTTAAAGAAGAGGAATGATTTTATGGGAAAAAGGTTACAAATTCATGTTAAGACATCCAGCTGTGCTTAAAATATTTATACCCGGGGAGCAAAATAGACTGTTCTTGGATCCAGAGGAAGCGCTAGAATTCGCAAAACGTTTGCAGGACAGAAGAACAGATGGAGGTGTGATAAGAATGAAGAACGGCGATAAAGTGTGTGTGTGTGTGTATGTGTGTGTGTGTGTGTGTGTGTGTCTATATATAATATATATATATATAAAGATGTAAAAACAATGATATGTAAAGAACTAAAGAGGGAAAAGAGAAGGAAGGAAGTAAGGGGAAAAAAGAGAGCTTTGTTATCTGTGTGGGAAAAATAAGTGTTTTCTGGAGGAGGAGAGGGAATAACCGTCACTGCAAAATCAGTTGACGCTTGCGAGCAAGATCGCAATCCAAATGGAAAGGGGAGTTGTGGTTGTCCAGCAAGGGATAAGGGGCAACTCAGAGAGGGGGGAGCATTTGGGGTTAAGATATTATTGGGTGTAAGAATTGTTGGAGTATTTTATGTTTTAAATGTGTTGTCGTACATTGAGTTTAATAAGGGAAAACTAAGAGATGAAAATGGGAAAAAGGGGAATGAAGGTGGTGAGGAGGTGGAAAAGAGGTGTAAGCAAGATGTAAGATGGCCACGTTGAACTATATGACTATAAACATTAATGGAATACTTAACCAACTTAAAAGAAAGAGGCTACTAAATTTACTGAAGAAAGAAAAAATAGATATAGCATTTGTGCAGGAAACACATCTAACTGAAGTGGAACATAACAGATTAAAGATAGACTGGGTAGGACACGTAGCGGCAGCATCATATAATTCAAAAGCTAGAGGTGTAGCCATATTAGTTAACAAAAATGTACCAATCAAAATAGAGGAGGAAATAATAGATCCGGCAGGGAGGTATGTAATGATAAAGTGTCAGATATACTCAGAATTTTGGAATTTACTCAATATATATGCACCTAATGAAGAGGATCAAAAATTTATGCAGGATACTTTTCTGAAGATTGCAGACACACAAGGAAATATATTGATAGGAGGGGATTTTAACGTTAATTTGGATCCAATGTTGGATAAAACTGGACAAAAGTCGAGTAATAAGAATAAAGTAGCCAAATTTATGGTTAAATCAATGCAGGAAATGAAACATGGATATATGGAGGAGGCAGCACCCAAGAGAGAAGGAATACTCATATTATTCAAGTAGGCACAAAACTTACTCGAGGATTGATATGTTTTTGTTGTCGGCCCATATGCAAGGGAGAGTTAGGAAAACTGAGTATAAAGCTAGATTACTATCTGATCATTCACCCCTGTTATTAGCAATAGGACTAGAAGACATCCCACCAAGAACATATAGATGGAGGTTAAACTCTATGCTACTTAAAAGGCAGGAATTTAGAGAGTTTATTGAACACCAAATTAAAACATATTTTGAAATAAACAGAATCAGTGAATGACATATTTATATTATGGGATGCATTGAAAGCCTTCATTAGAGGGCAGGTAATAAGTTATGTAACTTAGATGAAAAAGGATTACAATCGGGAAATAGAGCAGTTGGAAAGGGAGATAGTAAGTACAGAAAAGAAACTAGTAAAAAGGGATGATATAACAAAAAAGAGAGAATTGGCGGACAAAAAAATAAAATACGAAACATTACAAACATATAAGGTGGAGAAGAACATAATGAAAACAAAGCAAAAGTATTATGAACTGGGAGAAAAAACACACAAAATATTAGCTTTGCAACTTAGAACAAGCTAGAAGAACTGTATTGGCCTCAAGGAAAAAGGACGAACAAATTACATATAACCCAACAGAGATTAATGAAAATTTTAAGGAATTTTATGAACAATTATACCAAACTGAGAGTGAGGGGAAAAATGATAAAATAGGAGTTTTTAGCTAAAATTGAACTGCCGAAATTGCAAGAGGAACAAAACAAACTAATAAAACCATTTGAAATAGAGGAAGTACAGGATATATTAAAAAAGCTGCCAAACAATAAAACACCAGGAGAAGATGGATTCCCAATAGAATTTTATAAAACATTTCAAGAGTTATTAATTCCTCCTCTCCTGGAAGTAATGAACCAGATAGAAGAAACACAAAACTTGCCAGATTCATGTTTCTTTCTTTGGCTTGGCTTCGCGGACGAAGATTTATGGAGGATTATGTCCACGTCTGTTGCAGGCTCATTGGTGACTGACAAGTCCGATGAGGGACAGGCAGGCACGGTTGCAAGGGAAAATTGGTTGGTTGGGGTTAGGTGTTGGGTTTTTCCTCCTTTGTCTTTTGTCAGTGAGATGGGCTCTGCGGTCTTCTTCAAAGGAGGTTGCTGCCCGCCGAACTGTGAGGTGCCAAGATGCACAGTTGGAGGCGATATCAGCCCACTGGCGGTGGTCAATGTGGCAGACACCAAGAGATTTCTTTAAACAGTCCTTTTACCTCTTCTTTGGTGCACCTCTGTCTCAGTGGCCAGTGGAGAGCTCGCCATATAACACGATCTTGGGAAGGCGATGGTCCTCCATTCTGGAGACGTGACCCACCCAGTGCAGTTGGGTCTTCAGCAGCGTGGATTCGATGCTTGTGGATTCTGTCAGCTCGAGTACTTAGAAGTTGGTGATGAAGTCATTCCAATGAATGTTGAGGATGGAGCGGAGACAGTGGTGATGGAAGCGTTCTAGGAGCCGTAGGTGATGCCGGTAGAGGACTAATGATTCAGAGCTGAACAGGAGAGTGGATATGACAACGGCTCTGTACACGCTGATCTTTGTGTGTTTCTTCAAGTGATGCTTTTTCCAGACTCTTTTGTGTAATCTTCCAAAGGCGCTATTTGCCTTGGCGAGTCTGTTGTCTATCTCTTTGTCGATCCTTGCATCAGATGAAATGGTGCAGCCGAGGTAGGTAAACTGGTTGACTGTTTTGAGTTCTGTGTGTGCAATGGAGATGTGGTAGTCATGGTGGGGAGCTGGTTGATGGAGGACCTCAGTTTTCTTCAGGCTGACTTCCAGGCCAAATATTTTGGCAGTTTCCGCAAAACAGGACGTCATGCGCTGGAGAGCTGGCTCTGAATGGGCAACTAAAGCGGCATCATCTGCAAAGAGTAGTTCATGGACAAGTTGCTCTTGTGTCTTGGAGTGAGCCTGATTCATGTAAGACAGCAATAATTACAGTAATACCAAAGACTGGGAAAGATCCATTAACACCAGCATCATATAGACCAATATCTCTACTTAATTCAGATATAAGATAATAGTGAAATTATTAGCAAACAGATTGGCTGATTGTGTACCAAAAATAGTAAAACAAGATCAAACTGGATTTATTAAGAAAAGATGAACAGCGGACAATGTCTGTAAACTTAATCTAATTCATGCAGTTCAAAGAAATAAGAAACCAACAGTAGCTGTTGCTTTAGACGCAGAAAAAGCCTTTGACAGAGTAGAGTGGAACTACTTATTTAAAGTATTACAGAAGTTCAATCTACCAGAAAAATATATTAATTGGATTAAACCATTGTATAATGGACCATTGGCGAAGGGAGCAGTAAATGGATATATATCAAGCCAATTTAAATTTAGTAGGTCAACTAGACAGGGATGTCCATTATCCCCCTCATTGTTTGCCTTAGCAATAGAACCTTTGGCAGAACTGATAAGAATAGAAATTAAAATAAAAGGGATAAAAATAAAGGAGAAGGAGTATAAAATCAGCTTATTTGCAGATGTCATCATAATATACCTAACAGAATCAAAGATATCAATAAAAGAATTACATAAGAAATTGAAGGAATATGGAGAAATATCGGGGTACAAGATCAATGCAAATAAAAGTGAAGTGATGGCAATGAGTAATGCGGATTATACAGAATTTAAAAAAGAATCACCATTTAAATGGCAAACTCAAGCAATCAGATACCTAGGTATTAGGTTAGATAATAATTTAAGCCACTTGTACAAACTAAATAATCAGCCACTAATAAAGAAATTACAGGAAGACTTAGAACATTGGAAAAAAATTATAGCTAACATTGATAGGGAGGATAAACTGCATTAAAATGAATGTCTTCCCAAGGATACAATACTCATTTCAAACGTTACCAATTCCCTTAACAGAAAAATTCTTTAATGAACTAAAGAGAATAATAAGGAAATTCTTGTGGAAAGGGAGGAAACCGAGGGTAGTGGATAAATTAACAGAGAGGTATAACCAAGGTGGTTTGCAGTTAGCAAACTTTAGAAATTATTATAGAGTCGGACAATTAAGGTATTTATCAGATTTTTACCAGACAAGGGAAAAACCAGACTGGATTAAGATAGAACTGGATAAAATAGGGGAGAAGGTACCGGAACATATACTTTATAAGTGGGATGAAAAGCTGGTGCAATATAAAAGCCATCATTTACTTAATACATGGAAGAAGATCCACAGAGAAAGGAAAAAAAATGAATTACCAAATACCAAAATTATTATTGACGGAAAATCCACTAATCCCCTTTACAATAGATAACCTTTCCTTTAGAGAATGGGAGAGAAAAGGAATCAAAAGAATAGAAAATTGTTTTTTTGGGAAATAATTTGTTAACATTTTGAACAGTTGAAATACAAATATGGAATAGCTCATGGTACAATATTTGTATATCATCAACTGAAAGCTTATTTAAAGGATAAATTGGGAAACAGATTGAGATTACCAGAAGGAAGCAGCTTTGAATATGTGATTACAGACACAATGATAATTAAAAGATTTATAATGAACATGTACATTAAGCTGCAAGGTAAGGAAAATTATGAAATAAACTATAAACCTAAACAAAAGTGGGAAAAGGATTTAAAGATTAAAAAATGAAACATGAGAAAAGTTATGATCCGGAACTATGAAGAATATAATAAACACAAGGTTACATATGATACAGTATAATTGGTTACACAGGTTATATATCACTCCTCAAAAGTTAAAAGAATGGGATCCAACATTATCAGATAGATGTTTTTACTGTAAGAAGGAAATGGGAACAACAGTGCATGCTATTTGGGCATGTAAGAAAGTGAAAATGTTTTGGGAAGATCTAAATCAGATATTAAATAAAATCACAAAAAATAACATACCAAAAAATCCAGAGATCTTTCTTTTAAGTAACATAAGAAATAAAGAATTAGGCCTCAAATTGGATAAAGCGCAAAAAAGATTCATTATGATAGCCTTAGCAGTAGCAAAAAAATGTATAATGTCAACTTGGAAAATGGAAGAGAGCCTGAGAATACAGCAATGGTAGATGGAAATGAATAAATGTATTCCATTGGAAAAAATATCATATAATTTAAAAAAATAAAGTCACGTTTGAACAAATTTGGGAACCATACATGGAACATAACAGAGAAAGCTTGCCTCGGACTTCCATCCCGTAAAATGATAAGAAGACAAAACAACTTGATTCAGTGTGTAACAAATAGATGACACATTTTTCTTGTTTATTTTCCTTTGTGTGAAGATATTGTTTTATGGTTTTATTGTATTGTATATGTTGAATATTTATGAGTTTTGGAGGGGGGTGGGAAGAGGGGAGGGAAGGAAAGGGGGAAAAAGGGGAGAAAATGCCACTGTGTATATTTAATGAGAAACGTTTGTATATATTTTGGTTGATATGGTTCACAGTGTGAAAAATTAAAAAATTATTTAAAAAAACAGTTCTTAAATAATGACAGCCATTTGTGCACTCAATCCCAGTCAGTATTGAAGTTGCTGAAATCTCTCAATATCATTGCCACAGGAAGGCACATCAGCATGAATGGTGAAGCTGATGCCCCTCACCTCCAAAGACCCTGATCACAGTTTACAACAAACGCCATGACTTGGGTTTAAATGTTCATGAGCTCCTTTTTATTTTGCAGCATCGCAACTGAAGCAAGAAAGCTGAGCAAGAGGTGAGTTCCAGCAACCCACCCTCTCCACCTTCCTTCAGTGGAGTTAGCTGTGTGTTCACCACAATAACCAAGTTAATACTTTCATGGTTTTATCCCTGAAATGCCATAATTTCTATTTTGTGAGAGGCCTTTGGCCAAGTTCTAAAAGAACAATGTTGGTGGTTCCTCACCTGTGTCAATGTAAGACGATGCTGCGTGCAGGTCTTAGACAAGAGACGTCTTTGAAGAGGCTCAGCTAATGGTCCCTCGAAGTGAAAAGGAAAGGGTCACTTTCGGATCCGACGCAAAATCCAAAGCCCCACCTGCCCTCCCGTATGTACATTTGATAGTCCACTGCCCGACGTTGACCAGCATCTGGAGATGCGTGTGACAATTATACATCTGATTATCAGATGTATAAATGTACAATCTGAACCGTCAGGAAAAAGTGGGCTGTTCGTAACCACCAGGCAAAAGTAAGCAAAGCAAATTTATCAGAAGTCTTCCCTCTCTTGTTCTACATGCAATGATTCTCTTTGCAAATGTTTAAAAATTACACCATGGGATCTTGCTTGTCATGTTGCTCTTGCCAGAGAGGTGTTGCTCACCTGAAAGTCCCTGGAGAAGGCAGTGATGAGCTGCTGCTCCAAACCGCCACATGATGGAGGTGATAAATGTTGGGGAATCGGAAAGTGCTGGCAGAAAGCCCTGCTGGGTCACTCCAAGACTGTTTGTAAATACTGTACTCCATCATGCCTTCACTCATGACAGAGGGGTTGGATGCTTCATGGAGAGGGTGAATGCCTCCAGGAGATTGGTAGGATTCTAATTAAATTGGCTGCTTCATCATCACAGGAACAGGTCCTTTGGCTCACCTAACACTGACCCCAGGGCACACTTTCACACTTGGCTGACATTGTGCCTTTCTGTTCATTGGGAATATTTCCATTGCACTCCCAACATGCCTGAAAGATTGTGGAAAGGCTCTGGGGAGTTGGGAGCTGAGCCAGTCACTGCCTTGCCAGAAGATTTGTGTGGAAGGTCTAATCACATTTCTGGTGAGCGGAGACAAGCCATTTTGCTAACCATGGAGTTTCCCGCCATTGGCTATTGGGGGAAGATGCTTGATGGCCTCTTGTTGGAGATCACGTTATCTGGCACTCTATAGTCCAGCTGTGACATGCACAGCAGCCTAGGCTCAGATGGTGCCAACTGGTATGTTCCGTCCCCCAAGGAGATGCAGAGTTGGATGCTACTCACAGGTCGCTCCTCAGTTGGTTGAACTTTGGATCTTTAGGGAATCGAGGGACGTGGGTTAGTGCAGGAAAGGTGAAATACCAGTTATGGTACTGAGATACTGTGCAAGAATGGTCTGCTAGGCTTCTGTCTCTCAGTATGGAGACTAGGAGTTTGATAAAACTGCTGAAGATATGGCAGCTGTATAAAACTTTGGTTGGAGCATTGTGTGCAGTTCTGGTCATCCTATTACAGGAAGGATGTGGAGGCTTTTGAAACAGCGCAGAAGGGATTAATCAGGATGTTGCCTGGATTAGAGGGTGTGAGCTATGGGGAATATTTGGACAAACTTGGATTGTTTACTTTGGGGTTTTGGAGGCTTAGGGGAGTCTTGATGGAAGTTTATAAAATTGGGAGAGACATCATAGAACAATTACAGCACAGAAAAGGGCCACTTTGGTCTCTCTAGTCTGTGCTGAACCACTTTTTCTTGCCTAGTCCTACTGACCTGCACCCAGCCCATAGCCCTCCATATCTCTCCCATGTATGTACCTGTCCAAGTTTCCCTTGAATGTTAAAATCAAGCCTGCATCTACCACTTCAGTTGGAAGCTCGTTCCACACCCCCACCACTCTCTGAGTGAAGTTCCTGCTAAACTTTTGCCTTTCACCCTTAACCCATGTCCTCTTGTTTGAATCTCACCCTCAATGGAAAAAGCCTGTCTACCCTGTCTATTCCTCTCATAATTTTGAACACCTCTATCAAATCTCCTCTCATTCTTCTACACTCCAGGGAATAAAGTCCATACCTGTTTAACCTTTTCCTGTAACTCAGTTCCTGAAGTCCAGGCAACATCCTAGAAAATCGCTGCCCTCTCTCTATCTTATTGATATCCTTTCTGTAGCTAGGTGATCAAAACTGCACAAAATACTCCAAAATTGGCCTCACCAATGTCTTGCACAACTTTAACATAACATCCCAACTCCTGTACTCAGTAGTTTGATTTATGAAGGCCAATATACCAAAAGCTCTCTTTACAACCCTATTCACCTGTGATGCCACTTTCAGATATTCCTAGATCCCTCTGTTCTACCACATTCCCCAGTACCCTACCATTCACCATATATGTCCTTGGTTTGTCCTTCCAAAATGCAACACCTCACACTTGTCTGCATTAAATTCCATCTGCCATTTTTCAGGCCACTTTACCAGCTTGTCCAAATCCTCTTTCAAGCTTTGAAAACCTTTGCTGTCCACAATGCCTCCAATCTTAGTGTCATCTGTAAACTTACTAATCTATTGAACCACATTGTCATTTAGATCATTAATGAAGATGACAAATACAGGCATATCTAGGGTACGGCAGGTGGGGCAGAGAACAAGGGCGTAATTGTCCTCACCTGACCTGCCCAATAGCTGAATCACTAGCTCAATAATGAATCTCCATCCCAGGGGTGCAATGCTGGGTTTCCGGGGCTGGCTTGAGTGCCCCGGAGGACCACTCCAGGCTGGCATCTCATTGGGCCACTTCAGGGCCGCTCGTCGGCACCAGCAGCTCAATGGGAAAAATGGCCGTCTTCCCTACCTATAATCCTACACACAACTGGAACAGTTCTGCCAGCACCAGCCAGGGAAATGCAGAGTGATTCCAACTGCATGGAGGATTATGGGTAGAGAAGACGGCCATTTTACTCATTGATCCTGTTTTGAGTCACTGGCACCGACAAGCAGCCCGATGAGATGCCGGAGGCCAGAGGGGCAGGCGGGGTTGTCGTAACCAGTGTTGGCCACCCCCTGCACCTTCCAGTGGAGAACGGAATGGCAGGTCGGTAACGCAGACTTCTAATACATTATCGCAACGTGTGAGTAATTTACAGGGATGCGTGTGGCAGTTTTTGGATGTTTTTTTAAACACGGGAGGAGCGATTTTATTGGGAACCCTAGGGCGCTACTGATGACTAGCAACAATGGTCCCAGTAACAATCCCTGAGGGAAACCACTAGTCACAGGCCTCCAATCTGATGACCCCTAGGGTGGACAGTCAGAATTTCCTTCCCAGGGTTAAAATGTCAAATAGTAGAGGGCATGTAGGGCTAAAGGGAGATGTGTGGGGCATAGACCGGTAGGTGCCTAGATAGGCTGCCATGGTAGTGGTGGAAGCAGATACAATTGTGGTGTTTAATAGGCTTCTAGATAAACAGACAAGCAAGCAGGGAATGGAGGGATAAGTATGAGCAGAATTTTAATTTGGTTATTATGTTCGGCACAGACTTAGTGGACCAAAGGGCCTGTTTCTGTGCTGTTCTCTATATATAACTGTATGTGATGAAAGGGATAACCTGATGGTCTAATTACAGAAGAGCCCTTCTCACTGTACCCAGTATTCTGTGACAAACTGGAACCATGCTCAACTATCGATGTGCTACAACTGGGATGATTGGCCTCCTATGACCATTTATTGCAAGATGCGACTCCACCAGAGGAGATCTTATCCCTTGCTTTCTATCACTGGCAGTCTGACCCGTGAGAGGCGAATGTGCCTGTTATCATGTATGTGAGGTCTGGGGACCACCAGAATGCCAATGTGTACAACCCATTCCTACTCTCCTTGTGGCAGTGAGAAGCTGCTTTTTAAAACCCTTCGTCAATGAAGTACAACGAAGAGACTTGCTTAGCCAATTTTAAGGACAGTTAACTGGGCCTGGACTTGAAAACAAATCAGCTGGTGAACATTCCTTGCTTTTGATGGACAGATATCCAACAAGCTGGTTGTGAAGGTCAGCCAGGCTGTTGATTGTTTCTATTTAGGACTGAGGCTTGGGCATTACTAGCTCGTCCAGTGTTATTCTCCATCCCTCACTGACCATGGAGGGGACAAAACTGGCCAGTCATAGTCATAGTCATACAGTAAACAGGCCCTTTCACTCAATTTCACACACTGACCAAAATGTCGCATCTGCCAGCATTTGGCCCATTTCCCTCATTTATCTGTCCATTTTTTTCCTTAAACATTGCAATAGATCCTGCCTCAAACACCTCTGGCAACCCATTCCATGCACCCACCACCCTTCATATTGCTGTGAAATGAAAGTATTCCAATCATTCTGAGGGGCAGGTATTTCTGGTGATTTTTGCATGGATCCAGTCAGGGAATGGGAATATTTCAAACAGGACATGAAAGGGGGTGTGGAAGTGTTCCAATGTACCCCTAACCTTCTGAATGGTGGATGTCACAGGTTGGAGGGGAAGCCTTGATGAGATGCTTCAGGGCAACCTCCTCTCACAGTTTCCAACCCAAGGTCACCTGGTTTGACCAATCTTTCAGCAGATGACAATCGAATAAAGTTAAGCTCCATCGCCTTGTAAGTGAGCAATATCTCCATTTTTACAGTAATCCAACTGCAGTATGAGTAGCATTGTTTTTTTTTCCCCCTGCCAGGTTAAACGATAAACACAGCGAGGACATCAGTAGCAGGAGTGCCATCTTGGAGAAGCTCCGATTTGAAGACGAGAAGCCTGGTTTGGAGTTGGAGGATGAGCCAGATACAAAAGGTAATCTCAAGCTTCCCACCACTGGGTCAATGTGACCTGGACTTTGAACTTGAGCTTGTGTGGATTTCTACCTTCTCTCCTGTTTATTGCTGCAATATACCAAGACATTCTGATGTCTTGAGAGTGGAGAGCAGTCAACTTAAACATTCGGATTGGCTGCTCTAAGTGCAATCTACATAACACTTCATAGATATGTAAGTACATCCTAACATCCACAGTAAACCTCTTCTGTCACTCTTGGACCTTTGATGCTGGGCGAACAGATCCACTCACATCCCACTTTAAGTAATCCCTAGGCCATCAATGCTCTATGATTAGTAAGGGATTGCTTAATTTGGGATGTGAGTGAGAAGGGAAAGTTGAGAATCACTGCTCCAGACTCCATTGTTACTGAAATATTTTGCTTGAGAAAAATTGTCATTGGCCCATTTCCTTTGGAGTTATGATACCGTGCACATAACGAGTCAGTTCGGTACAAATTTCAAACTTTTTATTTCCACCCACCTATCACCTTGAGCAATCCCTTACTAATCACAGAGCCCTGATGGTATAGGGATTACTAAAAGTGGATGTGAGTGGAAAGAAAAAGGTTGAGAAGCAATGCTCTAGATCACACATGTCAAACTCAGGCCCGCGGGCCAAATTTGGCCCGTGATATAATTATATTTGGCCCGTAAGATCATATCAAATATGTATTAGAGCTGGCCGCCGCACCAGTAAAGCGCATGCACAGCTAATACTACAAATCTCAGAATGCTTTGCAAATGCATTGGTGCCGGCCCGTCAGCCTGCTAATCGCCCCCACCTCCTCTCATTAGCATCTGCGACCTGTCGCCTAACTCACATGTAATAAACCCCTTAAGAAAAATGGCCAAACGAAAGACAGAAAACAGAACTTTTCAAGACAGGTGGGAGGCAGACTATATGTTCATCATTTTAAAAGACAAACCTGTTTGTCATTAAAGCAAGTTGTTATTTTTTTGACTTGTTGGCTTGTGAAAAAACTACATTTAAAAGGAGCTTAAAGGCTATAGAGAAATATTATTTATTGAATATTTTATTTCTCATTTGTTAATGCTTCTTCTGGAAAGAGTTTAACCAAAACTATTATTAAACATTTATTTTAATAAGAAAAAGTTTAACATTCCATATGTTGAAAGAAGAGAAAACATGCAGATGTTGTTGAAAATTTTCAATAAATATTTAGTTTGGCCCATGACTTAGTCAAAGTTTTTAATTTTGGCCCTCTGTGAATTTGAGTTTGACACCCCTGCTCTAGATTATTGGATATTATTCCTCTTACTACACAAATACACTTCTGTTTCATGTTTTTAATGTTACACAGTAGTATCATACTTTTTCCAGCGAAACTGTGAGTTTAAAGGGAGCAAAAAATACATGAGCATTCTGCAAGGTTAGTGCCATGCTATTACAGTACCAGGGACCTGGTTTTGAATCCACCACTGTCTCTAAGGAGTTTGTACGTTCTACTTGTATCTCCGCGGGTTTCCTTCAGGTGCTCCAGTTTCTTCCCTCATTTCAAAGACGTACAAGATTAGCAGGTTTATTGGTCACTTGGACCGATATAGGTAGTGTGGGCTCATAGGCCTTTAACTTTGCTGTATCTCTAAATTAAATTATTATTTTAAAGCTTCTGTGTCTCTGCAAACCCACCAATGTTCCTCTTTGCTTTTGTTCCGGTCCCTGACCATGTCTGACTCTTCTCCACGTTCTTGACCCCTGATGGGTGAGCTAGATGATGGGGTTTCCAAACAATCAGATGCTGGGCTATTGGAGTTTCACTGCAGCTCTGCACATCTGCTTTGTTCTGCACAACGTGGAAGGTAGCACATCGGGTGCTGCCCTGACCTGTTTGCTTTCTTGTACTGGGACATGGATGATACTGGAAATGCCTGCATTTATTTCTGAGAGCAGTTAAGGCTTAAGATGAGAAAAAAAGAGTTTGCAAGGGGAATTAAGAAGGATTGTGACCCAGGAACCCACAGCCAGAGGTGATGCAAGCAAACACTATCATGATGTTTAAGACACATTTAGACAGACTGTTCAGGAGGCAGTTTAAAAACCCACAAAATGCTGGAGGGACTCAGCTGGTCTTGCAGCATCCATAAGAAATAAAGATATATTGCCACCATTTCGGGCCTGAGCCCTTCTTCAATGAGAAGGAAAAGAATAAGCAAAGGACAGAAATCTTGGAATAGAGACAGTGCCAGCTGGGGGAGGAGTCCAGGCCAACAAAAGGTGCTAATTAGATATGATCGGGGAGAGGTGAGAATTGGACTTTGTCTGTGCGAAGGGAGACAGAGGGAAAAGGGGGGGGGGGGGGGGAAGAAGTGGGGTGGGGTGGGTTAACAAAAGGCAGAGATGTTGATGTTAATGCTATCTGGTTGAAGGGTGCCCAGACAGAAGATGAAGTGTCAATCCTCCAATCTGCGAGTGATCTCACTCTGGCAATGCGTGAGACCATGGGCAGACATCTCGGCAAGGGAATGGGATGGGGAATTGAAATGGGTGGCCACTGGGAGGTCCACGCTATTGCGGTCGAGGTGCTCAATGAAGCAATCTCCCAGTCTGCGCCCAGTCCCTCTAATTTAGAGGAGACCCCAGCGGGAGCACCGGATGCTGATTCACAAGTGAAATGTTTCTTCACCTGGAAGGACTGGTTGGAACCCCGAAATGGTGGTGAGAGAGGAGGTGTGGGTGCAAGTGGAGCATCTTCTGTGGTCTTCTGAAGGCAGGACAGAAAGGGAGACAGCCTAATGTTGGCAGATGGGATTAGTGTAGAGGGGCAAAAGGGCCAGTGTGGATATGGTGAGCTGAAGGGTCTGTTTGTGCGCTGTGCAACATTGTGACTTTTCATAGTGGACACAAAGCCTGAGGCACTCTGCAAATTATTTTTACTTTTAAAATTTAGACGTACAAATTTTGTCCCATGAGTCTGTGCTGCCCAATTTACATCTAATTAACCTATACCCCTGTTATGTTTCGAACAGTGGGAGGAAAGCAGAGCCCCTGGGGGAATCCCATGCAGTCATAGAGAAAACAATTAAACAGACATTGCGGGATTTGAACCCCGGTCCCGATCACTGGCGCTGTAAAGGCGTTGCACTGATCGCTACGCCAACCGTGCTGCCCCAGTGTTTGACCTTGTTCCTTCAGAACTTTGCAGCAGCGGTTTCTGGCAGAAAATGTGCACAGACCATACAAAGGCCACTATGTGACAGGCTCTTATCCTGGGAAGTGCCAAGAATCTTCTCTGTTTCGCAGATCCCTGTCCCTGGAGCATGGTGATTGACAGACTGACCACCCTGTTCTTGAAGTTCCTGGAACTGATGCACCAAGCCCAGGTGCTGATGTGGAGACTGCTGGAGCTCCATATCATCGAGATCGTCTCGTCCTGTATCATCTGGATCACATTGAGAGAGGTGAGTGGGTCAAAAAAAGGGAAGGCCTTCAACACAGTCAGAAAAAAATAAATAGTACATGACTGGCGCAAACCCGGGATGGCCAAACTCTGAAAGCTCCGGAGTCCTGCGTCCAACCTGGTTGTCAAGAAACAAGACTGCCTTTTAAATGTTGTGAATGTCCAGGGTGGGAGTCAGGAGAAGTTTGTGCTTTTCTTGTCTGAGGAGGACCCGAAGGTGGGCAAAAGATTAACTCAGAAAATTGAATTAAATTTTCCTCCAGTGACAGCGATTCAAAGCTGTGGAGGTCAATCCAGATCTTCCAACATCTGGGGAAAAGCCGTGTTTGATCTTCCTAGAGGAAGCACAAGCAGCAGGTGCACGAGGGAGTTGCAGTCTTCCAACTCACAGGAGCCTTCCCAACTAGCTGTGTGGATGATGAGTCTGGGGTTCTGGAGGCAGGGATTGGTATGTGATCTGTTCTCAGGGTGAGACTAAAGGTGCAGGATCGGCCCATGGATTGGGTCTGGAGGGCAGGGATTGCTAGGGGATTTGTCCATCGGAAAGGTTTGGAAGTTGGCTGGGGTTTTTGCCCTGCTGACAGGAGATCCCACATGAGGATGATCCTCTCGGGGACATGGGTCCATCTGCCCATCCTCAAGCAAGGGTCGACTCGGGTGGGCACGGCCTAGGGAGACAGCAACAAGGTCTTCCTGAGGTTTCAGATATCCAGCCAGCAACAACTCCACAAACCAACCAGCATCTGGAATAAGCTTCCAGGGAGAGTAATGGAGGTGAGAATACAATTTAAGATGCATGGAAAACAACAGTTTTCAGCTCATTCTGCCCGTGCAATATTATCATTCTGCCTAGTCCCATTGACCTGCACCCAGACCGTAGCCCTCCAGACCCCTCCCATCCATGTACATGTCGAAATTTTTTCTTGAATATCAAAATTGAGCCCACATTCCCCACTTCATATGGCAGCACGCTCCACGCTCCCACCACCCCCTGCATGAAGTTCTCCTTAAACAACTCCGCTTTTACTCTTAACCCATGTCCTCTAGTTCTTGTTTCACCTAACCTCTGGAAAAAGCCTGCTTATATTTACTTTCTCTCTACCCCTCCCAATTTTCTACACCCTTATCAAATCTGCCCTTATTTGCTGACACCCGAGGGCATAAGAGTCCTAACCTGTTTGTTGTTTCCCTGTAACTCAGTTCCTCAAGTCCGTCAGCAGCCTTCTCTGCTCTGCTCTTTCAGTCTTATTGATATCTTTCCTGTAGTTAGGTGACCAAAACTACACAATGTTCCAAATTTAGTCTCATAATGTCCAGTACAACTTCACCATACATCCCAAGACCTGTACTCAAAGCTTTGATTTGTTGAGGCCAATATGCAAAAGCTCTCTTTATGACTCTGTCCACCTGTGATGCCACTTTCAAGGAATTATGTATCTTGTCTATTAAGTGACCAAAACTGCACTGTGGTGTGATTATTCTGTTCTTTTAGCAGGTGAATTTAGCAAGTTACCTGCAGAAATGGTTCAGGGTAGTTCCACTGCAAGAAAAATATTGATTAAACCCTCAGTGTTTCTATCCTTGTGCCCAAGTCTGGAAAACAAGTATCTCATTAGTGAGGGCATCAAGGGATATGGGGAAAAGGGCGGAAATTGGAACCAGTGTAGAGTAGCTTAGTGAATTTTTACGGAACAGACGTGATGGGCCTAGTGGCCTGCTTCTGTTCCTTGATCTTGTGATCTTGTGAACATGAAGGACAAAATCCAGCACAGGGTGACTTCATGTTGAATCAGGGAAGGAGGAATTGCCTGGGATGTGACCCTGACCTCCTTGGTCCCAGCGTGGAAATATCAGGGATCAGGGTGAGGTGATTGTTGTGATGCACTTGGTTTCTTGTGAACTGCTTGAGGACCTGACACTGAGTGTTTAAATCTTCTACAGGTGTCCCTGATGAATTATGTCTTCTTCATTCTCTGGGTTTTTGCCCTGCCCTATTCCTCATTCCGTCCATTGGCATCCAGCATTTCCACGGTGTGGGCCTGTGTCATGATCATCTGCAAGATGATGTACCAGCTAAAGATAGTTAATTTAGCCAAGTATTCGACAAACTGCACTCTGGTAAGCATGATTCCCCTCTTCGGTGACAATCTGGGTGTTCAGGTCCATTGCTCCCTGAAAGTCACCACACAGGTGGACAGGGTGTTAAAGAAGCTGCATGCTCAGCTTGACTTCATTGGGTGGGGCTTTGAGGATCAGGGCACACTTGATGAAACTTCCAGTTGAGTTGCACTGTGCAGTTCTGGTCATCCATAACGGGCAGGACGTGGAGGTCTGTGAAAGGGCATGCAGGAGAGTTAGCGGGGTGCTGCTGGAGACAGGTGTTTGAGCTACAAGAAGAGGTTGGGCAAACTTGGGTTGCTTTCTCTGGAGTGTCAGAGCTAATGAAATGATAAGAGGCATGGATCTGGTTGATAATCTGAATCTTTTCCCAGGGTACATATGTCACATGTTAGAGGACAAGGTGAGATGGACAAGTGCTTTACTCAGAGAGTGGTCAGTGTCTGGAATGGGCTGCCGGGGTGGTGGTGAAACCAGATATAAACATAGGCATTTAAGAGGCTTCTGGCTAGGCAGATGAATATTCAGGGCATGGAGGGATGTGGATAATGTACAGGCAGAAGAGATGTGGTTTAACTGGGCATCGTGTTCAGAGCAGTCATCGAGGGCCGAAGGGCCTATGCTGTTCTATGTTTCACGTGATCGTTTGGCCTCACCTCCAGTTTGCTCATCACCTTTGATGTCCAATATTTGGTCATTTGGCTTCCAAAGCTCCCTAGGGATGGAATTCCAAAGACCCACAGCCCTCTGACAGAAGAAATTCTGAAATGGATGACCCCGATTGTGAAGCGATGTCTCCGAGCTCTGGGTTCTCCCATTGGATGAAGCATCCTCTCAGTGCCACTTTATAAAGCCCTTGCCTCTCAGTCTTCTCAATTCCAGTGAATGTGGGCTTCTGGTTCAGAGTCTGGGTCTCAAGACCTGTTTCTGCTCCGATTCCAGGGGCCCAGATTGCTCCGTGGTTGCTGAACTACCCTCTTCCTCGCTCTCTGGCTGTCTTTCGAAGGTAACCTTTCAAATCCAGAAACAGATCCGTGAACCCTCTTTGAACTGTCTCCAATATCTCTCCTTGCATAAGGAAACAGAATTCCAATGCAACACTCCATCTGTGGTCTCACCAACACCCTGTGCAATTTATTCTCCTTCTGTTTTGCAATAAAGACTAATATCTCATTAGCTCCAGCCCATTACGCATTGTTCCTGCACACAAACTTCTCCCTTCCCCCTATCCCTCCACCCTTGTGTTCTGGGATAGAGGGGATCTGGGTGTCTTTGATTTTGTCTCTCTTCACTTTTCTCTGTTCAGTCCTCCTTCCAAAATCCCCGCACTGTGATCCATCTCCCAAATTCTTCCACACACTGCTTTAACTTGTCCATACACTGCTGCACACTTAGAAACATTGGCTGCAACACACTTGGTCCCTTCATCTCCGTTAATATACAGATTGTAAGTAATTGGGAGGTCACGTTTCTCTCGTCCTCTGCCCTATGATCCAGAATTGGATAGGCTGGCTCTGGCTGAGGGGTGACATCTGGAGGTTTATAGGATCAGGAGATGCAAGGATAAAGTGAATTCTCACGGTCCTTTCTCTCTCAGGGTTGACGATTCTCAAGTGACAGAAGATAGATTGAGAATGAGAGAGAGCAGGGGCAACGTTTTCACTTAGAGGGTGGTCGTATCTGGAACGAGCTGCCTGAGGAAGTGGAAGAAGCAAGAACAATTGCCATTCAAAAGACTTTTGGGCAGATCTGTGGACAGGAAGGGATAGGGACCTAATGCAGACAAGTGGGACCAGAATGCCAACCTGATCAGTATGGAAGAGTTGGGCCCAAGGGCTTGCTTGGTGCTGTACGACCTTCCATGAATCTTGAGAGACAATACTCAGGCACTCTGCTGCACCAGCAGGTTTTCGGAAAGACTGGCTCTCGCCTCTTGATACCAATACAGTTTTAAACGTTGCAGAACAGTGCAAGATGTTTCCTGGTGAACCACTGAGTTTAAAGGGTATGTGGGGAAACAAACTGTCATGGTTTTCACACAATAGAGTGGCATGGCCAGCAAAGTATTGCCACGGTGTCAGCGGCCCAGGTTCAAATCCAGTGCTGTCTGTAAGAAGTGTGTACGTTTTCCCCATGTCCACATGAGTTTCCACAGGGTGCTCCGGTTTCCTTCCATCCTTCAAAATGTATGGGGGATTGTAGGTTCATTGGTTGGGGGGCACGGGCTCGTGGGCCAGAAGGCCCTGTTTCCATGGTGTATGTTTTTAATATTTTTTAAAATTAAAATTGAGCACATTCTTCTCAGAGTTTGACTGTATTTTCTTTCTCATTCTCTCCAGCACATTTTCATATTGATGTTGTTATCTTGTATTCTGCAGAATGGAAGCCAGGAGCAGGTGCCCACGTCTGTTCTGTACGCAGGCCCCATTGACCCCATGTATTGGTACGGAGCACTGAGGAAATGTGAAGAGGACGTCATGCCCTGTGTGAAGGTGCAATGCCCTTGGCATATTCCAATGACACATGGTCTGCCTTTGGAAGGTGCACCCTCATTGCAGGGATTGGAAATTTCTCATCCTTCTGGAGTCACTGGAGCGAAGACTCCATAGGATGGATCCCAGTGTCTGAGTTTAGATCGTGGTTAACAGATTGCCTCTGGGCCCCAATAGGTCCGCTGCTGCTGAAGGGTGAGATGTGTCCATCAGAAGATTGTGCTCTACTTTGTAATGCCATTGGTTAGCAGGGGAAGCGTTCTATGTCTTTAATTTTCCCTTGTCGAGTGGGAACAAATGATCAAAAGTGAGGCTGTGGGCCAAGTGCTGGTCAATGGGATGAGTATAGATGATCAGCAGAGATGTGGTGGGCTAAAGGGTCTGTTTCTGTAGTCTCTGGGTCCATTATTATGAACAAACCAGCATCTAACTCCACCTCTTTCTCTCCTTCCCCAACCCCATGGCAGAATGATCACTATCCTCTTTCCTCAGTCAGTTGTTTACAACACAGCAAGGATGGTAATCAACACCTGAAACGTGTTCAGATTTGCTGCAACCTCCCAACTCCAATAGGTCAAGATTCTGCAGTGCTCAAAAACCTGGAAATAGGCCCTTCGGCCCAACTTTCCTACACTGACCAAAATGTCCCATCTGCCCATTTTTTGACACGTGTCCCTCTTATCCACGAATCCGTCCAAACATTTCTCAAACATTGCAATGGTACCTGCCTCCACCACCTTCAGCATCCTGTTCCACACACCCACCATCCTCTGTGTATTTTTTAAAAAGTTACCCCTCAGGTTCCCATTAAATCTCTCCCCCCCCCCCCACCCCCTTCCTCTGGCTGCTGATACCCCAACTCTGTAGACCTCTATGAGATCACCCCTCATCAACCTGCGCTCCAAGGAATAAAGCCCTAGCCTGTTCAGCCTCTCCCTATAATCAATTCCACCTCTGAGTCCTGGCAAAGATTTGTCTCCGCACCCTCTCCAGGTCAACAACCGCTTTCTTATAGCACTATGACTATAAATGACTCAATACTCCAAATGGGGCCTCCCATCATCTTATGAAACTGTAGCATGACCTCCCTACTTCTACACTCAATACTCTGATTAAGACCAATTTGAAAGCCTTTGTGGCCACCCCATCTACTGTGACACCACTCTCAATGGACTAGCCCCTCTGTTCCTAGATCCCTGTGCTCCACAACACTCCTCAGATCCCTACTGTGTAGGTCCCACCTATTAGACTTTCCAAATTCAGTACTTGCCAAACTTTTTTAAACCAATGGCTATTTTTTTTTGTTTGGAAGTATAATTGCTCTGGGAGAAATGGGGGAAGGGTGGGGTGTGGAGAGCAGTGTAAGGACAATAGGATCAGAAAACTGAAATGAATGACCACATAATCCCTTTTATTTTAGCCATAATTTATTCCTCAAACAAGAGTAGCAGGGTAGATGAACTTGGTCTTAGTCGAATGGTGCCAGAGGCAGCTACAGTGCAAGTGTTGTGTCTTGTTACAGATGCCGGGACCCACTCTTTGACTCACGTCCTGGATTGCCCCAGAGAACTGGATAGTTGGCCCCGAAGCGCAAATCCCAGTTTGCATCATGATGTCAGACCCCAGGCCTCCCACGGTTATCAGTCTTGAGCTCGTCGAGCCACTCAGTTGTCCAGAGCCAGCTGGAGCCAGTTCGTGGCACCAACCTGGCAGTGCAAGTCCCACTCCAGAGACCAGAGGACAGAAAGTAAGGCTGATACACCAATGTGTTTCTGGAGGACTGCTACCATGTCAGATCTAGCATGTAAAAGCAAGGCTTCACCTACCCTTTCAGAGGAATGTGAATATAACCTCTTGAAACTTTAATGAAGAAGTCCAAGGGAGCCAACTCCAGTGATTGAAATAATATTAATATATTAACCAGTTTACCAATATCATGTTTCTGTTGGGGGAAGCCGTCTCCAGATTGATTGAGGTATTAAAATATTGTGATAATGGTATGCTCCAAACATCCCTCATTAACTGAAAAGCCCTTTTGGATGGCTGGTAGGGATATGAAATGGTTGATTTAAATGCCAAGAGTTAAACAAGAAAGTCTGCAGATGCTGGAGAAATTCAGTAGGTCATGCAGCATCCACTGGAAATGAAGGGGAACCAACATTTACCTGAGGAAGGGCTTGGGCCTGAAACATTGGTTCCCCTTTGCTTCCTATGGATGCTGAGTCTCTCCAGCGCATTTGTGTGCTGTATTTAAATGCCAAGCTTTATTTTATCTGTTGCTTCCTTCCAGATATTGTCTATCCAGCACTATGTATTCCTCCTCCTCATTTTGTTTCCTCTTTCTCTGTGTGGTGGGTTCTGAATTCCCGTCAGCAGATACACTCAAGCTTCAGCAGTCATTGACTTTGAACCTTCTGTATTTACAGTTTCATTGCCTCGGTATATTCCTGTGCCCGTCATGATCCCTTGCACTCTGGATACAATACTTAATCATTTGTATTGTTGGTAGGCTTCGAGCTCTCCACTGGCCACCGTGACAGAGGTGCACCAAAGAAAAGGTACAAGGACTGCCTAAAGAAATCTCTTGGTGCCTGCCACATTGACCACCGCCAGTGGGCTGATAACGCCTCAAACCGTGCATCTTGGCGCCTCACAGTTTGGCGGGCAGCAGCCTCCTTTGAAGAAGACCGCAGAGCCCACCTCACTGACAAAAGGCAAAGGAGGAAAAACCCAACACCCAACCCCAACCAACCAATTTTCCCTTGCAACCGCTGCAATCGTGTCTGCCTGTCCCGCATCGGACTGGTCAGCCACAAACGAGCCTGCAGCTGACGTGGACTTTTTTACCCCCTCCATAAATCTTCGTCCGCGAAGCCAAGCCAAAGAAAGAAAAGGCTTCTTCTGGTATGTGAGGGCACCAAGACCTCTGACTGGAAATCCTGCAAAAGGTCGTGGACACAGCCCAAGTACATCACAGGCAAAACTCTCCCCGTCATTGAGAAAATCTACAGGGAACGCTGCTGTTGGAGGGCAGCAGCAATCATCAAGGATCCACACTGTTCTTGCTGCTGCCATCAGGAAAGAGGTCAAGGTTAAGACTCGCACCACCAGGTTCAGGAACAGCTGCTCCCCCTCCACCATCAGTCTCCTCAACAACAAACCCAATCAGGGACTCATTTAAAGACTCTTAATTGCACATTATTTATGACTAACTATTTATTTTTCTGTATTTGAATTGTTTTCTCTCTTTTGTCCACATCTTTTTTTCTTGAATACAGTTTACACTATGGATAAGTAGAAAATCTCCAAAATGCTGGAGGAACTCACTTGGTCTTATCAGCGTCCATAAAAAGACAAACATTTTGGGCCGGAGCCCATCAAGGAATAAGCAGAATGGGCCAGAAGCAGATCTCAGAATTCAGACCATGTTGGCTGGGGGAGGAATCATTAATATCGACTTCTCTGGCTTTCGTTACCCCCCCCCCCCCACCCACCATTGCCTCCCCCAGCTCTGTCTCTCCCTTTTCCCTGTGCTTTTGCACAGATATGATAAATTCTTACCTTTCCCCTTGTCACATCCAGTTAACCCCTTTTGTTGGTCTGGATTCCTCCCCCAGCTGGCGCCGTCTGAATTCTGAGACGTTCTGAGATTTCTTACTTCTGGCTCATTCTGCTTATTCCATGACAGGCTCCGGCCCAAAACATCGGCCATACGTCTTTGCTTTTTATGGATGCTGAAGGACTGACTGAGCTCCTCCAGCATTTCAGTGGGTTTTTACTACATTCACAGCATCTGCAGACTTTGGTGTTTCACTAAGTAGAAATTCTGTTTGGCCCACAGGAAAAAGGAATCTCAAGTTTGTATTTGATGTCATGGATTAAATCTGCCAATAAGTGTGAACTTGAATTTGAGAGGTTGGGTCTTTTCTCCCTGGATGTAGGAGGCCCTTCTATTATATAAAGTCATGAGGGATTTAGGTAAGGTGTCTTTTCCCCAGGGTAGAAGTCTAACATTAGATGCATAAAGGGTACCTGAGGGGCACCTTTTTCAGAGGGAGGTGAATTTGTGGAACCAGCTGCCCCGAGAAGTGGGGACAATTGTAACATTTAGACAGGTTCATGGATAGGGAAGGTTTAGAGGGATGTAGAGCAAATGCAGACAAATGGGACCGCTTGTTCGGCATGGACAAGTTGGGCTGTAGGGCTGATTTCTGTGCTGTAGAACTCTATCTTCGTGACTCTCATTGATTAAGCATATTGGGAACAGTTTGGCAATCAATGCCTTGTACCAGGAGTGATGTGATGATCGGCAACTGCCAGTAGTCTTTTCCGCTGTCATTAAACATGGTGCATCCTATTTGCTTAGAACCATCTGATCATCTTGGCTTTACTGGTGTTCGAAGTGACTGTATATCGCCATCAACTGCACTACAGGCTCCACAATGGCTTGAAGACCCCTTTGACAGGGACCCTGCTGGACAACATCACCCGCCTGCATTTGGATGATGGGCTGTGGAGCTGCATCAAATATTTTATAAACAACTTCTTCTACAAGTTTGGGTTGGAGGTACAATTCCCCGATACTACTTCAAGCTTTCATTTCTTTATTTGATCTAATATCTCAAGATTTTCAATGTAGATTTCTGTCCTGTCCATGTCCCATCGAAATGTCTTTTAAATGTTATGGTTGTTCCCATCTCCACCACTTCCTCTGGCAGCTTGTTCCTTATACCCTGCACCTTTGTGCGAAAAAAGGAGCCCTTTCACCCCCTTTAAATCATTACCCTCTCACCTTAAATCCATTTTTAGATTCTTGTACCCTGAGAAAAATACTGCCACTTATCCATGGCTCCTTTTTTTTACTTTATAAACCTCTATCAGGTCCTTCCTCAGCTCCAATGTGAAAAGACCCAGCTGGCCTCTCTTTTGATAATACAAGTTCCCCCAGTCCTGATAACATCCTGACTTTTCTCTACACCACTTTCATCTTGGTTGTAGCTGGGTGACCAGGACTGTGCACAATACTCCAAGTGTGGCCTCACTAATGTCTTGCATGTTTGTGACACTACGTCCTTGCTACTGTCCTCAGTGCCGTGACTGATAAAGGCAAACATGTTAAACACCTTCACCACCACTCTCATAGAAATTGTGTACTTGAACCCCAAGGCCTCACTGTTCTCCAACACCCTCCAAAGCCCTGACATTAGTGTGCATGTCCTACCCTGCTTTAACCTACCTTCCCCTTGTCTGAATCACATCCCATCTGCCATTCCTGGGCTTGCATTCCCAGTTCATCTCGAACCTTCTTCACTGTTCACAATGCCATCAATTTTAGGAGCCATCCACAAACTTACTAACATGTTAACTACATTAAACCCCTGGTATCCAGCACCTACGGGGATTGGTAGATGCCGGATAAGTGAATTTTCCGGTTGCTTGAGAAAGCGCACCAATTTTAAACTTCAGTATTTTTTTACCTCTTTATTTTCTGCGATTGTTTTGCCAGTTGCTTGAGGCGGCCGGTTACTTGAATTCTGGATAACAGTGGTTTTACTGTAGATTTAATAAAAAAACACAAAAGTGGACCCAGCCTTTCCAAATCCATGTGAATCCCATCCCTCAGAATGTCCTCCAGTAACTTGGCCATGACTGACATGCTCACCAGCCTGTAATTCCCTGGTACCTGGGTGGGGTCCTTTCCTGGGCAAGAAGCTGAGTTTGGGCACGTTTATTGGGAATGCATTTCCTTCCATTATATTATATAGAAGATGTTTGCAGCGAAGATTAGTCCACGTGGCTGGAACCACGGTTGTATGCAGCCACACTGCTGCCAAATCAGTGTTTTATTTTGTTAGGTTTAGTTTGGATGAGTAGAATAATACTTTATTATTGGAGAGATATTTGCCAATATTTTGGAGTTTCACAAGAGAATCTGCAGATGCTGGGGGGTGTGCGATAAAGAGCGAGCTGGAGAAACACAGGAGGTCATGCAGCGTCCAGAGGAAGTAAAGGGTAGCCAACGTTTCATCAAGTAAAAGAAACAACAGACAGGCACCTGAATGAAAAGGTGGAGGGTGGATGGGCGGGTGGGGGAAGGGGGAGGAGGACCAGGTAAAAGATAACAAGTGATCAGTAGAGAGGGGGCTGAGGGGAGAAGGAAGGGGGGGGGGGTTAGAATGGTTAAATACAATGGGATGAAATGGAGCTTACAAAGGTCATGGTGTGATGAATTGAGCCAATAGGCATGGTACTGTGATGTGGGTGTTGGAGAATTGCTGTATGGATTTAGGATGTGTTATGAAGGACTATGTACAGTTGAAATTGTAGAATCCTTACAAATTATTTACATAGGTATTTGTATAGGCAGTACATAGAAGGATACAGACCTAATGCAGACCAATGGGGCTCATGTAGATGGGCAAAACAGTTGGCCTGGGCATGGTGGACCAAAAGACCCATTTTATGCTTCTTTCATAGTCCAACTCAAATTCATGATGCACAGAATATACATGAAGGAATGCCACGGATGTTCTTTGTATTTGTCAGGTCTGCTTCATGATGGCTGTCAACGTTATTGGGCAGCGAATGGACATGTACTCCGCCGTTCATGGCCTGTGCCTGACTGGCATTCTGTGGCAGCGTCGAAGGAAGGCCATCGCTGAGGTGTGGCCCAAGTATTGCTGCTTCATCGCCTGTGTCACTTCATTCCAGTACTTGCTGTGTGTCGGCATCCCTCCTTCTTTCTGCAAAGGTGAATCTTCAAACGCCCCAAGCAATGTCACTCAGTGACCAGTGCGAGTGTAACCTTCAGGGAGCTAAATGGGAAAGTGATAGTAACTTGTGCCACTCTTCATTCTGATCCTGTTGACGGGGATTTAACTGATGACGGGTGGCTAGTGCAATGCTGTTACAGTGCCAACAACCCGGGTTCAAACCCATCACTGTCTGTAAGGAGTTTGTACTTTCTCTCCATGTCTCCAGGTGCTCCATTTTCCTCCCACCCTCCAAAAATATTCAGGGTTGGTTGATTAATTTGGTGTAATTGGGAGTGTGGGTTTCATGGGCAGAAGGATCTTCTACCATGTTGTATCATCAACATTAAAGGAGAATTTAGGGAACTGGTGCTCTGTTGCATTAGGGATCATCACCTCCTGCTAATGAGTGCGGCAACTGAGATAAAACCCTCGGCACCCACCCATGCTAGCGACCCAGAGGTGTTTCCTGCGTTTGACTGGCCAAGCCCCAAACTGCTGAGCAATTCTTATCATTTTCAAGCTACACGATTTCTGTCAATAACAGCACTCTGTCCTCAAAATGGGGATTGGACTACCACCAACATGCCCCTTTACTAATGCTCCTCGACTCCAAACCCACCTATTCACAGCTCTGCTCAGTCCAGGGAATAAGCCTCATTTCTGGTTTACATCAGGCATTGCCAAACTCCATGAAAAGTTTCTGCTGTCCCATCTTTCATGCATATGGGTTCCCATGTTGGTTCTAACCAGTGGAATGGGAGTTTCTCCCAGTCTAGTATCTCATTGTTCAATGCTTGTTTGTATCAGTAGGCAGGAGTGAGCTCTTCCTTCATCTGCAGTATCCTTTCTAGATTATCCTTGGAGGTCCAGCCTTGGACTGAGTTCCAATCTCATTAAGTGGCTGTATCTGCCGGACTTCATGAGGAGACCCAATCCTCTGTTCCTCGTCTGTGAGTATCCAGCCTTGGCTCCTGTGCAGGGCTTTGAAATTCCAACAAGTCAGCCAAGTCCCAAACTAGATCCAGGACTGAGTTTGAGGAGTTCCATATTTGAGCATAATTAGGACTCAAATCTATACTTTATTATGTGTAAGTGAGGTTAATAGTGGCAATACATTGACTGAATTTTTTTTTTAAATGTTGATACAAGTGGGAGAATTTTGAATGTGGGCCTGGTTATAGGAGTGAGGAGAGATGTTTGAAACTGGGGTGTTGATAACCTCTCAGAGGGAGTGATTCGCCTCTGGAGTCCTCCAACCCAGATGGTTGTGAAGGTGAGACCATTAGAGATATATGAAAATGATGAATTTGAGGGGAGAGAAGCCGACTTGTGCTCCAAATGTATATGCTTGAATGAATATTGAAATTAGGGCACTATCAAATGCAGACAACAGGATGGAGAATCCCAAAATTGCAGGTGTCAGAATCTTGAGCAAGCAATGGACTGTTGGAGGAACTCGGGCGGGGGGGGGGGGTGGGGGGGGAGAAGAGACAGGGAGAGGCGAAGTGGTGATGGGGAAGTGTAGAGGCAGGAGGAGGGAGAGACCCCCTGGGGAGAGAGGGAGAAGAACAGGAGTAGGTAAAAAGATGGAAAGAGATGAGGGTTGCCTCAAATAGGCAGCACAGTTGGTGCGACGCCATAACATCTGGCGCTGTCTGTAAGGAGTTTGTACGCTCTCCCCGTGTCTGCATGGGTTCCCTCTGGGTGCTCCGGTTTCCTCCCACATTCCAAAGTCACTTGAGGATTAGTCGGTTAATTGGTCAGATGGGTTTAATTGGGCGGCGCGGGGTCATGGACCGGAAGGACCTATTACTGTATCTCCAAATTTTTTTAAATTAAAAATTGGAAAAATCATGCTTTCAATTTGAAGGCCGTCCAGGAGGAATATAATGTTTCTTTTTTTTCCTCGAATTTACGTTTGACCCCACCCTGGCGAGACCCAGGAAAGACACAAGGACCTTGGGAATGGCGATCAGAATTGAAATGATTGCTACTGGGAGTTGTTGTTCAGACCCACAGAGAGTAGGTGTTGCCTCCAGTGGCCAGCCAATCAGGATAACTGGAAGGATTGGGAAAGCAGTGCTATCTCTTGGGAATACAGTTGTGAGCATCAAGTCTCCCAAGTCAAAATTTAATTCAGAGATGTGGCAAGTAATGGGCACCATCTGGCCCACTAGCCTGCGCCACCACATTGCATTATACCATGTAACGCTCCTTTAATACGTGGAGATTGCCCTGGTATCTTCCCTCAGAAGGGCAACTTCTGGAACTCACTATATTTAAGGGTGGTGAAGATGGAAGCTGCAGTAGAATAAGAACCACGGGAGGAAACATCTTTCAGGGCGATTGAGATTTTGTAGAGGAGAGGACTGTAGGGTTCACGATCTCTTTCAGTGTGGTTGTGGTCAATGCTGCAGCTCCTGTATAGCAACAGACTTTGCACAACGGACTTCATGTTGTCTGGGCGAGTAGATTGACCAGGGTTCTCTCGCTGCTTCACTCCTAGATGACTTCATGTTGCTGTTGTCTGCATCAAAGCAGTGGCAGGTGTTTGAAGATGAGAACAAAGCAGGCGTGCGATTGATAGCAGGGGAAAATACTGAGATCGGCCGCAGTCTCGACCCCACCACGATCAGTCAGTACGTCCCCGTCGCCAACTTCCTGCACTGCAGGTAAGCCCTTCCTGAAAATCCCAGCTATTCCAGGGACCTCAGAGATTCTGTGGTACCAACTAAGCCAAGGTGTCCAGAGGAAGTTCAGCATCCAGCTCCAAGCTCACTGAGTAGGATGTAAGCTGCTTCACCATGATATAACTCAGTCCCACTGCTGGGCCAGACGTCGTGTGGGGGATGGACAATCTGGGGGTCAGAACCCAGAGAGGGGACAGAAGATCCATGACCGGGCCCAGAATGAGGGGGAGGCACATACGATCTGGATCCAGACTGGGGACCAGACAGGTTGGGGCTGGGGGGGTTGATGATCCAAGACTAGACCCATAAATGGGGGTGGTGGAAGGCTGTATGATGCAGTACTGCACTTGGAGGGGGTGAACAGGGAGGCAGACAATTCGGAACCGAATCTGGAGAGGGTGGGGGGTGCTGTGGAGGATCAAGGACTGTACCCAGAGTGGGGCGGTGGGGAGGTTGGACGATCCATGACCAGATCCATGGTGGGAGGGGGGTTGAGCGATCCAGGTCAGGACCCAGAGTGGGGGAGGGAGGAGGGGGGTGGGCGATCTGGGATTGGACGGTGCGGTGGGGGGGGGGGGGCAGACGATTTGGGACTAGATCCAGACCGGGGACTGGAAGCTGGTCGACACCTGCTGTTTAGCTGACCACTCACACCCTGTACTGCGGTCAGTTCAGGAACATTCCTCTTTCCAATGGACATGAAATGTTCCCCTTCACTCCTGTTAGGAGGTCGCATCCGGTGCTCCCTTTGTGATATTCTCTACATCAGAGAAACAGGTCGCAGACTGGGAGATCACTTCACTGAGCACCTCCTCTCTGTCTGCAACAACAGTGACCTCCCAGTAGCCAACCATTTCAATTCCGAGTCACACTCGCAGACTTGCATGTCAGTCCATGGCTTTGTGTACTATCCCACCCAGTTCAACTGCAGTTTGGAGGAACACCTTATTTTCTGTCTGGGCACTCTCTAGCCAGATGGCATTAACATTGACTTCTCTGCTTTCTAATAAACCTGCTCGCCTTCTCTTTGCCCTCCCCCTTTCCAGCCTTTCCAGTTCTCCCCACCCAGCCATCCCTCTTTGATCGCTGCCGTCCCCTCCCTCCTTTCTCTACCTGTCATCTCCTGCCTTTGCCCCTCCCTCCCCCTTCCCTTCTGCCAGCATTCTCTCATACCTTAATGAAGGATTCAAGTCCAAAACGTTGGTTACGTATTTTTAACTTTGTTACACAAGGACACTGTTTGACCAGCTGAGCTTCTCCAGCATTTTCTGTTCTTGCATTGAAACAGGTGCTTCAGGTGTGAGTCCTTTCCTTGGGAGCCTTTATCTTGATTCACTTCCGCTGTGATTCCATATTTGCACCATTTTCTCAGCAGAGCTTACACATCAGGCATCAAAACCTCATGGGACGTGATGTGTACAGCAACATAGTGAGGCAACAGTTTCTACTTGTCCTCAGATCTCTCAAGTCAGGTTCAATCTTGGCCTCTGCTTCTATCTGTGTGGAGTTTGCATGTTCTTGCAGTGTCTGGTTGAACTGGTTTCCATCTACTTTCACAGGATGTGCTGAGAGTTAAGTGGCCACTGTAAATTACCCCTGGTCTTGGCTGTGAGAATAATTTCCCACCCCCCACCCCCACCCTCCCTTCCATTAAAACTTTCACAACTTCTCGAATGCAAGTGTGCAGTGCTGGAGAAACTCAGCAGGTCACACAGCGTCCATTGGAAGTAAAGGGTAACGGCTGTTTTGGTATCTTGATGGAGTTCAGGCTGATTGTAATTGGTGCAGGTTTGTTTTTCTGTCAGGTCGTACTTGGACATGTTGAAAGTAGTCATTTTCAGCTACTTGTTCTGGTTTGTGCTATGCCTCATCTTCATCACGGGGACGAGTAGGATCAACATCTTCTGCATGGGTTACTTGGTGGCCTGTTTCTACTTCCTGCTGGCTGGCGGACAGCTGCTCTTGAAACCAGTCAAAATCATTGTGAACCACTGGGATTACCTGATTGGCTACACCCTCCTGGTGATCATGACGAAGAATATCTTCTCCGTATGTGCTCTTCACTTCTCCCGATCTCAATGGCTAGCATGGTCCATTCTCAATCCAAAGACTCTCACTGCAAACTTCCATTGGCTGCCTCAGATTAATTCTGCTGCTTCACTGGATTTTGTAGAATAAAATGTTGGATTTGGATAATTGAAGTCTTGTTGGCAACATTTGCAACTATTTCTGAGTCCTCCATGCATCTAATGCATAGAAGTGCCTTGGCATTGCAAGCTGTGTTGTCCTTGCACAGCTGGCTGCCTCTTCTCCCATGCATGGCCTGTGGGTGATATCTAACGGCACCCATATCAACATCAGGATCAATGCCCATCACTGCAAATAGTCTCCAAGACCCATCGGGCCTGTGACTTAGCAGGATGGGTGAGAAGGATATGGGCCATGTGCAGGCAAATGGGACGAGTTCTTGGAATTACTTGGGTTGGCATGGGCTTGGTGGAATGAAGGGCCTGTTTCAATGACCAATGCAGAAGCAACTTTGCTCAGCACAAGTGGCATCTACCTAGATCCATAGAACATCATGGCACAGAAACAGGCCGTTCGCTTATCTTGCTGTGCCAAACTATTATTCTGCCTAGTCCCATTGACTTGTGCCCGGACCACATCTCTCCACACCCCTCCCATCCATGTATCCATTCAAATTCTTCTTGTGTCAAAATCGAGCCTGCATTCAGCTGGCAGTTTATTTCCCACTCTCACCACTCTGTGGGTGAAGAAGTTCCCTTTAAGCATTTCACCTTTCACCCTTAATTCATGACCTCTAGTTCTTATCTCACCCAACCAGAGTGGAAAAGCCTGCTTATTTGTGCTCCATCTATGCCCCATCTACCACCAAGTTCTTTTAGTTTCATATGTAATCCATGAATTTATCCCCCACTTTATGTAATTAATTTGACTTGTCCTGCCTCTATGGAATCCCCAGTGATTATAGAACTGCCTGTTATGTCTAACTCCCTGATTTGTTCCACGCTCCATATTGCCACTAATATTTGCTGCCCTATAAATAACACCCATTCCAGTTTTCTGCCCTTTGCTGTTTGTTAGTTTCACCAAGTTGATTCTAATTCCACATCATGATTTTCCGAGCCAAGATCATTCATCACTGAACCCATTCCTCAGTTATAACAAGACCCACCTCCCCCATTTCTCTGGCTGTCCTTCTCGATGTTGAATGCCCTTGAATATCCAGTCCCCAGTTCCAGTCATCCCATCACCACAATTCTGTAATGGCAGTAAGATGCACCTCTGGGTGCTGATCATTCATCTACCTCATTACAACAGGTCCCAGTTCAGCACCTTTCCACACTACCTACCTTGCTTTCCTGTTTGTCTGTGTAGCACTATTAATCAACCACATTGGACAGAGAGTCATGATTAATAGGTTTAATCACCTTAAGACATCAACACGTCTCACATGTTGCTGGGCCCGGTTCCAAGGCAGGTACTGAGGGAGGAGTTTGGGCTTAACAACCTTTATAGGGATTCCCAGGAGGGAGGAGTATCTGGGGGGAGGCGGGGGAGAGATGGGCCAGCTCATACAATACAGTGGTTGCACCACAGAGAGATCACCTTTCTACCATCCCATCTTGTTTCTCTCCATCCTGCATGCCCCAAAGGCTTCCACTTTCTTGTAAAGTTGATCTGAATCCTCAACTTCACCCCATTCCAAGACATCAGCATCTGACCTGAAGTTGTCCCATTGGCTCAGAAGTCAGAGGGTGGCATGGTTAGTATTAGCGGTTAGCACAACGCTATTACAGCACCAATGACCCAGGTGTGAATCTAGCGCTGTCTGGAAGGAGTTTGGATATTCTCCCCATGACGTGTGTGGGTTTCCTTCGGGTTCTCCGGTTTCCTCCCACCCTCCAAAATGTATGGGGTTGTGGGTTAATTTGGTGTAGTTGGGTGACATGGGTTTGAAGGCTGGAATTGGCTTCTACCATGTTGTAAATAAAATTTAAAACATATTTTTTAAATGACAATTAAAAAATATTCTATTCCCATCCCTTCCCCCCCCCCCATCCCCAGTCCTTCCTCTGGCACCACTTCTCCAGTCACCAATTCATTTGCAATCTTCTCCTATCTCTGTGCTTGAATACAACCTCCCCACCCCCTGCCAACTCCATATGTTCAAAAACTTAGCCATTGTGTGGCCTTTCCCTTGGGTCCTGTGAAGATTCCAGCAACATTGGGGAACCAAGGGTCTCGTCAGAAGAAACCAAAGGAAGCCCCTATTATTCCCTCCACTGGGGTTTGGGAAATCATTGGGATTGATGATCGAAGGTCAGCATCGCAGAGTACCAAGGACGTTGTACTGGGAATAGAGAATGCATTGGTGGTCGTATTCCAACATTCTTTGGGTGGAAGGGAAGCTGGTGGAACCTCTCTGTTCAAAAGAAGATGGAGAGAGACGGAGAAATTGTGATGAGTCCATCATTATAAGGTGTTACACAGCAGAGTATTTGAACAGCAAAGCCAGAGTCAGTCATTGCTTGAAACAATTGACCATAGATCTTCAGGATATAACTGGTGCAGAGGATGAGGGAAACCAGGAAATGTGGTGCCTTTGGACTTTCCAGAAGGAGTTATGTCCTCAGTGAGAGATTAGAGTCTTTTTTAATATATTTTTTTGGATTGAAGCAGTGTACTGTGAAGTGTGCCAATTTGGTGGACGGACAGGTGCCTCTCCGAGTGGCAGGGATTGACCAGTGAGACACCACAGACTTCACTACTCAGACCGCCACACACTCACAACACATCAATTAGTGTGAAGAGAGAATTATGTGTCACATCTCTGCTGCAGCCACTTTTATTCCATATCCACTGTCTGGTCATCGGGCTGTGCTTTGCTCAGAAAACTCTCTCCTCTGTCAGCATTCCAAACAAAAACAATGCCCCCGAAGAGATCTCCTGGACTGCCCATTCCCTCTGGGGAGCTGCAGAGCACTCACCTCCTGAATTGTGTTCAGAGGGGATTCCACTTCACAGTGACATCAGCCGAAGATTGGAAATCCAAGGTTTGTGCCCTTCAATGACATCACATCTTGCGCCTGGAACACTCCGCGAGTTTCCATGTGCCACGGGAGGTCTATCCAGTGAGCCCTCCTGTGGCTCTATTTATTGGGTAAATTCAATTCACAAAGAATATAGGTAAAATACAATCAATTCTGCCTTCCGTGGCCTGAACAAACATTTTAGTTTCCCAGCTCTTTGTTTCAATCTGTAAACATGAGAAGATGGTTGTTTAAACTCGCTGTTCCTCTCACCCACCAGCCCTCCTCTACACACTGGGGATCTGTATCCTGAACTTTGACTTACCAGGCTCTGTGCTCCTCTCAGTTCACGCGTTTAACAATACATGCATGCCTCATCAGCAAAGCATGGCTGATGAAGAATCTATAGAAAATATGCACGCATTCAGAGGAAGTACTTTCCAAAGTGCCTGCGCTTCACAGGGGGATGAGCTTAAGCAGGTGTTTGCAGATGCATGGCATGCCCAGCAGACAAGCAGCCTTGATGATCACTCTGTAATCAGAGAGGGGGAGGGGGAGAAAGGGAAATAAATATCAGCGAGACAGTCAGTCTCGCAGCACCCAGTTTGATGACAAATTAACTTGTGCTGTGGTTGCTCCCTGACAGATTGGCTCCTGTGTCTACTTGAAGAACTTGCTTGAGAGGAACTGTTGGGTGGTGCAGACATTTGGAATGGCATGTACAATCAAGGATTATGATCTGCGTGAGTAGATGACAGTTTGTTTCACTGCATTTGGGGACCGGACGAGGGGTTTCCTGCTTAGGAGCTCTCCACCATGTTGGCGCTCTTGTGTTGCTTGCCAACACCCAGAGCCAAATGGGCAGAATTATCCTCTAAACATAGGGAAACCCAGAGCCACCTGTCGGGGTCATGGAGCAGTACAGCACAGGAAAAGGCCCTTCAGCCCATGTGCCTGTGCTGAACGTGATGCCTAATTCCAGCTAAACCTTTACTGATTGCACACAATCCACACCCTCTATTCCCTGCATGTTCGAGTGTCTACCTTTTAAACACTACTCTTGTCTCTGCTTCCACCATGACTCCTGGCAGGTATTTGAGGCACCCATCACTCTCTGTGCAAAATAATTTCCCTGCACATTTTCATTAAACTACCCCCCCCCCACCTTAAATGCATGTCTTGAGTAAAGAATTCTGACTTCCTACCCCATCAGTGCCTCTCACAAGTTGATAAGATGACACATCTCCCCTCAGCCTCCAGTACTGGACAGATGCATGGTAGATTCACCATAAATGCAAATAAATGGGAGCTTATCCACTTTGGTGGCAATGACAAGAAGGCGGATTATTGTCTGGATAGTGACAAATTAGGAAGAGGGGAGGCACAGCGATACCTGGGCATCAGTGAAGGGTGCAAGCGGTGAAGAAAGCAAATGGAATCCTGGCCTTTATGGCAAGAGATTTTGAAAACAGGAGTAGGGAGGTCTGTCTGCAGTCACATAGGGCCTTGGTGGGGGTCACACCTTGAATATTGTATGCATTTTTGGTCTCCTAAACTCAGGAAGGATATTCCTGCTATTGAGGGGTTACAGCAAAGGGGCGGCAGTATTGACGTAGGAAGAAGACTGGATAGACCAGGATTATAGTTGCAGGAATTTAGAAGAATGACAGGGGATATTAAATTCTGATGGGACTAGATACGTTAGATGCAGGAAGAATGTTCCCAATATTGGGGAAGTCTAGAACAAGGGGTCACAGTAAAAGGAGAAGCCCTTTGAGATGAGGGAGTTGTGAGCGTGCACCTCTCAACCACAAAATGTTGTTGAGGATGGTTAATTGGATATATTCAAAAAGGAGTTATGGCCAAAGGGATCAAGGGGTGTGATGGGAAAGCAGGAATAGGATTCTATCACCTGATCAGCTGCGATGTACTGAATGTGGAGTGTCGCGAAATCGGGGAATCTCTTTGCAGAATAACTCAGGCTTTGCTTCAAGAGCTTTATTTCATGATATCATGGAGAGACCATCCTGATCTACACCAGGATCGAACTCTAACTCCAGAAAGCAGATAGTACATTTTTATACAAATAAGTAAGGAAGCAATTCTTATCATTCTCTGAACATAGAGCACATTCTGAGCTATACTATGTCAGGGGCACAGTTTTGCAAACTAGTCAAAACTGGCTGGTTCCTTAATTTTACAGAAAAAGGGGGAAAAAAAGCTTTCAGTTAACCAAAGAAGCAGATTTGCAACATTTTTAAGTAGAATAAGATCAGTTTTCTTCTATATGAAGCAGGCTGAAGGGCTTGAATGACTTGTGTGGGAACAGAAACAAGTTCGGTAAGTTTGGACATAGGCTGAACACAGGAAGGATCTTTATTAAAACACACGTACGGGGGAATAACACACATTAGTGCTCCCAATCACAAAGCGCAGTATAATCAATCACATCGGACTTAACACTACCGATACTAGCAACTGCTTACACTCTCACAAGCACAGTACAACCCACATCGGATTTAACACTACTGGTGCCTTTCTCTTTCCACTCACATACCACTCTTAGTCAATCCCAAGGAATTGTTTAAGGTGGTATGTGGGTGAAAGACAAAGTTTGAAAACCACTGTTTTAACCGTCCATGATTGACTCGTTATGTGCATGGTTTCATAACTCCAAAGGAAATGGGCCAATGGCAATTTTTCTCAAACAAAATATTTCAGTAACAATTGAGTCTTGAGCAATGATTCTCAACCTTCTCTTCCCACTCCCATACCTCCTTAAGAAATCCCTTAGGGATTACTTAAAGTGGTATGTGATTGGAAAGAGAAAGGTTGAGAACCATTGGTTTATACAGACATAACAGCCAAGCTACCTGAAGTTCCTTGACTAACGAGAGCACAGCTCCGATGCTATCTGCAATACTCCTCCAGTGTTGTCTACAGTTCACAGCCTGAATTGGACCAAGGTTCATCTCAGGACTGAAGAGCAAAAGAGGAAGATCTACTCTATGCAGTAGACTTCATAGTACAGGAAGCTGGAGGGTTTGGCCCAGGTAATCATTAGGTGATTAAAGGGGCCAATAGTCAGGTGTGCACTGATGGTTGGGCAGAGTTCAACCTTGATTGGCTGGTGATGAGACTTCTGACTGGGTACTCGCCAGTAGGGACACGTGACAGACGAGATTCTCCACACTATAATGGCCTTCTCCTGCTCCTATATTTTACAATTGCATGAAATGCGATGACTTCTATATTCTACCTCCCCCAACCCCCACCCAAAGAAAATTACAAAATAGAACACAGATCTACCAGATCTAGGGAGTAAGAACTAGCTGTTATGTGGCATTCAGTAGCCTGGGTGTAGTCCTGGGCTTGAGGGGAGGTGTTAGAGGCAATGAGGCTTATGGCAAAGTCGATCCTTGGATGCATTAGATTACCCTGTGAAGATGTACAACTGTGACAAAGGAAACATGACATTGTCATTAAATCTAACTTGTTGAAACTAAGGTCCTGTCCATTTCAGTTCCCATGAAGATTTCTCTGAATGGGCTGATGGCGTTTTCTGCTTCTTGTTTTGTTCTGAAATGGCTCCCACTGTCTCTGTCCACTCTTGGTCAGTGGCCAATGAACGATGATAATGTCAGGGCATGAGATGGCTTCCAACTTCTGAATACCTGGCTCCTCACCTCTGCCATTGGTTGGTCTATGTGGGCCATGTTCGTGGGGGTTCCATCATCTTGTCCCACCTGGATGTAGTACAGGCGGTCCGTTATGCAAATGGAAGATTCCTGACCGATCACCCAATAATTTTACAAACAAACTTGTTCAAAAGCATTTCTTCCCAAAGGTTCCGTGAGCTTTCTCATTGGGGGTTGAAGAGTAGTCCAGGAGATCCCAGCTTTAAGTTCCTGCAGCCTCCCAGACATTTCTTGAGGGTGAGCAAGTCTGATGCTCCAGGCAGAATGGAAAGTCCCTGTGAAGTGAAGTGGAGTGGAGAACGTGGGCAGAACAACACAGAGAGCGGGCCAACCCTGAGGGGCTCGCGCTCAGATTCCCATGGTGTTTCACTCTTGCCTCTATTTGCAGCAAACACAGACAACCTGCACGAAACCTGTGAGGTTCCCAGCAAGCAGGCAGGCATCATCTGGGATAGTGTCTGCCTCCTCTTCCTGCTGGCCCAGAGGAGAGTCTTTCTCAGTTACTATTTCCTACATGTGGTCGCAGATCTGAAGGCTTCAAAACTCTTGGCAGCAAGGTAAGGATGATTCCTGCTTGCTGAAATCAGTTTGGCTCTGGGGTCTGGAACCCTGGAAACTCACGCCCTGAAAAATATTACCTCAACTGTACCGTTAAACCTCATTGGTTCGAGGGTCCAACGTCTAGTTTCCTTTCAGCATGGTGTTGGCTCATTCTAGTCAAGGTCATCACTGATACTCTACAATGAATGAGTGCCCACACAGGTGAACCCCCAAGGCTGGTTTGCTCAGACCCCCACCCCCCCCGACACTTGCACAGGGTGGGGGGGGGGCGCGAAAGGTTCTTCAAATCACTCAAGAGTTCATTTAGTGGAAAGTCCACATCTCTGGTTCTGCAGTGGTCATTCAGTAAAGTGTATTTATGTGCTCAAATTCATGTTTGGGCTTGTGGCTTTTAACAAGAGTCCACCAGTGATAACAGGAGCATGACTGATTAGACAAAAGTGAACTCGATCAGGCATTTATTGGAATCACTCTTCCAAAAAAATACGAACAGTACAGATAGCTCCCCACAAAGCTGCCAACACAACTTTCTGTTTCACTTTTTGTAAATTCCTGCATTTGTCGGTCTCTACGCTTTGTCACTCACCAGCTCGCTCTTCCCATTCATTCACTGACCAGATGGCTGACTTACACCCTACCCCATGGTCACCCTTTCAGAGCCAGCCCCCCTCCCCCCTCCCTGCAGCAGCTTAACAAGCTTCCTGGCTCTGACGAGAGGCCACTGACCTGAAACGTGGACTCCGCTTCTCTTCCCACAGATGCAGTCCTGCCTGTTGTGTCTTCCTAATGCAGGGGTGTCAAACTCAAATTCACGGAGGGCCAAAATTAAAAACTTGGACTAAGTCGAGGGCCGAACTAAATATTTATTGAAAATTTTCAACAACATCTGCATGTTTTCTCTTCTTTCAACATATGTAATGTTAAACTTTTTCTTATTAAAATAAATGTTTAATAATAGTTTTGAATGAACTCTTTCCAGAAGCATTAACAAATGAGAAATAAAATATTCAATAAATAATATTTCTCTATAGAGGATTTATCAAATGTTGCTAGTGTGCTGTCGAATAGTAAAATCTGAGGGCTATTGAGAATTTGGGAAAATAACATGATTCCTGAAACAATCAAATGGGTGACTGATTGTGGGCATGAACTCTAGCAGGGTTATTTGCCATGCCCTTTTTCCATTGGTACAGATATCCTTTGATTTACACACTTTTCAAGTTTTATGCCTAATGAGCTTGTATCCAGGTGCAGGACCATTTTTAACCAGGAATATATTTATCACTGTGACATGAAACTATTGGAAGATCGTTTTATCCTGAGATTAAAGTTCATAATACTTACTCAGGCCTGTGTGCGGGAGGGCGGGGTTTGCGGGTGATCGGGTTGGACAACAACAGTGCGGGGCATCGACTCTCGCTGCAGGGCGGCATCTCGGCGGATCAGCGGCCCCGTCACCATGAGTTGCGGGTCGGCCTGCAGCAGGGAGGGGGAGTGGGCAACAGTCCTGGCAAGGTCAGGCCCCCCCTGAGTTTCTCCCGGATCCCCCTTTGACCTGCTGAGTTTCTCCCGGATCCCCCTTTGACCTGCTGAGTTTCTCCCGGACCCCCCTTGACCTGCTGAGTTTCTCCCGGACCTCCCTTGACCTGCTAAGTTTCTCCCGGACCCCCCTTGACCTGCTGAGTTTCTCCCGGACCTCCCTTGACCTGCTGAGTTTCTCCCGGATCCCCCTTTGACCTGCTGAGTTTCTTCCGGACCCCCCTTGACCTGCTGAGTTTCTCCCGGACCTCCCTTGACCTGCTAAGTTTCTCTCGGACCCCCCTTGACCTGCTGAGTTTCTCCCGGACCCCTCCCCCTTTGACCTGCTGTGTTTCTCCCGGATCCCCCTTTTCTTTCTGTGCCGGTGTCCCAGGACCTTTCCAGGGCAGTCTCCGCGCTCAGGACCACGCTGGGATCCTGGTCAGCGGTGGAGGAGCAGGTGAGCGCGGCTAATCCCGATCCAGCCCACGCCACTGCCGAGATTGGCGGGGGGTTCCACCCTACTTGCCCGACCAGCCTTGCTCTCCACGTGTACTCCGGGCACCCGCCGCTGGTCCAGTGGGAAGGCGCAGGGCAGCTGGCGGCTGGCGCCCCCATCGCTCGGCGGGGAGCCCCAATCTTCCTTCCGGCGTCCCGACTCCATCTGCAGCTCCAAGAAACGCTGTGCCACTGGGGTTCCGGGTGCTGGGAAGCGGCCTTGGCTTCCCCTGACACCGGCCAGACCGCCCTGCGGTGGGGGGGTGGGCGGGGGGACACAACAGTGTGTATATAAAACCACCCACCACTACTTTTCAAGGACCAGGATTTTTTTCTCTCTCTCTCATCCTGGGACATAGCGGTTACTGTGCATGCGCTATACTGGCGCAGCGGCCAGCGGGCCACCTCTAATACATTTTTGATATGATCTTGCGGGCCAAATATAATTATATCGCGGGCCAAATTTGGCCCGCAGGCCAGAGTTTGACATGTGTGTCCTAATGTTTTCTGTGCTTTGTCTTAGATATCCAGCATCTGCACTTTATTTCTCCACTGGGTGGCGCAGCTAGTGTAGCAATTAGCACAACATGATGACAGCTCCAGCAACCTGGGTTTGAATTCGCTGCTGACTATAAGAAATTTGTATGTTCCCCACATGATCTGGGTGGGTTTCCTTCAGGTGCTCTGGTTTCTTCCCAAAAACATAGGAGTTTGGTAGGTTAATTGGCCAGCATTGGTTTCAATGGCCAGAATCGGCTCCAATCGTGTGGTTTATGAGTAAAATAAAATAAAATAAAAAAGGAGGAAAAACCCAACACCCAACCCCAACCAACCAATTTTCCCCTGCAACCGTGTCTGCCTGTCCTGCAGCTGACGTGGACATTACCCTTCCATAAATCTTCGTCCGCAAAGCCAAGCCAAAGAAAGATATGATTTAACATATATTTTCCTTCAACGGAGAATGGGCAATGTTATTTCCCAGCCGGTGAAAATTTCATGCTTTACCCACGAGCATGCAGTACTGGGAGTCCATCAATCGGTGTATAAATTTGAAGTGTTACAAGAGATGATGTGCCAAGGAAGCCAAGTATTACATGAATGTCACTCTTTTGTTTGCACAGAGGAGCTGAACTGTTCGAGGCAAAAATTAAAAAACGAGTCTCGTTGAGATTGGAGAAAGAAAACCTGTCCATGGTGAAGCTGAAGAGACAGTAAGTTTAATTTGGGGGCTGTAGGAAGGGTGGGTGATGGGAGTTTTACCACATAATACTCCACCTTTCGTTCCCTACATAAATTCACTGAACGTCCTATCTGTTCTCACCATTGCTGAACCAAGCAAGTAGAGTCCATGCCAGCAATCTGGATCAGAAGAAGGGTGGCATGGTCAGCATAATGCTATTACAGCACCAGCGACCAGGGTTCGAATCCACTCCTGTCTGTAATTAGTTTGTACGTTCACCCCGTGATTTCCTCCAGGGCTCTGATTTCATCAAAAACGTGTGGGGTTAGAAGGTTAATTGATCACATGGATGTAATTGGGTGGAATGAGCTCATGGGCCTGAAAGTCCCATTACCGGGATGTATCTCTCTGAACTATTTTTTTCTGGTTACTGTCCAGAACCCCAAGTCTTCCTAAAGGCAGAGATATTGCAATGGCTTCCTTCAGAGCCATTGCAATATCTCCAGAAGAGACCTTGTCTGCAGCTGGTTGTTGCAATTGGAGCCGGCAGAGCAACACGCGTCATTCCTCTCCTCTCCTCTCCAGATTCCTATGGTTGCCCAGATCATGCGACTCTACTCTATACCCTTCCCTAGGACCTTGACAATGGTATGTGCTCTCAAAAATCTCTTTGCACACAGGGCAAACATCTGCACCTATAGGTCATGCAAATACCTGCCCCATCCACTGCCAGACATCACCACCATTCCATGCAGAGTACCACCATCTCTTCCCCCCCCCTCCCCCAATCCCCATCTCCAGATTTTGCCCTCAGACAGCAACATTTCAAATTCATTGTTAGTTTCACACCCTTGGGTCATTTTACAGTAAAACTCAAATAATCTGACAGACTTTGATGCAGGATTGGTCAATTTTACAGACTTATGAATGTTATAGTCTTTTGAATAGTCTTTTCTTATCACTTTTAAATGTACAGAGTTCAGTAATGTAATAGGTTTTCTATTGAGATGCACAATGAGATTGAAAGAGGCATTGTCATCGAGGCCGAGTGTTTGAGAGGGAAACAGGACCTGTTGAAAGGAGTGGGTAAACTGGGGTGCATGTCTGAGAGGATGTTCAGGAAGTGGGGCGCCGATGTGTTGGAGGGAATGGGGCACCACTACATTGAGGGCAGTGAATCCCAACCTTTTTCTTTCTACTCACGTACCACTTTAAGTAATCCCTAAGCCATCGGAACTCTGTGATTAGTAAGGGATTGCTTAAGGTGGTATGTGAGTGAGAAGGGAAGGTTGAGAATCACTGCTTCTAGACCCAATTGTTACTGAAATATTCTGCTTAAGATAAATTGTCATTGGCCCATTTCCTTCAGAGTTGTGAAACCGTAAACATAACGAGTCAATGAAGTACAATTAAAACAGTGGTTTTCAATCCCACCTTAAGTAATCCCTTACTAAACACAGAGCACCAATGGCATAGTGATTACTTAATGTGGAATGTGAGTGGAAAGAAAAAGATTGAGAACCACTGTTGTCAGGAGTGTGGGGATTGAGGCACTGGTGTGTTGGAGGGAACATTGCAAATGTGGGAAGTAAAGGGTAACCAATGTTTCAGGCCTGGACCATTCCTGATAAAGGGCTCAGGCCTGAAACATTGGTTACCATTTACTTCCTATGGATGCTGCATGACCGGCTGAATTTCTCCAGGGTGTTTGCATACTGCAGGTAGGATCTTGTTGTGTTGGAAGCAGAGTGGGGAATGGAGTACTGATGTGTTGGAGTAGTGGTTCTCGACCTTTTTCTTTCCACCCACATATCACCTTAAGCAATCCCTTACTAATCACAGAGCACTGATGGCATAGAGAATACTTAGTGGTATGTGAGTGGAAAGAAAAAGGTTGAGAACCACTGGGTTAGAGAGAATATGAGAAGTGAGGTCCTGGTGTGTTGGAGGGAATGTGGGAAGTGGGGCCCTGGTGTGTTGGAGGGAACGTGGGAAGTGGGGCCCTGGTCTGTTGGAGGGAACTTGAGAAGTGGGGCCCTGGTGTGTTGGAGGGAACATGGGAAGTGGGGCCCTGGTGTGTTGGAGGGAACGTGGGAAGTGGGGCCCTGGTGTGTTGGAGGGAACGTGGGAAGTGGGGCCCTGGTGTGTTGGAGGGAACGTGGGAAGTGGGGCCCTGGTGTGTTGGAGGGAACGTGGGAAGTGGGGCCCTGGTGTGTTGGAGGGAACGCGGGAAGTGGGGCCCTGGTGTGTTGGGGAGAGTGCAGGTATCTGCACCCAAGTTTTCCAACTGATCAAAGATGCAAGTATCAAGGTTGATACTGTACTTCAAACAAACATCTCTCATTAAAGGCATAGAAGACCCAACTGACTGCCAACAATGTGTCAGAAAGTCAAAAGACCACATAGTTCTTAAAGGTATCTGTACATACACATTGCAGGTGAAGTGAGATAAGAAAACATTTGTAAACCAAACTCAATGTGGATCAGTCTGACCATCAGCTTGCAACTCTGTTGTAAATTGAATCTGATTCCATGTATAATAATTTCCCTGTGTCAAAGTGCTGCTTCTCCCTCCATTTTTGATTGGATGTGAGGCAGCTGCAATGAAATGGGCGAAGGTGTCCTGTATGTACAGGAGCTTGTGTTGGATGAGTCTCAGGTGATGGGAGATTTGGGGGTCTCCAGTCTGTAAGAGGAGGTGGACCTTTATCTTTCTTTCCCTTATGTTATTTTCTCTGTTCCCACACCTCCTCCCCATCCCTCGTCATCAGGATGGAAAGGATCAAGGCTAAACAGGAGAAGTACAAGCAGTCAAAAAAACAAGTAGCAAAATCTGTCAAGCACTCGGGCACCAATAGCAATGAGAAGCCAGCAGGTCAAGAATCATGTTCAGGTGAGTCCTGCCCCGAGCAGTGAAAGGGAGCTGTAAACTTCGTCCACATTTGTAGACGTCATCCTGTAATGTGGGAACTACTCTGCTCAGTTATGAAGACCAAGTTTTTCCCTGATCTCTGTGATGTTCCTCACTCACCTGTTACCCTGGAGTGTGTCTTGACAGGCACTAATGTACAGCAGAACCCCTCCACAGACCTGACCAATGAGTCTATCTCGGTGTTTGGTGTGGCATGTACCCAGGTCTGCTCACCTGCGAGAAGACCCCTGCACTGCCATACACCCAAAGTACAGTCAAGAGGAATTGAGTAAATCTACAGACGCTGGGCCTGAGTGCTATACAGAAACGTCCTGGAGAAACTCAGCAGGTCATGCAGCATCCACAGGACCTGGACCATTCCTGATCAAAGGCTCTGGCTCAAAACGTTGGTTACCTTTACTTCATAAGAATGCTGCATGACCTGCTGAGTTTCTCCAGGGTGTTTGTGTACTTCAGGCGGTATCTTGATTCACAGGTACAACCTTGTACGGTGCTGCTCTGGGGGAATGTTCCTGGACCCAACACACAAATGGCATCATGAAGAAAGTACGTCAGCACCTCTACCTCCTCAGGAGTTTGCAGAAGTTTGGTATGACATTGAATATCTTGACAGACTTCTACAGATGTGTAGTGGAAGGTGTGCTAACCAGTTGCATCATGGCCAGGTAAGGGGGTACCAATACCTCTGAGCAGAAAGCTCTGAAAAAGGTAGTGAATGCAGCTCAATTATCACAGGCAAAATTATCCCCACCATAAAGAAAATCTACATGGAATGCCACCGCTGGAGAGCAGCAGCAATTATCAAGGGTCCACCTCACCCAAGACTCGCTCTGTTCTCACGCTGCCATCAGGAAAGAGGTACAAGTGCCACAAGACTCGCACCACCAGGTTCAGGAACAGTTTCCACCTCCCCACCATCAGACTCCTAAGTAGCAATCAGAGACTTTTTTATGGAATCTGGGTGGTGAAGCTGATGTCATTGTGCCATTGGGTACGGGGACAGAGGAGGGTTAGGGTCTTTGCTCCAACAGCAATGAGAGAATTTGTTTCCCAGTCAGGACAATGTGCACCCTTGTGGGTAAAATGACTGGGTGTTCCCATGTTTTGGCACCCTCTTCACACCCCCCCTCCATCAATTCTCTTCTACCCTCCCACCTGTATCCACCTATTTATTACCCGTTAGCTTGTGGTTTCCTCCCCCTCCCACCCCAGCTCCTCACCTCTACCATTTTATTCGGGCACCTGTCTGTTTTTGCTTCTCTCTGATGAAGTGCCCAGGCCCAAAAAGTTGGATGCCCTTTACTTCCTACGGATGTTGCATGAACTGCTGAGTTTCTCTGACAACCTTCTTGTACTGCACTCGACCGCAGCATCTTGTTCATTTTCCATGTCCCTGCCGCCTTGCTCTTCTATCTTTTTCCAGAGCGTAAGGAGTCAAATTCACAACTCACACTTCACATCCCAGCCCATGCTGTGGGAGATCAGCCTGCAGGACCCATACACTCCTTTTTTTGTTTTTTAATATCTTTATATACGTTTTTTTTTTAAAGTTTTCTTTACAGAAAAAACAAACCAATATCCCCACCCCCTCTCCTCCCTTCACAGTACAAATCCACACACCGTCAGGGCTCACATTTATGTTGATCATCAAAAATTCAATATGGGGACATCACGCATTTAAACTATAGCAGCATCTATTATTGTCCTTTTTATTATTGTATTTATAATTAAAATTGGGCCCCTATGTGATCCCAATACGGCTCCCATATCTTGATTAAAAATGTCATATCTGTTCTTTAAGTTGTATGTAATTTTTTCCTTAGGTTTGCAACTATTTATCTCAGCAGTCCATTGTGCTCGATGTCGAAGGGAGTCAGATTTCCAAGTACCATAAATATTCGTGTATAATGGATTTTGTGTAAAGTGCGACCCCACCCCACCCCCATTTTTGAGGGGGAAAAAGGGGGAAAAAATTACCCCTGTGTATAATACGACCCCCTCACCCGCCCGATTGACCCCAGTGTCTCTCTCCCCCCCCCCCCCCGAGTTGCACTGGCGTCTCTCCCCCCTCGCCCCCCCAAGTCGGTTGGCCGTCAATGTAGGCAGCTGCTGATAATCTTACTTATCGTTTAAAAATCATTAAAACTGGCAGAAAATTTTTAAAAATTTTACTCCCGTGTATAATGCGACCCTCCCCCCCCCCCCCCCCACTTTGAGCTCAAATTTCAGTACAAAATCTTTTGCATTATACTCGAATATTTATGGTAATTGCAATACCACTGCTAAGGCTATTTTAACAAATGTAATTTTGAATTTTGTTTATTTATACTTATTTCAATGAAGTTTCCGAAAAGATAAAGCTCCGGGTCGCCTGTGAAGGCCACTCCTGTTATCCTTGTAAATATTTCAATAATATCTGCCAGAAAGGTCTCATCTCACATGACCACGTGACATGTAAAAACGTTCCTATTTCTATCCAACACCCAAAACACAGCTCCGATATTTCAGATTTTTATTTATGGCGGGAGATATAATTGGTGTAGGAAATTGTCTTGCACTAATCTGTATCTTGCTTTTATAATTGATGTCCTGCCATCCAAACACCAATCAGACCAACATCTCTCCATTAATGCAACACCTAGATCCGATTCCCACCTCTCTCTCTCTCTCTCTCTCTCTCTCTCTCTCTCTCTCTCTCTCTCTCTCTCTCTCTCTCTCTCTCTCTCTCTCTCTCTCTCTCTCTCTGTAAACCTAGTTTCACACTTTCACTCTGGAGAGCATAGTACATCTTAATTATAAATTTAGGTGTATTCGCCAGCCAAATCATTTGTTCCATCTCACTAATTTCAGATGGGCCAGACTGGCCCCCATCTTTCTCTTAGGAATGTTCTTAGCTGGAGAAAATAAAAGAATGCCTCCTTAGCTACTCTATTTATTTCTTAATTGCTCAAAAGACATGAGAGATTCCTCCATGCAACAATCATCAATTTATTTTAATCCTTTGTCATACCATTAATTCAATATTTTGTTACCCAGATTCATAGGGCAGCAGCACATTTTTATCTAAAGGTGTCCTCACTGATATACCTGATTTTTTTTTCCCCAATACACTCAGTTATTTCTTGCCATATTCTAATCATATGTATTAATATAGGGTAATCCATCTTTTTTTGTTATTAACTTAGCATTGCACATAAATGAAATTCTTTGCTGTTTCTTCTTCTATTGAATTAAATCCCATTCAAATCCAAGAAGGGGGACTGTCTTTTTCAAAAAAGAATGATAAAAATCTTGCTTGTGCCGATAAATAGTATTCCTTAAAATCTGGAAGTCCAAGTCCTCCCAGTTTAGAAGTCCATGTTAGCTTTTCCATTAAAATTCTTGGCACTTTGTTATTCATAGGAATTGCCTTACGGTCTCGGAAAGGAATTAGATATATCGGAGATTGTTACGATGGAAGGAATTTAATGTAATTTAATTTCATTGTTGTCATCTGAACGATTAAAAAGATGAATATAGGTACAAAATAATACACTTTTTTGTTATTATCAATTAAGAGCTTATTTGAGAAATAAATTTCATCCAACAATGTTATTACCCAAATATGGTGATGTTGATATGTACTAGATATACTAAAACATTTATCTCAACTATATATACTTTATTGCAGAAGGGACTTCCAAACGAGGTACATAGGTCCAGACATCGATGGGAGATGGATCTAAATATTAACATAGATGAACAAAATTGTCAGATCTGTGCCGAGACAGTAAGACAAATACTATAAATGTTAGGTATAGATTAGTTCAATATAACCTCGCACAACAGAAATTAAATAGATTGAAATCAAATCTTTAAGCTCAGTGTTTTATATGTGGTCAGAAGATGGGCATTTTTTTTTTTACATTCTACTTGATCCTGTCCTGAAGTGAAACCTTTTTGGTTAATTTGGCAATTTTTTTTTAGAACAGGTTACAGGAATTAAATTCCCACAAAATCCAATGTTATTTTTATTAGGTAGTATTGTAGGGATAAGACCAAAATTGGAATTATCTATATATCAAAAAGAATCTGTAAAGATTGCCTTAGCAGTAGCAAGCAAATGTATAGTAGTAACATGGAAATCAGACTCTCATCTAGGTATGGATCGATAGAACACAGAAATGTGTAGCTGAATTTCCTCTTGAGAAGATTACATAAATATGAGAAATAAATATGAATAATTTTTGAAAAATTTGGAGCCTGAATTTACAAATTGAGGGAATTAATTTATGGATGTTTTCCATGAGCTTTGAACCTTGTTAACCTCCTTGGAAGTATTAAAAGAACCAGGTTTCTTGTTTTCCTTCTATTTTTCTTTCTATGCTTTCTCTTATTTATATTTCTTTCCTTTTAGGTAGTGCAATAGGCAACAATTGAAAAAGATACTGCAATCTTGTCATCACCTTCATTTTAATACATTTTACTCTTCCCACGAGAGTAATCGGCAGGTCTTTCCATTTCTGTAAATCTACCCGTACACTTTCCTCTCCGCAGGTTGCTCAAAATCACTGATTCACCTGTTTCTATCATATTTAATTCTTCACAGGAAATGGAAAAGAGAAAGCTGAAGGTGGCCAGAAGAATTGGTGGCAGCCCTGGGTATCTCATAACTCAAGTAAGTCCTTCAATATCAAGCCCCCACCCACAAAACCCCTCTGCAGCATGTACATCCTCTGTATGTGCGAGAACCTAGTGATGTCTCCCACTCAGCTTTCGCGGAGCTGGGCAGAAGTGGAGATTGCTCACTTATCGGTTTCCAACCCCTTTTCTGACCGAGGAAGACATTTTCCACTTTGAGATGGTTAAAGTGTGGAATGTAGGGGAGACAGGCTCACACCGCCACCTCACCACATTTTCACTGTTCCTCTGATCTTCTGCTCTTTCATCCAAAAGCCCTTATCTTTCAAATCTCCGGTAAACCTTCCCACTCTCATCTTGAAACCTTAGCCTCCAGTATTTGACAATTCCACCCTGCCTAAGAAACTCTGACCCTTTACATCAAGTCCAGTTTATTGTCATCTGATTGTACAACTACAACCCGACAAAACAGCGTTTTCCGGTCCTCTGTTCAAAACACGCAGACGCACAACCAGACATAACACACATGCAAACAAACAATGCATATGCAGGACAAGTGTTCATCCATACAAATAAATAAATAAATATTGTTTTGTACATATGAGAGTGTTCGATGGTTTGTGAGAGCAGTTCCTTTAGTCATTCAGCATTCTCCCTGCCCGTAGGAAGAAGCTGTTCCTCAGCCTGGTAGTGCTGGCTCTGATCCTCTTGCATCTCTTTCCCAATGGGAGCAGCTGAAAGATGCTGTGTTCTGAGCAGAAGGGGTCCTCAATGAGTTTGCAAGCCCTCTTTAAACAAAACTCCCAGTAGATCACATTGATGGTTGGGGGGTGGGGGGAGGTGGAAGACTCCAGTGATCCTCTCTGCCACTCTTGTGGTCCTGTGGATTGACCTCTGATCCATTTCTCTGCAGCCACCGTACCACACTGTGTTTGTTGGAGCCGAGCTCAATCGAGCTCTTGTAGAAGGTTTATCCTATCTAATCCTTCTGATTATTTTGTAAATTTCTATTAGGTTCTCCCCTCCAACACTTCAGAAAAAAAACCCAAGTCTTCCAATCTCAGTCAGTCAGCACCGAGGGCCAAAGGGACCCCACAGTGCTGTAGATTTCTATGTTCAATGCTCTCCTTGCAGCTTGTACCCTCTAACTCAGGCAGCATCCTGGGAAATTTCTTCTGCACCCTCTCCAAAGCCTCCACATCCTTTCTGCAGTGTGATGGCCAGAACTCCAGGTAAATGTGGTCCAGCTAGAGTTTTATCGGTTGCTTACAGGACCTCCCGACTTTTATCTTGTTGCCTGGGCTGCTGAAGGCAAGTATGTCGCACCCCCTTCTTTACCACCCTGCTATACGTTGCCACTTTCAATGACTGATGGACCTGCACCCTAAGATCCCTCTGTATATCACTCCACCTGAGGCTCCTGCAGTGGTTCAGCTTCATGTCGATCTAGTTGGGATGACTGTACTAGAATTCTATTAGAAATTCCAGCTGGAAGGGTGTTACTTGCATGTTGGCTGAACACTGTACCATTTGTGTTTTCTGTTCATGCAGTGATACATAGTGCGAGCTACTATCTGTTTGACACTGACAGTGAGGATGAGGCAAATGAGGAGAGTGAAAGCGTAAAAGAAGCAGCTCAGAAATCTTCGGCATTCCAGGTGTGAACCGTTGGCTACTTTATCTCGTCCGTGCACTTCCTGCTGATGCCCTACTTCAGAAATGGAGTGCACTACGTCGGTCACAACTGCAGATCCCTTGCTGTGCACCGGCTACTCACAGCCGGTGTTTCTACAGTTACAATACACAATCACAGCAGAGGGCGTTGGTTCTGGTCGCCCATCTGTAGGAAGATGATCACTAAGCTGGAAAGTCTGTAGAAAAGATTTATGAAAATGACCCTGGGGCTGGCAGGCTCGAATCACAAGGAGAGACTGGGACTTTTCTCCCTGCAGCGTCCGAGGCTGAGAGGGGACATTGGCGAGGCCAAATTTGGAATACCATGTGCAGTTTTGGTTGCCAAATTGCAGGAAGGATATAAACGGAATAGAGTGAGTGCAGAGGAGGTTTACAAAATGTTGCCAGGGTTTGAGTTACAGGGCAAGATTGAGCAGGCTGGGACTTTATTCCCTAGAGTGTAGATGATTGCGGGGTGATTTATTAGAGGTATTCAAAATTATAAGGGGAATGGATAGAGTCAATGTGGAGAGGCTTTTTCCACTGAGAGTAGGGGAGATTCAAACAAGAGGGCATGGATTGAGAGTATCAGGGAAAATGTGAGGGTATTTCTTCACGCAGAGGGTGGTGGGGGTATGGAATGAACTTCCGGCAGAGTTGTAGAAGTGAGATCGATGTTGATATTCAAGGAAAAGTTGGATAGGTATATGGACAGGAGAGATGTGGAGGGGTTATGGGCCGAATGCGGGTCAGTGGGGACTAAGTAGAAGATAATGTTCAGCATGGACTAGTAGGGCCAAACTGGCCTGTTTCTGTGCCGTAAATGATTAATGGTTATTATGGAGGTTTATCAAATCATCTGAGGTAAGTAGATTTTTCTAAAATTTGAGGGTATAAATCAGTGGTCACAACCTTTTTCTTTTCACCCACATACCACTTTAAGTGTTCCCTATGCCACAGGTGCTCTGTGATTAGTAAGGGATTGCTTAAGGTGGTACGTGGGTCGAAAGAAAAAGTTTTAATTGTTCCCAATTGTCATTATGTGCACGGTTTCAGAACTCCAAAGGAAAGGGGCCAATGACAATTTTTCTCAAGCAAAATATTTCAATAACAATTGGGTCCAGAGCAGTGGTTCTCAACCTTCCCACTCACATCCCACTTTAAGCAATCCCTTACTAATCACAGAGCATCGATGGCATAGGGATTACTTAAAGTGGTATGTGAGTGGAAAGAAAAAGCTTGAGAACCATTGGTATAAATTTAAGAGGAGAAAAATTTAAAAGGGACGCGAGGGGTATCTTTGCACACATGGTGGTGGGTATATGGGAAGTGGTAGAGGTAGCAGCAGGAACAATAACAACACTTGATTGGCATTTAGAGGCATTTTTTGTTCTTTTTCTTTTGAATCTTACAATATATAACTATACTGTTCAATTGTGCATAATGTAAACCAATAAAATACTTTAAAAAGAAATGATATTTAGACAGGTAAATAGATAGGCAAATTTTAAATGCAAGCAAATGGGACTAGCTTGTTGGGAATGAACACGTTGGGCTGAAGGGCCTGCATCCCTGCAGTAAACCTCTGACTGTGATGGTCAGGAGCAGGAATAGGGCCGTCTGATACTCGAGCCTGCTGCTATGAGTGGCATGGTTGGCGCAGCAGTTAGCACAATGCCTTTACAGCGCCAGCTATTAGGACTGGGGTTGAAATCCCATGCTCTCTGCAAAGAGTTCTCCCCATGTCTGTGCGGGTTTTCCCTGGGGTCTCTGGTGTTGGTTAGTTGGGTGTAAATTGGGTGGCATGGGCTCATGGGCTGAAATGCCCTATCATAACCACAGAGCCCACACATGACACATTCTCACAGAATTGCGACTGATTCAACCATTAACCAACTAGTCTCTGACAGTATACTGACCTGTTGTTACAGATCACTGATCGTATCAAGAAAGTTTCTGTGCAGGACACTGAACCATCCCATTAAACTGCATTGGTCATACCCACAGTGTTTCATGTCTTCAGAATAATTCAGAAGCCTTTGAAACAGTATCTGAGTGGGTGTCATTCCTTCCACATTGTTCGGAAATGCCTCCAGTTGCAAATCAAGCAAATAACCAAGAACAAAGTTTTTAAAAAAAATATCCTGACAAAACGACAACTTTGTGAGTTATTTCAATTTGTGATGCTTTTGGCCTCGAGCAGAATTGAATACATGAGATCCCAATTTTCCTGAGAAGAGGGTGGTCCAGCTTTGTAGTCAAGCAGATTGCATGGGGATAACGGCAGCTAATTGTCTCCCACCTTCCCTCTTTGCTAGTCCTGCACACAGAGCGAGTAACCGGTCGGCTTAATCTTGTCCTTCCAGTTTGCTTACATGGCCTTGGTTAAAGATTCCAAGGCAGCGGTGAAGGAAAGACACAAGGAGCTGAAGCAGGTGAAGAAAGCACAAAGGAAGAAGGAGAGGGTGCAGCGAGGTAACTGTCTCTGGTCTTGTTCATGCAGCTCTGCAGTGCTGAAGGGTGATGCCCATTCACCAGGTCCAACTAATGCACCAAAATGTTAGATCAGGGTCAAATCGATTCACACCAGGAGCACAGCCAAATTCTAAATTTAGGGGGAGCGAGTGGTTGAATGGCAGGCTGCACTGATTTTCTGGCAGTATTGGACTGGGTGGGGGGGTGGGAGGAAGGGTGACGGTGGTGTCAGAGGGTGGAAGTGGCAGCAGTCAGAGCTTCATAACCAGCTTTTCTGTATGACGATTGGAAGCAGGATCCTTTCTGGTAACCCTGGCCTTCACTGCCCCCACCTGAGAAAAGCCACCATTCATTAAATCACACCTGGCACACAACTGTCTGTAGTCCTCAATGAACAAAGGGGTGCTGAACAAACATCGTCAAGAGAAGACTGGTCTGACGGCAATACCAACTGCTGACAGCACAGTCAGAGGTACAAGGAGAAAGAAAGACTGATTAAAATGGTAGGGGTGTTGATGTAAATTGAGATATCTTTTTAGTGACAAAACATGGATGTTTAAAGACGAATGAGTAAATGATTTAAAAAGATCAGAAACTGTTAATGCCCTTCTGATTTCAGATGTGAGCAGAAATTATTCCAGTGAAGATGAGCTGGATCCCTTGAATGCACAGGAAGAAGGTCCACAGGACACAGGTCAGTCAATTCCTTTGTCATTCTTGAGTCAGGCGCAATTCGGAGCAAACCTCAATCAATCCCAGAAACTCTTTCAAGTCTACACTTTGTACTTATCCACATTGATGCTCAATGCACCCCTGAGAAGGTTTGTGCATCTCCCGGGAGCCCAAATGTGCATCACTTTCCTCATTTCTCACCGTGTTCGTGTCTTTACTCTGTGCAGATAATCTCATCGGGCGGGGAGTCAACATCCTGACCTTTACCTGGATGTTTATTCAAGCATTGATTGAAGGGTTGATTGAGCTTCTGAATACCATCTCCAAAGATAACATTGACATCTCCACTGTGCTGAGGATGGAGAGGTCCATTTTAAGAAGAGACTTAAAACAGGTGATGTAACCCAGGGCAAAATTTCACTCAGACATTCAGGGTTTGTTATTCAGAGTAAAACCAGAAATGGCTGGAAATACTTAGCGGATCAGGTCACATCAGTGGGAAGAGAAACAAAGCTCAAGATTCAGGCTGAAGACCCTTCGCCAGAGCTGGGGAAGGAGACTGGAGGAGCTGCCGGTGAGGGGAAGTCTCTGATAATGGAAAATTGGGGTGACCGTGAGAATAAACTCCAAACAAGGTCATCTGGCCAGAGGGTGGATGGGAGCAGATGGGTGAGTGAGATCAGAGGCCACGCAGGAGTTGCAAAATGTCGATCAGGAGGGCCCTCCCAGCAGCAAAGGCTGAGCACATCCTCCACTTCAAGAGAAAGGAAAGAAAAGGGGAATAAAAATGCAAGCTCAGCTAATATCAAAGATGACTGATAGAAAGCAAGTTACCTGAAGTGGAAGACCAGAAGACTGCATCATCCCAAGGCAGGTGGAGCTTCAGGGCTTCAGATCCATTATTTGGTTTGCATTTAACTTGACCTGTTCTTTAACTGAGTACAAGAGGAATAGGGAAATTATATTACAGAGTCTATAAAACTTTGCTTAGGGTGGTCTTGGATATTGTGTACGTATTTAGTCACCTCGTTACAGGAAGGATGTGGAGGCTTTCCAGGATGCTGCCTGGTTAAGAGGGTATGAGCTATTGGGAGAGGGTGGACTAATTGAAGCTGTTTTCTCTGGAGCTGAGGGAAGTTTACAAAATCATGGGAGAGATGGATAGGGTAGATAATCAGAATTGTTTTCCGGAGTCAAAATGTCACAAACCAGAGAAGGTGCATTTAAAATGGGTTGGGTGGGGGGGGGAAAGGATGTTTGGATGAGACCTGTATTGGCACAAAGTGGTAGGTGTCTGGAATGGACTGCCAGGAATACTGGCTCAAGCAGATAGGGTCATAGCATTGAAGGGGCTTCCAGATTGATATGTGGATATGCAGGGAATAGAACGAGCAGAGAGTTTTAATTTAGTGTGGACAATATGTCTGGCATGGGCACCTTGTCTGGTACGGTCACCGTGGGCTGAATGGATGTTTCCTTTGCTGCACTGTTCTATGTTGGTTGTTATCATGGAATTGTAATTTCTCTAGCTGACAATAATTAGTCACCATGAACAATACCCGTACAGGTATACAATCCTTTATCCGGAACCCTTGGGGGGGTTCCAAATTTTGGATTTCAGAACCAAACCCAGCTGCCCCAGATTTAAGCCCACCCAAATTGTGCTGCCGTATCCATCCCCTTCCAGTCACCCACCCAGATATTGTGTACCAGTAGTAATAATTTCCATCTTTGAGTGACACTCTAATTCCATTTTGCATCTGCCCCAACACTGCCACAAGATTCTTTACTCTGTGCAGATAATCACAAGAGGAAACCAAATTGGAAGCATTACTCGCACTCTTGGCACCCATGTGGCCGATTGAGGATCTGATTACTTTTCTATCATTAATTAACTATCTGAAGTTTTAAAAATGTGATAGTGGTGGCTCATTTGTTTAAAAACCTCAATTGCTTCAGAGAAGGAATCTTGTTTTTCTTGATGGGTTTGAACCATCCTTTATCATCCCAAGGTGTGTGTAGCTGTAAATGGCGCCATGTATGCGCAAGCCTGTTCTCCCCGACCGTTGCTTTATTTTTCATGTTCCAAATAGCTGCTTAAATTTGTCAGTCGTCTGCAGACCAGAAAGGAACTGGGTTTCATCCAGCTGAGTAAAAGCAGTAAAAATGTGTCCTTGCCAAAGAAATAAAGGGTAACCAACATTTCGGCCTGTGCCCTTTGTCAGTCGCCTGAATAAAAAGGTGGGGTATTGGGGAGAGGAGAGAGGAAGGGGTGGAGTAGCTCTCTCCCATTATCACTTCTCAGCCTTCTCACCATTGTCCACCCAAGACCTCTTGTCTGTGACCCTGTGCTCCTCTCTCAGCTCCTTTCGTCCTCCTCTCTTGTCCTCCCCCCACCTTTTTAATCAGGCACCCAGCCTGGATTTTTTTCTTATAGCTGACAAAGGGGTTCAGGTCCGAAATGTCGGTTATCCTTTACTTCCCATGGATGCTGTGTGACCTTCTGAGTTTCCCCAGCATGTTTGCGCACTGTACTCAACCCCCACCATCTGCGGCTTTTCTTGTTTAACTCCTTGCCAAAGAAGCCCACTGCTCAACAAGAAGAGCAAACCTCAGTGACAATATCTCTGTTCTACAGGGAGGTGCCTGGCACTGTCCAGAAACCAGAATTTTAACATTTTTACAAATTTTATTTCCAATGTGGTAGAAACCATTTCCACCCATCAAGACCCATGCTACCCAATTAACTGGCAAGCCTGTGCATATTGGAGGGTGGGACAAAACTGGAGTACTCGGGGAAGACCCTTGCAAACCCCTGACAGATAGCACTGGATTTGAACCCGTGACTGGCACCGTAATAGCATAGTGCTAACCTTACCACACTTCATCAGTGGAATGTATTTAAAGAAAAGTCTGAAGCCACAGCAGAAATTATATCAGTCAGTGCTTCAGTGAAGAAGAAAATATTTAGTTGGTGAGGAAACATCTGCTTTTCACTCAGGGCAAGATTCTGGACCAGGACAGTATCCATCGTTTTTACGACTCAAAACTGAAAAGCCAAGCGTCCTGTTGCTCAGATGGTGTTTGGACATTCAGTGGGGCAGCAGCAGGAGATGGCGCAACAGTCCGGGGCTTCCAAAAACTGACCAGCCCTAATTCCACGTTCTCCAGGGACAGCAGTGTATCGAGGTAATAACATCAGAAAATGCTAGAAGCACGTTTCTGCTCTGGAAGCATTTGTGGAGCAAGAAAAGTTCATGTTTCAGGTTGGGGCTTTGCATTAGAAGGGGGAAAGAGTGTAATGTTTAGGTAGCAGTGGGGAGGAATACCTCTGAAGGGGTGAGACCAAATGACCGAATGTGGCAGTTAGATCAGCATTGTTTAACTCCTTGCCAAAGAATCCCACCGCTCAACGAACATAGCAAAATGGCAACGTCTGTTCTGCAGAGTGGTGGCTGAAGTTGTCCAGAAATCAGAAGTTTAACATTTTAGAAAAAAAATGCTTATTTCCAACATGGTAGAAACCGATTCCAGCCATTGAGACTCATGCCACCCAATTAAGTGACAAGCATGGAAGGTGAATTAAAACCAGAGTATCCAGGCAAAACTCATGCAGGAAACTGGGAGAAGTTTCAGTGTTATGTTCCTCATGGGAAGCCCAGCAGGCTCAACCATCCAAAAAAAAACAAGAGCCCAAATGACAGCTGGCACAAAGGGCCAGTTCAGAGTCAAGGCCAATGTAGGTGAAATGCACGATTCAGTTTATGGGGATAGGACATTGTGGACAAGAATGGTTGTGGGAACAGAAATTGGCTCCAACCCGCCATGAGATGTGTTTGCAATGTTCACTGACAAAGTGAAAGCCCTGTTTAATTGATCTTTCCTTTCAAGCTTGGGGACTAATTAGAATTTCGAACCATTGCTAATCACTTGTCAACATGTGATTGGAAAAGGTCAGCGTGACTTGTCTAATTTAGATATTAAAAGGGAATTTAGTATTTTGGGGGAAGTAAAACCTGCCTCTGGTGAGTCCCAGGGATGTCTGGGGAAAATTGGTTCACTTGCATTTCACTGCTGTCCTTTGAATTTTAAAGCTCTGCTCCCTATCCCTGTGACTTCCTCCGGACTTGGTACACTGGGCTGCTTCACCCAACACTGGCAGCCATGCATTATGATTTTACGGTCCTAAATTTTGGAATTCCTTCCCTAATCCTCACTGCCTCTCTGCCCCACGATTTGCACCTATCCTGTGATATTTGGTGTGTTACCTTTCTGGTTTGAGATTGGGTTCTGCCTCACTGTTGGATTGTGCTCCTGTGAGGGCCCCTGAAAGATTTTTATTACTTGAAGGGTTTTTTTTTTGGTTTTCACTGACTCTTTACAAATATTTATTTTGCTGATCGTGGGCAGGCATCAAATTGGCTGATCCAAGTGAATGTGAACATTGGTAGAACATTCCTCATTCCCAGATCACCAGGTGCACCTGGTCATACACTGAGAAATCACACCGGTCACATCCTCGTACAGCATTGATGAGGTCACATTTGGAGGTGTTCAGTTCGAGTCACTGTGGGAAAAATGTTGTCGAGCTGCAGAGAAGATTTATAAGGATGTTGCTAGGACCCAGGAACCTGAGCTTCAGGGAAAAGTTGAGGCTTATTGCTTGGAGTGCAGGAGCATAAGGGGTGATCTCATAGAGGTACACAAAATTATGAGAAAATAGATTGGGAGAACACAGAGAACCTTTTCCCCAGAGACAGAGAATCGGTAACCAGGTTTAAGGTTGAGGGGTCGAAAGATTTAACAGGAACCTGAGGGGCAATTTTTTTTTTAAAACACACAGAGGCAGGTCCTATTGCAATGCTTAAGAAACATTTGGATGGAGACTTCGAAAGGATGGGTTTAGAGAGATATTGGCAAATGCAGGTGGATGGAACTGGTGTCCGTGGGTCGTTTTGGTTGGCGTGGGAAAGTTGGGTCGAAGGGCCTGATTCAACACACTACAAATCTGTGACTAATTGTTACAGGCAAAGCTCCAGTTATAACCCATGCACCTTTGCGTTGCTAGTTTAAAAGGTATGAAGGAATTCTCAGAAGGCAAGCGATGGTTGGCGCACTCTAGGTATGACTGCGACTCCATGACATTTTGAGGCTCCCCTCCCGGTGTTTCCACGTGCAGGAAGTCCTCAGGCAGCAATGGAGTTCCAGTCCTGAGAACTTTGTGTAATACCTAATGAAGACACAAGCATAAGTTGCCCTTCGCTTGTCATGGATGCTTAGATGTCCTGATCTTCTCCAGCGTATTTCAGTATTGCTCTTGACCCAGCATCTCCATATTTTCAGATATGATGGAAAACTGGCCGATCACCAGGGGGGCGGACGCTCGCCAGGATGGCCCCATCTATTCCTCCAGACTCTTAAATGCCTGCCAATATTTGCAGGGTGTCCATAGTTCGGTGTTCAAAACCTGGGGACAACTTGTATCTGAGAATCAAACAACTGCAGATGTTGGAAATAAGAAATTATAGCTGGAAACCCTCAGCAGATCAGGCAGGGTGCGTCGAAAGAGAACCGGTGTGGGGGGGGAATCATTTCAGGTGAAAGACCCTTCATTGGGTAACAGAATTTTATTATCAATTATATTTTTAAAATGTTAAATTTAGATATACAGCACAGTAACAGGCCCCTCTGGCCCACGAGCCTGTGCCACCCAATTGGCCAACAACTCCAGTGCATTCTGGGGTGAAACCAGAGCCCCCAGAGGAAACCCTCGCAGACACTTGGAAACTCTTTGCCTATTCTTTGGCTTGGCTTCGTGGACGAAGATTTATGGAGGGGGTAAATGTCCACGTCAGCTGCAGGCTCGTTTGTGGCTGACAAGTCCGATGCGGGACAGGCAGACACGGTTGCAGGGGAAAATTGGTTGTTTTGGGTTGGGTGTTGGGTTTTTCCTCCTTTGCCTTTTGTCAGTGAGGTGGGCTCTGCGGTCTTCTTCAAAGGAGGTTGCTGCCCGCCGAACTGTGAGGCGCCAAGATGCACGGTTTGAGGCGATGTCAGCCCACTGGCGGTGGTCAATGTGGCAGGCACCAAGAGATTTCTTTAGGCAGTCCTTGTACCTTTTCTTTGGTGCACCTCTGTCACGGTGGCCAGTGGAGAGCTCGCCATATAACACGATCTTGGGAAGGCGATGGTCCTCCATTCTGGAGACGTGACCCACCCAGCGCAGCTGGATCTTCAGCAGCGTGGACTCGATGCTGTCGACCTCTGCCATCTCGAGTACTTCGACGTTAGGGATGAAAGCGCGCCAATGAATGTTGAGGATGGAGCGGAGACAACGCTGGTGGAAGCGTTCTAAGAGCCGTAGGTGATGCCGGTAGAGGACCCATGATTCGGAGCCGAACAGGAGTGTGGGTATGACAACGGCTCTGTATACGCTTATCTTTGTGAGGTTTTTCAGTTGGTTGTTTTTCCAGACTCTTTTGTGTAGTCTTCCAAAGGCGCTAGTTGCCTTGGCGAGTCTGTTATCTATCTCGTTGTCGATCCTTGCATCTGATGAAATGGTGCAGCCGAAATAGGTAAACTGGTTGACCGTTTTGAGTTTTGTGTGCCCGATGGAGATGTGGGGGGGCTGGTAGTCATGGTGGGGAGCTGGCTGATGGAGGACCTCAGTTTTCTTTAGGCTGACTTCCAGGCCAAACATTTTGGCAGTTTCCGCAAAACAGGACGTCAAGCGCTGAAGAGCTGGCTCTGAATGGGCAACTAAAGCGGCATCGTCTGCAAAGAGTAGTTGACGGACAAGTTTCTCTTATGTCTTGGTGTGAGCTTGCAGGCGCCTCAGATTGAAGAGACTGCCATCCGTGCGGTACCGGATGTAAACAGCGTCTTCATTGTTGAGGTCTTTCATGGTTTGGTTCAGCATCATGCTGAAGAAGATTGAAAAGAGGGTTGGTGCGAGAACACAGCCTTGCTTCACGCCATTGTTAATGGAGAAGGGTTCAGAGAGCTCATTGCTGTATCTGACCCGACCTTGTTGGTTTTCGTGCAGTTGGATAACCATGTAGAGGAACTTTGGGGGGCATCCGAGGCGCTCTAGTATTTGCCAAAGCCCTTTCCTGCTCACGGTGTCGAAGGCTTTGGTGAGGTCAACAAAGGTGATGTAGAGTCCTTTGTTTTGTTCTCTGCACTTTTCTTGGAGCTGTCTATAGTCTATAGTGTATAGTGCCTATAGCGCCGGATTTAAACCATGGCTGCTGGTGCTGTAACAGCGTGGCGCTAGATGAGTCGGTGTAAGATGTCACGAGGATTTTTGATTGGTAGGGCATATTTTTTCTGTGTTCCCACAGTTGTAAGACTGAAGTAACTACACTGGACTCCAGACAGAACACCGCTGATAACATGGATGAGGCTGAGGAGCTGACCACTGTGGTCCCAAGGTCCGGCAATCGCAGCAGGTGGAAACTGCAGAAGATGTCCCACATTGACATGTCCTGTGACAGTGATCTGATCAGGTAAAACATCAAGTTCTCTTGTCAAAGTTCACCAAGGCCAGCAAACTTGTTTGCATTGGGTCGGTTAGTGACTGACCCGATTCGAGCGCATTCATTATCATCTGCATATTCCTTGGGTCTTTCTAGCACAGTTCTACATAAAACTGGGCAGAAAGCCGTGTTCATTATATCATCAATCTACTAGCATTTATTCCAGACAAGCACAATTCGCATCAACATCTTGGTCTATATTCTTGAATGAATAAGAACAAAGGATTTCTACATTTTAATGCGATATAGAAATACAATACCCACTCCGATTATCCAAAATTGGATGCTCAGAAATCCTCAATTATCCAAATTTTTTTTAAAATTCAGATAAATGGGGATAATCCCTAACAGATCAGAAATCCTCATTTATCCCCAAAATGTTTTTGGTGCTGAACTGAACTGACTAGGGACCTCGGACTCCTGGGCAGGAGTGGGAACATTGGGCTTCCAGCATGATCGAAGTGTGGGTGACCGGCGGTGGCCAGCATTTTTTTGGTGAGAATTAAACATTATTTTAATACCTTAAAAGTCTTCCCTTGTCGTTTAAACAGTTACAAGTGATTTGCCATTGCTACTGAGCAGTTTTTTTTTTATCCAGGGCTGACAATTTTGGTCATTTTGATCCAGTTTGGATAAATCAGAGTTGTCCTGTATTGCATCTGGGAAGGCAGGGAGGGGTGTCTGGGGAATGAGGGAGAGTGACAGGATAGCATGGAGAGGGCATTTCCTCTTGTGCTAGAATCACGGTATTAAAGTAAGGGGTTGGTAATTTATGTAAAGATGATGCAACTTTTTGACTCTGAGGCATGTCAGTCTTTGGAATCCTCCAGCTCAAAGAGCAGTGGGAACAGTCTGACTGAGCTTGATGGGCAAGAGTTGAAATGCTATCCGGGAAAGGTGGGAATGGAAATTTGAGGTTAGCCGTGATCTTACTCAGGGGAAATGGACTCTAATGGTTGGAGCTTTGCTCCTTCTAATTCACATGTTAAAGTGACTGACCCAGCCATGGGCAGGTTGGGCCGAAGGGCCTGCTTCTGCCTTGTGTGACTCTATGACTCTGACGATGGAACTTTCTCTGCATCTGCTGTCAAGATCAGTGTTCAGTTTGATAACCTACCATTTCCCCAAGTTCCATCCAGCTTCCCAATTACATGTTGAACTTGCTCCAGCTCTCTGCATGTCTTCCATTCCTGTCCCTCTTTTCATTTTAATAAGATTGAGCTTTTCTATTCTGTCTGGTGTTTCTACACATTATTCTCTGTGAAGATGGAGCACTTGATTTTCCTGACATGGTGTTCTCTTTACACCTGCTGCTCCACTGTCCTTGCAGGGTCACTGAATCTGGCTCTAGTTCCCTCGGTCCCTTTGATCTGTCATGTAGCTAATGACCCAGGAGTGATCCCTGTTACAGATGGCAACTTGAAAATGACCCATTCATCGTGAATATTTTTTTTCCATTGTTCGTTATTGATTATTCCAGATAATCCCATCATTCTTTTACCTTGTGCACTAACCTTTAAGGTGACACCTTATCAAATCCCTTCTGGAACTCCAATCACTATACATGTGATGGTTCCCCTTTATCTACCATGCTCTTTAATTCTCAAAGAGCTCAATTTGTCAAATGCAAAACAAATTCCTTCCAAAACAGCACGTTGATTCTTCATGATTGACAATTTTCCAAATTACATCCTTTCTAAAGGACTCCAGCATTTTCCCATAAACAGTGGTCAGGCTTGGCTGGCTGAAAGTAGCATTCTATCCCTCCCCACGCCCCTCCCCCCCACTGCCCCAGCCCCAATGGAGATATTATCTTTAATGTTTACCAATCCATTGGGATCACTCCAAATCTTGGGGAATTTGGAATATTGCAACCAATGTATCCACTAAAATGCCAGGATATATTCCAGAGGTGGTCAAACCATGGTTCGCGAGCCACATGCGGCTCTTTGACATGTAATGTGCGGCTCGTAGGAGTACGTTGGCTGAGACAGGAATCATACGAGCCGCTGCTTGCAATAGTAATGTTAATGGTCATGGCTTGTGATTGTTGCGGCTCTACTGTATGTGACTCTTGCGTTAACCATGTTTGGCCACTCCTGATATATTCCAACCATTTTGGAGGACTTGTCAATCTCTAACTGGTTGATGTGCCAAGTATTTTACCCTCTTTTTTTCCTAAGTATCGTGCACCGTTTTGGTGATGCTTGAAGTGAATTTGACCTTGAAGACAGGTGCAAAATTCATTGTTGTCTGGCACTCTCATTAACAAATTCTCTTCCCCCTAGTGCACCACCCCACTCTGTCCTGCTGCATTCAGAGCAGGGAGCTTCCGAGACTAGAGGGGAAGGAGAAGGCAAAATCACGGCCACTTCATGTTCTCCCGGATCCGATGTCCTCCCTGGCTACAGTACAATGACTGGCAGCCGTTCTGAGGAGGGCTTGTACACCGAGCCAGAAGAACAGATATCGAAGGGTGACCAGGTGCCTCCGACTCAACAGAGCCGTCTCCTAACTGCAAGCGATCTGATGCTCAAAAAGTGAGAACCGTCTCTCCTGCCTTTAGGAGATGGGCGAAAGCATTTGACTGTCAGTGAGAGGGAGGGTCTTCAATAGGGGCAGGTTAAAGAGATGCAGCGCTGATTGGATCAAAGGGATAGGGAGAGTTCCAAAACAGGAATGGAGAAGGCTAAGCAGCAGAGAAGGAGGGAAGTGGAAAGGGTTAGGGGGTCTGAGAGTACAGGAGGATGCAGAAGTAGGCTTGTAAAGGGGCTGGTATAATGTTTTAGGATGATGGTGCGACAGTTACCACATCCAAGTTTGCAGTTGATGCTTACAGTTGTAACCAAAGTGATCTGGAGAACGCAATAAAAAGTTAAACAAGCTGTTTGCTAACCGAATAATTTTTATCCAAGCTGGCTTGGTGGTAGGAGATGGTGGATGCTGGTGAATGGTGACTTTGGTTGCCAGACACCTGTGACAAACAGTGGGCCACAATAATTAGTGCTGGGCATCTTTGCTGTTTGTCATAGCCCACTGTGAATAGAGGAAGCTTGACCGGTGGTGATATGGGTAGTGTGGAGGATAATTTTAAGCCTCAGAGATATTGATCATTGGCGGATGGAGTTTTTTAAATTTAGACATGCACACGGTAACAGGCCCAATTTACAACCAATTAACCTATACTCCCAGTACGTTTTGAATGGTGGGAGGAAACTGGACCCCTGGGGGAAAACCCACACAGACATAGGAAGAATGTGCAGGATTAGAATCCAGGTTCCAATCGCTGGCGCTGTAAAGACGTTGTGCTAACCACTACGCCAACCGTGCCACTCCTACACTGACCGTGCTGTCCCTATCTTGATCGTTCTAATCTTTCCACCTTGATAAATGCAAAATGATACATTGGGGGAGGTCTCATTGAAGTAGGACACACACAATGAATGGTAGGGACACAGTAAGGGCCGAGGAACAAAGAGGCCTTGGTGTGCAAGTCTAAACATCACTAAAGGTGACAGCTCGTCAGCTGAGAAAGGAATATGAGGTAGTAGCCTTCATGAGCCAGGCATAGAATATTGGGGCAGGGGGTTTTTAAAACGCTGGTGAATATGGTGTGCAGTTTTATTTGCCACAGTGTGGAAAGGGTGTGATTGCTCAATTCTTCTGGGTGTTGCCTGGTACGGAGTGTCTCCATTTTGAGGAGAGACAAAGGGCTGGCTTTGTTTTCCTTGGAATGGAGGAATCATTGAGCTTTTCCACATGGAAACCTGCCCAAGGTGAACAAGTTGTCCATCTGAGCTCATCCCTTTGCCTGTCCACTTATCTGTCAAAATCCACATTAGCATTGTGGTTAGTGCAACACCGTTACAGCGCCAGAGACCTGGGTTCCAATTTGGCGCTGCCTCAAAGGAGTTTGTACGTTCTCCCTGTGTCTGCAAGGGTTTTCCCCAGGGTCTCTGGCTTTCTCCCACCCTTCGAAACGCACCGGTGGTGGAGGTTAATGGGGTGTAAATTGGGTGGCACGGATTTGTGGGCAGAAATGCCTGTTATCATGCTGTGTGGCTAAATTTTAAATGTACAGGGTTTGTAGCTTAATTAGAATATTTGGAGGCCCCAGGCTGGAAGGGCCTGTTACCATGTCATATGTCTAAATTTAACCTCCCTACCCTGGGGAAAAGGCTGTGATTAATCACCATATCCGTGCCCCTCATGAATTTGTACACCTCTGTATAAGGTCAGTCTCCTATGCTCCAGAGAAAAGATATATCCCAGCATCTCCTGAAACTCGAGCTCTCTAGTGCCATTAATGTCTCTGTGGATTTTTTTTTTGTATCCTTTCCAGTTAAATGACGTCCTTCCAAAGCAAAGTGACCAGATATGCACACGGTGTTCCAAATGTCAAAGTCTCGTACAACTGCGACATGGTGTCCCAGTCCTGTACCCAATGCGCAGATGGCTGAGGAGGACCTGGGAGAGGGTCACAAAATTGAGAGGCACAGATAGAGGAGACGATTGCAATCTTTCCTACAGAATCTTTTTTAAAAACAAAACATTTTAATGATACAGCAGGGTAGACTGCCTTTCCAATTAATTTGCCAACCCTGACCGGTTTAGAGGGTGGGAGTATACCAGATCATCCAGGGAAAACCCACACAGGTTACGGGAAAACCTACAAACCCCTTAGAGATGGCGCTGGATTCAAACCCGGGTCACTGGCGCTGTAATAGCCTTGCGTAAAACACTACGCTAACCATGTCTATAAGCAATGGCTTATAGCGAGGAGTAAGAGGTTTAGAACTGATATAAGGAAGATTTATTTTCATTTGAAGTTTGGAACACACTGCCTGAGAAAGGTGAAGAAGTTAGGTACTCTGAGATTCATCTCCAAGGGAAATGGAAATGGAATTAGCAAGTGCTGTAGTGCAATCAGACATGGGTGTTTGATGGCTGGCACAGATGAGATGGGCTGAAAGGCCAGATGCTGTGCTGTGGGCATGGAGCATGGATCCATTGGGCTGAATTTCCAATCCCAACAAAAATGTTCTTTAAAAAGTGATCACAGTGTAATTAAACCTTATGGATCCACTGTTACAGGAGGACACATCCATAGCATGGCAGCTTTTACATTTCAGGCATGGACAGAATTTAGAACAGAAATATGGAAATAAGGGCAAGTTGAAATTAAACATGAGCTTTCTAGCCAATATATACTCCCAGTCTTTATTCCACCCACTTGAAGATCAGTATGCAATATCTTTGGAATAAAAATGCATATATCAATAGACACTCAAAGTAAGTTTTATTGCAGAAAATGACCTGTTTTGTAATTTACTTGTACCCAAGTCTACTACCTTTTGTTGCCAAACTTTCTGTCCTGTTCCAGAATGTTTCATGACACTGAATTGGAGGAGTCGGACAAATTCTACAGTAATCTTCCTTGTCTCTTGAAGCTTCTGCTCGCCTTGTACAACATCGTGATGTCCCAGTCAGACATGTTGTGTTACTTTACGATGATCCTCAACCACATGGTCTCTGCCTCATTGCTCACCTTGGTTCTACCCATCCTCGTCTTCCTCTGGGCAATGCTATCCATCCCACGACCCAAGAAACGGTTCTGGATGTTTGCTATCCTCTACACTAAGGTACAAAGGGAGAACTGGAAACTTTGCACAAGATTGTGGTTCGTATATTATACAGGTGTTCACTCCGAGACAAAGACCACCACTTTGGCAATGTGTCTGAAATTGATCTTGCCCTTTCTCTGGCAGAGATTATTATAGAGTTGATTTAGAAAAGATTGTCACTTGTGGAGAAATCTTAAATCTGTGGTCATAAAAATATAATTATTGCTAATTACTATTCTTCCTGGAGGTCAGTGGCGAGTAGTTTCGCAGGGATCTTTATGATTTTTACAAATAATCTAGATGAAGAAAGGGAAGAATGAGTCAGTAAATTTGTGGATGATAGGATGGTTGGAGGAGTTGTGGATGATGCTGAAGGTTGTCTTAGGTTACAGTAGAATATAGGCAGGATGCAGAGTTGGGCAGCCAAGTGGCAGATAGGTTCAGTCCAGAGAAGTGTGAGGTGATGCATTTCAGAACGTCAAACCAGAAGGCTGAGTGGCGGTTACTTAAGAGCATGTATGAGCAGAGGGGCCTTGGGTCCAAATCCATACATCTCCCAAGGTTACCATGCAGGTTGATAGGATAGTTAAGAAGGCCTCTGGGATGTTGGCACTTGAGTTCAAAAATTGAGAGGTCATGTTGCAACTCTACAAATCTCTGGTGAGACCATTCTTAGAGTATTGTGTTCAGTTCCGGTCACTTCATTATAGGAAGAACATGGAAGCTATGAAGAGGGTGCAGAGCAGATTTACCAGGATTGCGAGGTAGGAAGGGTTTAATTTTGGAAATAAATAATAAATTAACTAGATTTCAAAATAGCTTTAGCAGTGGCTAAGAAGTGTATTGCAACTACTTGGAAGTCGGACTCTCCCTTGATCATAGCACAATGGACTGTAGAGATTTTAATAGTTGTATACCTATGGAGAAAATTACATATAGGCTAAACAAAAAACAAGTCTGACACATTTGTCAACATACAGCAGCCATATTTCGACCATATGGGGGGGGGGGGCCTGATTATTATAATGATAATAACAGATGCTGTTACAATATAAACAGATGTGACTTTTTTCCCCATGTAGATTCTTTATAGATTTTTTTTATGGATAGTATAAATGTGAGCTCTGACAGTGTGTGGTTTTATATTTTTTAGGAGGGGAAAAAAAAATACCAAAATACAAAAACTTTTTGTATGAAAAAGTTTAATATATTGTGAAGTTGAAGATTTTACTGTGGATATTTATAAAAAATTAAAAATAAAATATTCAAAAAAGGGAAGGGTCAGTACAACATCGAGGGCCAAAGGGCCTGTGCTGTAATGTTCTAATTAAATCTCGAAGGACTTCAGGAGAACTCAATACAAGATGAGGCCAACAGCATCAATGTGTTTTGGCAGAAGCTAGTTAAGTAGGGAGAGAAGATTAGATGGAAATTCCCACTAGGTTAAAATGTAGTTCAGTGGTTCTCAACCTTTTTCTTTCCATTCACATACCCCCTTAAGTAATCTTTAATCCCATAGGTGCTCTGTGATTAGTAAGAGATTACTAAAAGTGGTATGTGGGTGGAAAGAAAAAGTTTGAAAGCCACTGTTTTAATCGTATCCAATTGATTCGTTATGTTCACAGTTTCATAACTCCAAAGGAAATGGGCCAATGACAATTTTTCTCAAGCAAAATATTTCAGTAACAATTGTGTCTAGAGCAGTGATTCTCAACCTTCCCATCCCACCCACATACCACCTTAAGTAATCCCTTACTAATCACAGAGCACCGATGGCATAGGGATTACTTAAAGTTTGAGAACCACAGTTGGAGATGCTTTGGAGAGGGAGCAGAGAAGATTTACCAGGATGTTGCCTGGATTGTAAAACATGGCATATGAAGCAAGGTTGACAGAGATGGGGTTTTTCTCTTTGGAACAATGAAAGATAAGGGGTGACTAAATAAAAGTCAACAAGATTATGAGGGGCTTTGATACAGTGGACAGCCGGCACCTTTTTCCTGGAACAACTGTAGCAAATACCAGAGAACATTGGTTTCAGGTGAATGGAGGAAAGATTAGGGGAGATGTCAGAGGTGGTGGGTGCCTCGAATTAATTGCAAGGGTTGGTGGTGGAAACTCGATGAAAGGGACAATCAGAAGATTCTTTGATGGGCATATGGATGTAACTAGTGAGTTATGAGTGTGAGGTAAGGGAGGGTTAGATTGTTGTGGAGTATTTTTACATAGATCAGCACAACATCATGGGCTGAAGGGCCTGTACTATGCTGTAACGTTGTATGTGAAGTAGTCTGAGGAAGCTTTTGCAATGTATAAACCTGTTGGGCTGTATGGCCTTTGTTTACATTCTACTTATTACCTCATCCAGATGTGCAGACAGATGTATTGCTGTCTTGTGAAGTGGAATCACCACTCTCAGTGGTGAAGTGGGAAAAGTAGGAGGAGTCCTTCAATGGAAATAGTTCTCAATACCACCACTATCTAAATTAGAGGGATCACGCTCAGTGTTGGACAAACAGGAGGTACCTCCTGGATGTTGGGAAAACTGTTGGGAATATTGGGACTCCAACACTGAGAACTGTGTTCCATAGGAAGGGAGTGAAGGCAGAGGAGATAGACCAGGATGTTGCCTGGTCATGAGGAGAGACTGGCTGTGGTGGGGTTTTTTCCACTGGAGAAGAGGAGGCTGAGGGTTGACCTCACAGAGGCATGCACAATAATGGGGGGAGGGGGGAATGGAAAAGGAAGACAGAACATGTATTAATTGCAGAACACAAACAAGGGGGGGGGTTAACAGTTGGCGTAGTGGTTAACATCTTTACAGCACCAGCGATTGGGACTGGACCTGGGTTCAAATCCCACGCTGTCTGTAAGGAGTTTGTTCATTCTTCCTGTGTGGATTTTCACTGCCGCCTCTGGTTTCCTCCAAATCTTTAAAAATGATGTAGGTTAATGGGGTATCATTTGGGTGGCATGGACTCATTGGCCTGTTCTAGTGCTGTATGTCTAATTAACTTTTTTTTAATGCAGGAGAAACTCAGCAGGTTACACAGCATCCATGGTAATTAAAGAGCAACCAATGTCTCTGGCCCAAGCCCTTAAATGGGTTAAAGGTTACCCTTTACTTCACATGGATGCTGCGTGACCTGCTGAATTTCTCCAGCACTCAACCCCAGCATCCGCAGATATATTAGATAAGGAAAGTGTCATCTACACCGGGTTTCCTGTTTACATCACCATCAGGGCAGGGGCATTGTATGTGTTTTTTAAAGTGGAATGTTCACTATTATTTAAACAATTGAAAAGGTTTTATTGTTGAACAATATTTGATTAAAAATCAATATGATAGAACATTAACATTAAGACAAATAAATTTTATTGGGATAAACGGGTGAAAAGAAGTGAGTCTTGGCACGCCTAAAAAAATAATTAAAAGCAGATGTACTCTTTCTACAAGAAACACATCTCATCAAATCAGAACATGCTAAATTAAAAGGAGGATGGATGGGACAAGTAATATCATCTACATTTGGCTCAAAAGCAAGAGAAGTAGTGATTTTAATCATTGAAAATGTCCCAATAATAATAAGAGACACTGACTGACCAAGCCAGAAGATTTGTAATGGCACATAGTAAAATTTATGCAGAATCATGGACCTTTATGAACATCTATACCCCAAATTAAGATGATTAAGCCTTTATGAAAGATATCTTTATAAAAACAGCAGAGGAACGACAAAATATACTGGTAGGAGGAGCCTGGCTTACAACATCTAGAGTACAGAGAAAGATTAAAGAGACTGGGACTTTATTCATTGGAACGTAGCCGGCTGAGAGGGGATTTTATAGAGGTATTTAAAATTATGAAGGGAATGGATAGACTAGACGTGAGTAGACTCTTTCCCCTGAGGGCAGGGGAGGTTGGAACAAGAGGGCATAAGTTAAGGGTAAGGGGGCAAAACTTTAGGAGAAATGTTAGAGGATGCTTCTTCATTCAGAGAGAGGTGGCAGAATGGAATGATCTTCCAGAGGAGATAGTTGCGGCAGGGTCCCTTCTGCCATAAGAAAAGGTAGGATGTGTACATGGATGTGAGGAGGTTGGAGGATTATGGGCGGAGAGTAGGGGGGGGGGACTAGCGGACTCGAAGGGCTGATATGGCCTGTTACCGCGCTGTAAACTGTTATATGGAGACTTTAATTTCTGTTTAGATCCAATATTGGATAAATTGGCCACAACAGTAACAAGGACAAAAGCTGCCAAAATGTCACCATCATTTATGAAGGATTTAAATTTGATTGATTATATGGAGGCAGCTTAACCCCGTAGAAAGAGACTATTTGTTCTACTCAAGGGTACACGATTCACATACAACACACATGTCAAACTCTCGCCCGCGGGCCATAATGATATTTGGCCCGCAAGATCATTTCAAAAGTGTATTAGAGGTGGCCCATGCACAGTAGAGGTGGCGCATGCACAGTAATACAACAAATCCCAGAATGCATTGGCGTCAGCCTGCTAATCGCTCCCACCTCCTCTGTTTACGTTGCAGGGTCTCACCGTGGACTCTGGTTTTGGGGCCTGGCCGGTGTCAGGGGAAGCCAAGGCCGCTTCCCAGCACCCGGAACTGGAGGCCTCGGGCCTGACCTCGCCAGGACCGTTGCCCACTCCCCCTCCCTGCCGCAGGCCGATCCGCGACTCACGGTGACGGGGCCGCTGATCCGCCGAGATGCCACCCTGCAGCGAGAGCCGATGCCCCCGCACTGTCGTTGTCCAACCCGATCGCCCGCAAACCCCGCCCTCCCGCACACAGGCCTGAGTAAGTATTATGAACTTTAATCTCAGGATAAAACGATCTTCCAATAGTTTCATGTCACAGTGATAAATGTATTCCTGGTTAAAAATGGTCCTGCACCTGGATACAAGCTCATTAGGCATAAAACTTGAAAAGTGTGTAAATCAAAGGATATCTGTACCAATAGAAAAAGGGCATGGCAAATAACCCTGCTAGAGTTCATGCCCACAATCAGTCACCCATTTGATTGTTTCAGGAATCATGTTATTCTCCCACATTCTCAATAGCCCTCAGATTTTACTATTCGACAGCACACTAGCAACATTTGACAAATCCTCTATAGAGAAATATTATTTATTGAATATTTTGTTTCTCATTTGTTAATGCTTCTGGAAAGAGTTTATCCAAAACTATTATTAAACATTTATTTTAATAAGAAAAAGTTTAACATTACATGTGTTGAAAGAAGAGAAAACATGCAGATGTTGTTGAAAATTTTCAATAAATATTTAGTTCGGCCCTCGACTTAGTCCAAGTTTTTAATTTTGGCCCTCCGTGAATTTGAGTTTGACACCCCTGACATACAAGGATGATTTGTTTTTAAAGTCTGCCCAGTTAACAAGTAGAGTGGTAAAATTGAATATTTTGGGAGACTTTTATCAGATCATTCGCCATTAACTTTAACTTTTGCAATAATGGAAAAGGGTGTATAGATGGCATCTCAATGCCATATTTTGATCATATAGGGGCCCAATTTTAATTATAAATACAATAAGAAAAAGGATTATAATAGATGCTGCTGTAGTTTAAATGCAAGTGACAAACATAAATGTGGACGGTATGTGGATTTATTCTTTCTTTGGCTTGGCTTCGCGGACGAAGATTTGTGGAGGGGGTAAAAAGTCCACGTCAGCTGCAGGCTCGTTTGTGGCTGACCAGTCCGATGCGGGACAGGCAGACACGATTGCAGCGGTTGCAAGGGAAAATTGGTTGGTTGGGGTTGGGTGTTGGGTTTTTCCTCCTTTGCCTTTTGTCAGTGAGGTGGGCTCTGCGGTCTTCTTCAAAGGAGGCTGCTGCCCGCCAAACTGTGAGGCGCCAAGATGCACGGTTTGAGGCGTTATCAGCCCACTGGCGGTGGTCAATGTGGCAGGCACCAAGAGATTTCTTTAGGCAGTCCTTGTACCTTTTCTTTGGTGCACCTCTGTCACGGTGGCCAGTGGAGAGCTCGCCATATAATACGATCTTGGGAAGGCGATGGTCCTCCATTCTGGAGACGTGACCCATCCAGCGCAGCTGGATCTTCAGCAGCGTGGACTCGATGCTGTCGACCTCTGCCATCTCGAGTACCTCGACGTTAGGGGTGTGAGCGCTCCAATGGATGTTGAGGATGGAGCGGAGACAACGCTGGTGGAAGCGTTCTAGGAGCCGTAGGTGGTGCCGGTAGAGGACCCATGATTCGGAGCCGAACAGGAGTGTGGGTATGACAACGGCTCTGTATACGCTTATCTTTGTGAGGTTTTTCAGTTGGTTGTTTTTCCAGACTCTTTTGTGTAGTCTTCCAAAGGCGCTATTTGCCTTGGCGAGTCTGTTGTCTATCTCATTGTCGATCCTTGCATCTGATGAAATGGTGCAGCCGAGATAGGTAAACTGGTTGACCGTTTTGAGTTTTGTGTGCCCGATGGAGATGTGGGGGGGCTGGTAGTCATGGTGGGGAGCTGGCTGATGGAGGACCTCAGTTTTCTTCAGGCTGACTTCCAGGCCAAACATTTTGGCAGTTTCCGCAAAGCAGGACGTCAAGCGCTGAAGAGCTGGCTCTGAATGGGCAACTAAAGCGGCATCATCTGCAAAGAGTAGTTCACGGACAAGTTTCTCTTGTGTCTTGGTGTGAGCTTGCAGGCGCCTCAGATTGAAGAGACTGCCATCCGTGCGGTACCGGATGTAAACAGCGTCTTCATTGTTGGGGTCTTTCATGGCTTTATACTGTGAAAGGAAAGGGTGTGGGGAGACTTTGTTTAGTTTTGGTTGTTTTTGTTTTATAAGAATAAGTTTTCTATCTATATAGTTAATATTTATGGGGAAATAAGTTAACCTTCCACCAATTTCCATCCCGATTAGCATCCTGTAATCTTTGACATCATGCCAAGACAAGCTGAAGGATTCATTCATCCACCTCACTCAGAATATGCAGACCGTTCTAGTATTTTACATATGGAATGTATTATTATTTTGTCCTGTGCCAAATAAATTGCTACTGTACAATGTGGCTGCCACTTCAGTGTCATGCTGCTTGCCATTCTCCCTGGCCTAGAAGTGGATATATCACAGGCACCAAATATTTCACACTTCCCTGACACCTGGTTCCCCCTACAGATTACAGTCGTCGTGAAATACTGCTTCCAGTTTGGTTTCTTTCCCTGGACCACCTCTTCCTATCGCTTGCTGTACTTCAACCAGCCGTTCTACTTGCCCAACATCATCGGCATTGAGAAGAAGGATGGTTACGTCCACTGTGACCTCATCCAGTTGCTGGCTCTGTTCTTGCATCGGTCCGTCCTCAAGGTAACTATGCTGGACAACAAATGGATTCACTTGACAGAACGTGGAGTTTATTTTTTAACGTAAGAGATGTAGCATAATAACAGACCTTTTCGACCCAGAGCTCATGACGCCCAAATGCACCAATCACCTGTCATCGTGTGCTGAGGGTTGGATGGAGGGACAGCTTTATCTTCACTTGACTGAAGCTTGAGCAGAAAAACTTGTGCACTCATTGCACTCTCCTTCCCCTCCCTAAATTAATCAGATTAACAAGGTGAAACAGTAGCCCCTTTTCCACGGGCACCCTGTCCCAGGAATTAACTGGGACAGAGTCCAGTAGAAAAGGAACACTGTCCAAACGCCAGCATCAAATGATGTCATTTCACACCGGGGATTAACCTACTCTACCCCTACTCATATCCCTGGTGTATGCTGATAAAACCAGTGGGAAAAGGAACAGCAGAAAGTCACCCATTTCCAGTTGAAGGTAGAACACTCCGATCCCCAGGGATGAGTGTGTTCAGTGTGGAAAAGCAATTAGTCTCCCAGTTAAGGGTGGCTCAGTGGAAATGGCACAAAGGGCTTCCTATCCCAGGATACAGACTGGGATGCCATTGGATAAAGGGGATAGTAAGATGTGGCTGAATTCCTGAGCTCTCAGCAAAAGAAAAAGTGGGTTCAGCACTGACTTGGGAAGTTGATAACTAATCCCTCACAATATGTTACTAGTTTCAGTCAAGATGGCACTACTCTGAACTGACCAAGAATTGCCGGAGGAACTCAGCAAGTCAGAGAGCGCCCAAGACACTGTCTGTTTATGAAAAGGAATCTCCTCAAAGCAGGTGTTCCTGGAATATGTTGGCAATTCTGGTTTATTTTCACATGGTTTATTTCAATGGTCTTCAAGAAGCTTCACTTGATGGCACAGGAACAGGCCATTCAGCCTTCTGAATGTGCACTATCCTATCAGCCTGATTCTGCAATTACCCTTAATCCTGTACTTAGCGTGTGTTGGGGGAAATGCATCTGTCAGGACACCACGGAGAAGCTGCCTTTGTGCAGCTCCTGCTGTTATATCGTTAGGTGTCAGTCAGGGTGACGTGAAGGTCGTCCCTTTGGATAGAACACCTCAGCAATGATCAGCAGTGTTGAGTGCGAGAAAGATGCAGCACAGAAGCAACCCCTTTCTTACAGACTCCACACTGCACATCAGCCTTCTGTTCATGCTATTTCTACATTCATACCAATTTTTTTGTTTTTACATTCTCTGCGGAATCCCAGTGACCGAGCAACCCTTGAGAGAATGCTGTGGCAGGAGATGGGAAAGCTGGCTGGGATCCCTGAGAAAGGAGGGGAGCAAGGGCTCATGCCCAGACCCATGCAAGATCGGTCGGAGTAGACGCGGAGAGATGTCCTCTCGTTCCACCATTCGGAACAAGTGGCCAGAAGAAAGGCTCCCTATTTAAGACCGAGATGGGGCAAACGTTTATTTCCTGAGGTTTGCAAATGTTTGGAACACTCTCCTTCAAAGAGTCTTTGAATATTTTCAAGGCAAGCAGATTTCTGATGATCAAGAGAGCAGAAGATTATCAGGGAGGGAACAAAATGTAATGCTAACGTTAGCAAGGCAGTAGGCCACAATCATGTGGAATGGCAGTGGACATTGTGTCTGACGTTCCCACACCATACAGTGCTCATTGGACTTGCCCTGAAACATAGTGATCAGTGTTCCAGTGACACAATGTAAGCAACCCATTCAGGGATATTTAGGGGCCAATTAATACTGCTAACCAATTTCAGGATGGAGACATGCAGTCAAAGATTTCACCTCTGCCATTTTTTGTTGGCAGAAGCATCTGCGACTCATTCAGACAGACATAATATGACTGGGGTGGAGCTCCCCTTAAATAAAGTATGAATGATCACAGTCCAGATCTCTGGTGTTCTCTCACAGTGTCACGGACTGTGGGATTCCCATGATGCAGTGAAGGAACGGAGAGCAAGGAAAGGCCAAAGCCTCGGAGAGGTGAGGGAAGAGAATAGCCACAGTGAGACTCAGCCAACCGGTGGTTTCCAGGACACGGTGAGATCAGTGGGAAGAACAAGTGTTTCCAGGCGAAAATCAGGACGGCTGGACAGGGCAGGTGAGAAAATGTTTGGGTCAGTGGAGCAAGGAGCTCTCTGCATTCCTGCTGCACGAACTCTGTGTTGAATCGCTATACAGTGGCATTTGAGTAAGGTGGGTCAGAAAAGTCCCCTTTGCCATATATAAAGTCCCCTTTGCCACACACACACACACACACACACACACACACACACACACACACACACACACACACACACACACACACACACACACACACACACACACACACACACACACACACACACACACACAAATCTCATGCACAATCACACGTGTAGATCACACACATAAACGCACACCTCTCACCTCTCTCAAGGGGAGGGGTGGTGCATGGGAACCAATGGGACGAGGTGGAAGCGGGATGTGGACTAGGTGAGGGGCAGAGGACACCAGGTGAGGGGGTCCATGATGGGTACTAGGTGAGTCGGGGGATACCAGGTGAAGTGGAGGGGAACCAGGTGGGGGTCCAGATTAGGAGGGCTGAGGGGGTGGAGGGACTCGGGGAGGGGGGGTGGGTGGGACCAGATGAATGGGAGGAGGGCCCCAGGTGAGGAAGAGGGACCAGGTACGATTGATGGAAGGAGCAGAGCGAGCCACGTTGGACCTGCTGCTTTGCCCGTTTGGAATAGGATGATGGGGAATGTAGATTTGAGTGTTAATCACTGTGTAATGGATTCCTGTAACTTGGCAACTGACATGTTTCTCTTTAGACAGAAGAAAAGCTTCAAAGAGATCAAAAAAGAAGAAAGGGGAGCCACCAAAGATCCATAGTGGATTTAAGGAAGCCATCAAAGAACAGATCAGGGAGAAAGGTCGGGGAGTGAAGCGATCTATCGTGGTCCTGTAAGTGTGTGCTGTCAGTCTGTCATGGTTCCAGACTCCATCCTCACTCAGAATGAGCGCAGACCCTCCCATGAAATGTGCATGTACCCTCGAGACCCAGGCAGGCCTTTCAACGTGAAGGACATCTACCGATATAACTAGCTCTTGTGAATGATAGGGCTGGGCTTTCATGGAATAGGCCCATTCACTGCTTCTGCTCAAGACCATTGTGATTTGCTGATCATTGCCCATTTTGCAAGGACTCCGTTTGTTCTATTTGAGCAAGTTGATTTTAGTAAGGCATTTGACAAGGTAACTCAAAATAGCCTCATTCAGAAAGTTATGAGGCATGGAATCCAAGGAACCTTGGCTACTTGGATTTAGTATTGGCTTGCCTGCAGAAAGCAAAGGGTAGTAATAGATGTTACGCATTGTACCAGGGGGTCAGTGACAAGTGGTCTTCCACAGGTATCTTTTCTGGGACCCCTTCTCTGTTTTTTTTAATATAAATGACTTGGATGGAGAAGTGAATCCGTAAATTTGCAGATGATACAAAGATTGGAAGTATTGTGGATAGGGCAGGGTATTGTCATAGGTTACAATGGGAAAGAGACAGGATGCAGAGTGGGGCAGAGAAGTGGCAGATGGAGTTCAATCCAGTTAAGGTGAAGTGATGCACTTTGGAAGGTCGAACTTGAAGATGGTTAACAGTAGGATTCTTACCAGTGTGAAGGAACAGAGAGATCTTGGGGTCCAGATCCATGGATCTCTCAAGACTGACATGCATGTCGATAGAGTGGTTAAGAAGATGTATGGTTTGTTTGTCTTCACGCAATCACTAGATATAGGAGCAGAAGGAGGCCCACTGGCCCATCGAGTCTGCTCCGCCATTCTAATCATGAGCTGATCCACTCTCCCACTTAGCCCCACTCCCCGGCTTTCTCCTCGTAACCCTTTATGCCCTGACTAATCAAATAACTTCTGATCTCTCCTTAAATACACCCAAGGATCTGGTTTCCACAGCTGGCTGTGGCAACAATTTCCACAAACACATGACCCTCTGATTAAAGACATTTTTCTGCATCTCTGATTTAAATTGATGCCCTTTTATTCTGAAGTTATGTCCTCCTATCCTAGAATTCTTGACACACTGACTCTCTCCAGGCTTTTTAGCATTCAAAATTCCTCCATGAGGTCCCCCCCCCTCATCAATCTGTACTCCAACGAGAACTGTCCAAGATACAACAAATGTTCTTCACATGGCTAACCCTTTTATTTCTGGTATCCTTCTAGTAAAATCGTCATCTCTAATACTAGCACGTCTCTTCTCAAATAAGGTGCCCAAAACTGTACACTGTTCTCTTTCTTTGGAATATTTTATTTATTCAACATATATAATATCAAAAATTAAGAGTGTTATAGCATAAGTACATAATAAAAATATTAACAAATGTATGCTGAAACTCTATTTATAAAAACTAAAATACTAAAATTTAAAAACTAAAAATAACTACAAACTACAACAAAATCGCCTATTAGCCACCACCCCCCCCCCCCCCCCCCCCCAACTGTACACAAGTCTCCAAGTGAGGTCTCACCAGTGCTTTATAGAGTCTCGATATCACATCTCTGCTCTTGGATGCTATCCCTCTAGAAATGAAGGCCAACATTGCATTCACCTTCTTCACCCCGTACTCAACCTGGAGGTTAACCTTTAGTGTATCCTGCACGAGGATTTCCGAGTCCTTTTGCACCACAGAATTTTGAATTTACTCCCCATGTAAATCATAGTCTGCCCATCTATTTCTTCTACCGAAGAGCATGATTGTACACTTTCCAACATTATATTTCAACTGCCACTTTTTTGCCCTGTCTCCCAATCTATCTAAGTCTCTCTGCAGTCTTTCCGTATCCTTAGCATCACTTCCACAAAGACATTTTGGTATCATCTGCAAATTTAGCCACAAAGCCATCAAATTCCCCCATCCCATTCCCTTGCTGACATGTCTGTCCATGGCCTCGTGCGATGCCAGACCGAGACTGCCCACAAATTTGGAGGATCAACATCTCATCTTCCGACTGGACACCTTCCAAACAGATAGCATTAATATCGACTTCTCTGGCTTTCGTTAACCCCTCCCCCCCCCCCCTTACGTCATCCCCCAGTTCCATCTTTCCCTTTTCCCTGTCTTCTTTTGCACAGATGTGATAAGTTCTCACCTCTCCCCTTATCATATCCAATTAACACCTTTTGTTGGCCTGGATTCCTCCCCCAGCCAGCATGGTCTGTCCTGCTCTTGCCTCATTCTGCTTATCCCTTGAAGAAGGGCTCAGGGCCAAAACGTCAGTGATATATCTTTGTCACATCCTGTGGGCACTTAAGGACCAGCCAAGTCTTCCAGCACATCTGTGGGGGGTTTTTACTGCAATCACAGTGTCTGCAGACTTTCGAGTTTCACTAAAAGCTCCATAAGCCCTGGTTAGACCTCACTTGGAGAATGGCATTCAGCTCCAGTCACCTCATTACAGGAAGGATGTAGATGCTTTGGAGAGGGTACAGAGGGGATTTACCACAATATCGCCTAGATTTAAGAACATGGTATACAAAGCTAACATTGACAGAGCTGGGATTTTCTTTTTGGAGTCATGAAGGATGAGAGGTAACTTAATAGATAGGGTGGACAGCCTGGGGCAGCAATAGGAAATGCCAGAGGACATCTGTTCAGTGTGAGTGGAGGGAAGTTTAGGGGAGATGTCAGAGGCGTTTTTTTTTACACAGAGAGTGGTGGGATCCTGGAATGCATTGCCAGGGCTGGTGATGGAGCCTGGTAAAATAGGGACACTCAAAAAACACTCGGATGTGGGAGAAATAGAGGATTATGGGAATGAGGTAGGGAAGGGTCCTGGTCAGATTTAACACGTACCTAAGAAAAGATCTGGACCCACTGCAATTCGCTTATTGTCACAATCTCTCCACAGCAGATGCAATATCGCTGGCTCTCTACTCAACTCTGGATCACCTCAAAAACCACAATTCATACATATAACCACTTTTCATAGACTACAGCTCAGCCTTCAATACCATTCTTCCTTCAGTGCTGGTCAAGAAGTTACACACTCTAGGCCTCTGTACCTCAGTCTGCAACTGGATCCTTGACTTTCTCATCGGAAGACCACAGTCAGTACGAATTGGAAACAATGTCTCCACCTCGCTGATCATCAACACAGGCACACCCAAGGATATGTGCTTAGCCCACTGCTCTACTCATTATACACCCATGACTGTGTGGCCAGGCACAATTCCAATGCTACCTACAGGTAGCATTACAACGTGGCCTGGGAGGGCAGGGAATTGTGATACGTGTTTGTTAGGACAGGTCTGAAGAATTGCTGTCCTTTCTACTGTTTGCTGTGTAAGCTGTTCCTGTTAAGGGAGATTCTGTCATGTACCATTCGAACAAGACATCACTCTCCTTGCTGGCACTGGTAAAATGTATTTGAATAGAACTTGTGCAAAGCATTGACTTCAATATCTTTGGTTCTACAGAGCACTTCAGATATTCCTGCCTGTGAAACAGTTCTTCCACAACATCATCCACCCGGAGTACAACGCGGTGTGTGATGTCTATGCACTGATGTTCCTGATCGACGTTATTAACTTCATCATTATTGTGTTTGGATATTGGGCATTTGGAGTAAGTGCTGGAATCTGTTCCTACAGCTTCAGCTTCTGCCTGTCCCTTGGTGGGTTGTGAGCAGTGGCCATTCCATGGCACAGCTGCTGGAACTGCTGCCTCACACCTCCCGTGCCCCAGGTTCAATCTTGACCTTGGGTATTGTTCTGTGGAGTCTGCCAGTTTCCCATCATCATCTGGGATTTCCCTAGGCACTCTGCCTGCCACGTCCCATGGGTGCGAGGGACGGCAGGTTAACTGGACCCCTTGAACTATCATCCCCAGTGATGGTGTCTCATGGAGTTGGGTGCAGCATAATGGAGAATTGTGGCACCTCTCTGGAAGGCACCTCTCTGGAAGGCACCTCTCTGGAAGGCACCTCTCTGGAAGGCACCTCTCTGGAAGGCACCTCTCTGGAAGGCACCTCTCTGGAAGGCACCTCTCTGGAAGGCACCTCTCTGGAAGGCACCTCTCTGGAAGGCACCTCTCTGGAAGGCACCTCTCTGGAAGGCACCTCTCTGGAAGGCACCTCTCTGGAAGGCACCTCTCTGGAAGGCACCTCTCTGGAAGGCACCTCTCTGGAAGGCACCTCTCTGGAAGGCACCTCTCTGGAAGGCACCTCTCTGGAAGGCACCTCTCTGGAAGGCACCTCTCTGGAAGGCACCTCTCTGGAAGGCACCTCTCTGGAAGGCACCTCTCTGGAAGGCACCTCTCTGGAAGGCACCTCTCTGGAAGGCACCTCTCTGGAAGGCACCTCTCTGGAAGGCACCTCTCTGGAAGGCACCTCTCTGGAAGGCACCTCTCTGGAAGGCACCTCTCTGGAAGGCACCTCTCTGGAAGGCACCTCTCTGGAAGGCACCTCTCTGGAAGGCACCTCTCTGGAAGGCACCTCTCTGGAAGGCACCTCTCTGGAAGGCACCTCTCTGGAAGGCACCTCTCTGGAAGGCACCTCTCTGGAAGGCACCTCTCTGGAAGGCACCTCTCTGGAAGGCACCTCTCTGGAAGGCACCTCTCTGGAAGGCACCTCTCTGGAAGGCACCTCTCTGGAAGGCACCTCTCTGGAAGGCACCTCTCTGGAAGGCACCTCTCTGGAAGGCACCTCTCTGGAAGGCAGCATTGGTTCGATGAGATGAGTGGCCTCATTCAATGTTATGTAATATTTGGAAAGAAAATGAAATGTGTGCTGTGTTCAGTGGTTTTAAATTACCAAGTGAGTAACTGCTCCTCTCAGTTTGGATTGAGCATAATGGCTGACTGTGTGACTACCATTGAGCAACAAAGGGTCCACCTGAACTTCCACAGAAGTCGTGCCCTGATCAGTGATAGCTTGTCTCCCCAGTATAAGCCAGTGAGGCTCCAATGGTGTACAATCATTACAGCATTTCAAGTGTTTCTTCAGGTACCTCGTTAACATGTGGAGGGTTTCGCACCATCATCTCAAATGTAGAACATCCAACTCCATCCTCTTTAAACCTCAGACCATCACTTTGGGTTAGTGCTTGGTTCCTGCAGAGGAAGCCCTGCATTCTGATGCACCCTGAGTTGATTTCCACTTGGCCTCCCTCGTTCCAACAGGTACAACCCTGGCATGGCCAGTCTCCACTCAGCGCCAATTTCTTGAGCTAACTCACATCTTGGTAAATAGTGCACCTTTACTGCTGTCAGTCTTCCTGCTGAGGACTGACCACCATCCCACAAAAGACTTTTGGAATAGTCTAGTTATTTTGTCCCATTCCAACAATGCCTCCTGCTGTTAAATCAAAATCAATCCCCAGCCTATAAAACCCAATATCCTATATTTTAAATTTGTGTTTAGCACAGTAAGAGGCCATTTCAGCCCACACCACCCAATTTACACCCCATTAACCTGCACCCCTGTACATTTTGAAGGGTGGGAGGAAATCGGAGCCCCTAGGGAAAACACGTGGAGAAGGTACAAATCCCTTTGGACAGCGTGGGACTTGAACCTCAGACCAGATGAATCGCTGATGCTGTGAACGTGTTGCGCTAACCATGCTGTCATTCATCTGAGGAACCTGCTCTGTTCCTGACTCTCTCTACTCCTTGGGTAGCTCAGTGTTTATTCCCTTGCCTTGTTTGGTTATTCCAGATCCATTTCTCATTTCTCTGGATTAACTTTGCAGCTTCTGGCACTCTATTGATTTACAACTTCCATCCTCCACAGCGGCCATTTTACCAGTTTTGCAATTAGCTGACAATTTCTCATCCACACTCCATGTTTACCCAGATTCCCCCAACTGCCTCAGAAAGTAACGATCCCTCCCCTGAGTCCTGCAGAAGACCAATGTGTATTAACCCAGGGATAAACATTCCTGTTGTTCATCTCTGCCACTGAAGCTGTTTCCACTTATCAATTAACCCGGATTCCCACGGATGTTTGTTCACCTGACAACCTGCTGCTTTGTCAGTGCCCTGCTACAATTCTGCATTGATCACATAAAACGCTCAGCCCTCAGTGATCCTTGTGACTTCAGAACTTCACTCAGTCTCAACCTTCCTTTGACTTGTCTGCGATGATTGCCTGTGATTGATAGCTGCCTCTGGCCTCAGGATTTTTCCAACAATTACCCTTTCAACTCGAGGTGATTTTTCAAAATTTATTTACCGCACGGTGGAAGCTGATTTTGGCAGTGAAACCCGTGCCGCCCAATTAACCTACCAAATCCATACATTTTTTTTTGGAGGGTGGGAGGAAACCAGAGCACCAGGGAAACCCCCACGCAGGTCACGGGGAGAACGAACAAACTCCTTACAGACGGCGCTAAATTTTAATTTGGGTTGCTGGCGCTGTGGAACCAACAGCACAGAAACACCCTTTGGCCCATCTTTCTGTGTCTGCTTTGTCCTCATGACCCAGACCATAGCCCTCCACACCCCCTCTTATCCAAATTTTTCTTGAACGTCAAAATGGAGCCTGCATTCACCACTTCAATTCATTCCAAGCTCTCTGCATGAGGAAATTCCCCCTAATGTTTCCCTGAACTTCTCCCCATTCCCCCCTAATCCATGTCCTTTGGTTTATATCTCACCCAACCTCAGTGGAAAAACCTACTTGCATTTACTCTATTTATATCTATCATCATTTTGTAAACCTCAATCAAATCTCCCCCCATTCTTCTAAGTTTCAGGGAATAAAAGTTCTAACCTGTTTAACCTTTTCTAGTAAATCAGTTCCTGAAACATTCTTGTTGATCATAACTCCACTCTTTCAATCCTACTGATATCTTTCCTGTATTTAGGTGGCCAAAACTGCAATAGCTTATGCAACTTCACCTACTCCTGTACGGAATTCCACACTAAGCATATTGCCCGATACTCAGTATATCTGCTCTTTTAAGCAACTGTAGGACATCAGCAGTGTTCCAGTCCTTCCAAAGCTGCCGGTCCAGTGATTTGCCCTGTTTTTTTATATAAAAGATATTAAATCTCCCTCACACAATTTTGATTTTTTTTTCTCTCTCTCTCTCATTCCCTCCTTCTCCCTTCCCTCTCATTCTGCCACTCACAGACATACTCCTTTTTCTGCCTCTTACTCATTCCTCTTATCTTTACTTATATCTTGCATCCTCCTTCCTCAAATCCACTTCCTGGATTATCTCCTTCAGCGTGAACCTTTTCATTACTCTGTACTTCCATTTCCTGTATTGGTCCAGCTCTGTCATCAATTTTTCCTTTGTAAGTTTAGAAAAAAAAAACATTTAGGTCTTTGCTCTATTTTCTTCTGAACCCTTTGTGTCTTCCTCCTTTTGTTTCATCTCTGGGCTTCCAACACTTCCCCTGTCATTCTCTTATTTACATCTTGGTATTTGTTTCCACTTGTAGCTTGGCCTCAGCCTAAATGCTACTCCACATGCAAGGTGGTTCATATGTCAGAGTTACGCCTTTGATCAGTGGGAACCTATTTGAGCAAGTCCTTACTGCCTCCTCCACCAACGCCTGTCACGCAAAGCTATGGTTTCGAGTCCCATCTCAGCTGCGTAAAATGCAGGCGCAAAACGTGCTGAACACTGGAGCCGAAACAAAGCACATGGTGGATATGCGCATGCGCGTCCTGGTGCACTGCCTCAGCCTGCAATGTTGACCATTCCTCCTACCCCCACAGATGCCGCTTCACCCACAAGTCCCTCCACCAGCCTTTCAGCTGAGTGAAGTTGGACTCAGCCCAATTGCTCCTGGTCTATATTCTTACCTCTCCATAACCATGTAAAATCTGAGTCACGAGCTTCCAAAATAGTATTTCCCCCTACTGCTCCCAGCTTTTAAACCTCCAAGACAACCTGTGGGTAAGGTAACTGGACCTCAGTGTCAGTGAGACCTCAACCCAATTTCTCCATAAACACACAAAGACACGCGCGTCTGCATGTGGTGTAATGTTTGTAGAGTGCCCTCAGAATGTAATTAAATCCCTGCCCACACCTTGAAGGCAATTTGTGATTTCACTCTTGCCAGTATTGTTTTCTCCTCCCTCCACAGAAGCACTCAGTTGCCACAGACATCACGGAGTTCATCTCAGAGGACCACGTGCCCCAAGTATTCCTGGTGATGGTGCTCGTTCAGTTTGCCAGCATGGTGGTCGATCGGGCGCTCTACCTCCGCAAGACCGTCTTGGGCAAGGTTGTCTTTCAGGTGGTTCTAGTGATCGGAGTCCATTTTTGGATGTTCTTTCTTCTCCCTGGGATGACTCAAAGGTGATATAAACAATTCTGGGACACAAGACCATCTCACTCCCACCCGATTGCTTAAGGTCGGGCTGATGTTTGTGCTTGTTCACTGTAGGACCTGGACAACAGTGACAGGAGTTGTCATTCAGTGGCCTGCAGTTCAGTGCCAGAATGTGGTCCTGCTCCTATCCTCTTTCCTCAGAGTGGCTGACTCTGTGGGGTGGAGAAGGTGGGGGGGGATATTCCAGAGTTGGAATTTATGGAGACCCATGCAGGAGTGTTTCATGTTGTGTGGCACTGAGAAGGTGGAAGGATCAGAAAGTGGGCTCACTGCCGCCATTACCTTGGCACCAGAGTTAAAGGGAGAGATCTGCTTCCCCCACTCATTAAACGGATGATGTTCCACTTTCTTTCTGTTAATATTGGTTTCTTCCTGATCATCCTGGAATTGCAGAGGGACCTTGACCAATCCCCCTTGGGTTAGTGCCTGTGAGACATCGACCTGAACCACTGTGACTCACCCACAGTGTGGGGAGTTCCACCACTCAGGCCCAACATTCTTTAACACCCAGCTCCACTTCATTCCCTCCTCTCTTGGCCCTATCCACTGTCTCTAAATTTTCCCTTTATGTGAAGACATTGTCACCGGGTCCAGATCCTGAAAACTCATTCATCACTGGCACTGTGGGAGCTTCTTCACTCGAAGGACAGTAATGTTCGAAGATGGCTACTCACCAGCTCCTTCTCAAGAACAACATGAGATGGTCAATAAAGCCCATCTTAAAAATAAATTAAATTGATGAACAGAATTTTCCACCAAATAAATATTGAAGTGATAGAAAAGCTGGCTTGCAAGCTCAACATCAATTCCATTCATTCAGACGCCTGCCTATATTTTGATGAAGGGTTCAGGCCTGAAATGTTGGTTATGTATCTTTATCTCCCCTATATAAAGTATACTGTTTCACCTGCTGAGTTTCTCCTGCATTGAATTTTTGTATCAAGTCCATCACTTTGGCCTTGACTCAACCCCCCACCCCCACCCCCTTTCTCTGGCAACTATCTGAAATGAACGCTTTGTCACGTCATCATGTTTTCTAAAAGCCTTTCCACTTTTATCTTTACAGGAGGTTTAACCAAAATCAAATCGCCCAGCTTTGGTATTTTGTTAAGTGCATTTACTTTGGCCTGTCAGCATATCAGATCAAATGTGGCTACCCAAACAGAGTACTGGGCAACTTCCTGACAAAGAGCTACAATTACTTCAACCTCTTCCTCTTTCAGGGGTAAGTGAAGATGCAGATCCAGTGCATAGAGGGAGACCAAGGACAGGCAGGCTTTAGCCACTTGGTGGAGGGTGAACTCTGATGAACTGCAGCATCGTGAGCCTGATGGTTACAACAACTGACTGTTTTGATTCACAATCCAGAAGTGGTGTGTTGGCCCTACCCCTCACCCACCATTTCATGGTCAACGGCTGGACGAAAGTTGCAAATAGTTGTTCTAGATCAGTGGTTTTCAAACTGTCCCCCTCAACTCACATTCCACCTTCAGTAATCCCTATGCCACCGGTGCTCTGTGATCAGTAAGGAGTGGCTTAAGGCGATGTATGAAAGAAAAAGTTTGAAAACCACTGTCCCTCATTGACTCGTTATGTGCACGGATTCAGAACTCAGGAAATGGGCCAATGACAATTTTTCTCAAGCAAAATATTTCAGTAACAGTTGGGTCTGGAGCAGTGATTCTCAACCTTCCCTTCCCACCCACATACCACCTTAAGCCACCCCTTCGATATCACAGAGCGTCGATGACGTAGGGATTACTTGAGGTGAAATGTGAGTTTAGGGGGGCAGTTTGAAAACCTCTGTTGTAGATTATTAATCCAGGAACCAAAGCACTGGATTGGTTTACTCTGTGTGATTGGCTTGGTGCAGTGAAGGTGACCACAGACACTGTGCTGTGTTTAATATTGATCACGCACTTTGCTGCTCTCGGCAGAATTCTCCAGATCGAACAAGCGCGAGCCAGAGATTTGTCCAAGCTAAGCAGTAGGCCGACCTGGCCCAGACCAATTTGAGGAAATCCCCACGATGTCCTGGTTCAATCAAGGTCTGGACACCGGTTCAGTTATCAAAGCTGCCAGTGTAGAAAGCTGACCTTGTGCAAAGCTGTCCTTGTACAATCAAGGTCAGGACCCTCAGCCATCAGAGTGGCAAATGGCTGTGTGGTCACAGAAATTCAAAAACCAGCAAAAGGTTCTGAGAACACTCAGCAGGCCAGTCATCCCTAACAGTAAGAAACAAAGAGTGAACATTTCCACCAGATGACACATTGCGTGACCTGCTGGATATTTCCAGCATGTTCTCTCTTCATTTTCCGATTTTTTTCAGCAGCTTTATTCGTTTATAACCAAAACGGGGTTCTGGTTGAATGTGACAATAGGTTTGGAGTAAGTTTAATTGTGAATGCTTTGTGTCATTCTCTACATTAGAGAGACTGGTCACAGAATGGGAGATCACTTCGCTCAGCCCCTCTGCTCCATTCCCAAACACAGTGACCTCCCAGTGGCCAACCATTTCAATTCTGAATCACACTCCCAGACTTGCATGTCTGTCCATGGCCTTGTGTACTGTCCCACCCAAACCACCCGCAGATTGGAGGAACAACACCTTGTATTCAGTCTGGGCACCCTCCAGCCAGATGGCATTAACATCAACTTCTCTGCTTGCCTTTTCTTTCCCCTCCCCCTTTCCTGTTTTTCCAGTTCTCCCCTCCCTTTCCCCTGACCCACCCAGCCATCCCTCTTCCCCCTCATCGCTGCTATTCCCCTTTCTCCACCTGTCATCTCCTGTCTTTGCCACCCTCCTACCCCCCTCCCCTCCCACACCACTCTTTTGTTCAGACGCCTGCCAGCATTTTTTCATACTTTGATGAAAGGCTCAAGCCCGAAGCGTCGGTTCTGTATCTTTATCTTTGCTACGTAAGTGATGCTGTTTGACCTGCTGAGCTTCTCCAACATTTTGTGTGTTTTAATTGTACATGACGAGTGCAAGCCAGGAGGAGCTGTCATTTATTCAGCTGACACTGGGCATTGCAGAGCCTCCATTTTGACAGCCCGCGTTGGATGGTTGCAGGTTTCGTTTGGTGCCCTTTCTCATGGAGCTGAGAGCAGTGATGGACTGGATGTGGACAGATACCACACTCAGCATCTCCAGTTGGATTTGTGTGGAGGACATTTATGCCAACACTTTCATCCTGAAGTGCTGGAATGAGTCCGAGAAGGTGAGTAGGTTCTCTGAGCTGGGATTTTATAGTTTGTGTTGGATGTATTTAGAACAGCTTACAGTGCTGTCCAGTTAAGCTGATGCTTCTGTCGTTACAACGTGTAGTAGGGTAGCAATAATTCAGGGAGACTCTGGTTAGTTGTGGAGTGTCCTGGCCTTGGTTTCACTGGTGTCATTCTTTCTATTGTGAGATCTGGAGATGTTTAGCCCTCAGCAAATGAAGCAGCCCAGCTCTGTACGGATCCAGGCAATGTTCAGCCAAGGGCTGAGAAGTGGCAAGGTAATGGTATACTTCAAAAATGCTAGGCGTTTGGCCCTCAACCATGGGGAGTTCCACCACCAACCCTGGTACTGTGGCCATCCCTCTTGAAATCATCTCATCAGCCCTTCGCACCAGGGGCAGGTGCCCTCTGCTAGTGTCTCAGGTCCTGAGACTGTCTGCAAAGTACAAGTTAGGTGTGTGATGGACTTCTTGGCAGCTCGACTCCATCCAGGACGAGGCAGTCCACTTCATTGGTCGCTGCCCTGCACATTTATTTCCTCTCTCCCTGCTCCGATGCATGCAATCGATAAAGTACCCCACCTTTACGCTTCCAGCAGTGCCTCCCAAACTGTGACCTCCACCACAAAGGATCACCATCCTAGTGCAAAATGTATCCTTGTCCCTTCAGTGTGGCTGCGTCCAAATTTGGAGCTCCTTTCTCAATAGCACTGGGTAAGCGCTTTCACCATCAGGGCTGTGCTCATTCACAAGGGGAATTGGGGCCATTCTTATCAGAAATGCACAGATCCCAAAAACAGAATAAGAAAAGCTTTACAGGTTCAGAAGGTTCTGCTTCCCTTCCACCGTAGGTTGTGGTCTCACGCATCCAGACCTCCGGATGAAGACCAGTGCATGCTCTTCTCATCTTTAGATCAACACCCAGTGGCTTCCCCTGCCTTCCCCATCTTTTTTCCTGCTCATTCAAGTTTAGCAAAGTATTTTTTTTAATTCTTGTTTCCGAATGTGATGAAACGTGAGAATTCCTTCAGAAAGCAATGAGTGCTGATTAATCCATTGAGAGAGTTTAATGCTGTTACTTACCTAATTTACTGGGGGGGGGAAGATTGGTTCACATAGCCAGAAGCTCAGCTTTTTCTACAGTCATATACTGCCAAACCAAGACCCCTCGCAAAATGGAGGAACAACCCCTTGCATTCAATTAGGGCGCTCTCCAACCCAACATCATTGACACCAACCTCCTTAATCCCTCCTCCAGGTCTCTCTTACGCTATCCCTCTCTCCTTTCTTCCAGCTCCCCACCCCCTTTCCTCTCCATTCAGAGAGCTACCACTCCCCATTACCTCATCTTTTCCTTCTTCTTCTTCTTCTTCTACCCTCCCCCAATATCTACCTGTTACCTCTTACCTGTCAGCCTGTGCTCCTCCTCCGCCTTCCACCTTTTTATTCAGGAGCTTGGCTGCCTCTTTGTTCTTGCACCTGACAAAGAACATACTGCCAGGGGAGAGGATGGAATCAGACACAGTCATTCCAGAAGAAGCATTTAGACAGCCACGAGTAGGCAGGGCATTGAAAGGATTCGTGTAGGTGGGGATAAAGGTCAGTATGGCTGTGGATAAAGGTCAATATGGATGGGGTGGCCCAGACCTCTGTGATTGGATTGTTGATTTGTCCTATTCTGCAGGTGAGTGAGTATCTTACCTGATGATGTCTGTGAGATTGTCTCAGAACATAGCGTAGTACAGGCCCTTCAGCCCATGATGTTGTGCTGACCTATGTAAACCTGCTCCGCAATATTCCTTACTTCACACCCATAACCCTCCAAGAGTCTGTTGAATGTCCCTATTGTACCAGCCTCCACCATTCCAGGCACCCACCACTCTGTGTGTGTGTGTGTGTGGTGGTTGGGAGGGGGGGGAGAGAACTTGCTTCTGACATGTTCCGCTCTCCCACCCCCAAACCTTCCTCTCCTCATCTCTGCATTTGCTATTGACACCCTTGGAAAAAGGCGTAGACTGTCCGCCATATCATAATCCTGCATACCTCTATTAAGTCACCTCTCATTCTTCGTCACTCTAAAGAAAAACGCCCCAGGGCTGTTAAGCTTGTTTCATAAGACTTGCTCTCCAATCCCAGCAACATCCTGGTAAATCTTCTTGGCACCCTTTCTGAAGCATCTGCAGCCTTCCTGTAAAAAGGTGACCAGAACTGAACACAATACTTCAAATGTGATCTAGCCAGAGTTTCACAGAGCTGCAACATCACCTCATGGCTCTAGTGAAGGCCAGTTCACCACACACCACCTTAACCACCCTATCCACTTGCACAGCAACTTTGAGGGATCGAAGGACATGAACGCCAAAATCTCTCTGTTCCTCCACACTGTTAAAATCCAAGTGAGCTCTGTAGTGTGCTTTGGCAGTTGATGTTTTATTTAAAAGATGAGGTTCGTGTCTCATCCTTCGACCCTGCAGGGCACCATTCCTCACTTCCCCGAGTTAAGATGGCTTTGTAATTGAATTCAGTTTAATTTAGACATACAGCACGGTAACAGACCCTTTCAGACCACGATCCTGTACCACCCAATTACATACAATTGACCTACAACAACTGGTACGTTTTTGAACGGTGGGTGGAAACCAGAGCCCCCGGAGAAAACCCACGCGGACACGGAGAGAACGTACAAACTCCTTACGGACAGCGTGGGATTTGAACCGCAGTCCCAATCGCTGGTACTATAGCAGCTTTGCACTAACTGCTAAGCTAACCGTGCTGCCCCTCCATAACCTTCCTGTGTCCATCTTCTCCTCAGAGGTACCCACAGGCAGTCGGGCAGAAGAAAAACATGTTGGTGAAGTATGGGATGGGAGGCCTTGTCATCACCCTGCTGATCTGCATCGTGTGGTTCCCCCTGCTCTTCATGTCACTGGTGAAAACAGTGGGGGGTGTGACAAACCAGCCCCTGGATGTCTCCATCAAGATTTTCATTGGCGGATACGAGGTAAACGATCACAGCCTTTGATGTAAGAAAGGGGGAGAACAGAACTTGTGTTCACAGAGAACCTTTTTTCAACCTTTCCAAAGGACCTTCTATCCAGTGAGGTACTTCTCTGGGTGTTCTATGTAAGAAGCACAGCAGGATCCCAACCCAACTGAGAACCTGTCATCTGATGGGTGAAATGTTATCCAAGGCACCAGGTTCAATTCCCCCTTCAAATATGTGTCAGGGACTAGTTTATATCTAAGTGATGGGAAAAGAGGCTTTAATACATGGCCCAGAGTGCGACAGTGAGCATTCCCTGAGGATTCCCTTGGGTGTTGGTCTTAGAATACATGCTCAAGTCAACATACTGGGAAACAAAGTGATGAGCAGGTCTTGGAACAGAATCTACAACAGGCGATGGTGGTTTCCTGAGGAGCAGAGAATGTAATGGAGGCAGGATTAGCCAAGGTGAAATATTTGAAAACTCATGGCAGGTCAGGTAGAGAGTAGACCAGAGTGAATGTTTCCATTTGTTCACTCTTCCTCAGAGGGTTACAGATAATCAGATCATATCTTGCAGAAAAAAAGTGGCAGGGGGATGGATTATGTGGAATGAACTGCCAGAAAAAGCAGCAGAAGTGGTGACCAATGTAATGAACCCCCAGCATTCAGGGTCAGAAACATCTCTGATCAGCTCTATAGAATTCTTGAGGAGGGAGCAGCCAGATGTTGTGGTACCAATTCCATATATGGGAAAAGTGATGAGGTCCTGAAGGGTGAATAGAGGGATTGAGAAAGAGAAAGCTAAAGACCAAGACATCATAGGTAGTAATCGCTGTTGGGGAGGGTTTGCAGCTAGAGTGCGGAGTTAGATGATGGGGCAGCTGGTGAAATGGTAGATGCCATGCGTAGGGAGACTGAGGATGGACAGGCAGTGTATGGAACATAAATGGAGTCAATTGTTTGGGTGAAATGTGTCTACTGAATACGAAGAGTATGAGAAATAGAGTTCATCTAACTCAAGGAACTGCAGCGTTGTGACATTACAGAGACTTGGCTGTCTCGGGGGAAGGAATGGCTGCTGGATGTTCCAGGCTTTAAATGTTTCAATAATGACAGGAAGGGAGGGAAAAGAGGTGGGGGGGGGGGAGTGGCAGTGCTGGTCTGGGATACTATCACAGCTGAAGAAAAAGGGAAAAGTAGTGGAGGCTATTAAATCAGTGTGGGTGAAGTCCTACTCCTATATCCTGGATATTGTATTATAGATAGATAATATGGGAGAAATCCGGAGGGTTGTGGACTGAGTGCAGTTCAATGGGGCTAGCGGAATAATTTTTTAGTGCAGACAAGAAGGGCTGAATGGCCTGTTTACTGTGCTCTAACAGTAACAGAAACGTTGAGGAGCAGATGAGGAGGCAGATAATAATGTTGTAGTGATGGATGACTTTAACTTTCCTAACATTGATTGACACCAAATTAGAATGAAGGGTTTGCATGGATTGGAATTCTATAGGTGTGGTCAGGCTAGGTACCTGATGCCATTAGTAAATAGGCCAATGAGTGGAGAAGCTGTACTTGACCTGGTATTGGGAAATGAATCAGGTCAGTAGACGAGCATTTTGGAGAACGTGATTGCAACTTTCTCCTTTACCAATGTGCTGGGAAGTACAAGCATAGACAATATGAGAAAACTTTTAATCGGGGTGGGGGAAAATATGATGCTATTAGGTAGGAGCTTAAATTGGGAGTGAACGCACTCAAGGAAATGGAAGGCTGAAGTGTGGCAAATGGTCAGAAAACAGGATATTCCATTGTGGCAGGAAAAGGATGGTAAGGTGGAAAAGCCTTGGTGCACACGGATGTAGACAATCTCGTTAAGAAGAAAGGAACAGCTTAAGAGAGGCTCATGAAAAAATAAATTGATGGAGCTCTAGACAATTACAAGAATGCTAGAAAAGAGCACATGAAAGGACTTGGGAACATAGAACGTTACAGCACATTACAGGCCCTTCGGCCCACAATGTTGTGCCGACCTGTGTAATCTTACTCAACAATCTAAGCATTCCCTACCTCACACCCATAACACTATTTCCCTTGCATCCATGTGCCTGTCCAAGAGTCTTTTAAATGTCCCCATTGAACCAGCCTCTATCACCACTGTTCACAATGCATTCTAGGTACCCATTACTCTTCGAGCCAAAAAAAACTTACTCCTGACACCTCCCTTAAACTTTCCTCTCCTTATCTTATACAGACGTCCTGTAGTATTTGCTATTGTTGCCCTGGGAACCTCCATCCTATTTCTTCCTCCAATAATCTTGTTGCCCTCTATTAAGCCAGCTCTCGTCCTAACTTTACTCCAAAGGCCTTGCTTCACAAAGCACTTTATCCAATCTGGGCAACAACCTGGTAAATCTCATCTAAAAATTCCACATCCTTCCTGGAAGCAGAAATATTCTAACACAATATTCCAAGTGTGGTCTAACCAGAGTTTTATAGAGCTGTGACATTTCCTCTTGACTCTCGAACTTAATCCCTCTCCCAATGAAAGCCAGCATGCCATAACCTGCAAAAACACAGTGCTGAAGAAACTCAGCAGATCAAACAGTGTACTTTATATACCAAAGATCAAGATACATAACCAGCGTTTCGGGCTTGAACCCTTCATCAAGTTATGAAAAAATGTTGGCAAGTGCCTTAACATAATGGGGAGGGGGAGAAAGCACCGTCATAAAGGAAGGAAGCAATATAGGGATCTCCCACTCCCATGCTGACGTGTCTGTCCATGGCATCATGTGCTGTCCCACCAAAACCATCCATAAATTGGAGGAACAACATTTAATTTTCCATCTGGGTGCTCTCCAACTGGATGGCATTAACATTTTCTTCTCTGTTTTTTGCTAGCGTTCTCCCTCCTTCCCCATCCCTCTTTTTCTTTTTCCCACCAGCTCTCTACCCCCTTCCCTTTCCATTCACAGAAACATCCCTCCTCCCCCTGCTTGCTGGTGTACCCTTCCTCCCTTATCCACCTAATACCTCCTTCCTTTGGGACCACGATTCTCCCCTGCCGCCCCCTCCCCATTATGTTCGGACACCTGGCTACATCTTGTCACACCTTGATGAAGGACTCAAACCCAAAATGTTGGTTCTGTATCTTTATCTTTGTAATATAAAGGACACTGTTTGACCTGCTGAGTTTCTCCAGCACCGTGTTTTTATTTCAACCACAGTGTCTTTAGACTTCTGTGTTTTACCTCATACCATAAGCCGTCTTAACTACCCTATTAACCTGCCTGGTCACCTTGAGAGATCCCAAGATCCCTCTGTTCTTCCACACTATTAAGAGTCCTGCCATTAACCATGTACTCCTTCAAATTCGACCTTCCAAAATGCATCACTTCATACTTATCTGGATTGAATTCCATCTGCCACATCTCCATCCAACTCTGCAACCGGTCTATGTCCTGATGTAACCTACGGTAGCCTTCTACACTATCCACAGCACATCTAACCTCCATGTTATCTGCAAACTCACTGACCCATCCATCTAATTATTTGCCTAGGTCATTTATAAAAATGACAAAGAGTAAGGACCCCAGAAGAGATTCCTACAGAACTCCACTTGTCACTGACCTCCAGGCAGAACACATTCCAACTACTACTACCCTCTGCTTTCTGCAGACAGGCCACTCTGAATTGACACAGCCAAGGTTCCATAGATCCAATGCCTCATGACTTTCTGAATGAGTCTACCATGGGGGGCCTTGTCAAAGACTTACTAAAATCCATTTAAAAAGGCAGGAAGGGCTCATGAGAATTATATTCAGCACCTATGGTGATTGGTAGATGCTGCACAAGTCAATTTTCTGGTTGTTTGAGATTGCATGTTGCATGATTGGCAAACTAACCACTAAGGGGCACCAATTTTTAACTTTTGTATTTTTACCTATTTATTTTGCACAATTTTTTTTTATTGCTGGTTGCTTGAGGCTGCCAGTTGCTTGAATTCCAGATAAGAGGGATTTTACTGTACACCACATCTACCATCCGACTTTCATCAGTTTCTTTTCTGACTTCCTGAAAAAACTAGCTTAGGCTCGTGAGGCACGGCCTGCCCCTCGCAAAACCATGCTGACTATTCCTGAGCACACTATGCTTCTCTAAATGCTTTCAAATCCAACTGTTTGCACACCACTGACTTGAGACTCGCTGGTCTATAATTCGCAGGATTCTCCCTATTTTTTAAACAAGGGGATTACATTTGTTATTCCCCGATCCTGTGGCACCTCCCCTATTGCCAACACCCCAGCAATCTCTTCCCTCACTTCTTTTAGTAACCTTAGGTATATTTCATCTGGTCCTGGGGACTTCCCCATCCTAATATTTTAAAGAAGATCCTTCATGTCCTCTTTCTTACCCTAATCTTGCTCCTGTTCTATTCTGGCCTCACATTGACCAAGGTCCCTCTCTTTGGTGAAGCAAAGTATTCATTTAGGACCTCCCCAACCTCCTCTGCCTACAGGCACATGTTCCCTCCTTTATCCTTAAGCATCCCTACCTCCACTTTAGTCATCCTTCTGTTCTTTACATAGGCAGAGAATGCCTTTGAGTTTTTTTTTATCCTACTTGCCAAGGCCTTCTCATGCCTTTTTGTTCTGAAGTTGTGCCCTCTTGTTCTAGAATCTCCTACCATGGGAGACATCATTGTCTCATTAACTCTCTGCAGGCTTTTCAGCATTCAAAATACTAAGTTCCGCCTTCATCCTTCTGTTCTCCAATGCATTAGAGTCCAAGAGCTGACAATCCTCATGTACTAACCCTTTCATTCCTGATATCATTCTATTAAATCTTCTCTGAACGCCAGGGTGTCTTTTCTCAAATTAGGCGCCCAAAACTGTACACAGTTCTCCAAGTGAGGTCTCGCTAGTGCTTTATAGTCTCTGGGGTGATATGTAATTACACCACTAAGTCACTAGGGGTCATCCTGGTGACCTTGTCTATAAAGCAGTCCAGAGCTACAGTCTAGCCTTCCAGGTTCGTTTTGCAGAGAGACGAGACCTCTTAGTGTACATATTAGTTTATTAAAGGTGTCTTATACTCTCACTGCTGGTGTGGTTATTGTCAGTACAGTCTCAACATTACATCCCTGCTCTTATGTGCTGTTCCTCTAGAAATGGCGGCCAACATGGCTTTTACCTTCCTCACCACCGACTTGACCTTTAAGGTATCCTGCATGAGGTCATCCAAATTTTGAATTTTCTTCCCATCTTAATGATAATCTGCCGATCCATTTCTTCCACCAAAGTGCATGACTTTGTATTTCATCTGCCCCCTCTTTACCCGTTCTCCTCATCTATCCAAATCTCTCTGCAGCCTTTCCATATCCTCAGCCCCACCTGACCCTACCACTTACTTTGGTATCATCTGCAAATTTAGTCACAAAGCCATCTATAATCCAAATCATTTATATACAACGTAAAAACAAGCGGCCCCAACGGAATACCACGGGTAACCAGTAGCCAACCAGAATAGGATCCCTTTATTCCCATTCTGTTTCCTGTCAATCAGCCAATGCTCTACCCCTGCTGATATCCTTCCTGTCATTCCAGGGGTTCTCCTATTGTTTAACTGCTTTATTTGTGGCACCTTGTCAAAAGCCTTTTGAAAGTGGCAAAACACAACATCGACTACATTTCCCGTCTATCTACTTGTGATCTCTTCAAAAAAAATTGCAATAGGTTTGTCAGACATGATATTCCTTTGAGGGAACCATGCTGACCTGAGCCTACCTTTTCATTTGCCTCCCGGTATTCTGTCAGCTCATCCTTGACAATCGACTCCAATAACTTCCCAACCACCAACATCAGGCTAATAGGTCTATAATTTTCCTTTCTGCTACCTTGCTCCCTTCTTAAACTTAGATGGACCAAGTGAATTTGAGATCAGGTTGAAAGTTGGCAGCAAAGAGGATAAAGTCAATGACCTCATCATGGGTGCATGAGGTAGCACCAAGGTAGTCGTCAATGAAACAGGGGAAGAGTTGAGCAGCCTTGCCTGTGTAGACTGCAGTATGGATTGATCTCCATAGCCAAGAAAAAGGCAGGCAAGGCTGCAGTCCATGTGGGTACCCATGGCTACCCCCTGTTTGTGGATTAATTGTGAGGATGACTTAAAGTGTACTGAAACACTTGAGCACGTTGACTTAAGGAAAGAGGATATGTTGGAGCTTTTGAAAAACATGAAGTTAGATAAGTCACCAGGACAAGATTTACCTCAGGCTACTGTCAGGAGCGACAGAAATTACTGAACCACTGCCAATGATCTTTGTGTCGTCACTAGGGGGCAGGAGAAGTAATGGAGGATTGGAGATTTGCAAATGTTATTCCCTGCTCAAGAAAGGGAGTAGAGATAGCCCAGGAAATTACTTCAGTGGTGGGCATGCTGTTGGAGAAGATTCTGAGGTTCAGGATTTACAAGCATTTTGAGAGACATTATCTGATGAGGGAGAGTCAGCATGGCTTCATCAGGGGAAAGTGAGCCTGACTGAATATTTTGAAGATGTAACAAAGAACATTGATGAAGGTAGAGTACTGACTATAGTGTATATGGATTTCGGTAAGGCATTTGATAAAAGGCTCATTCAGAAAGTAAGGAGGTATGGAATCTAAGGAAGCCTTGCTTTGTGGATACAGAATTGGCCTGCCCAGAGAAGGGAGGAGGTGATTGTCGATGGTTAATTTTCCGCATGGAGGATAGTGAACAGTGGTGTTCCACAGAGTTCTGTTCTGGGACCCCTCCTCTTTGTATGTAAGAAGAAACATTTTCAAAGATTGGTGGGTGCATGGAATGCGCTGCCGGCGACGGTGGTAGAGGTAGGTACAATAGGATTGTTTAAGAGACCACTGGATAGTTACATGGAACTGAGAAAAATGGAAGGTTATCAGTCAGGAAATCATAGGGTTGATAAACTAAGTTATAGATCAGCACAACACACAATGGGCCAAAGGACCTGTTCTGTGCTGTAGATTTCTAGGTTTCCTGTACATGCATCAGGATCGCAACAGGATATAGGCTGACCACAGGCAAATAAGGCTAGCTCATGTAGACAACTTGGTTGAGTTGGGCCAAATGGCCAACTTCCAAGATGTAAAACTGACTCTGAGCAAAGGGACAGAGGGGAAGGTCACAGAGCAGGAGAAATTAAATGCCAAGGGCGTGTCAGTGCCAGGTTAAAGAGGATGGAATTGGGGAAAGTAGAGAAACAGAAAGTGGCCCTGGAGCTGGTATAAATGGGAGAAACAGAATTGTCATCTCAAAATGTTCATCTCAGTTTGAATCTGGAGAGCTGTACAATCCCCAGTTAAAAGAGAAGGTGCCATTCTTGACTTATGTATTTGACCGTGTAGCAGGCCAAGCACGGAGAGGTGAGTGGGGGTGGAGTGGAGAAAGTGGTAGACACCAAGCTCGTGACACCAAATCAAACCAAGGTTGTTGTCGAAGTGGTCGCTCAGTCTGAGTGTGGTCTCTCTGGTGTGAGGCATCTGAAGGGGCAGGGTCACTCCTGGTGCCTGTGGAGTGAACCAGAGCTCTTCGGAGGGAGTTGCATATTGATCCAGTTGTGTGTTTTCATGCTTTACACCTCCATGGTTCTGACTTTGCACCACTGACATTTCAGCTGCCAAATTCAGAAATCTGTGGTCACAAAGGGACTCGAATGATGAAGACAGTTTGACCCATTTACTTCCTGTTGGCTTTTGAGGAATTGGAGGGTTCCATTTTTTCAAGTAAAATGTCAACTGGACAACTATGGTTGAAAAAAAATTGAACATAAAATTACTTTATAATTTTTACAATTCTCACCCTTGTTTTCAAATCCCTGTGTGCTCCCCTGTTTCTGTAACTCCTTCAGCCACACAACCTCTGGGGGGGGGGGGTGCACCTTGCAACATCTTGGTTTGGTTGGTCTGAGTGTCTGGGAATGTGGGGTGTTTACAACGTACAATGGGTCTGGTGGAGGGGCTGAACTTGTTTCTTTTGGTGCAGCCCCTGTTCACGATGAGTGCACAGCAGCAGAACCTCAGACCCTTCTCCCCTGCCGAGTACGACCAACTCACCAGTCAGTACAGCATCTACCCGGTGAGTCCCGTGTCACCTCCTCCCCACTGGGAGAAGCCATGGGGGGAGGAATGTAACTTGGGACAAAGCAATCACAGGTTAGAGGAGCGAGTTTCTCAAGGGATTGGCTAGAATCCTGAAATCCTCATCAACCAAGCACTGTCGCCTTATTCCCCCATTTGATTGTGTTTAAACTGCAGGTGCCCATCTTGAGAAGAATGAATGGGAAAGTTATTGGAACATTATTAGAATATAGAGTCCACAGTTTGTAAGGTTCCTACACAAGCCTCCTTTATTGAAGGCAGGCAATATTCAACTAACACCAGGACTTGATGTCAAAAGACATTGTGCATCAAGTTCTATAAGGTATACACACTCACTATGTATGGACTTCCCTTTAAAAATCAATGGCAAATTGATACTGGCAATCATGTATATATTTCATTCAATGATCTAATTATTTGAAAAGGCACCCCTAGATTTTTACTACACAACCTTTGTGTTAACTGTGACTCCTCTCAGAACCATTTCTCCAAAGAGTTTATAACTCTCTCAAGGTTCTCTACAATCAGTGACTGCACACTACAGATAGTCATACTGCATTGTCACACATATTTTAAACTTCATGTGTGACCCTATTATTTCTCATTTATTCCCAAGCACGACTTCCAATAATAATATTTTTGAATCCTTCATAACACTCCCCACCTTTGTGGCTGTTTTACCCCTCACTCTCTAGGCATTGAACTCTCTTTAAGAGCAGTAGATCATCTGATTGGTTCCGGTGCTCACACTTTGGTTCTAAGTTGACCTACCAGAAGAGGTACTTGCGGCAGGGTCTATTCTATCATTTAAGATAACCTATGAGTGCATGGATGTGAGGGGGTTGGAGGGTTATGGGCAGGTAGGTAGAACCAGTTGGAGTTTCATGCAGACTAGAAGGGCCGATATGACCTGTTTTCGTACTGTAATTGTTATATGGTTATAAGTGTTCCTAGCTTCTCTCTCTCTCTCTCTCCCTCTCTAATCTACACATAAGCTTTAATGCAGAAAGGTATGATTAAGGAGATCCAAGTGTAGGCATGTGAAAGACAAGCAGTTTGAGTTGTTTCATTGTGCTCTCCTTTAGTAAAGCAACGACCATGGGAGAGCAGTAGATGGATCTGGACTCTTCACGAGAGCCATGCAGAAAATGCGTTCCATAGTTGGAACTGGGGATTAAGCTCCAGGTAGCAGTCTAGATAGGATTAAGATCCAGGCAGCAGAGTGGATAGGGAAAACTTGCTAGCAAACAATGGGAATTAATTTATTGTGGTGTCATCCAAGGGACACTTGGTTTGTTACTCTGGTTGTTATGGTCTACTTGTCCTCAATGTTACCAATGATACAAAACTTGGCCATGAGGATTTGAGGATCAGGATGAACTTGTGTACATGTGAAACCATCTGATGTACAATAGATGGAGTTCAGGACAGTGTGAAGAGATTGAAGAATGAAGGTGGCACTCCATTACTGAACATGTAACACTGTTTTTCATTTCCATAGTCTACTATGCAGTTTTTAGTGAACTACCTGCCAGAGGACATCGTGGTAGCAAACATAAAGAGTGATGCTACCTTGTTGTGGAGCATTAGTCCAGCCAGTCTCAGGGCCATGAAAGAGGAAATAATCAACTCTTCACAAGTGCAGGTCCACCTGCACTGGACGATCCTGAGGTAAGTGACTGTATCTCCAGGTGGTGGAGGACTTCCCTGTGGCATCACTATGTACTGGCTTTTGTTGTCAGCGAAGAGGAATCAAGCCATCTAAATGAGGGGAAGGTGAAAGCTCCAGGCACTTTTTCCAGCACATTGCCATGGTAAAGAAAACTCTCGGCCCTAGTGTAGTGTGAGTGGGTTGCATGATGTTGCCGCACATATAGCAAATTCAGCAGTGAACAAAGCCCTTCATTCAAGATGGTCAACAGCAGGGTCTGGTACCAATCTTAATGCTGCTTGTAAAAAGAGGACAGCAAGAAGTCTGCCAACACTGGGGTCAAGTGCAATACCCAAAAGTACAAGGTCGTTGACGTTTCGGGCCTGAGCCCTTCTTCAGGAGTGCCTGAAACCAGGCTTGTGCCTGAAAATACCATTGCAAAGTCCCTTCGATGAATGCCTACCCTGAAGAAATTTTTCTCCTTCAGCACTCTCGGAAGGGCTCAGACCCGAAACATTGACTGTCTTCCCATGGATGCTGCGTGTCCTGCTGACGCTCTCCACTTTTGTGTCGTCTTAATGTCGGTACAGTCGTCACAGGACAGTGCAGTTTCACTCTGCACCTCACTCGTTCTCTAGCTATCCTGGGAATGTTGAATGGGATAGTGCAGAGAGATCATCTCTCTATATCTCACTTTTGGAAATAGTTGATAGGACAGAGCAGAAGTGTTTCTCTTGCTAGATTGTCATGGGTCAATATGGAGGAAATTTTCCTTTACTTGATCCATATAGTACCAATGGAAGGATATCTATCCTCACGGATAGGGCTTGAAGATGGCTTGTGTGACATCTTGTCTTTCTCTGTGCACTTGCTAATTTTCAGGTTTTGCACACTACGGAACCACAGAGCTGAGTGATGCTGTCTCTCAAATCGATTCTGATTACTATGGCTCTCGTGGATTCCTGACCTGTTTCTCATATCCCTGCAGGAATTCTTCGCTCTTGTTGAATCCTGAAACTTTTGGTAAACACACTGTTCTGTGTACAGAGAAGGAAGTCAGGGAGGAGTTGGTTCAGCTGTTGGAAGGATCCCGTAAGAAGTCGGTGTAAGTTGCTTGGTGCTGCCTTGGTCACTAACATTTTAGCATCTATCGTGCCATCCCATTTCTGCTCATGGTTCCCTTCCTTTCCTTCCAGCAAGCTCACCCTTTCCCCTCCACTCTCTCTTGCGTTCTCTCCCTATCCATTCACACATCGCCATCCTTCACCCTTGTCCATTCCCCACTGCCCTTTCCACCTCTTTCTCTTTGCACTTCCTTTTAAAACAGCATGTTTTGCCTGGTTACCAGTCCACTTTTTAATTGGCCTCAATCTATTATTTATTCACAGCATTGAAGATTAGTACTGACAAACATTCTCTGTCATATTAGGGTGATTAAGGAATTGTTCCCGAAGTACATTCGAGCGACAGATAGGACTGAAGCCAAACCTGCCTTTCGACTGAGATTAGGTGAGCAAATGATTTGACAGTTAACCAGAGATATTACCTAGTTACCCTATGTCCATGGTGGAGGCTGGTTGTGGGTGTGAGTGTCTGCCTGTGTTGAGTTAGGAGTCCTGGTGGAGCAGGGCTGTCGCACTGACAATAGAGTAGTGTTCCCACCTGGCGAGTTTAGTTCCGCATATGTAAAACATTAATCCTTGTACCTGTGTTTCCCCAAACTGGTTGAGTTAGAAACACTGCAACAATCCGGCACAGTCTTGGTGCCAGGTAAACCAATTTACTAGATGATTAACACTCGTTTTAATGCACTTTTCTTAATATTATAATAAATTTCCTAGTGAACTACGCAAATTTAATTGTAGCAAACGAACTATGGGAGGAACTCAGTGGATCAGGAAGCATTCCTGGGTAGAAATGGAGAGTCAACATTTTGGGTTGGGGCCCTTTATCAGGACTAAAGTAAAATGGGTATATAAAGGGTGAAAAAAGCTGGTGGGGGGGGGTTTGTTAGAGGAAAGAACCTGAGTAGGTAATGGGATGGAAACAGTGGAACCAGACAGAGGTGGGAGTTATGTTGAAGTAGAGCAATTGATATTCATGGAGTTAGGTTTAAGACTGTCCAGGAGGAATGGATGAGTTTAAAGGGAGCACAGGAAACTAGATCCTGGCAAGTCAGAAAGTGATGTCACCATTTCCGAATGTTAGATAGCAGATTTTCACACTTCTACGATCTACTCCATTTGCATTGAAACTGCTTCTCTTTGCATGATTTTTGATGAGTGATAGATAATCTTAGTTTCAATTAGCATCTTCTGCTTTGCCAAGTATCTTCAAATTCATCCAGTCTTCCTGGGATTTCCAAGTATCCTTGCCTCATTGCCAATATATGTTGTCACTACCACTCTTTCACACATTTAGACACAGCTTTAAGTAAAGACATCCTTTATTGGTGTCAGTTGGTGTACAACTGAGTCTCGATCTGACTCAGTGTGTACAAAGTGGCAGGGAACCTTATTAGCTACAAGTGTACAGAATACTAAGGTGCCTAAGGTTTTGGCATCAGCCAAGGCAGTGAATATAGGAGTTGGGCATTCTGGTCAGTTGTACAAAACACTGGTTAGTTGACACTCAGTGTGTTGTGCACAGTGCCAGTTACTACACTATAGGCAGGATATGACTGAGCTGGAATGGGTAAAGAAAAGGATGTTGTTCTGGACTGGAAAGCTTTAGTTATTGGGAAAGATTAGAAAGATCTCTTTTCATTTGAGCACGTCTCAGGTGATATCATAGAGGTATTTATTATTTATAAGGCGTGGATATCCAAAATTTGTCTATAACGGGAGGGCAGAAGATTAAAGTGAGGAGGTTAAAAAGAGATCTGAGGGATACATTTTTCATCAGAATAAGTTTCTGGAATGAACTGTCAGAGGATGTGATGGAAACCGGAACATTTCCAGAGGCATCTGGACAGTTACTTGAATAAGGCACAGAGGTATATGGAGTTAATGCTGGCAAATAGGATAGTATGGATGTACATAATGTTTGGTCAAAGGACTTATTTCTATGCTGTTCAACTTGGTGACTCCGTGATCCTGTGTGTACTTTGCTCACAACAGGTGCACATGCTTCTAGAAATGACCAGAGCAAACTCGCCTTCTACAGGAACATCTCTCTGCAGTTGGAAGAGGAGCCAGGGCAAGGCAACACCACATACACCAAGGTCAAATGGTGGAACATCAAGGAGTGGAGCCCCCACTGTGCAAGCCAGGGTTGTGGAAATATGGAACTTATCATCTTCAATGATAAAGTCAGCCCCTCCAGTCTGGGCTTCCTGACTGGATATGGGTAAAGCATTTCTATGCCTAGACTTCTAATTATGACCACGCTAATCCTCAGTCCCAGGTGGAAACCAGGTTCTTGTGTTTTTCCCAGGGTGTGCCATTGTTGCCAAATAAACTGTGGTGCAGTTGCACCTCTGCTAGGAGAGGCAGGTTTAAAAAAGATGATTCAAGTTAATTGGTCATGATTTGAGGGTATCTAAAAACAGAAAGTGCTCAGGAAGTCAGGAATGAGAAACACTGTTAATGGTTTAAGGCTCTTTCATTGTTTTGAAGGGTCTTTCACCTGAAAGGTTGACACTCTTTCTCTTTCCACGGATACTCAGAATTTCCAGCATGTTCTTTCAGCCTTTCACTATCTGCAGTGTTTTGAGTTTTGAAAGGAGTTGGCAAACTTGCTTTCCCTCCACTGGTGGCAGGACTGGGACTCGCAGACAGAAAGGGTGGCAGATCAGGGTACCTGAAAGAGCACTTGGAGCTGGAACACATGAGGCTACGGCCCAAAGACTGGGAAGAGAAAACCAATCCAAGTTTCTCTATTATCTGGACAGTATGGATCCAGAAAACCACATAACCCAAGGGCTTCACTTGCACACAAGTTGAATTGAACTACATGATGTCTCCGTGTCTGTTCCCCATCCCTTGCAAATTATCCTACTGAAATTAAGGGAAGTTAACAATATAATGCAGTTAACATGAAGGGTGATGAATGTGGGGAAGGGTTTGTTATGCAGTAAGTTTATATAGGCCAGCACATAGTAGGCTGATGTGCCTGTTCTATGTTCAGCTTAGTGACTCATCTTTCTCTTCCCTCTCTCTCAGCATCATCGGTCTGTACATGTCTGTAGTACTTGTCATTGGCAAGTTTGTCCGCGAGTTCTTCAACGGCATCTCCCGCTCCATCATGTTTGAGGAGCTGCCCAACCCTGATCGAATCTTGAAGCTGTGCACTGACATCTTCCTGGTCCGTGAGATGGGAGAGTTGGAACTGGAAGAACAACTCTTTGCCAAACTAATTTTCCTTTATCGATCTCCTGAAACCATGATCAAGTGGACCCGCGAGTAAGGACAGTAAATGATTTCAACTGAACTGTCTGCGCACAGAAAATGACCAATTACTTCAACGTTACATCAGAGAAGCTATGTAGCAGCTCTGGGTTTCTTCCAGGGCCATGGATGAGAGAAAATCTGCATGTTTGCTCGCTTCAGGATGCATTGGATTGAACCTTTTTTGTATGAGCCCGATGGCAACTATTCTTTAAGTGGGGAGGAGCAAAACTCAACTATATTGGTAAAATCATCTCCTTGCCCTTAGCCATTGTACAGTTTGAGCTGGTACCTCCTTATGCTTCGACAACAGGAAAAGATGCAGCTGTACCTGAGATTAATGGTTCGTGATTGGTTCTGGTAGGTCATTAACCCCCTTCCTCCCTCGGTCATCATCTTTCTTTTCCCTCATGGTGACTGGACATTTGTTGCTGCACGCTCAAGTTGTATTTACACTGAACACCTACCAAACTGCAGGCATCTCTTAGAACTTGTTGCTGACATTGAAGTTTTAGATAATACCATGACATTGTGTTGATTTTTGATTACAGTGGAAAACAGTTACTCCAAATTTGCTTATCCAAATTAAACTGACTACCTCCTGGAAACCTGCAGCGGCAGAAGGAAGCGTACAACAGTATCCCCATCCTTCTTCCAAAGTGGTACATTGTGGTATTTAGGGATTGCTGAAGTTGTATATCAAAGGCAATATGAGCCTTTCAAATGGGGAAAGCCACTTAAAGAGATGGTAAGGAGAAAGTGCTTCACTCAGAGTTGCGAACTTGTGGAACTCCCTGCCACAAAAAGTTGTTGATTATATTCATCAAGGAGTTAGAATGCAGCTTTTATGTCTGGAAGGATCAAAATGCATGGAGGTCACATGATCTGGTGGAATTGGGTTGAATGGCCTGCTGCTGCTCTAATTCTATTGATTTTTTTTAAAAATGCCATGTTCATTAATGGGTTACATGGAAAGGAAATGGCTACAAATTATTAACTAGCAGCACATCTTGTATTTCTGGAAATTGTTACTTAAAGATGGGTGTTGCATTCTATCTAGTTTGAAAGGCATAATGGAAGTCTGGAATTCAGAATGAATGGGCAACATTTGTTTTATCCCATCTATTTTGACTCAAGTTGCCCAATTATATCACATGGTGAACAGAGCAGTTTCTCACTTTCCTATCTTTCATCTGTCCTACAAGCATTTGAGAGGCAGTTTGTTAATTTATACCCATTTGTATCTTAAAGCAACAGAAGTAAAATTGTGCAAAAATTGTTTAATAAGATCAGGCATTTCAATGTCTTCAATCAAACAATGTCCATTAAAAGAATGAAGCCATTTGCTTCAGCAATTCTCAGCTTCAGTGGAAGTGGGATCCCGGTACTGTCATGAGCTACTCTCATGTGAAATTCATTATTTTCTTTGAAAACATCACCAGAGTGAAGTGGTGAAGAGAAGCTCGTGCAAAGTTAGGAGACAATTGGAAGTCTTGTTGCTTTAGAGTAAGGGGGGAAAAAGTTACAGTCAGTAAGATATCAGCATGAGATGTGTGCCCTCTGGCCAACAATGCTTGTAGGATTCCACCTGATGACAAAGCAAGTTTCCTTGGGGAAAAAAAGCAGTGACATACAAGAACCTGTTACATCTTAATGGATGGACTGTCAATTAATCTGTAGATACATCACTGACACACCCTGAGAGTTAGACTTCCCTTATACCAGCCGCCTGCGTTTGGACAGGCTGCCATCGACCTCATTCAACATCAGATGAGCATCTGTAGTGGCACCCAGTGGAGACACGAGGTTCAGTAGGGTGTCTTTGGAAGCGCGGCCAAACAGGGCCAGCAGGAAGGCCACGCCAAAGCCTGTGGCACGCTCGCCCTGCAGACAGAATGAACAGGTAACTTTTCCAAACAGTCCACAGTTCAATTTATCAGCTTACAATTTTGTGTGCAGTGAATCAAAAGCACAGGAAAACAAAGCATGCACAGTGGGCAAAAAGAAAAAGTACTAAATTATCAGGTACATGCATTAATTTAAAAACTAGTTTTGTAAATTGTGACAAGGGGATCAGAAGCATGTAAAAAATAGTTATCAAAATTAAAATGCCACAATTCTTTTAATTTCCAACCTACAAACAAAGGCTGTTCAGTTAGCCGAGGTAGTAGGTTGTACAGTTTCTCTATTGAAGAACTCAGCCATCAGTGCATTATGTTGTTTTAAATTTGTCATTAGTTCAGAGTTTACCTGATTGGACCATACTTGTAGCAGTTTTCAACCTATAGTCCAAATTTTGTCCGCCCCGCTGTATAAACTCTCCCAGCAATTTTGAAATGCTATGTGCTACTTAAGCTGTTAAATGTACTTACTGTGTGCACAGGGAATGCAATGTCCACATGAACCCACACTCCTGGCCAATCAAATCCAAGGTGGGCACTGATAAAAAGACCTGCACAGGAACTCTGAGCATTGTCACGATCCTGACAGGGGGTAAGAAAAAAACAGTTGGAACTAAAATCCCAAGGTCCATGTCCCTTTCTGCACCTCTACTCCTACCATCGACACTGTCACTCCAGTGTGGCGCTGAGCAAATGCACCATTTTCAGTGTAATGCCTTGTCTGAAGGAGAGGGTCAGTTCTCCTTGAGGCTCTGCTCTGTATCTGGCCATGACGACATGTACAATATAGTCATGAACATTATCGATGGGAGCTTGATGTGCACAAACTGCTACATTTGCTACAAAACTGGAGTTTACAGATCCAATCACAGTGACAGGCAGCAGATAAACTGAGATGTCACCAAAGGCCCTTGAGGAAGGCAAATTGTTTAATGCTCAGCAGGTAGCCAGATTGAGGCTTCTTTCCTTCTCTCTGACGGCAATATCAGAAATAAACCCGTCAAACACTTACAGCAACAGAGTTCTTCATATCAGCCACAGCAGAGGTGAATTCACTGAAGTGAAGCTCAGGACAGTAGACAAGAGGGTGTGCGAGGTCTCCACTGTTCCGGCCGGCTTTCACACAAGCCGTCTCCCATTCTTCAGTGTTGCACAGGACAGCAGCATGGTACTTCCCTGTAGAGATACCCTGCAGAGAAAGCAGACACTCCAATTACACCAAGCTACATTTGTCTGATGAGTTAGGTACACAGACCCTACTAACAAAAGTTGGTGTCATCTCTTGACCAAAACAATGATAATTGTGCACAGGCTCACAGTTCGATAAAGTGGGAGTTGGAAGAGTTTTGGATTGTACAGAGTTGGTGCAGTGCACAGAGCAGCAATGGAGATTTGAGCTCTGGTCTACTCCACATGTTAAATTTTAGGTACCAGCATTGACACCTGCATGTTGTTTCTCTGGGCCGAGACAACCCAAAGCAAAACTGCTGAACCCCACAAATGGGCAGACAAGTCCAGGCTCAACAGTCAAACAACCTATCGCCAGGCACTCCATCTGGAACAAAGAACAGAGCCGCTCAAGGCTCTGGTGGATATAAACAAATGAGAATGGCTGTGGCCCAGCAAGGGTCATTTTTTCATGCAGTAAAGCAAGGAGAGGAAAACAGGAACATGGGGATAAGAGGCTTTAGAAGTCTCAGTGATTTTTGTCATTTGCTTTTACTTAGTGACTAACCTTGATATTTACTGAGATCTGCTTGGGAAAGTAGGGTCCTCTTAACTCTCCATCTCCATTTTTTCCTTGAGTCAGCCCTCCCTTACACTGATACTGAGACACAAGTTCATAGCCCCTCATTATTTTTACATGGCTTACTGGTCAGGACCCTGTGTGATCTCAGACCTACAGATGACCCAGCTCTGCCTCCTCAGTTGGAAGTAGTTAGGGATGGACAATAAAGGAGGTACCATTAACTCATTAAAAAGTTTGGACATACCTGTGCTCCTGTTAGTGTTGCCATGTCAAGGATGATATCTGCCCCCAGATCCTTGGAGGCATAGGTAACTCCATCTGCGAGTACCAAGCGACCTTCAGCATCAGTATTATTAATTTCAACTGTCCTGCACCAAACACACAAGTGTAGATTAGATAGTGTCAAAGCAGGACTGGCAAAATGCAAGTCACGTCGTTGTGATGGCTGGAGTGAGATTTTGGTCCTTCCAAGCACATTTGAGTTGCCTTCAGTTGAGGTTTCAATGCCGCAGCCTGTAATTTCATGACAAACAGAAGCCAGAGGGTTGTAATTGAACTGGATCATTCATATCCATTCTGAACATTAAGAATCAGTCTGTACGTTTGTCCACACTCAACTTCAACCTGTGCCCTACGCTGACGCACACACTCAAATGCTGTCCAACACTAATCACAGAGTCCAAAGCTGACATACATACACCATGCAAAGCTCACACAAATACCACATTCCCCATGCCGTCCATCCCTAAAACACACCCCCCACCCCCCCAGTCCTTACAACATTGCAGTTGTGTTAAACATTAACACTGGCACATGCACACACCCTTATGCTTTCCAACACTGATGCTCATTCTTCACTTTGTCTATTAAAACAGCTGTGGATGAGTATGTCACCACCAAATCATTCAGGAGTTTCCCCAACCAGAAGCTCTGGATGAACAATGAAATCTGGATCCTTCTGAGTGCCAGATTAAAGGCAGTTAAGTCTGGAGACCCAGAACACAACACAAGGCAAAGGTATGACCTACCAGGCAAAGTGGAGATTCTGGACAAGATTGAAAACAATGAAGGATACCCGACAGTTGTGGCAGAATCTAAATGATATAACCTCCTACCAAACCAAATCCAGTGTAATAGAAGACACCAAAGCTTCCGTTCTAGATGAGCTCAATGCCTTCTATGCCCAATTTGACCACCAGATCAAGAATCACACCCACATCCTTGATGATCCTCCACTCAGTATCAGAAATTGACATGTGGGCTGCCTTCAGGAGAGTGAATCAAAGGAAAGCATCCAGTCTGGATGAAGAACCTGGCTGAGTCCTGAAAACGTACTGACCAACTGGCCAATGTATTCATGGACATCTTCAACATCCCACTCCAACAGAGCATGGTACCCACCTGTTTCAAGCTGGCTTCAATCGTTCCAGTGCCCAAGAGTGTAGAAACCTGCCTAAATGACTACCAACCAGTGGCACTCACATCCACAGTGCTGAAGCATCCCAGCTCCTGTCTGAGTAGCAACATAGATCTGTTCCAATGAAAAACCACAGGTACACAATCCAGGGATCATTGGGGAATCAGAGGTGGAGAGGGTGAACAAATTTAAATCCCCAGGAGTCACTATTCTAGAAAGACCTTTCCTGGACTCGTCATGACAAAAGTACATCAGCACCTCTACTTCCTCAGACGTTTGAGGAGGTTTGGTATGACATCAAAAACCTTAGCAAACTTCTACAGATGTGTAGTGGAAAGTGTGCTGACCAGGTGCATCGCAGCCTGGTATGGAGGCACCAATGCCTCTGGAAGAAAAGCTCTGCAAAAGGTGGTGAACACAGCCCAGTACATCACAGACAAAACTCCCCCTACCATTGAGAATATCTACATGGAATGCTGCCATCAGAGAGCAGCAGCAATCATCAAGAAACCACACCACCCTGGGAAATGCTCTATTCTCATTGCTGCTATCAGGAAAGAGGTATGGGTGCCACAAGACTCGTACCACCAGGTGCTACCCCTCAACCATCAGACTCCTCAACAACAAACTCAGTCAGAAGCCCTTTTCACACTGGCATCCCAGTAAATTAGCCATTCAGTATCCCAATTTCACACTGGGACACTACCTTCTTTCACATTGATGGCAAGTCACCCCCGGGGATAGGAGAGGCCACCTTCAACATTTTTGTCCCGGGTACAACTTGTCCTTTTCACACTGGGTTAATTGGCACACCAGTCAGCTGACACCAGGGATGTGAGTCGGGGTTTAGGCTATCAATCCCCGGCGACCTGGTGCTGGTGTCAATTCATTCACTTTCAGACTTAACCAGAAAAATTGCTCATCGATTCCTGGGAAAAAGTGTGAAATGGGCTAGAGATTCTTTTAAGGACTGTTATTTTACACATTATTCATAACGATTTATTTTTCTGTATTTGCAGTTTGCTTGCGTATCTTTCTTCTTGAGTACAGTTTAGAGTTACCAGAGTAGAAATTCTGCCTGGGCTACAGGGAAAATAGTCCAAGGATTGCATGTCATGTGATATATCGTATGTACTCTCAATAAATTTTAACTTTGACCCACACACATCCCATGTCATCCTGCTGCTCTTAATCCAGGTGGTCATTCAGAAAGTTGTGTCCTTTTTCCTCATTTTTTTCTTGTTAAAAGTTACCAAGGCCATACTGATGGCTACTTGTTGTATAATTATATTAATTAGTAAATTAATAAAATGACACAACAATTAGCAATTTTATAAATTAGTAAATTAATTCAGAATTAAAATTCAGACACTGGAAAAACATCACTTTCACAACTGCCTACATTGAGTCACTGTACCCACAGTGCTGCCTGCATTCTGTCAATACAGGTATTCCCTGACTTACCGCCATCTGTACATTCGACCAAAAAATATTTTTAAAATATATAAAAATTACCCTTTTACAGTGAAAGTCGGGGCTTATCTATGGAAAATTACGCCTCTTGTGAACAGTTGGCAGAGGTGGCCAACCTCTTGCGAGAGCTGGCCACCGTGTTGTGTTTGACAAACGATAACACAGATACCGTGCATTTCCAACGTACGTCCATTTCGAGATACAACTGGTCAGTCAGAACGAAACACGAATGCAAGTTGAGGAGTAGCTATACTGCCATACTTCAAACAAGTCATAAACTGAGTCTGCCAGTTTATTTCCAACATGCTGACAATCCCATGATATGAATGGAAGAGCAAGATTTCTTGCAAGTTGTCCAATAGTGTTGTCTCAACCAATGCCAATCATAACCAACTTGAGAGTACTTTTTTCATTCATTCTCAGCTTCATAGGTTGGGATCCACTTTGGGAAACATCCTGAACTGCTCTCTGTGAATGCCTTTCTCTGTTCAGGACATTTCCCTTGAAAATATCCCTTAAGAAATAACTAATTTCACAAAGTCTATAACTCATAATGAACTATGTGCATGTAATTACACTTCAGAGAATGCTCTGGCAATGAAGGTTTGCCTTACTTTCCAGAGTACATCTGATGTATATCATCAGGTCTGGTCGCTTGGGGTCCAACTGCATTCTCCGCCAGGCAGAACACAGCATGCAGATTATCCTTAAAACCCTGAAACAACAAACAGGACATTACCAATACTGCACCATACAATGCAAATGGACCTCCATTGTGCTGGTAGCAGAGGACATCATGGCCGCATGGTATGTATCCATTATGATGGAACCATGAGAAGATACGGAAGGCTACTACCACAATAATGACACTTGAAACACATACTTCAAAGTATGGGATTGAGTGTAAATATCCAGAGTATACAATGTCAAGAGCACAGTACAAGAGGGTAGGGATAATTCAAACTGTTCACCTCCAATACATGATAATCCATAACTGCATTAAGGTGACACTATAAATGCCTTACAGGTGAAGCAAAATTATTCTTAATGACTTCTTTCATAGGTGACATCAATATCACGACCTCTCTGTCCAAAGATGACAGGCACACATATATATCCCCAGAAATAAATTTTAATTTGAGAATATCAAGAAAAATTAGATTATGCCGGACAAGACATAAATGGGCAGCAAGGTTGGCGTGGCGGTAAACACAATGCTATTACAGAGCCAGTGCTTTTTCGGGTGCTCTTGGTTTCCTCCCACGGTTCAAAACATACTGGGGGTTGTAGGTTGATTGGGTGTAATTGGGCGGCATGGGCTCGTAAGTTGAACGGGCCTGTTACAGTGCTGTATGTCTAATGAATTTAAAAAATAAATTTAAAAAGCTCTGTATATTATTAATTAATAAGCAGGATTGTGGGATTATAGAAATTTGGGTTTGGATTAAAAACAACTTGGTTTAGGCTACAAAGTAATGTACATCCATTCTAGGTTATAGTGAGGAATAATATTGAATGGTGCTCAGTGAGGTACGGTGTTGTCGAACTCAGAGACAGACACAAACGCAACTTGAGGCATCTATCTGTTAATAGTACACACGGGGAAGTAAAAATGACAAACTTGGATTGCATACCCACATGTCATGGAACTATCAAAGAACAACTCTGTTGTCATGTTGTAGAAAATGTACTTTCTAATTCCAACAGCATAATGAAAACACATTATGAGACATGCAAGGGTGGAGAATAGATGCAACAATACATTTTAGTCTCAGAAATGTAATTAATGAAACAAGATGACCCTAACCCTATTCAAGATTATTGCTCTTCGTTACCTTGCAGGCAGAGAGATAAAAGCTCAAGATAGTAAGATGAGAAAGCAAGGATTCTGATCGGAAAGCTTTGCTTCACAAAATATGAATGAAATTATGAGAGCTGAATTAACTTAACGAACAATCAAATTACGAAGCAGTCAAGGGGAGATAACAGGAAGATTATGACAGGATTAGCTCTGACCTTATTTAATAGTGAAGAAGTCAGGAGGGCCAATTAGCCTACATCTTTTCTTATATATTTACGACTCTGTCTGAAAATACCCTGTACGGAATGTTTCTTAACAGGGATCTAATGTGGGGTCTTTTTGACTCAAGTGTTATGACATCTGTGTTCCATTTATAACATCATGCTATTCTTGTTAATTGCTGTTTTCTCTCACCTTGGCCTAACGTGTGCTAAATCAACACATGCTCCACATCATTGGTAAAATAAGCCAATGTTGTTCAAGTCATTCAGCTTGTTTCATTTCAATTTTATCCCATCTCACAACAGGGAGGAGTGCAAGAGTAGCATATCCTGACAGCAAGCCAGCTGAAATCTTGCATTTGCACAATCATTAAACAGAGGGAAACTGGTATTACAGGCCCAGCCCATTTTTGGAATGAAAGCAAAAATGCTGGAAATTTTCAGCAGGTCAGACATGTGAACAGAGAAATCACATTCACATTTCAGATCAACAAGTTCCCAACTGTGGGTTTTGTAAATTCTGTAAGCTATTTGTTGCAATGATGGTAATTCTCCAAAGACAACAAAACAAAATAGAGCAAGGACATGGCTGGAGATCATCTTCATACGGCACAAGGCGAGCCTGGTGTAAATGCATGCAAATCTATGATAGTCACCAGGGCCAGAGAATTAGCTTCAAATGCTTAAGAGTGGAATTTCCTGAATGATTTCTTCCACATTGCCCTGGTTTTTTAAAAATTGTGGATTTATTTGCACGCGGCTAAATCAGGTATGGGGGCTTAAATCGACACGGGACTGCAGCAAATCGTTTCCTTTCAACTTTTTCCACTGTTGTTAGAATGGTCTTAATTTAGCAGGAAAGCATTCTGTTCTACCAAAATCCACCATTAGGGACACTGTAGCAGTGAACGGACTGCAGTGAGGAACCTTGTCTACAATCATGTCAATAGATCAGTTTTGCTTTGATTCCTTCACATTAACATATCCGCCACAGGGCAATTTCAGGGAATCTCAGCGACATTAATGGGTTCTCAGAGGGATTTTTCACAAATACAAATATACAGAAAGAATGTAAACTCGAGCACTCACTTGTTTCACAGTTGCCTTGAAAGCTCCAAGAATAGCAGCTGCTCCTCCACAATCTCTCTTCATTCCTGGCATGGTGGTCTAGTAAAAAATGTGCATAATGAGAACCTTGTGCCCACATTTACAACTACCAATGCCAGGTTGTCATATCAGAATAAACTTCTCAGCTCTTTAAAGGTTCAGCAAAGTCACTACTACCCATGGGTGGAATTAACGTCTCAGTTAGAAATACATAAGCCCTTTTAAAAAAAAAAAATAGATCCCGCAATGCTGCTCTAAAGAAGGCCCGTCATTAAGCCGGGTTTGCTTTTTTACACTGAACCAAACAGCACTGTGACTACCTCTGCTACCAGCTTAAAAGTGGGACTACAATGACCCCCCCCCCCCATTCCGTGTTTGTACTTTTTACACAGAACGGCGTGGCACAATATTCCCACTTTGAAGACACTGTGTAAAAGGGGCTATAGTTACAATGTGGAAGCTATCTATACAATCAATTAGCATTTACCTACTGTATAAAATAATTGTGATCAATTCCAGGACCTTTCAGCCAGACTCCTGGTCCATTTCCTATAATGCCCTATATAAGCACATCTTGAACATTAAAGTTTTTTTTTGTTAAGTGATTATCTCCATCTCATTACTAAATAAAGGTTTCTCTTGCTGTGGTGTCGATGCAGCATACACTATGGGATGAAGTGTGAAATAGCAATAACGATATACTGGCTTTATAGGCAATGCAGACGAGGATCCCCAGGCTGATTCCACAGATAACAGGGGTTAGCCGATGAGGGGAGATTGAGTCATGTGGAATTATATTCACTGGAATTCAGAAGAATGAGAGAAGTTCTTATAGAAAATTATGAAAGCAATAGATATGATAGAGGCAGGAACGTTGTTTCCACTGATAGATTCGAGGGAGAGTAGGACAACAGTGAGGAGGAACTTCTTTTCCCAGAGAGTAGTGAATCTATGGAATTCTTTGCCCATGTAAGCAGTGGAGATTGCCTAATTAAATATATTTAAGACAAATTTTTGCATAGTAGGGGAATTAAGTGTTATGGGGAAAAGGCAGGTAGGTGGAGCTGAGTCCACAGCCAGATCAGAAGAAGAATGGCTGGACAGGCTCAACAGACCAGATGGCCTCCCCGGCTCCTATTTCTTGTTTTTAACGTGAACAAAAATATAAAACTGGGCCTGATTCAAGTTTGAATTTTGCTACAAATAGTTCCCACCTTGTTCGTAATCCTACTAAATTGAAGACCACATAAGAGCATCCAGCCACTGGAGATAGACCTAATATTTTAAGTCCCATCCAGGACACTAAAAAAACAAGATTGTATCTCTATCAGTATTACATTGATCAAAGTGAGTAGTTTCAGCCCAGCCGAGTTAAAAGAGGCATTGCCCTTCCAGTGAATTGGAATGGGTCAATTCTCTCAATTCTGCACACAGCAACAGACTATCTATCACCCATCTACAAATTCCAGTTCCAACTCTCAATTCACCTTCTTTCACAGTAACAGCAAGTAATGGGAGGGATCAGTCACATCACTTCACCTGGGGAGTTGTGCGAAGGGCATCAAAGCCCCACCTGTGTTTAGAGTTTGCATGCACTCTGTATTTAACAGGAAGGCACAAGGCAGTTGAAAGTCTATGTACATTTTTAGATCTTTATACACTGAGTCAAAGCAGAAATATTACACAGGAAGAAAGTAACCTACACGATACACAGAAAAGTATCACAGATTCGAGCCAAGCACCAGGACAACTGAATTTGGTCACTGCTCTGTGTCTGATGTGGGGGTCCTCTCAAAAGGAAGTCTTTCAAGGAGCACCAGTTGAAGACCTCGCACTTAGTTCAAGGAATGACCAGAAGTATTTGAACTAATCCTGGATTTATGGATCAGCGCAGTTGGGGCTGAGCATTAAACATCTGTGTGAGATATTAAGCACTTCTGATTTAATATCTGAACATGTTACATCAATGTATTCCCAAACATTTTAATTTCCTGCAAAATTAAATGTTTGATTTTTTAAATTATAATAAATTTCTCTGTTGGTGACCTGTATATTAAATGCATGTCATGACAACTGGTCAAATATCCAACCTTTGCCATGTGAGGAATTAGATTTTAGAAGAACTTAAAAGTAGGTTAAATGAACTAATCAAGGCCTTTGCTTCCTGTGAGGAGAGCCAACAACTTGGTTTTGAAGTACTATTTCTCCCAAGAGTTATAGTAATGGGATTAGGAATGATACACTGCCCAACAGTGACAAATACAAGTCTCCATGTCTAGTTGGACATAACATGGACCCCATTACCTGCAATTATGATATTCCTACCTTTCCTTTAATGCTCAGACCTCCAGTATCATACACAATGCCTTTGCCAACCCAGGCGATGGTCTGTGTGGCACCCTCAGGTAAATAACTGAGAACTGCAAGTGCAGGAGGATTTACTGCTGCTTTCCCAACACCATATATGCCTAGAAATAATGAAACAAGAGTTGATCTATGAAACAAAATATCCACAGTAATAAGAGTATATATGATACGCACTGAAAACATTATTTACCGTGATCCTTTCACGAATCAGCTGAACATTATGAAGCATCACATCTGATAGCACCTTCACATCCTGTTCAATAAAGATAAAAATAGAGATAAACAAATAGAAACCTACCTCCAAATCCTTGTTCCCTCAATTCCTTGCCCCGGATAATAGTGGGAACAATTCCAAGTGTATTCCCAACCATTTTTATTTCCTGCAAAATGAAATATTTGAGTGAATAAAATCCCAATAATTTCACTTCTGGTAGCCTGGTAAGTAAATGTTTTGCTTGGCGTGGAACAGTCATAACTGGAGGTGAATGTAGGCCAATGACTGAATGATATAGCAGGTAAGCACTGCCAGGAGACTGGGTAAAACACTGGGTGCAGACGCTTAGATTCTCGGTGCGTGTTGTGTTAGTGAAGCTGGAAACTGAGTAATCAGCTGAATGTAGGCAGTACAATGGTCAGGCACAAATGAAGACGTGACTGACACAGTGGATGGGCACAGCTGGAACCACTGGTGATCATAGTTCAGCACAGCTGTGAGATAGGAGGGAGACTACATGAACACAAATTGGAGGCTGCCAGAATTGAGCACAGCTGGAATGGTGAACAGGGTGATTTATGAGCACATCTGGGAGGATGAGCTATGAATTGCCAGCACAGCTGGAATAGTGTGTGTGTGAATAATGTTCAGTAACCAAAATGAATGCTCTCCAACCAACTCAAACTATATATAGGTACATGAAGGGACTATTCTGATCCTCCAGCTCATTTAAATGAATCTTAATGCCTCCAATCTGCCCTGTTTCTGAAAACTTTCACATCATATAGTTCAAGATCGATAGGGATTCCAGTTCTGATTCTTTGACTGCCACCATTGGGCACTCACCTCAAGAAAAGTGTCGGTGTTCATTTCATTGCAAGGTGTGTCCACAATCCGGGCTGCCAGCCTGATTCCATCTGCAGCACTCTCTAAACACTGCATAGAAAGAAAATGTTTGCAAGTCTTCAATTTCATTTCTCCAAACTGCATACTGACCCTACCTTCCGTGCATTAACACTTCCTCAGAAACATCCGGATATATAGATTCTGGTTAAGAAGATGTACAGTGTGGTGGGTTCATTAATCAGGGGATTAAGTTCAGGAGCCATGAGATATCTTGCAGCTCTATAAAACTCTGGTTGGCCCACCCTTGGAGTTTTGCATTCATTTCTATTCGCCTCATTACAGGAAGGATGTGTTAGAGAGAGTGCACTACCAAGATGTTGACTGGATTAATGAACATGTCTTATGAAGCAAGGTTGACAGAGGGCTTTTCTCTTTGGAGCGACAAAGGAGAAGAGATAACTTAATAGAGGAATATAAATTATGAGGGGCTTAGATAGGGTGGACAGCCAGCACCTCTTTGCTGGGGCAACAATCACAAATAGACATCTGTTTAAGGTGAGTGAAGGAAAAATTAGTGGAAATGTACGATGTATGTGTTTTTTTTTTAAAAAACCGAATGCTTTGTGGGGGCTAGTGGAATAAGGACATTCAAAAAATTCTTTGACGCATGAATGTCATAAAAATAGAAGGCAATGGGTGTGAAGTACTAAAGGATTAGATTGTTGTAGGAGAGATTTACAAGGGTCAACACAACATCATGGGCTGAAAGGCTTGTACTGTGCTGTAATTTTCTATGGTCTATGTTCTATGACACCATAGAGACTGAGTGTGATCCATATTGCCACTGGCTGCACACATGCCAGGGAGATAAAGCAAGCCTAATACCAGGGGCTTATCCTAACAGCAAAGCATTATATCTGCTGTTCACATGATCAGGAACTGGCAGACCAATTAGTGCTTCCAAGGGGATCATTTCTATGTAAATATAAATCACCACACACTGGCTGCTCGCCGAATTACAGGAAGGATATAAACAGTACAGAGAGAGTGCAGAGATTTACGAGGATGTGGCCGGGGTTTGAGTTACAGGGAATGCTTGAACAGGCTGGGACTTTATTCTCTGGAAGGTAGAAGGTTGAGAGGTGATTTGATAGTGGTATTCAAAATTATAAGGGGGGGTGGGGGTGGATAGAGTCAATGTGGACAGGCTTTTTCCACTGAGAGTGGGGGAGATTCAAACAAGAGGGCATGGATTGAGGGTAAAAGGAGAAAAGTTTAAGGGAAACATAAGGGGAAATTTCTTCACACAGAGGGCAGTGGGGGTATGGAATGAACTTCCACCAGTGGTGGTAGAAGTGAGATCGATGTTAATATTCAAGGATAGATTGGATGGGTATATGGACAGGAGAGGTGTGGAGGGTTAGGGACAAATGTGGGTCAGTGGGACTAGGTGGGAGTTGACATTCGGCACAGACTAGTAGGGCAAAACTGGCCTGTTTCTGTGCCGTAAATGGTTATATGGAGAGTGCATTATCCATAGTAACATTATCAAAGCCATGCAACTGCTGTTAGAAAATTATAACAAGTAAAATATAAACTATCAAGTCTGAACCAGTTAGTGTAAGGTTCTAGAGTGAAGGAAAATACAAAGTGTGCATTCAATATATGTACAAATGCTCCTTGAGAGGCATAAATTACCTGAAAGTGGTGACGAAAGTTGTCAATGCTAAAATTTAATAGCGAGTCAGTTAACTGAAGACATGGGAAAAAAGTTATATGGGCTCTATGGACATTTAGGATTACCATCCAGGTCGAGCATAAGCATTGATTACAATAGTTCCTCAGCTCTAGGAAGAATATCAATAAGTTAGGAGGGTGCAGAGGAGATTCTCTAGGACATTGCCATGACTGGAGGGCTTAAATGAGTGGGAGAGGCTAGACAGGTTGAGTCTTTAATCTCTGGAGGGTAGGAGGATGAGGGCTGACCTTGTAGAGGTTTATAAAATCATGAAGGACTTGGATAAAGTGAATGCTCACAATCTATTCCCCAGGAGAGATGATCCTAGAACTAGAGGACAAAGGTTTAAAGGTCAATTTTCTTCATCTGAAGGTGGTCAATTTCTAGTACGAGCTCGCAGAGGATGCTATGAAAGTGGATACAAGTAGATGTTCAAAAGATATTTTGACGTTTACGTGGATAGGAAGGGTTTAAAAGGAAAAGGATTAAATGTAAGCAAATGGGACTACCCCAGAAGGCATGGACAAATTCAGTTATTTTTTCAGTGCTGTATGACTCCATGGCCACTGTTTGGAAAAAGTAGTTTAATGTGAGATTATAATATCCATATGTCGTTTGTGCACTTTAAAAGCTGCTCTAAAACTGATGTGCTCATGGCACTGAGTTCAACACAGACATTTGCTGACTAGTTACCTCCAGTGCTGATGCATCAATTGGGCCATTGTTCTGTCCAACAAGCAGGAACTCCACTGTAACCACACGTTTGTCCGTGCGCCTGGAGGCACTAGATCGACGGGAGAAGAGTGGAAATGCCCTTGCAATCGCACAGCCAGAAGCAAAGACATCAGACCACTCACAAACCATCTGAAAGAATGGACAGACAAGGTTAACAGGTGCCTCATGATCGGCAGCCAAACCATTCCATTCCCAATCGCTGATTTGGACTACAGCACTTCCCCAAATTCTTCAACTTTGCTTTTCTTTGAAATGTTGAAAAGTCCACAGTACATCCCTTGATGGAGATTATTCACCCAATAATAATGTGGTAGACACTCCACTTAATCCTTCACTTTCTATACCACTGTCATCACACTGCTCATACCAACACAATAGACAAGAGGAAATAGATTTCCTTGAATGACCATTCAAGTTGCAGTGCGATAAAGCTACACCCAGGTCGGGGAGAAGTGTTTAAAACAAAGAGCGTTTAGCGGGTCTCAGCGCATTAGCAGCAGTCCAATCAAGTTGCAGAGTGAGGAAACTACATCCAGGTTGGGGAGAAATGTTTTAAACCAAGGAGCTCTCGAGGGTCTCAGCGCAATTGTAGCAGACCAATTAAGTCGCAAAGTGAGAAATCTACGCAGGAGCAAATAAAAGTAATGCAGGCCCACAGTGGTGCTGCCACCGTGGGAGCGGCCAGTGTGTGAGTGGTAATTTGAGGCTTCAGTTTGCGAGGCTGAGGAGAAGGTGGAGTTGAGGCAAGGTAAGGACAGGTTTTTCTAAATTTTTTTCCTATTTCATAAATGGCAGCTAGGGCAGACATCCTTCTCTTGCAGAATGTGGATTGTCAGGGAAGCCAACACTATCCATGATGACTTCACCTTGAGAGAACTGCATCCAACTGTGGCTCCTTTCAAACCGAGTTAGGGAATTGAAGCTGGAGTTGGATGAACTCTGGATCATTCAGGAGGCTGAGGGGATGAAAGACAGGAGTTACACGGATGCTATCACACTAGGGAGGCTGGAGGAATGTAGCTGGTGACAGTCAGGAGAGGGAAAGGGAACAGGCAGTAAGTGCAGAGCACCCCTGTGGCTGTTCTCCTCAATAACAAGTATATCATTTTGGATACAGTTGGAAGGACAACCAACAGGGCACAAATCAGATCTCTAGCACAGAATCTGGTCTTGTGACTAAAATGGGAAAGGAGAAGAGACAAGCTGTAGTGATAGGGAATTCCATAGTTAGGGAAACAGATAAGAGGTTCTGTGGAAAAGATCGAGAATCCTGGATGGTACATTGCCCCCCTGGTGCCAGATTCTGAGATATCTCAGATCGATTGAGGCTATTCTCAGGAGGGAGGGTGAGCAGACAGATATCATGGTCAATGTAGTGAACATGAGTAGGAAGGGAAAAGAGGTCCTGCAAAGAAAGTTCAGGAAGTTAGGCACAAGGTTGAAGGACAGGACCTCTAGGGTTGTGATCTCAGGATTGCTACCTACACCACGTGCGAGTGAGGTTAGAAATAGGAGGATAATGCAGCTTAACCTACGGCTAAAGGCATTGTGAAGGAGGGAGGGCTTCAGGTTTCTGGATCACTGGGCTTGCTTCCAAGGAAGGTGGGACCTGTTCCAACAGGATAGTTTGCATCGGAACTGGAGGGAAAATAATATCCTTACAGGAAGCTTTGCTTGTGCTGCTTTGGGCAGGGCTTAAACTAGATAGTAGAATGAAGGAGGGAAAAGATGATGCGAAGACTGCATGTAAGTCATAAATCAAAGGATTGTATGTGGTGGAAATGTTCTCAGATGCAGCTATTTCAATGCAAGGAGTATTGTATGAAAAGCAAAAGAGAGCTTGGGTTGGCATGTGGAATTATGACATTGTGGCCATTAGTGAAACTTGGTCACAGGAGGGGCAGGACTGGCAGCTCAATGTTCCACGGTTCTGTTTTAGACATAATAGAAGGGGAGGGATGAAAGGGAGAGGAGTAGCATTGCTCGTCAGGAAAAATACCACAGCCGTGCTGAGGCAGGACAGACCAGAGGGCTCGTCTACTGAGGTTATATGAGTAGAGCTGAGGAATGGGAAAGATATGAACGCACTCATGGAGTTGTATTATAGAAGCCCTAATAGTCAACAAGAATTAGAGGAGCAAATCTGTAGAGAGATATCAGACAGCTACAGGAAACATAAAATTGTGATAGTGGAGATTTTAACTTTCCACATATTGGATTGCTTGGTGTTTGTCAAGTGTTTTCAGGAAAGTTTTCTAAATCAATATATATAGGTTCCAACTAGAGAGAGTGCAATACTGGATCTCCTATTAGGGAGCAAGACAGGAGAGGGGACAGAAATATGCGTAGGGGAACATTTTGGGTCCAGTGATCATAATGACGTTAGTTTCACGTCAGTTATGGAGAAGGATAGGTCTGATCCTCAGGTTGAGAAAGACCTAGAAAGAATAGAGTGGGACAAGTTATTTTCTGGCAAGAACATGTTCGATAAATGGAAGTCTTTCAAACACAAATTTTTAAGAGTACAGAGTTTGTATGTTCCTGTCATGATTGAAGGCAAAGTTAATAGGCATAGGGAACCTTGGTTTTCGAGGGACATTGGGGATCTGGTTAAGAGGAAGAGAGTGGTGTATAACAGATACAGGCAACACATAGCAAATAAAATACTTGTGGAGTATAAAAAATTGCAATAAAAACAGTTAAGAAATAAATCAGGAGGGCTAAAAGACATGAGGTGGTTTTGGCAGACAATGTGAAGGAAAATCCTAAGGGTTTCTACAGGTAATATTAAGAGGAAAAGGATAATAAGGGACAAAATTGGTCCCCTTGAAGATCAGAGTGGTCGGCTATGTATGAAGCCAGAAGATATGGAGAAATCTTAAATCGTTAATCAAAAATCTTTATTCCTTCAATATTTACTCAGGAAACTCCACAGAGTCTAGGGAAGTTAAGAAAATAGGCAGCGAGGTCATGAAACCTAAACAGATTAAAGAGGAGGAGGTGCTTACTGTCTTAAAGCAAATAAAGATGGATAAAAACCCAGTCCCTGACCAGATATTCCCTTGGACCTTGAGGGAGGCTACTGTAGAAATTGCAGGGGCTCTGGCAGAAATACTTAAAATATCCTTCACCACAGGTGAGGTGGAGGAGGATTGAAGGGTAGCTCTGTTGATCCATTGTTTAAAAAATGCTCCAAATGTAACCCAGGAAATTGTAGACCAGTGAGGCTGTAGTCAGTAGTAAGTAAATTATTCAAAGGTGTCCCAAGAAATTGGATATACAAGTATTTGGATAGCCAGGGACTAATTGCAGGTAGTCAACCTGGCTTTGTGATTGGTAGGTCACATTTAACCAATCTAATAGAGTTTATCGAGGAGATTACAGGGAAATTTGATGAAGGAAAGGTGGTAGATGTGTGCATGGACATCGTAAGGCCCTTGATGAGGTTCCACATGGGATATTAGTCAGGAAGGTTCAGACGCTTAGCATTCATGGTGAGGTAGGTGAAGCCAGAGAGTGGTAATGGACAATTGCTTCTCAGACTGGAGGCCTGTGACCAGTGGCGTGCCTCAGGGATCAGTCCTGGGACCATTGTTGTTTGTCATTTACATCAATTATCCAAATGATAGGAGGAAGTCACGTGATGGAGTAGTGGCCGGACGGTGAACTCCAGCCCTCTCCAGAAAAGTTGAAAAAAATAAAGGAAAGCACAAAGGCACAAAAATAAAAATTAAAGTAAAGTGAATATAAAGGTGGAAAGAAGATGGCGACGAAAAAAGAAAAGTCGAAACCAACGGTAAGAAGAGAGGAAGAGAAGACAACGGAAGAAGAAGGAGAAGGCCTTACCTGTTCGAAGAGGCCCGCGGTGGAGAGAGAAGCCCGCTCCCTCAGGTCGGTAGAAAGTGGACTACAAAAATGGCTCGCTGAGCCGAGTAAAAGTGCGCAACCGCGCATGCGCGACTCCTCGCACATGCGCAATGCGCATGCAAAAAAACACACCGACGGGAGGGGCGACCAGCTGGGGAGTCGATCTCCACAGCCAGCAATGACAACTACAGAACAGCAGCAGCAAGAGGAGAACATAGAAGACAACGAAAACAAGAAAGAAGAGAAGAAAAAGAAAACAAAGAAACAACAGATGGCCAACCCAGAGGAAGAAGAAGAGGAAGAGTACAGTGAAATGGAAGAAGAAGGGAAAGGCAAGACAATGGATATATTTTCTCTTATTAAAGAATACATGGATTCATTTAAAGAATGGCAAGCACAAGAATTTAGTGATTTAAGAAGAAGAATAAACAGTACAGAAGAGAAAGTGAATAAAATAGATATGACCATATCAGAAATAGGAAAAAGAATGGACAAGGTGGAAGAACGAGAAGCAGCAGTAGAAATTAGAAGAATCTAATAAAAAAGTTAAACAGACACAAGAGCTGTTAGCTCAGAAAATAGATATAATGGAAAATTATAACAGAAGAAATAATATAAAGATAGTGGGCCTTAAGGAAGATGAAGAAGGCAAGAATATGAGAGAGTTTATAAAAGATTGGATCCCCAGGATCTTAGGATGTCCAGAACTACAGCAAGAAATGGAAATAGAAAGGGCACATAGAGCATTAGCCTTTAAACCACAACCACAACAAAAGCCAAGATCCATTTTAGTAAAATTCCTAAGATATACTACAAGAGAAAAGGTACTGGAGAAAACAATGGAGAAAGTAAGAGAGGACAACAAGCCACTGGAGTACAAAGGGCAAAAATTTTTTATTTATCCAGATATAAGTTTTGAACTCCTGAAGAAGAGAAAGGAGTTCAATACAGCAAAGGCGATTTTATGGAAGAAAGGGTATAAATTTATACTAAAGCATCCAGCGGTATTGAAAATATTTATTCCAGGACAGCAAAACAGACTATTCTCAGATCCAGAGGAAGCACGAAAATTTGCAGAACAATTACAAAATAGACTGAGAGATGAAGACGTGTAACAAGAGTACAAAAGACTGCGAACTAAAAAGACGTGTGTATAGGACTATATACATATATAATACATATATTACATAAGTGTATGTGCATTTAAAAGAAAATATATAGTGTATAGAGAAGAATTAATGAGGGAAAAAAAGGGGAAGAGAGGAGTAAAGAGGGAATTTAGAGAGTGACCTTTGTTGTATATAAAAATTGAAATCTTTTCTGGGGGGGGCTGGGTAGGGAGAAATTACGGTCACTGCAAAATCAGTTGACGCTTGCGAGTGAATTCACAAATCCAAATGGAGAGGGGAGATGTGGTTGCCCGACAAGGGATAATGGGCAACTCAGGAAGGGGAGGGGACAATGGGGTTAAAGAAATATTAGGTAGGAGAATAAGGGGAATGTTTGATGTGTTAAAAATGTTGTCTTATAAACTGTTCAAAGAAAGAAAGCAGAAATGGATGAGAAGGAAAGGTGATGATGAGGAAACGGAAGGGAAAGATAAACAAAGTATAAAATTGCTACATTAAACTATATGACTTTAAATATTAATGGAATACATAACCAAATCAAAAGGAAGAAACTGCTAAATTTACTGAAAAAAGAAAAAATTGATATTGCATTTGTGCAAGAAACACACTTAACTGAAGTGGAGCACAAGAAATTAAAGAGAGATTGGATAAGACATGTAACGGCAGCGTCATATAACTCAAAAGCTAGAGGAGTGGCTATATTAATCAGTAAAAATGTACCAATTAAAATAGAAGAGGAAATAATAGATCCAGCAGGAAGATATGTAATGATAAAATGTCAGATATATTCGGAGTTTTGGAATTTACTTAAAATATATTCGCCTAATGAAGAAGATCAAAAATTTATGCAGGATATTTTTCTGAAGATAGCAGATACGCAAGGGAATATATTAATAGGAGGGGATTTCAATCTCAATTTGGATTCAAACATAGATAAAACTGGGAAAAAAATTAACAGAAAGAATAAAGTAACCAAATTTATAATTAAATCGATGCAAGAAATGCAACTTTTGGATATATGGAGGAAACACCCAAAGGAAAAGGAATATTCATATTATTCGGATAGACATAAAACATATTCAAGAATAGATTTATTCCTGTTATCAGCTTGTATACAAGATAGAGTTAGGAAAACAGAATATAAAGCTAGAATATTATCGGACCATTCATCCTTGATATTGACAATAGAGTTAGAGGATATCCCTCCAAAAATGTATAGATGGAGATTAAACCCCATGCTACTTAAAAGACAGGATTTTAGAGAATTCATAGAAAGACAAATTAAAATGTATTTTGAAATAAATACGGAATCAGTGAAGGATAAGTTTATATTATGGGACGCAATGAAAGCGTTCATCAGAGGGCAAATAATAAGTTACGTAACTAAGATGAAGAAGGATTACAATCAGGAAACAGAACAGTTGGAAAAGGAAATAGCAGATACAAAGAATTAGCAAGGAAGGAAGACACCACTAAAAGAAGGGAATTGGTAGATAAAAAAATAAAATATGAAACATTTCAAACATATAAGGTGGAGAAAAATATAATGAAGACAAAGCAGAAATATTACGAACTAGGAGAAAAAACGCACAAAATTCTAGCGTGGCAGCTTAAGACAGAACAAACTAAAAGAATGGTATTGGCATCAAGGAAAAAAGACAAACAGATCACATATAATCCAACGGAAATTAATGAAAATTTCAGAGAATTCTACGAACAATTATACCAAACTGAAAACGATGGGAAAGAAGGCAAAATAGATGAATTCTTAACTAAAATTGAACTACCGAAATTACAAATAGAGGAACAAAATAAATTAATAGAACCATTTGATATAGTAGAAATACAAGAGACAATAAAAAAATCTGCCGAATAATAAAACACCAGGTGAGTATGGTCTCCCAATAGAATTCTATAAAACATTTAAAGATTTATTAATTCCTCCCCTCCTGGAAGTTATCAACCAGATTGATAAAACACAAAGCTTACCAGATTCGTGCAAAACAGCAATAATTACAGTAATACCAAAGGCAGGGAAAGATCCACTTGCACCAGCATCATATCGACCAATATCTCTACTTAACACAGATTACAAGATAATAGCTAAATTATTAGCAAACAGATTAGCTGATTATGTACCAAAAATAGTAAGTCTAGACCAAACTGGATTCATAAAAAAAAGACGAACAACAGATAATATTTGTAAGTTTATTAACTTAATTCATGCAGTAGAAGGAAATAAAACTCCAACAGTAGCGGTTGCTTTAGACGCAGAGAAGGCCTTCGACAGAGTAGAATGGAATTATTTATTCAAGGTACTACAAAAATTTAGTTTACCAGAGAAATATATTAATTGGATTAAAGCATTATATAAGGGGCCATTGGCAAGAGTGACAGTAAATGGATATGTATCAAAACATTTTAACTTAAGCAGATCAACAAGACAGGGATGCCCACTATCGCCCTTATTGTTCGCGTTAGCCATAGAACCACTTGCAGAACTAATAAGAACAGAAAATAAAATAAAAGGGATAAAAATAAAAGGCAAGGAATACAAAATCAGTTTATTTGCAGATGATGTTATAGTATACCTAACGGAACCAGAAACATCAATAAAAGAATTACATAAGAAATTGAAGGAGTATGGAGAAGTGTCGGGATACAAGATTAATGCAAATAAAAGTGAAGCAATGCCAATGAATAATGCGGATTTCTCAAAAATCAAGAAAGAATCACCGTTTAGATGGCAAATGCAAACAATACGATACCTAGGTATACAAATAAATAAAAACCTCAGCCAGCTATATAAACTTAATTATTATCCACTAATGAAAAAAATACAGGAGATTTAGAGCATTGGAAAGACTTACCATTAACACTAATAAGAAGGATAAACTGTATTAAAATGAACATTTTTCCAAGGATACAATACCTATTTCAGGCACTGCCAATACACTTGACAGAAAAATTCTTTAAGGAGTTAAAGAAAATAATAAGGAAATTTTTATGGAAAGGGGGGAAACCGAGGATAGCACTAGATAAATTAACAGAATGGTATAGACAAGGAGGCTTACAACTGCCAAATTTTAAAAATTATTATAGAGCCACACAATTAAGATATCTATCAGATTTTTACCAAACAAAAGAAAAGCCAGATTGGACTAGATTAGAGCTAGACAAAATAGGGGAGAAGATACCTAAACATATATTATATAAATGGGATGAAAAATTGGTAAAACATAGGAATTCTCCAGTATTGCACCATTTGCTTTATATTTGGAAGAAGATTCATGTAGAAAGAAATAAAACAAACTACCAATTATCAAAACTAATACTGACGCAAAATCAGCTAATCCCTTTTACGGTAGATAACCTGTCTTTTAGAGAATGGGAGAAAAAAGGGATTAAAAGAATAGAAAATTGTTTTTCGGGGAATAAATTATTATCCTTTGAACAAATGAAGGATAGATATAATATAACTCAAGATACAGTGCTGGCATATTACCAATTGAAATCCTATTTAAAGGATAAATTGGGAAGTAGTCTGAAGTTACCAGAAGGAAGCAATTTTGAATATCTGATTACAGACACAATGATAATTAAAAAATTTATAACAAACATGTATATCAAATTACAAGAAAAGGAGAATGAGGAAATAAATGATAAAACTAAACAAAAGTGGGAACAAGATCTAAACATAAAGATAAAAAAGGAAACATGGGAGAGGTTATGTTTAGGAACTATGAGAAATACAATAAATACGAGATTACATATGATACAATATAATTGGATACATAGGTTATATATCACTCCTCAAAAGTTAAATAAATGGGATCCAACAGTATCTGACAGATGTTTTCGTTGTAAAAAAGAAATAGGAACAACAATTCAAGCAATCTGGACTTGTGAAAAGGTGAAAAAATTTTGGGAAGATCTAAACCAGATATTAAATAAAATTACAGAAAGCAATATACCAAAAAACCCAGAGATCTTCCTCCTAAGTAACATAAAAAATAAAGAATTTGGACTTGATTTGGAGGGTGTACAAAAAAGATTTGTTAAGATAGCCCTAGCTGTAGCAAAAAAATGTATTATGTCAAACTGGAAATTAGAAGATAATTTGAAAATACAGCAATGGTATATAGAAATGAATAAATGTATTCCATTAGAAAAAATAACATATAGTTTAAGAAATAATATAACATTATTTGAACAAATATGGGAGCCGTACATGGAATATAATAGAGAAAACCTACCGGGACATCTATCACCTAAAATGACAAAAGGAAAAGAGAATGGAAAGAATTGACTCAGTGGAAGTTTTTGTTCGTTAATGTTGAGTGACAACATTGTTTGATGGGTTTGATGCATCTTGGACTCAGAGTTTTTAATGGATGGAAGGAGAGGTGGGGGGGGGGGGAGGGGAGGAGGGAGGGGGGGAGAAAACGACACTATATATTTGAAAGGAGAAATGTGTATATCTTGAATAATGTGATCTATAGTGTGAAAAATAAAAAAAAAATTTTAAAAATTATCTAAATGATATTTTGGTAAATTGGATCAGCAAATTTGGAGATTATACAAAGATTGGAGGCATTGTGGACAGCGAGAAAGGCTTTCAAAACTTGCATAGATTAAAAAAAATAGAAGATGGTAGTTAATGCAGACAAGTTTGAGGTGTTACACTTTGGAAGTACAAACCAAGGTAGGATATACACGGTAAATGGTAGGGCACTGAGGAGTGCGATAGAACAAGGGTATCTGGGAATACAGAAAGTGGTGTTACAGGTAGATTTGGTTGTAAAGTTTTTGACACATTGGCCTTCACAAATCAAAGTATCGAGTATAGGAGTTGGGATGTTATGGTAAAGTTGTACAAGACAACGGTGTGGCCAAATTTGGAGTATTGTATGCAGTTTTGGCCAACTAACTACAGGAAAGATATCAGTAAGGTAGAAAGAGTGCAAAGAAGATTAACAATGATGTTGTCTGGACTTCAGAAACAGTTCAGGGAAAGGTTAAACAGTTTTGGACTTTATTCCCTTAAGCTTAGAAAAATTAGGGGAGATTTGATAGAGGTATACAAAATTATGAGAGGTATAGAGCAAATAAGCTTTTTCCACTGAGGTTAAGTGAGATACAAACCACAGAACATGGGTCAAGGGAGAAAGGGGAAAAGTTTTGGGCAAACATTAGAGGGAACTTCTTCACCAAGAGAATGGTGGAACAATCTTCCACCTGAAGTGGTGAATGTGGGCTCAATTTACCAATTTAAGAAAAATTTCGACAGGGCTATGGACTGAGTGCTTGGCAGTAGAACTAAGCAAACTAACAGACTAGAAGGTCCGGCACAGACTAGAAGGTCCTGTTTCCTGTGCTGTAATGTTGTATGGTTCTATGAATGGCACCACCTCAAAGATAACCCTTGGAGACTTCAAAGAAATTTCAAGCTATCAATAAGGTCTGGCAAATAACACCATATCTTTAAATGAACAAGCTGAATTTGTTTGCGGTAAATTAAATGAGCTTGAGAATATTCTTGAGGGTGTTTCCAGTGAAGCTGTGGGTAGAACCCAAGAAATAAGAAGATTATAACCGATGGGATTGTAGTATGGCACCCCACCCCCCCCCCCAATAGTCAACAAGAATTAGAGCAGCAAATCAGCAAACTTGGAAGATCACAGATCACTCGGGTGATGTCAACTTCCTTCATATTGACTGAGACCCCACAGTTCAAAGAGATTTGACAGGGCAGAATTCATTAATGTCCAGGAACATTTTCTCAATCCATATGGCCCTCCTAAAAAGGGTGCATCACCGTACCTCCATTGGGGAACGAGACAGGGAAAATGACTGAGGCATCAACAGTGATCATAACTCCATTTATTTTAATTGGAAAAAGATAGGACGTCCACCAGTTCACAGTGCAGGCAAATGGGACTAGCCGAGATGGGAAAATTAGTTGGCATGGATGAGTTCAGCTGAAGGCTGAACATGTGTTATCTGACTCTATGATAATATGGTTCTAAATTGGGGCAAAGGTATTTTGATGGCATTAGACAAAAACTTGCAATGATAGATTGGAGAAGCAATGAAAGGGATGTCTAGCAAGTGGGAGGCTTTTAAGAGTGAGAAAGGGAGAGTTCATGGACATTCCTGTTCAAAGTGAAGGCAAGGCTGGGAAGAGTAGGGCTGGGAAGATCAGAGGATATCAAGGCTCTGGTCATGAAAAGGAAACATGTCAGTCATACTGCATGGAAACCGGCCCTTCGGCCCAATCTGCCCACGTCAACCAAAATGCCCCACCCACACTAGTCCCATGTGCCTTCGCTTGTTAAAAATCCCTCTAAACCTATCTTATCTATCCAAATGTTTCTTAAACATTGTAAAAGTACCTGCCTGAACCACCTCCTCAGGCAGCTTATTCCATATACCCAACATCCTCTGTGTAAACCCTTCAGGTTTTTAAAAAAAACTGTGTTCACCCAATCTATTCTTCTCTTGATTTTGTACACTTCTCTGGGATCACCTCTGGCATCTCTGCAGCTTTACAACTTATTTCCTATTGCTCGGTGACCAAAACCGAAGACAATACTCTAAATAGGGCCTTATCAATGTCTTATATAGCTGTAACATGACATCCTAACTTCTATAATCAATATTCCAACTGAGAAAGGCCAATGTGTCAAGAGCTTTTGTGACCACCCTGTTCTACCCTTGATGTCACTTTCAAGATACCATATGAGAATCAGAATCAGTATTTACTGTCACGAACAAGTCGTGGAATTTGGTGTTTTGTGGCAGCACCATAGTGTAAACATGCATATTATAACCATCTTACGACAATCCTACAAAAAAATAAAATAGAAATAAAAATAATAATAACAATAACAGTGGATGAAAAGTGAGGCCGGGTCTTTGGTTCATTGATTATTCAGGAATCTGACAGCAGCGGGGAAGAGGCTGTCCTTGTGCCGCTGAGTGCTCGTCTTTAGGCTCCTGTACCTTTTCCCACATTGGTAGCAGAGTGAAGAGGGTGTGGCCTGGGTGGTGGGGGACTTTGAGGATGGAGGCTGCTTTTTTAAGACACTGCCTCATGTAGATGTCCTTGATGGAGCGAAGCCTGTGATGTCTCAGGCCGACTTAACAACCCTCTAAAGTTTATTCTTGTCCTGAGAGTTGGCACCTCCATACCAGGCAATAATGCAACCAGCTCTCCACAGTACACATGTAGAAGTTTATGACATATCAAATCTCCTCAGACACCTCACAAAGTACAGCCTGAGTTCCTAGATCCATAATATACCTGTAGAAGTTTACAAGAGTCTTCGGTGACATACCAAATCTCCTCAGACACCTCACAAAATATACCTGTGATCCTCTGCTTTACAAAACTCCCCAGACCCCTACCATTCGCTCTGTAGGTCCTACCTATGTTAGAGCTCCAAAAAATGCATCACCTCATATTCCTCTGCATTAAATTCCATCAACCAGTCCTCCCAACCAAACAGAATCCTGCTGCAATTTTTGGCGATTGTCTTCACTACCTACAATACCAGATAGTTCAGTCACCCACAAACTTGCCATTACATTTTCACCTAAATCATTGTTACAGATGACAAATAGCAATAGGCCCAGCACACCTCTAGTCACAGGCCTCCAGCTTGAAAAACAACCTTCTGCCATCACCCTTTGCTTTCTTCCTGAAGTCAATGTGCTATCTCACCTTGGATTCCATGCAATCTAATCTTCCAGAGCAGCCTACCGTAGGGAACCTTACTGAATTTCTTGCAGAAATCCACATACAACATCTACAACTCTGCCCTCATCAATCTTGGTCATATCTTCAAAAAATTGTTATATTTGTGAGACATCCCATCTCCACCTATATGCATGTATATCTTCTCCCTAATTTGAGGTGCACCTGGCAAAGTATCAAAACAATAACAGATCACAAGACAAACTGCAAGTCAATGACAAGTTGGCACCTTTCCTCATCGAGAAATCCTACAAAAGGTAGAGCACTCAGCCCAGCACATCACAGGAAAAACACTCCCCATCATCAAGAATATCTGTATTGAATGTTGCCATCAGAGAGCAGCATCTATTATCAAAGAGCTGCACTAAGTCGTGCTCTGTTCTTGCTGCTGCCATTAGGAATATTTGCTATCTCTCAAATATCAGTCTCATGAAAAAAAAGACTCATTCAGAGACTCATTTAAGGACATTATTTATTACTGTATATTTACCCCCACATCTGCACTGGAGCTGTCAGTTTGTTTACAGTTCTTTCTTCGAATACAGTTTACAGTTACTGGGAAAGAAATTACTAAGCCTAGCCTACAGAAAGAGAACCTCAGGTTTGTATGTTACACTGACAATAAATATGAACGTGATCCTTAGTCAAAGATGAGTACCCACCACAATACAGCGGTTGGTTCCTCCAGGCAGGCAGCTACGAACTAGGCGGGTGAGGAAGGTTGCTGCAGATGGGCTATTGTGACGACTGACTCGAGAGGGCAGTGCTGCAACTGTAGCATACATCAGGTACAGGGGACTGTTATCCGTGGGGTTGGGGTTGAGATTGCCCAGTGCTGTCTGCCAGACCTGCAACGGAAAAGAGAAGAGCATTTATACTTGTCTTTCACTATGTGAGGGCATCCAAAATCGTTTCATGGTGGTAGAAGTGTATATGGTGAAATCTCTATAGAAACACAGCAGCCAATTTCTGTCAGCAAGTTAATGCAAACTGCAATGTATAATAAATACATAATGTTTTAGAGAGAGAAAGTTGCTTGTCACTTTAATTCACCGTGCCATTTTAATTGTTTCTAACTTAGTGACAACTCACCCTCTTTAAAATAAACATCTCATGCCACTGTAATGTTACTTTACTCCCTCCTCCCATCAGGGAGAAGACTTAAGAATATGAATCCACGCACCAACAGGCTTAATGCAGTTTCCTGCCTGTTTCATGATTGTGAAAGCCAATTGCATCAATTGGGCATAAGAGATGATTACAGTCTTTAAGACTATAATCAGATAACTTAGACTGTGACAAACTACTTCACTTCCTTTAGAAGCAGAAACATAGTCTGGACACAAGGGAATAAGTTCAAACCTAATCTGCCAAAATAATATGAAATGAGCAAATAATCAACCTACTGAATGGGCTCCTTAGGAGATGGTAGTCAGTTAGTAATGACTCTTTCCAATGCAGATTAGGTAGACCTTCCAATTTAATATTTTGGAAGGTAATAAGCTAAGACAAAGTCTGGTTAAACATAGCATGCTTTGTATAACGCTATACAAGTTGCTCCCAAATGTGTATTTTTTTCCCTCCCTAGTGTTATATTTGGGTATTTTGTAGACCTGCTAAAGGAAGCTAATTGTTAATAATTTACCATCAAACAAGTGCTAAACAGACCTTTTGCCCTTCATCATCCAGAAACTCCTACAAATTAATGATATTACACCAAGAGGTTGATTGTGTCAAATCTTTGCACTTTGTCCATTTGAACTGTGAAGAACATCATAAATCAAGGTACAACATGATTGGTTGACCAAGTTCATTCACACGCAGGCCCAGTGCAATCTTTCAACCTCCCTTTGTAACCTTCATTTTATGATAGTATACACATTAACTTTGACTATAAATGTTTTATTAAAAGAGTGGGATTAAGATGGCAATACTAGACTATTAAATGGCAAAGAATGCAGAACTAGGGGACAAGTAGACATATGGAGTAAGTAGGTAATTGGTGACATGGGTGTATTTGGGCACTGTGAGCTCTTCAGTCAGAAGTACCTGTAACTGTATTGTATCTCTAAATTAAAAATAAAGTAGAACAGTTTGCTGGCTGGCAGAGAGTGGAAGCAAAGAGATTCATCGTGGAAAACGTTAATTGCAGTGTTACACAACAATCAGGGTTATACACAATTTACAACAACGATTTTGAATTAAGAATATAATTTTTTAATTTAGGATAACATTAAATTGGGAGGATAATCAATCCTGAGATTGGCTAGTGGTCAATACTTGCAGAATAATGGTCAAATAATGAAATACATTTTGGTATTGCCTGAAAGGCGTGAGTGTCAGGAGAGGGGAACCGCAAAATCATAAAAGAAATTTACAGTTCAGGTTAGTAAGGCCATAAAAGAAACACATTAAGGATGGACCGAATAGTAGGAAAATCATGAAAATTTGTATTGAGCACAAGTCTAAACCTGTTCGACAACACAATGCACTGTGTGTATTTCCAATTCACACATCACAAGCAGGAAGAATAAAAGAACAATAGAAGCAGAGGTGATCTCAGAAATGCAAGGGGTGCATATCAGGAACAGGGAAAAGGCTCCGCCTGTTTTCTTGATGATGAGACAGATGAGGGGTGACCTCATCTAACCTTGACTTTTAGGAGGAACGTTTTCCTTTCTCTAGAGGAACATAATTAAAAATACAAGATAGTCAAGAAACTCAACAGTTACCCCAGTACAAATCTTTGTTAGTGACTGTGAAACAGAGAGTGAGTGGTTGACTCATGGGCTGCACAAGTACATAAAATGAGAACAACAGCGAGACGTGAGCAAGTATTGACGATTTAGGAATTGGGTGACGATTAAATGACAGCATGGACTGTTTGGGCTGAACGGCCGCTTCTGTGTCACGTGGGCTGAGTCAACTCCAGTCTGGGCAGAGGTTGCCACATGCAATTGAAGAGAAGTCCCTTCCCTCAAACGCAGCTGCATCCTGGACTGGGAGGTCAGGCCACGAGCGGCGGGAGACCTCCTTTCCTTCAATCTCAGGCTGCCCCGGCCCCGGCCCCGGCCTCTCACCTCCTCCGTCACCTGCGGCAGCAGCTTGCCGCTGATCTCCGCCCAGCGCAGCTTCTGCAAATTGGGCAACTGTCCCACGATGAGCAGCGGCCGGCCGGGCGGCTCCGAATCCCCGCAGCCGGCGCTGAAGCGCAGCTCCACGCCCGCCATCTTTGGCCAGCCTCGCTCCTGCAAGGCGCGGCAGCCGGGTCCCACCGCGAGACCGCCCCCTCCCTCCGGCCGCAGAGGACAAGAGCGCCTGCTCTCGCGAGACTCGGCTGCCGGGCCCGGCGCGGCTGGAGCGTGGAGTTCCAGCCCGGGGACGAAGGGGCAGCTGGGAATCAGAACTTACTGGCTGTAGGATGGGGTGAACACCTTCAGCACCCCGCGGTGGGTGGGTGGATTGCCATCAAGTGCAGGCTTGCTGTGAAACCACAAGATGCACATTCAGCTATTCGCAACGGGGTTCCTGCAGACCCCCCCCCCTCCCCTCCCCCGGGGGGCCACAGCCCATTTCAGTAAAAGCCTTGTTTTCACCTCCACGGAACATAATTTTTTTTAAAATGTGGTCGGTGGAAGAGGAGGTCTCCAAAGTTGCTTCACAGAAAAGGAGCCCCACAAACTTATAAGAGTCTGAAGGGGGCCAAAGCCAGAAAAAGCAGCTGTCGAATGGAAAGTCTGCAGACTGGTGGTCTGGTGGTTCAGTACTCCCCACCCCCCCCCCCCCCCAAAGTGATGCCCTACCCCACTGCCCCCCCACCCCACGTTCCGCCGCCAAGGATCAGTGCGACCAGCCATTCAACCACCGACTCGCCATGTGGCACGTGTCGAGGCACCTTTGTGTTAGAAATAGATGTACCTTTAAAGAAATTGCTCGAGACAAAAATTGAGAACAAAGAACATTTATTACAACAACAATACAAAGTTGGGTGCTTCCCCTTACCCTAGGAATACACACATACACTGGGGCTCACCCAACTTTTATACAGTTATACAGTATAGGAATACCCTCCCCCTTACATTCTTCTGCCTCCTACTGGAGAGGTTTGGCATTAGGCAATCCTTCCTGCCTATGTGCAGTTTCAGTATACTTGGAGGACCAGGGGGTATCCTGTCAGTGTCCCTTCATGTTATTGTCCTTATTCACACCTTCCTGATTCTCGGGGCTACAGTCTCTTGGTATGCAGAGTTGGCTCATCCTGTCTAGGGTTGGCTAAATCTGTGTAAGGTTAGCTAATTAGATATGTAGGACTTGGTACTTCTGTCCAGGGCTAGGAGACCCTTATCTGATTCAGACTACCTCAACTTCCTACATTCTATTGTTCCTTACCACTCCTTATCTTAGTCTTATGGTGGCTCTTGTCACAAAGACTAGAAGATTCTTATGTTAATCGTGCTGACTCTGCTTTCCTGCATCCTAATCCCCAAGCTCATCCTGTTTGTACTGGTTACAGCCATTAACTGATGTATGAATTTTAGTTTCCTTCATGTTCATAATTTTAGATCAGTTTTCCCATCTCTCACATTTGGAACCTGCCTATGCCCCTGCTGTGGATGCTGCGATTGCAGCTAATCCAGCCCTTTCGTGTGTCAACTTTATAGATTGGGTGTGTGATTTGCTCAGACCCAAAAGATCCTGAAACGACGAGCTGCGTGAAATAAAGTTGCATTTTTCAGTGTGCAAAGTGAAATGTGTTGGAAAAAGCATCAGATGTTTCACAATGTTAGAAACAGAAGTACCTTCACAGAAATTGCTCGAGACAAAAATTGAGAACAAAGAACATTTATTATACAGCAATGCAAAGTTGGATGCTTCTCCTTACCCTGGGAATACACACATACACTAGGGCTCACCCAACTTTTATACAGTTCATTTCAGTATAGGAATACCCCCCCCCCCCACTTACATTCTTCTGCCTCCTGGAGAGGTTTGGCATTAGGCAATCCTGCCTGCCTACATGCTGTTTCTGTGCACTTGGAGGACCAGAGGGTATCCTGTCGGTGTCTTATCATGTCATTATCCTCATTGTCCTTATTCACAACCCTGTCTTTGTTCTAATTTACACCTTCACGACCCTCAGGGCTGTGTCCTCTTCATATGTAGAACTGGCTAAATCTACTAATTACATATGCAAACTTGCTAATTCTATCTGGGGACCCTTATCTCATTCAGACTACTCTACTTCCTACATTCTATTATCTATTGTCTATCCTTATCTCATTAATACAGTGAACTTGCTGATTCTGTCTAACTAGGAGATTCTTATCTTACTCAGACTGCTTTTGCATTCTAATATCCATGTCTCATCCTGTTTGTACTGGCTTCATTCATTTACCCATGTATCAATTTTTGTTTCTTCATGTTCATATTTATATATCAGTTTTTATCATCTCTCACAAGCCTCACTTTTCTTTTAGATCAGTAATACTGATTTCTCACAATGATCAGTGTTACTGATCTCTTACAATCCTCACTTTTCTTTTAGATCAGTATTACTGATGTCTTTAACTGAAAATGTCTTACTTGACAACTTGGTGTTTTTCCCAGCTGGTCAGTAAACGGACTGCAGTCTCAGTATCTTCGGATAAAAGTTGGGAAACACACATCCTTTGGGTGATAGTGTTCTGACGAGGGGGTCAATTAATTAAAAACAGTACACAAATCTTTAGGCAGGGGAGCACCATAATGGTCAGAATAGCGAGTCCAGCTGCTATAAGGGCTGTGGGTATCAGACACCAGTTACCAATAAAAAGTCTAGTCCATCCCACACCAGACCAAGGTTGCCAAGTCTGTACCTGGGTGTGAGAGATGAGAAAAACTGATATTGCAATATGAACATGAAGAAATGAAGAAAATAAAATTGATACATAAGTAAATGAATGAAGCCAGTACAAACAACATGAGACATGGATATAGAAGGCAGGAAGCTGACAATGTCTGAGTAAGATAAGAATCTCCTAGAGAATCAGCAAGTTCACTAACTGAAGGAGATAAGGACAGACAATTGATGATAGAAGTAGAGTTAGTCTGAACGAGATAAGGGTCTCCAAGCCCCAGATAGAATTAGCAAGGCTTGCATAAATAATTAGAAAACCTTAGACAGTATTAGCCAGTTCTACATATATAATTAGTAAACCTTACACAGATTTATCAAGTTATGTATATTAAACTGGTAAACCCTAGACAGGATTAGCAAACTCTGCATATGAAGAGACTGTAGCTCTGAGAGGTGTGAATGGGGACAAGGGCAAGGTTGTGAATAAGGAAAATGGGGATAATGACATGAGAGGACACCGACAGGATACCCCCCTGGTCCTCCAAGTGCACAGAAACAGCACGTAGGCAGGCAGGATTGCCTAATGCCAAACCTCTCCAGCAGGAGGCAGAAGAATGTAAGGGTGGGTTATTCCTATAATGAGATAAACCGTATAAAAGTTGGGTGAGCCCCAGTGTATGTGTGTATTCCCAGGGTAAGGAAAAGCATCCAACTTTGCATTGTTGTATAATAAATGTTGTTTGTTCTCAATTTTTGTCTCGAGCAATTTCTTTAAAGGTAATTCTGTTTCTAACAAATGGGGGCTCGTCCGGGATCACACTCCCTCCACTGACAGAGTGCCCGACGACGAGAGTAGGTGCACCCCAGCTGATTCAGCTGGACTCACGGATGACGGGTGGCTGGTCAGTGAAAGAAGCGAGTGATATCCGAGAAGAGGCATTAAGAAAAAACGACGGAAGGAAGCGCGCTAGAGCATTGCTACTGGAACTCGGTAAGAGGAATTTTACTTGCCTATCAGTATGGGAAGTGTGGGTAGCAAGGAAGAGAGTCCTGGTAAAGGATGTGAGAATCAGATAACTACGTACAACCCGCTTGGGTTGATGTTATCTGAGTGGGACGTGGGAAGGACCCATGGAAAGGACAAACTGACCATGGTCAGGTATTGTTGTATAGAATGGGTTAAAAGCCCGGTTAAAGGGAGCTCCGTGTACTGGCCAAAGCTCGGATCCGAGGATGACTGGATGTGTCAAGCATTGAACATCTGGCTCTATCAAAACCAGAGAGATAATCTTGAGAGCAGGGAATATGCAGCCTGCTGGCTCAGGGGATCGTTTGATCAATTGGTTTTGAATGAAAAAGAATGCAAGGACAAGAGAGAGGAGGAACCTTTTGTCCCTGAACCACAAGGGTGGGATGTGCTACATTCCCTCCCTCCACCTTATGTTCCTCCTATGCCGGCTCCTATCTTTCCTCCCCCTCCTATGCCCTACCCTTCTGCACCTTCCCCTCCTCCCCCACAGCTAGAGAAAAGAGAAGAGAATAGGAGTGGTATGATGACTCGCTCACAAAGCACTCGATTACCACCTCTGTTGACAGGAGAGAGGTAACTTTAATTCAGAACAGTGTGAGACTCTTCAGGAAGAAAGGGCTGAACCCTTTGATTCATTTCCCAGGGAGCAGGAACCCAGACCTAATAAGCCAGAAACCAACTGGATGAGACCACTGCGGGAAGTTCCCATGGGAGAGGGTCTCGGTTTCGTAAATGTGCCCCTGACCAGTACTGAAGTGTGTAACTTTAAGAAAGAACTGACCTCCCTGATAGAAGATCCCCAGGGATGTGCCGAACAGTTAGACCAATTTTCGGGACCAAATATATATACTTGGGATGAGTTAACATCCATCTTTAAGACTGTTTACTTTGGATGAGCGTGGAATGAATCGCCAGGCAGGGATTAGAGTCTGGGATAAGGATCACCAAGGAGGACCAGATGCGGTACCTGGAGAAGCTAAATTCCACTTGGCTAGACCTAATTGGGATAAAAATACCAATGATGGTCGGGTATTGATGGAAGAATACAGGGTTAATTTGATAAGAGGAATCAAGGAATCTGTCCCAAAGGAGCCTTTGAGGTTCCCCAAGGTCCCGAGGAGACCCCCTCTGCATTTCTGAATAGATTGCGCACGGCAATACAACAATATGGGGGTCTCAACATAGAATCCCCAGCAGGGGAACAATTGGTACTAACAGGTTTTGTTACCAACTCAGCCCCAGACATTAGAAGAAAATTACAAAAGACGGAAAATTGGCATGAGCAAGGAATTACCCAGCTTTTACAGATTGCACAAAAAGCATTTGTCCAGACATCTGAGGATAAGCAGAAAGGAAAGGCGAAAATTTTAATGCAAGCAGTTAAAGGAATAGTAGATGAGTAACATGAAAAAGGCAGGGACTGTGTGCCAGCTCCTGGACGTTGGGAGAAGCGCCGGGAGTGGGAGAGTAGAGACCAGAGATTATTTCATAAATCACAACTTCTCACTTCAGTCACTGACCAATATTAATTAAAATTCAGGCTAAAATGTAAATTTCATAAATGATCGTTTATCAATACTGTAGAATGAGTGAATTTAACTACCAGTTAATTTCATTTTATGAAATAAATTGTATTGAAACGTGATTTTGCATAGGGAGTACGTGAGAGTTGAGCGATGTTATAACATTTGCAGGGAGAAATGTTTGCGCTAATAGGGTGAGTTCTACACGTCTTATTTTAAGTGTATGTAAGATAAAGAAAGGATCTGATGTGTAAAGTTGCTGGATCAGCCAGTTGAAGGGGGAGTGTGCATGTCCCTTTAAGCGCATTGTGGCACTTGAAATTGAGGCTTCAGGCTCCTATCTTGCAGTTAGAGGTATGGAGCCCTATCAATAGATTTAGTACATTTCTTCTACACATTCAGCAGTCAAGGTCCGTGAGTTTAAAGATCACCCACCTCTGGAGAATAAAGATATTCTGGGGATTCCCATAAGTTTAATCATTCATTTCTCTGGTGCATTTTCCTCCGGAGTGAAATTAATGCCTCAGCACAATTTCTCTGTATTTCCGCTGTAATTTAATTCATGATAACTCTCTTTCCACCCCCCCCCCCCCCCATTCATCAGGTTTATATTTAAATCTGGTAGTGCGGAAGTTACATTGTAAATAATCACAGAGGTAAACCCTGCGTGACAGGATTTAGCTTAATGGAGAAATAAACCTGCGAACTGGTCTATGGTGCTGTGTGAGTACTGCAATAGGTGGAATATGATTTAAATTGATGGCATAGTTCAGAACAATTGGGTGCATAAGAATAATAATATCCTTAAGAACTCACAGATCTTGTACCAGATGTTATTCAGTGTTATATAGAGAATTTAGGTTAAAATGACTTAAGTTAAAATGTGATGATTAATCATAAAAAGGGAAGCCAGAACGGACAGGGAGCTTACTAGCAGCCAAGGACAAAAGGTTCAGCTGAATATGTTTTTTTAAAAACCTATCTTTTCATGGTCATAGTGAGAGACATGCAGGAGACAAAGGATTGATAAGAAGGGTGAGAAACAGAATTTAGTGTATGTAGAGTTCACAGCGTACGTAACGAACGTGATAATTAAAAATGCAGTTATACTTAGAATGCTTTTGTAATACTAACCAATTAAAACAGTATTAATAAGAAGGGGAAGGGCAAACAACAAGGGTATAAAAATCAATGCACTGTATGTATCGGGGCTTAACTGGTGAGAAGCCAGTTAAGTCCAACTCTGCAGACTTGTAAATAAAGCTTGTCGTGTCAACAGTTTTAAAGAGACTCATGTGTGAGAAGTTTTATTTCTGACATTCAGTACATCTTGACATAAGGACTGGAGAAATTGGCATGTTAGAATGAGATTGGCATGGCACCAATATTTCTTGATTCAATAATGACTCCACAAGCTCCAGGATTCATGCAGCAGAACTTTAAGTGGAATATAATAGAAACTAGCCTGTACTTAAATGATTGTGTGTGCAATCTTCATAAGAACATATTTTAAATTTTTTTGGTGCCTGTTTTACAGACTGCTTTAAATAAGGCCAGCTCCTGTGAGCTTTGGCACAAGGCATTTAATGTTTAAAATTACAATAGCAATGTTAAATAATCGTCAAATTCATTGCCGTCGGCAGTGACAAAGACATGTCTTTATTCCCACTCGGCTATTTTAAAATAAATTCATTTAGAATACAGTTAATATCACTCGCCGAATCATTATGGCTGATTGTGTACTTAAGGCAGAACTAAAGGTTGAATATGTTTCAAGTTCTCTCGCAGGGGCTCTTGTGCAGCAATGTCTGTTATGTACTCACTCTAACAAATTGCAGGTTGGTTGCCTCATACAGACAAGCAGCTCCAACTGCATTTTAATAAGGTCTAATATATTCAAAACCCATGGAAATATGGTTTGTGTTTCATTTTACAATTTTTACACTAACACAAAGAAAAGTCAGATTGTTATTCATTTTATTAAATCTGGTGATTGGTTATATGTAAAAGCATGCCAACATCACCAACAGAAACCTGTCTGGGATGGCCCCTATTGTGTACTTTTGATTATAGACACTGCCATGCGAACGAAAGAAAAAGGCTGGAGCCACATCCAACAAATTAAACCAGCTACTGAACCACAGAATAACAACATTGATAATCTACCCTCCACCTGGTGTGCAGTCCCTCTTCCTTCTGACCTGAAAGTTACAATACGCTGTGAAAAAGTGCCGTAATGTTGTTTTTACCATTTATTGTATTGTTTAATTGTTGCTTCTCCATTTCTGGGACATCACTTAATTACTCACAATGTATTAAGTCCTCCTGGGATAGGGGCAGCAGAGGTGACAATTATTTTCCTTTAGAATGTAGACAGGGCATAGATTTAATGTATAGTCATAGTGGGATATGGGTTAACAAGGGATTCCAACACGGACCAGGGGAACTGAACAGCTTTAGCGGAGTACATCTAATTTGTATCTTAGCCTATACAGGTATTAAAGACAGGAGTTTTAAAGCGATAGTACAAAGGACATGGTGGGACAAAGACAGACAGAATGGTAGTCATGATTGTACTTGTCGCAGAGAGAGAGAGAGTTAATACATATGCTAATGTACACAGACAGGCTTGCATTCACAAGTTCAATGATACTCATGCTAATGTTAGCAGACAAGCTGCAACACACAGGTTAAACGATAAGAAACAACCCTCCCCAGCTTGGTCTCTTCTCAAACATCCTTTGGGTCCCTCAGACATTCAAAATGATAAGCACCACCTCGTTAAGGGGAGTTCCAGTTGTAAACGACGTAAGCTGCTACAGAACGCTAAAGCTGCTTGGCATTTAAATCGTTTAATCAGACTCCAAACAGCCTTGGACATTATCATCCAACAGAGAGCAATGGCCCTGAATTTAGGGGCTGAAGAAAAACGACAGAGCCACAGTTCAACAAAACCGCCTGGCTCTCGATTACTCGTTGGCTGCTGAAGGCAGCGTTTCTGAAAGACTGGTTAAGGACAATGCTTACAACAGTCAGGCGGTTAAAGACACTGCTTCAGGACTTCGACAAGAATCTGCCCATGCCCATGTTCAGACTTGGCAACCTTGGACTGATGTGGGATGGACTAGACTTTTTACTGAAAACTGGAGCCTGATACTCACAGCCCTTATAGCAGCTGGACTCGCTATTCTGACCTTTATGGTGCTCCCCTGCCTAAAGACTTGGGTGCAGTATTTAATTCATCGAACCCCTCGTCAGAACACTATAACCCAAAGGATGCATATTTCCCTAATTCTGTCTAATGACACAGAGACTACAATCCGGTTACTGACCAGCTGGGAAAAACACCAAGTTGTCAAGTAAGACATTTTCAGTTAAGCACATCAGTAATACTGATCTAAAAGAAAAGTGAGTGTAGAGATCAGTAACACTGAGACCAGTAACATTGAGATCAGTAACACTGATCATTGTGAGAGATCAGTATTACTGATCTAAAAGAAAAGTGAGGATTGTGAGAGATGAGAAAAACTGATATTGCAATATGAACATGAAGAAATGAAGAAAATAAAATTGATACATAAGTAAATGAATGAAGCCAGTACAAACAACATGAGACATGGATATTAGAAGGCAGGAAGCTGACACTGTCTGAGTAAGATAAGAATCTCCTAGAGAATCAGCAAGTTCACTAACTGAAGGAGATAAGGACAGACAATTGATGATAGAAGTAGAGTTAGTCTGAACGAGATAAGGGTCTCCAAGCCCCAGATAGAATTAGCAAGGCTTGCATAAATAATTAGAAAACCTTAGACAGTATTAGCCAGTTCTACATATATAATTAGTAAACCTTACACAGATTTATCAAGTTATGTATATTAAACTGGTAAACCCTAGACAGGATTAGCAAACTCTGCATATGAAGAGACTGTAGCTCTGAGAGGTGTGAATGGGGACAAGGGCAAGGTTGTGAATAAGGAAAATGGGGATAATGACATGAGAGGACACCGACAGGATACCCCCCCTGGTCCTCCAAGTGCACAGAAACAGCACGTAGGCAGGCAGGATTGCCTAATGCCAAACCTCTCCAGCAGGAGGCAGAAGTATGTAAGGGGGGGTTATTCCTATACTGAGATAAACTCTATAAAAGTTGGGTGAGCCCCAGTGTATGTGTATTCCCAGGGTAAGTGGAAGCACCCAACTTTGCATTGTTGTATAATAAATGTTCTTTGTTCTCAATTTTTGTCTCGAGCAATTTCTTTAAAGGTAATTCTGTTTCTAACATGGGCATGGGAAGATTTTCGAACTCCTGAAGAAGTGTTTTTAACCGCCTGACCGTTGTGAGCATTGTCCTTGGTCAGTCTTTCACAAACGCTGCCTTCAGCAACCAATGAGTAATCGAGAGCCAGGCGGTTTCGTTGAATTGTGGCTCGTATCTGCCGTTCCTCTTCAGCCCCGAAACTCAGGGCCACCGCTCTCCGTTTGATGATGTTCAAGGCTGTCTGGAGTCTGATTAAACGATTTAAATGCCAAGCAGCTTTAGAGTTCTGTAGCAGCTTACATCGTTTGCAACTGGTGCTCCCCTTAATGGGGTGGTGCTTGTCATTCTGAATGTATGAGGGACCCAAAGGATGTTTGAGAAGAGACCAAGTTGGGGAGGATTGTTTCTTATCGTGTAACCCATGTGTTGCAGCTTGCATGCTAAGATTAGTATGAGTATCAGTGAGGTTGTGAGTGGAAGCCTGTCTATGTGCATTAACATATATATTAACTCTATCTCTGCCACATGTACAATGCTGACTACCATTCTGTTTGTCTTTATCCCGCCATCTCCTTTGTGCTGTGCCTTTAGAACTCCTGTCTTTAATACTTGTGTAGGCTAAAATACAAATTAAATCTATTCCAATAAAGCTGTTGAGTTCCCCTGGTCCGTGTTGAAATCCCTTGTTAACCCATATCCCACTATGACTATACATTATATCTATGCTCTGTCTACATTCTAGTAAAAAATTGTGACCTCTGCTGCCCCTATTCCAGGAGGACTTAATACATAGTGAGTAACTAAATGATGTCCCAGAAATTGGGAAGCAACAAGTAAACAATACAGTAAATGGTAGAAACAACATTACGGCACTTTATCCCGACGTAGTGTAACTTTGAGATCAGAAGGATGAAGGACTGCACGCCAGGTGGAGGGTAGATTATCAACGTTGTTATTCTGTGGTTCAGTAGCTGGTTTAATTCGTTGGATGTGGCTCCAGCCTTTTTCTTTCGTTCGCACGGCAGTGTCTGTAATTAAAAGTACACAATAGGGGCCATCCCAGACAGGTTTAAGTTGGTTATCTTGCCATGATTTGACATAAACCCAATCACCCGGTTTAATAGAATGAATAGGATACTCCAGGGGCGGCATTTGAGCTAATAAAAGAATGGACAAGTGCCTGGGTTCCCCAGTGTGTCTGTTGGTGTATCTGATCTACAATTTGGCGAGCCAAGGCTTTATTCAGGACTTGACGTCCGTCTGCTGTCCACCACAACCCATCGGCCGTTTGGCGCATACCCTGGTCTTTCATGGAGACCTTATCCTCCCGGGAAAAGATGGGAGTCTTTTTAACCTCTAGTGGTGTGGGCAGTAACAGGTGCATGTCAATTTTCTCTGCTAGTGCAGCCTGTTTGGCAGCTGCATCAGCCTGTCTGTTCCCTTGGGCTTCGAGACTGTCATCACTTTGATGACCTCGTACATGTACTACAGCTATTTCGTTAGGTAGTGTAAGGGCATCGAGGGATTGGACAATTAAGTTTTCATGGGCCAACTTCTGTCCTTTACCAGTTATCATTCCCCGTTCTTTCCAGATCTTCCCAAAGGTGTGCACTACACCAAAAGCGTACTTAGAGTCCGTGTAGATAGTACCCACTTTGCTCTCTAGACCCTGATGTGCTCGACAGAGGGCATATAATTCACAAGATTGTGCTGACCAATGACCAGGGAGGCGACCGGCTTCAATCACCACTCCTTCTTTCCCATCCACTACACTATACCCACTATAGCGAGTTCCATCAATGCAGCGTGAAGATCCATCAATAAACCATCCTTCACCATCCTGTAAAGGCTGATCACTTAAATCCTCTCTAACTTTGGTCTGTAGATCTATAACTTCTAAACACACATGTTCTAATTCATTAATGGTATTGTCAGAATTTGGAGCGACCAGGAAGGCTGCTGGGTTGGGGTTTTTAGTTGTAAGCAAGGTCAAATCATCCCTATCCATTAGGATCGCTTCATATTTTAAAATTCTAGAGTCTGTGAGACACCTTCCAGCACGCTGTAAGAGAATATTGCGGACTGTGTGAGGGGTGTGAACTATCATCGGGGCACCAAATGTAATCTTTCGTCCTTCCTCAACTAAAATAGCAGTGGCTGCGATGGCTTGCACACATTCTGGCCAACCACGACAAACAGGGTCTAAAACTTTTGATAGAAAGGCAACTGGCTGTCTATAGCCTGCCCTCTCTTGGGTTAGTACTCCAGTGGCTACACCTCCTCTCGCATTGGTATACAAGTCAAAAGGCTTATTTAAGTCGGGTAGTGCCAAGACTGGGGCACTAATAAGGCTCTGTTTCACGAAGTTAAAATCTTTAATCTCTTCGTCTGTCCAGACAACAGCTTCGCTCCTTACAATCACGAGTTTATCATAGAGAAATCTGACCAGGCTAGAATAATTTTTAATCCAGATTCTACAGTATCCCACTAAACCAAGGAATTTCCTAAGTTCTTGGGCATTCTTGGGAGGGGGAATCTGCAGAATACCACGTATTCTCTCTGGACTTATTTTCCTAGTTCCCTGACTCACCAGATGACCCAAGTATTTAACTTCTGATTGTACAAATTGTAATTTGGATTCGCTCACTCTAAGACCCTTATTCTCTAGAAAATTTAAAAGTTCAACAGTAAACTGTTTAGCTGTTCTTCCAGTAATTAACAAGTCATCAACGTATTGTATCAACTGACAATTCTCTCTCCGAGGAGCCTCATCTAGTATTTGTTCTAAGAACTGACCGAATAAATTTGGTGATTCTGTAAAGCCCTGGGGAAGGACAGTCCACCGGTATTGATTCTTACGTCCAGTAAAAGGGTTTTCCCATTCAAGGCAAACATGTCTCTGCTCTCAGTGGCTAATGGACAGGTCCAGAAAACATCTTTGAGATCGATGACACTAAACCATTTATTATGGGGATCGATTTTACCCATTATCGTGTAGGGATTAGGTACAACTGGGTGACGGGTGAGAATAATCTTGTTCAGCTCCCTCAAGTCCTGAACTAATCGATAGGTACTGTCTGGTTTTTGGACAGGTAAAATTGGGGTATTAAAAGGTGACATACAAGATTCGAGTATACCATCAATTATGGGCTGCAGCCCCTTTTGGCCAGCCATAGGAATGGGGTACTGTTTTCGTCGAATAACTTGTTGAGTGTCTTTTAAGGTAACTTGTAGGGGAGGAATATCTAACACTCCTCTATTGCCTTTTTCTGCCCATACTCTGGGATTTATAAGTTCTCGATCTTCCTCGCTTAATACATATAATTGAACCTCGATACCTGATTCCTGTGGTCTGGTGCCGATAGCCAATTGGTCCTGTAAATCTCGTCCTAACAAACAAACTCCAGCTTGGGGAACTAGTAGAAGATCCTCTGTTATTACCTTTACGCCCATTTGAATTTTTACATCTCTTAATACAGGGACTGTAAAGTCTCTACCTCCTACTCCCGAAACTATCACTGTCCCTTCTATCCTAACACCCTCGGGTTGATGTAAAATACTAGACCGTGCTGCCCCGGAATCAACTAAAAATACCATCTTGTCACTGTAGGGTCCTATGCTTAAATTTACTAATGGTTCTCTGTGCAGCCCCACGGTGTGTATTGACTGAGAAACGTGACCCCCCTATTCATAATCTGCTTCCATCAGGGCGTAAGATCACATCTTTCCTAAAATGTCCTTCCTTTTTACAATGATAACAGACAAGTGCTCCTGTTTCCCAATCTTTACCTGGGTTTCTAAAGGGCCCCGGGAATGGTAGTCGTCCCCGGAATCCTCCACTACTCCTCCATCTACTGGGGTCCCAACTTCCCCACCCCTGGCTCCCCTCACAACGTCCAGGAGCTGGCACACAGTCCCTACCCTTTCCATGTTGTTCCTCCACTACTCCTTTGACTGCCTGCATTAAAATTTTCGCCTTTCCTTTCTGCTTATCCCCAGACCTCTGGACAAATGCTTTTTGTGCGATCTGTAGAAGCTGGGTTATTCCTTGCTCATGCCAATTCTCAGTCTTCTGTAATTTCCTTCTAATGTCTGGGGCTGAGTTCATAACGAAACCTGTTAGTACCAGTTGTTACCCTGCTGGGGATTCTATGTCCAGACTCCTATATTGCTGTATTGCCGTGCGCAATCTATTCAGAAATGCAGAAGGGGTCTCCTCGGGATCTTGGGGAACCTCAAAGGCTTTCTTAAAGTTCTGTCCCTTTGAAACAGATTCCTTGATTCCTCTTATCAAATTAACCCTATATTCTTAGTATTCTTCTCCCAATTTGGCTTTGTCAAGGGAAATTTAGCTTCTCCGGGTATCGCCTCTGGTCCCCCTTGGTGTTCCTTATCCCAGACTCTAATCCCTGCCTGGCGAATCATTCCAAGCTCATCCAAAGTAAACAGAGTCTTAAAGATAGATGTTAACTCATCCCAGGTATATGTATTTGGTCCCAAAAATTGATCTAATTGTTCAGCACACCCTAGAGGATCTTCTATCAGGGAGATCAGCTCTTTCTTAAAGTTACGCACTTCTGTACTGGTCAAGGGTACATTTACGAAACCGAGACCCTCTCCCACGGGAACTTCCCACAGAGGTCTCATCCAGTTAGTTTCTGGCTTATTAGGTCTAGGTTCCTGCTCCCTGGGAAATGAATCAAAGGGTTCTGCCCTTTCTTCCTGAAGAGTCTCACACTGTTTTGAATTAAAGTCGCCTCTCTCGTCAATAGAGGTGGCAATCGAGTGCTTTGTGAACGGGTCATCATACCACTCCTACTCTCTTCTCTTTTCTCTAGCTGTGGCGGAGGAGGGAAAGGTGCAGAAGGGTAGAGCATAGGAGGGGGAGGAAAGATAGGAGCCGGCATAGGAGGAACATAAGGTGGAGGAAGGGAATGTAACACATCCCATCCTTGTGGTTCGGGGACAAAAGGTTCCTCATCTCTCTTGTCCTTGCATTCTTTTTCATTCAAAACCAATTGATCAAACGATCCCCTCAGCCAGCAGGCTGCATATTCCCTGCTCTCAAGATTATCTTTCTGGTTTTGATAGAGCCAGATGTTCAATGCTTGACACATCCAGTCATCCTCGGATCCGAGCTTTGGCCAGTATACGGAGCTCCCTTTAATCGGGCTTTTAACCCATTCTACACAATACCTGACCATGGTCCGTTTGTTCTTTCCACGGGTTCTTGCCACGCCCCAATCAGATAACATTAATCCCAACGGGCTTTGCTTGGTTATCTAATTCTCACATCCTTCACTAGGATTCTCTTCCTTGCTACCCACACTTCCCATACTTACAGGCAAGTAGAATTCCTCTTACCGAGTTCCAGTAGCAATCTCTAGCGCGCTTCCTCAACATCCTCTCATTGTTTGTTCTCAATGCTTCTTCTCAGAAATCACTCGCTTCATCCACTGACCAGTCACCTTTCGTCCATGAGTCCAGCTGAATCAGCTGGGGTGCACCTACCCCCATCGTCGGGCACTCTGTTAGTGGAGGGAGTGGGATCCTGGACGAGCCCCCATTTGTTAGAAACAGAAGTACCTTCACAGAAATTGCTCGAGACAAAAATTGAGAACAAAGAACATTTATTATACAACAATGCAAAGTTGGGTGCTTCCCCTTACCATGGGAATACACACATACACTGGGGCTCACCCAACTTTTATACAGTTCATTTCAGTATAGGAATACCCTCCCCCTTACATTCTTCTGCCTCCTGGAGAGGTTTGGCATTAGGAAATCCTGCCTGCCTACGTGCTGTTTCTGTGCACTTGGAGGACCAGGGGGTATCCTGTCGGTGTCTTATCATGTCATTATCCTCATTGTCCTTATTCACAACCCCGTCTTTGTTCTAATTTACACCTTCCCGACCCTCAGGGCTGTGTCCTCTTCATATGTAGAACTTGCTAATTCTATCTGGGGCTAGAAGACCCTTATCTCATTCAGACTAACTCTACTTTTCCTACATTCTATTATCTATTGTCTATCCTTATCTCATTAATACAGTGAACTTGCTGATTCTGTCTAACTAGGAGATTCTTATCTTACTCAGACTGCTTTTGCATTCTAATATCCATGTCTCATCCTGTTTGTACTGGCTTCATTCATTTACTCATGTATCAGTTTTTGTTTCTTCATGTTCATATTTGTATATCAGTTTTTATCATCTCTCACAACAACGTGGGATGAATTTTATAAGATGAACAAGATTCTAGTACATAATGTCCTCTTTCAATTTCTTTCCTACAGAACGCGGCATTTCCTTTTTATTCCTGGGCCCTGCGGCACGCAGTTAGCATTTGGTGAGCTCTTGAAAATGTGGGGTCCAGGACCTCAAATATTAACTGAAGGTCCATTTACTCAGTTGCAAGCAAGGAACAATCAGCAGCCATTGAATGGAGATTGTCAAGGGGTACAAGGACAATTGTTTTCATTTGAAACAATTTGAAGTATTTAGTTAATTCTGCTCATTTGGCATTTGGTGTCAAGACAAATATTCAAACAACTGGAGACACACAAGAGACTGCAGACCCTGGAATCTACAGCAAAAACTCCATTGAAGGAAGGCAGCAGATCAATCGTCAGTGGGAGAAAAAACAATTGATGGAGACCTCCAACCCAAAATGTTGACTATTCTTTTTCTCTCACTGATCCTGTTCAGCCTGCTGAATTCGTCCAGCAGATTGGGTTTTTTTTTGCTCTAAATATCTGACAATTTAGAAACAGGAGTGAAGGAAAAGTGAGGGGAGTTGAAAATGAAAGGATTAGTGCACTAGATAATCGTGCCAAAAGGCAGAAAAGGTTTAAAGCAGGGGTCTCAAACTCAATGTACCCGGGGGCCGCTGGAGGTAGAGTCTGGGTGAGGCTGGGCCGCAATATCAGGTTTTCCACAAGAAAAGCTCTTACAAAAACATTCCAATGTTATCAAATGTCTTTATTTTTATTTTTTAAACACAAAATAAGATGAATAAATAAATAAATTAACAATTCATAAGAAAAAAAATAAAATCATTCAGAAATAAATAAATAAAATGAAAATAATAATACAGCAGATATAGAAGACTGAAGAAAACACATATAGTTGCTGACTGGAGAAATGTAATTATTATTATTCAGATTCAAATGTCTGTATTAACAGTTCTTTAACCTTTAACTTTCTGAACATGAATGGAACATTGAACGTAAACTGTTATGAACATGTCTTCTTCTGCCTACTTCTTACTGCTAGAGATCTGGCAGCACTTCCTCTCGCATAGCCGAGCCACAACTTCAGGGTTCAGACTGGACGCCGAAGCGTGTGAAGCGGGAGCGGCCGCGGAAATTGCGCATGTGCCGCGTGCATATAATGACAAATAGAAAATGCACACAAATATGCTGATATTCGCAATAAGCCCAGCCGATGTCCCGCCCCCGAGAGCAATATACCCCACCGTGATTGGTAGGTTCGTTCAGCTCCGCACACAACACTGAAAAGTGCCAATCATATCAAACTCGCGGGCCGCACTAACATTAAACTTTCATATTAAGGCGGGGCCACAAACTATCATCCCGAGGGCTGCAGTTGGCCCGCGGGCCGCAAGCTTGAGACCCTTGGTTTAAAGGTAGAAAGCTTTAGTTATCTTAAAGCTGGGGAATTAGAGGCACAGTGGAAAGACTTTCACCATTCCAGAAAGATAATGTAAATTAGTTCACAAGAATACTGTGAGAATACTCTGCAGTTGTAGTTTAAAATAAACACAAGCAGCTGGAGCTTTTAAAAATTTATTGTTATACACAGATAACCAAAAAAAAAGCAAAAATACATACACGTTCTGATTCGAAGACTGATTTCCAGACTAAACAAGTAGATAATACATAGGACATACTGTATAACATCAGGCACCAGCCAATGGAATAGCACCTTTAACATACTGATACAGCTGCCTTTTACCAAGTTACAATTAAAAACTTTGCTCCGCCATGATGAGAAATCTCACAAACCAGCTTTTGAGATGTTGCCTTCTCATTCAGTGGTTCTTGAGCCTCCCAAATATTCTGGATGGAATTTAAACTGAAGGTGGGGAGGGTGGGCTTAAGGAGGAGATTTTTGAAGAAGAACTTCAAAAAGACCTTCATATGCAGTGGGTATGAGAAATACGAGACCGATACAAGTCTGTATTGTATTCAGTCTGGGGTAGGACCTCATGACTGCTACCAGATTCATTGGTGTGTCAGTCGTCAATCATTTTCACCCATCTCCCACACAACAGTGCAGGAACTTGGGATATGAAATGATTGCTCACGCCAGCAAAAAGAGCTAGCATTATGATAAATGCCTTTCAGAATTCCCACTGTAAAACAAATCTGTTTAATCACACCTTCTCCTAGATGAAAACATCACAGAAATAAATGTTATCACGTTCACAAACAAAGCACGAGGACAGCTTAAAATATCATTACACACACATAAAACATTAGTAATTCTGAGCTGATGAATCAATGTAAATACCATCACTAACCAGAATGACAATTAGCAATGAATTTGTACCTTACAACATTTTTCAACACAATCTGTGAATTTGAATAATAATCAGGAAAAAAAACCAAAACAAAATCTCCATTTTCAACTACTTTCTTTTTTCTCCAGGCTCATCAGGAACTATAAATGTCAAGTTAGTGAGCAGTGCTGCAGAACATACAATGGCATCACTTATTCTACTACACGAAAGCTCCGAAGTCATGCAGCATCCATAGCAAGACTGTCCATGTTTCAGACCCCCTCCTGATAAGGGCTCAAGCCCAGATGTCGATTGCCTTTTAGTTCCTATGGATGCTGTGTGACTTGCTGAGTTTCTCCAACACCTTTGTGTTATGCACTAGAGCCCAGCACCTGCAAATTTTCTTGTTTACCAGCATCATTTCATCTACTGGCAAATTGAAAAAGTGGCCTGGAGAATTGATAGGTGTTGAAAAAAAACCTCAAGTAGCAGGTGTCAAAGTAAATAGCTGCTTCAGTAACTGCAAGGAGCCTGGCACTTCTACGCTTCCCTTCATTTTGCATATCGTTCAGAGCTGCACTTTAGTAGCTGTGTCAAAGAACACCGAAGATAGCAAAATGCCAAGTTAATCTGGTTTCTTTGTAGTTCCTGATTAAATCCATCAATGGCTTTATTAGTAATAATACTATGTAAATGAAAGGCAGTCTTCAAAACTAGTCCCATTGTATATCACTTGGTTTGCATTCTGCTACAAAATCTATTTCCAAGCACAAGATACAAAAATAACTTGCATTGCTTAGTAGAAACAGTCCAACTTCAATGCCTTCATAAGATATAGGAGAATTAGACCATTCGGTCCATCGAGTCTGCTCCACCATTCTATCATATGATCCATCTTCCCACTCAGCACCACTCCCCAGCCTTCTCCTTGAAACCCTTGATGCCCTGTCAGTCTCTGCCTTAAATACACCCAACGACCTCACTTCCACAGCCACCTATGGCAACTAGTTCCACAGATTCACAACCCTCTGATTAAAGTAATGTTTCCACGTCACTGTTTTAAATTAACACCCTTTTATCCTAAGTTGTGCCTTGTTATCAGAATCTACTCTATCCAGGCCTTTCAGCATTCAAAATATTTCTGAGGACCCCCCTCAACCTTTTATACTCCAACAAGTATATCCAAGAGCTGACAAATGTTCCTCGTATGCTAACCCTTTCATTCCTGGTATCATTTTGTTAAATGTCTGAACCCTCTCCAATATCAGCACGTCTTTTCACAAATACAGCACCCAAAACTACAGAGTAATCCAAGTGAGGCTTCCCCCTTCATCGGCCCCAACACTCTGGTCCCCCCCCTCCCCCACCAAATTAGCCTTGGTTATGCGGGGATTGGGAAATTTATCTAATGTAATAAATCCCAACAGTTATCCCACTCTCCAAAAGACACACAAAATAAAAGCAAAAAGAATCACTAAATCCCAATCCTCCTACACAGCATTTCCAATATCTCCTTTTAGTGTTTAATGTGGAGAAAACTCAATCACTGCTTCAACAGGGAAATCAAGCAGAACTCCAGAGTATCAATGTAATTTTGTCCAATTATACCTGAACGAGAAGATCCTTATCCAGGATTTTGGACAGCGTCTTCTCAGTGTTGCTGTTCACTCCAAACTACATTTATTCCATCGTGCAGCCTTCCATCCCATTCTAAATCAGTTCACCACAGAGCTCTGATAATGCAGAAACATACAGCATTGAGGTGTTCAGTCCAAGACATCCATTGTCTGGCAGAGAGATGTGCCATTTGATTTTTTTTTCATTTAGTAGGTACAGGCAGAATAAATGAAAAAGAAATGCAAGCAGGCTTTTCCACTGAAGTTACTTAAGACAAGGACCAGAGAAGAGGGATTAAGGGTGAAAGATTAAATATTTAAAAAGGGAACATTATGGAGGTGGGTGGAGAGATGCTTCATGCAGGGATTGGTGAGTGTGTGGAACGAGCTGCCAGGTGAAGTGGTGAACGTGAACTCAATTTTGACATTTGGATGGATGGGAGGGTTATGATACGGGTGCAGGTGAACGGGAATAGGCAGAATATCAGTTTGGCACAGACTAGATGGGCTGAAGGGCCTGCTTCTGTGCTGTAAAGTTCAATGGTTCTATTTGTCTTATGGCTTAGAGTGCCAGTCCAAGAAAGATTGTACAGCTGAGGCAGTCAACGGAGAGGAGCAAGGTTAGTCAAAGGACATTGGCACAAATTTGCATGTTGAAATGTGTCAAAAACACAGTGTTCTCTTAGAGCAACTATTAAGATTTCCCCTCATTAAATTATGATGGATTGTGGAGATAAGGAGATGCTTCCCATGCACTTAATCAGGGAAGGATTCACAGCCTTGGTCTCTTGGAAAGAAAATACTGTAAGATAACTTAGAGATACAGCACAAGAATAGGCCCTTCCACCCTATACTGCCAAATTAACCTACTAATCTATACTACTTAAGATTTAATTGTAGATTTCAGAAGGAAATCTAGAGAACACAAACCTGTCCTCATCAAGGGGTCAGCAGTCAAGAACTTCAAATTCCTGGGTGTCAACATCTCGGAAGATCTGTCCAGGGGCCTCCACGTCGATGCAATCACAAAGGTAGCTCGCCAGTGGCCATACTTTATGAAGAGATTTGGTATGTCACCAGACTTCTGGACATTTCTACAGATGTACCATGCAGAGCAGGGGTGGGCAAACTGTGGCTTATGAGCCACATACGGCTCTTTGACATATAATGTGCAACTCGCAGGAATATGTTGGATCAATGAGTGAGCACGGCTTGTGATTGCAGCAAGTGTGGCTGTGTTGCAGGCAGGGAAATTGGCAGTGATAGTGCAATGGTGGGCACTGTAAAGCTTGGTTATTTTCCACATACTGGAGCTTATAGTTTCTTTTCACTTTAATTTTGTTAAAAGTGTGAGAATTTTGTGAGGGAAGATGGTTTCATCAAATTGTAAGTGACAGTATGAAGATGAAAAGAGAAAACAATATTAGTCAGAATTTTGAAAATATTTGGAATGTATATGTGCACATTTTGATTATTGAAACTAATACAAATTCACAGTTTGAAAACTACATACATGAATAAATATCATTACGTACGTGTATCTATATAAAATTTTTGTAACAAAGTGTCCTTGTAAGAATAAAAACACGTATATAATATTTTTTCATGTCTTGCGGCTCTAAAACATTTGAAGTTTATCGTACGTGGCTCTTATGTTAAACAAGTTTAGCCACCCCTGGTGTAGAGGATTCAGTCTGGTTGCATCACCCTCTAGTAGGGAGGTGCCAATGCACAGGATATGAGAAAGCTCCAGAGTTGTTAACTCGACCAGCAACATCACAGGCATTGGCCTTCACATCTATAAGAGGCAGTGTCTTAAGAAAGCAGTCTCTATCCTCAAGCACCCCCACCACCCAGGCCATGCCCTCTTCATGCTACTCTCATCAGGAAAAAGGTACAGGAGCCTGAAGAGAAGCACCCAGCAGCACAAGGACAGCTTCTTCCCCTCTGCTATCAGATTTCTCAATGGACCACAGACACGACCTCACTTTCTCCTCTATTCTTGCATTATTTATTTCTGAAATGTAATTTAAACCACTATTTACACTGTAATGTTGCAGCAAAAGAATGAATTTCATGACATATTCACAACAATAAGTTCTGATTCTACTTTGGAGCATGGGAGGAAACCTAACATCCAGAAGAAACCCATGTGGGCACGGGGAGAACCTACAAACTCCTTACAGCCAGTGGGGGACTTGAACCCGGGTCACCTGTGTTTTAAGAGTGTGCTAACTGTGTCACCCTTTTTTAAAAAAAAATAACAGAAGTTTTAACAGAATGGACTACATTAAAATTGAGATACCAAAGGAATAATTCAGAAGGAACTTTTTCCCCCACTCAAATAGCTGTAAAAATATGGAAGGACTTGTCAGAGTAAAGGGAGGTGAATAGTACTAGAAAGGATAGAGAAAGGGGAAGTCAAAAAAATGGGATGATGAGAGATTGGAGGATCTCTCAGTGCAACATTCAAATGGAGAGCCTTTTCTTTGTTTAGTCAATACAAGCCTCTGGACACTTAGCACTAACACCTGACGTGTCAGATTTCGCTATTCAAATACATCTTGATGGTCAATGTTATACCAAACCAGTAGGGGAAATATAATCAGTTGTATGCTCATCTCTATGTAATTTGCTGATTTTTAACATTAAATGTGATAACAAAGATTGGAGCAGAAAATGGCCTTTGGAATCATAAGGACCAGGTACCACCACTAATCAATGGATTCTACTAAATCCAACTTTTTCAATATGCAATGAGACTTCAGTGTGGGCAAGTGTTAAATCAGTAGTTATCAACCATTGCTGGTTGTACTTGAGAAGATTGGTGATGAGCTGTCCTTTTTTGAGTCAAGGTGCTGTCTCAATACTAGTGAGGTTCCCAAGATTTTGACAAAGTCTGGAATTGTGTCATGCATGTCTAAGTCAGAATGGTGTGCCCCTTGAATGGGAAACTGGATGTGTCGGTATTCCCAGAAACCCATTTTGACATTGTCATGGTTAATCTTGCTATTTCGCTTTCACCACATTTTCTGAACATTTTTCAATCCAGAATAGCACTGGAGTGTGACATCTTTTTCTGCAATAACATCCATGTATATTGTTATCCCCGTAGCAGTTAGTGCAACACCGTTACAATGGCAGCGACAGGGATTTGAACCTGTGCTGCCTGTAATGAGTTTGGATATTCTCGCCGTGTCTGTGTGGATTTTCCCCGGGGACTCTGATTTCCTCCCACCATTCAAAACATACCAGGGTTGTAGGTTAATTGGGCGGCACAGGCTCATGGGCTGAAATGGCCTGCTACCATGCTCTTATGTCTAAATTAAATTTTTTTTTAAAATAAATTAAAAGTAAAAATCACAAAACAGGACATTAAAATTACCTTCACTGGATACTGAGGGAGCAGTTTATAATTTAACTGTTAGAGCCGGCCAACAAAGAATTGCTGGAGGAACTCAGCATCCATGGTCAGTCAACATTTAAAATCCCCAAACCTTTTATCACGATTAATACAAAAGGTAAAATTACACATACAAGGGGAAAGAAGCCAGGGGGGAGGCCCAGAGTGATATAGGACAGAGGAAGTGAGAGCTATAGAGAGAAAGAAACCAGTAGGAAGGTGGGGTGGGAAGAAAAATTAGAAAGAAAACTAAATACTGGAGAAAATGAAGAGTGGAATCAGAAGGAGGTGGGGGGTTACCTATAATTGGGAAAAAAAATCAATGTTCAAGGCTGTCCAGGAGGAATTTGATATGTTGTTCCTCAGGTTTCCATTTGGCCTCACCCTGACAATGGATCAGGCAAAGGACAGACATGTCACTATAGGAATGGTTGGGGAGTTAAAATAGTTGGCCACAGGAAGCTCAAGGTTAGACCCACAGAGTGAAGGTGTACATTGAATTAGTCACCCAGTCTGTGCCTGATTTTACTGATGTAGAGAAGTCCACACTGGTACACCAAATGCAAGAGATTAGGTCAGACAATGTGTCTGTTTGTGGCCCTGCATAACAACATAAGAAACAGGAGCAGGCCATTTGGCCTGTCAACTCTGCTCTGTCATTGAGATTATGGCTGATCTGATGACAGGCTCATCTGCACCTACCTACCTTTCCCCCATATCCCTTAATTCCATAACTATGTAAAAATTTATCCAACCTGGTCTTGAATACATTTACTGAGATAGCCCCCATTGCTTTAATATGCAGTGAATTCCAGATTCTGGGAAAAACAGTTCCTCATCTCCATCCTAAATCTACTACTATTAAGGCTATGTCCCCTAGTTGTAGACTGCCCCACCAATGGAAACATCTTATCTACACCTTTCATAATTCATTTCTCAAAAAAAAAAACACCCCTATCAATCTTCTAAATTCGAGCACAGCCCTGCTCGACTCAATCTATCCTCATAGGCTAACCCCTTCATCCCTGGAATCATCCTGGTGAACCTCCTCTGCACAGCCTCCAAAGCCAGTACACTCTTCCTCAAGTAAGGAAACTAAAACTGCACGCAGTACTCCAGATGCGGCCTCATCAGTACCTTGTACAGTTGGAACATAACCTCCCATCTCCTAAATTCAATCCCTCTAGCAATGAAGGCCCACATTCCATTTGTCTTCTTGATAGCCTGCTGCGCCTGCAAACCAACCTTTTGCAATTCATGCACAAGCACTCCAAAGTCCTTCTGCACGGCAACCTGGTGTAATCACTTGACATTTAAATAATAATCTGATCTTCCATTTTCCTTCCAAAGTGGAGAATCTCGCATTTAACAACATGGAGGTAAGGAGGTGGTGAAATATAGGGACAGGTTTTGTAATTTCTGCAGATACAGAAGTTAAAGAAATAGAGATACAGGTATTATGGACTGAAGAAGAAATGATGCCCATTAATGAAAAGATGTCATTTCGGATGTTCTGGAGTGGAAGGCCTCATCCTGGGAAAAGATGCTAGAGACGGAGGAATTGGAAGAAAGGGATGGCATCCTTACAAAGGGACTGGATGAAAAGAGGTATAACCAGGTAGCTGAGAGTCAGGGAGTTTGTAAATACAGATAGTTTGTCCCGAGATAGAAAGGTCAATATGGGGAGAAAATGGTCGAAAATAGTTCAGGTAAATTGAAGTTGGCAGTGAATTTAATGAAATTGGTTCAGTTCTGCATGGATACAAGAGGCAAAAACAATTGTTGATGTTGAAGATGAAGAGATGGGGAGTGATACCAGAGTACTAATGGAACAGGAACTGAGGATATTTCCCCCATGTTTCCAGAGTACCAGGCCATTTGGTACAAACCAGTATTTTATAGGAATGTAAATTTACTGATTCTAAAATCATGAAAGCACTAAATCTTCCTTCAACCAACTCACTATAATATCAAAAATAAAAGCATAAAGCTGTGGCAGTGTCTGTTGTGTTATAATTTCAGGTTGATGAACTTCCAAAGGAAACTGAGTTTTTTTAAAAATTCTCTCTCTCGCCATAAATGACTGACCTCCTCAGTTTCTTCAGCTTTTTTAAATTTCAGATTCCCAACATCTGCAACATTTTTATTTATGTTGTTTCATTCACTCTCAACCCTGTATGTCTTTGTGCAACATCTTATGCCATCATTTTCGATTCTTACTTTCTCATGTCACATAGAATATTAAAAAATAGGCTGCTTATTGCCATGCCATGTACATGCTAACGGATCTGCTCAGTTCGTTTTAGATATCAGTGCATTTCATTTTGTTACTATATTGATTTATTCTATCTTTCAACCATCCATCTAATCTACTGTTGATTAGCTTCCTGCTTCGACATTCATTCTGATAGTGCACTCAATAGTTTAACAATACCACAGCTCTCAATACAAAATTCTTATTAAAATACATATCTAGAAGCAGGTGACTTCCTGTAGTTGAGGGATCCTGAATCCATCTGCAAATTCCTAACAATTCTCATTCACTGTGACCTGATTGTACTTATGAAAGCTTTTACCGAGTCATGTAAAATAGACATTTAACAATTGTATTATCACAAACTGTTTATTTTTAACATTGTTTAGAGAACATAAACCAGGCTTGTAGTCAAACAGAGCAACCAGAATCAATCCATGTTATATTAAATATGCCATTTCTTCAGAAAATAAGTTGGCACAAAGATTTTAGAATCTAGTTAGAAGCTAGACAATACATCCATCCACTTAGAACCAGGACAAGTGTGCCTGGGTAAGACAAAACAATCAGAACCAAGACATACAAACCTGCTGTCTTGGGGGTTCACAAACAGGAGCAGTGCCACAATCTTTCTAAACCAGAAAAAGACCTCGCCATTTTGAGAAGCAAAAAAGTTAGTGCCAGTAAAATCTGAAAGAACAAATTCTGCTATTAACAATCATTAATGTTGCTAAAGCAACATTCAGAAGAATTTTCACTGCAGAAGAGTCATGATTTTCTGCACAAATATTTTCAACTAGTTTACATCCTACAGACTGGTAGTATTAAGCTCATGATTAGAACAAATCTCAATATTCACCTCACTGGATTAGTGCAGATTTGCCAGTCCCTTTATACCAACATGCTTTTATGCAAAATTAAAGCTCAATGTCTAGTTTTAGTCTATACAGTCTTCTGAAAGCATTTCAGGGAGAAGACAGGTGCTCGTCATCACAGACTCCAAGTTTTCTGAGCCTAAACCAACACCGTCCCCTAGGTTAAGCTCATTTTGTGTGCTTTCTTCAGTAATGTCCCTCTAGTTCAGTTTTCAATGAATTCCAGATCTTTACCATAAACATTGCTCCGCAAATATTTCCTGTGATGTCATTTTGCCATGATTTTCATTTTGTTCACAGCAGTTATCTGCCCTATCCTTTCATTCCTGGTTCTTCCAGATCCCACCTGGTGCCAAGAGTGCAGAGAGCCTCAGAATCCAAAGCCTGCCTCACCAGTGCTGCTCTATGACTTGCCTCACCATTCTGAAATGGATTGGGGCATTTACAGAAAGACAGGCAGTTAACACTTGCAAGTTGAACCTAGCACCATTCTGTGCTGCCGAGTTCTGTACTCACGCAGTGATCCACTGTCCTCCTCTCCAATTTAATGATTGCTGTGCAGTCAAACACACAAACAATAACAGCAAGCAAAATGTACAATGAAGCCAAATATGGGGAAATACTTTCCCCAGAGAGTTTTATAAACGATTTTGCTTTGGATAATTCACATTTTTGACACAGTTTGATTACAAGCAACTCTGCCTTGGAAAGATCTCACTGTTCAGACCTTGAGTTAGTTGTAATGCAGTATACAGAGGAAAGAAGTGAAAGGAATGCAGAGAAGCCAGCTGTGTTGCAGCTTGAGATTCCCTTGTCCACACTTGACTTCATGTAGTGAAACACTGATAAGGCTCTTTGTTATGGTGAAGCTGGCCCTCACTGGCTGAATGCACAGCACAGCCACATCTTCAGCGGAAGTCAGAGAAAAAGAAGCAAATCTGAGCATTGCTCACAGCAACACAAAAGAGGACGCCTTCCCCTTGCTGCCCCATTCTCCCACCCCCAAGTCAAGTTACAACACAGCAATCAAAAGATGTTCCTGATTTTTGACAATGAAAGAATGTAGAGGAGGCTGACTGTGTTCCCTGGCATTCCCGTAAAAGACAAATTACATTACCCACCCACTGGATTTTCCTTGCAGCTCCCACCGCAGCAAAGCTCCATCTGATCACCTTGATTTGACTCCTATTAACACAATGACGAGAACCACAACTAGCACAAAAAGGACCACAATGACCAGCATCTTTCGATTCTTCTTCTGGTACTGCTCAGCCTGGAAAATCAAATATTACATTACTTCAGACAAACATCACAAAGGATCCCCATCACCCTGGTCGAAACCCCCTTTTGGTTCTACCGTCAGAAGGTGAAAAAGTCCGTCACCTTCCCCAACAGCTATCAGCCTCTTCAACCTCCCCTTTCTATCCCAACCATGTAACTCCCCTTTCTATCCTAACCATGTTACCCCCCTTTCTATCCCCACCATGTTACTCCCCTTTTTATCCTAACCACGTTACTCCCCTTTCTATCCTAACCATGTTACTCCCCTTTCTATCCTAATCATGTTACTCCCCTTTCTATCCTAATCATGTTACTCCCCTTTCTATCCTAATCATGTTACTCCCCTTTTTATCCTAACCATGTTACTCCCCTTTTTATCCTAACCATGTTACTCCCCTTTTTATCCTAACCACGTTACTCCCCTTTCTATCCTAACCACGTTACTCCCCTTTCTATCCTAACCACGTTACTCCCCTTTCTATCCTAACCATGTTACTCCCCTTTCTATCCTAACCATGTTACTCCCCTTTCTATCCTAACCACGTTACCCCCCCTTTCTATCCTAACCACGTTACTCCCCTTTCTATCCCTTTTCTATCCTAACCATGTTACTTGTGGACCTTCCAAAAAAAAAACTCATGCACACTGAGCTTTTTATTTGCCCTTACCTCAACAATATTTTGGGGGGGGGGGGGGGTGTTGAATATTGAAGGTTTGGGAAAGAATGGAAATGATGGACTGTTGGATCTCAGAGAGCTGGCCTGGCAGCAACAGATCTGCACAGTTGGCGCCTGATGTGGAAGGGTGTTTGGTGACAGGCATGTGAGAGGAGTGTGCAAGTTAGGTCCAAAGGGTCATTGCAGAGTGGGATGCTGTCAGAAGGGTGTCTCGAATCATTGGTTTAGGTGATTAGAATCACTCCTTTAACTCCCACAGTCATGCTGCATAAAATTTACGGTGATTGTTTATTCCAAAGTACAAAGCCTCGAAACAGTTAAATGACCATCTCTGTAATGGAGGCTGCCAATTTAAAGAAAAAATACACTTCACAGGGCCCAAATGGAAATCACAGAATTCTCACAACAGAGAAATATTTAGGCAAAATTAGTAGCCAAGATATCCTCTAAGTTAAGCATACTTTGAATTCTATGGTGCTGAGGTAGCTATAATATCTAAAAGTTTCCACTATGATCACTAATAATTATTTTTTTGATAAGTAATTCTCGCACAAACTGTCATCCACAGAGTCTTACTTTCTGGAGTTCCTGTAAGCCCTCTTCTGTTTTCATACAAGACTGTTCAATATTGTAATCAATTCGATCCAAGATGGTTCCCTAAAATGAACACAGAGATTGAGAAAGCCACCAGATCAATAGAAAGCTTTAGAGATCTGTGATCTGTCGAATCTTCTTGCAATTAATGCAAGCTACTGGCCAACAGGAAGTGTAATGAAATTGCTCTAAAACCCAAAAACATGCAAGACTGACTTGACAGCCCTCAAGCAGTAATGCATTGAAAAATAATTAATAGAACCAATATAGCACGGGAGAATGATTCCCATGGAATGGCTGATTCTGGCAGCAATGTGTTGCCAATGTTCGCTCAATTCTTAATTGGACTTCCTGACATCACAGCTGGCTGTCTTTCATCTCAAGGGAGATGAATGTGACATCTACTCAGTTTCTGCCCGATGGAGAATCAGTGGTATATGATGGAAAGTTTGTCACACAGTTGATGGGTGTGGAAGGATCCGCATGGCTCTTCTACTTGCTTAATTGCTAAAGGGTGGTTCTCTAACATGTTATTCTGCATTACCCACCTGTTCCACTACCATGGTCGCCAGCTCTCTGAAGATTTCATTCAAGTCTGATATTGACTGCACAATTTGTCGAATTTCCTTCTCTCGTTCTTCCACCATAAGAGTATTTCCTTCCACCAATAGTAACTGATCATTTGTAAAACCCTGTCAGAACAACTGAGAATGAATAAAAACACCACATCATCACACTTCAGGATGCAGCAGGAACACATCTCGACCACCTTCCAAATTACTTGAACAGTAATGCACGGGTGCTCAGGAGGTTGCAGGAGCCAGCAGCAAATTAAGATTGATCCCAAAGACAGCACTTTTAGCCAAAGTTCATACTGCACAACTGATCATTCAAATCAATCCTAAAATTTACATTATTTAGACCAGGAGAAGTATGAATGTGATCCACTACTCTGAAAGGCAGTTGAAAGCCCAGAGAAACTTCAGCACATTTCCCATGAGGACCCTGTTGTGCTGAGACTGAAGTTTTATTTTGATGATTTGGATATTTGTAAATTTGACATGAAAACCATATACAAAATGTTACACACTCTGCCTAAATTACCAGAACAATTATTATATGACCCACACCAAGGGTTAGCTGCAGTTTCTTTATGCCACCAATTCCACTCTCTGCTTTGAGGTCTAGAGGCACAGGCCAGTGGCAAACTGAAGAGAAGTTGTTTGGGATTTCCCATATCCTACTCCCCCACTGACCATAATGTTACTGTATCATGTGAGCACCCAGGGCTTGCAAAGCCAACAGCTTGATTCTCAGATTACAGTATCACACAAAAGCCTACAAATTCAAAAATGGATGATCGCATGTCATATCACACAACATAAAGAAAGCTGTTTAATCTTTATAAGACTCTTCCATTAAACAAACCCTTGTTATGCAGTATCCTATCATGGTACCTTAATTTTAAAAAAGCTCAAAGAACTGACAGCTACAACACTGCCAGCACTCTTGGTTCTGCATAATAAAGTTTCAGGTCAATTCCCATCCCAGAAATTTGAGTGTCAACCTTTAGCCAACACCTTGGTTCATTACTGACAAAATACTGCCATTTTTCAGTTGAGACCATTAACCCAATGGCTTTAAAGACTGTATCCCATGTTCAGTTATTGTGATACAAGCTTCCTTATTCCCAGATTTTTCTTTAAACTCTCAAGCAGCTTTGGCGGCATTTGAATGTGCATTCTCTGCTGGATTAGTCAATCGGTTCACCTTGTCATAAAGGGTGCTGTCTTCAGCATCGTCCATTAGTGGCACCGATGTGTCAAAGAAATGTTTAGACCTTTCTTCTCGATTCTTCAAACCTGTGACATAAACAAAGCATTACAAGTCTGCAAAATATGAAGAGAAAATATGGAAGTAGTCAACTGGTCAAATTAGATCTGTGGAGTCAGAACTGTTAATATTTCAGGTCAATGACTTTTCCTTAGGATCTTAAATGTTTTTTTGGGGTTTTTTTTTAAACTTTATTTATTAGTTCAAAAAACAAATAATATGACATATGCAGCAATTAAGCATGAACATGAACGGTTTATATATATATATATATATATATATCTTTGGCTTGGCTTCGCGGACGAAGATTTATGGAGGGGGTAAAAAAAAGTCCACGTCAGCTGCAGGCTCGTTTGTGGCTGACCAGTCCGATGCGGGACAGGCAGACACGATTGCAGCGGTTGCAGGGGAAAATTGGTTGGTTGGGGTTGGGTGTTGGGTTTTTCCTCCTTTGCCTTTTGTCAGTGAGGTGGGCTCTGCGGTCTTCTTCAAAGGAGGTTGCTGCCCGCCAAACTGTGAGGCGCCAAGATGCACGGTTTGAGGCGTTATCAGCCCACTGGCGGTGGTCAATGTGGCAGGCACCAAGAGATTTCTTTAGGCAGTCCTTGTACCTTTTCTTTGGTGCACCTCTGTCACGGTGGCCAGTGGAGAGCTCGCCATATAACACGATCTTGGGAAGGCGATGGTCCTCCATTCTGGAGACGTGACCCATCCAGCGCAGCTGGATCTTCAGCAGTGTGGACTCGATGCTGTCGACCTCTGCCATCTCGAGTACTTCGACGTTAGGGATGTAAGCGCTCCAATGGATGTTGAGGATGGAGCGGAGACAACGCTGGTGGAAGCGTTCTAGGAGCCGTAGGTGGTGCCGGTAGAGGACCCATGATTCGGAGCCGAACAGGAGTGTGGGTATGACAACGGCTCTGTATACGCTTATCTTTGTGAGGTTTTTCAGTTGGTTGTTTTTCCAGACTCTTTTGTGTAGTCTTCCAAAGACGCTATTTGCCTTGGCGAGTCTGTTGTCTATCTCATTTGCCGATCCTTGCATCTGATGAAATGGTGCAGCCGAGATAGGTAAACTGGTTGACCGTTTTGAGTTTTGTGTGCCCGATGGAGATGTGGGGGGGCTGGTAATCATGGTGGGGAGCTGGCTGATGGAGGACCTCAGTTTTCTTCCAGGCCAAACATTTTGGCAGTTTCCGCAAAGCAGGACGTCATATATATATAAATAAAAAAGAACCCCCCCCCTTCAGCCAACTCTCCTAAGGAGAGCCATAAAAAAAAGAAAGAATATTAAAGAGAAAGTTAAATATACATATTAAAATCTAGTCAATATATATTGAAATGTAAATATTCCAAGTATAACAGCCACTTATTAATTAAAAAATTATAATTATCATGCGAAACATACATAATTTTTTCCATTATTAAACAATATTTCATCTCATTATGCCATCTATTAATATCAATCATATTTGTATCTTTCCACGTACTAGCAATACATTTTTTCGCTACGGATAAAGCTAAAAGTACAAAAGCAAGCTGAAACTTGTTTATTCCCAAACCTTTCAGAGGTTGAAACTACCCAATAAAAATATTGTTGGATCTAAAACTATTTTAATCTTATACAGGTATTCTAAAAACGATTGAATTTTCTTCCAAAAAGACTGTATATATACATACATAACCAAACAGCATGAAAAAAAGTTCCAAACGTATCACCACATCTAAAACACAAATCTGATTCATTAAAACCATATTTTTTAAAATTTTCAGGTGTCAAATATAATTGATGTAAAAAATTTTAATCAATCATTGCATAACGTGCATTTATCAATCTAGTTACACTATCATAACAGATATCTAACCAATCACATTCAGAAAAAATAAAACCAATATCCGCTTCCCATTTAATTTTAGATCTATCCCAAGCCTTTTTATCCATACCATCCTGTAATATTTGATACATAGATGAAATATAACCCCTCTCTGGTACCTTCATAAGAAAAGTCTGAAATTTAGTCATTTTAGGTAAAATCATATCTCTACCAAACATAAATTTTACCAAAGATGGAATTTGATAATAAAGAAATAGAATTCTTATCAATACCAAAATCTTCCCTCATCTGATTAAAAGATAAAAACTTACCCTCTTTAAAACAATCTCCCAAATTTTTCACACCTTTAAATCTCCAATGCAGTAAACTTTGATTATGTATTGAAAAAGAAATAAGTTGATTATTTCAAAGCCAATTATTTCAAAGCCAATAATTTATCCCTAGAGCCTATCATTTTATTTTTCTTTATCCATAACTTCATTAAATGCTTTAGTATAGGCACATTATATTGTTGTAACAAATTTATATTCCACCTAAACAAAAATTGATGTATTTCAAATTCAGAAATACTTGCCATCTCAATTTTAGCCCAACTAGGAGGCCATCAATGAACTAATAAATTTAAGTTGGGCTGCTTTATAATAATTTTGAAAATGTGGTAAACGTAATCCCCCTAACTCATATTTCCAAGTTAATTTATTCAAAGCTACTCTCGAAAATTTCCCCTCCATAAAAACTCCCTAACCATTTTATTCAAATCTCGAAAAAAAATTTTATCAAGTAAATATGGAATAGATTGAAACAAATGAGAGGCCAATAGAAGTTGGGAGATTATGTTCAAATTCACAAACATTTCTACGTCTGATTCCACCTGCATTGAATTCGCCCATCGTTATTGAATGAAGATTTACCGGGACCAATGCCTGAAGAGGGCGCACAAAATCAGTGAACCGGTGTGGACTCGAAAGGCCAACATGGCCTGTTTCCGCTCCGTAAATGGTTATATGGTTAAATATTGTATACGCAGAAAGATATTCATCTTAATTGTATTTATTCTTCCCATTAAATTAATAGGTAAATCTTTCCATTTAATCAAATCAGTTTTAATTTTTTTTCATTAATGGAGCATAATTTAATTTATATAAAGATTAATAATTAACATTCAAAATTATACCCAGATATTTAATTCGATCAGTCCACTTCAAATTAATAATATTCTTATAAACTGAATAATTTCCATCACTTACCGGTAATATTTCACTTTTTTCCCCAATTAACTTTATATCCAGAAAGACATCCATATTGTATTAAACATTTCTTCAAATGCAAAAGTGACTGAGCTGGGTTTATTAAATACACCAATAAATTAGCAAATAAATTAATTTTATACTCCTCGTCTAAAACTTTCATACCTTGTATTTTGTCTTATCAACTGTGCTAAAGGTTCAATCACTAACGCAAACAAAGCTGGTGATAAAGGACGAGTTGATCAGGTTAACTTAAAAGATTCCGAAATCAAACCATTTGTCAATACTCTAGCTACCGGTTTACTATATAGAGCCCTAATCCATCCAATAAAAGAAGGACCAAACTTAAATTTCTCCAAAACTTTAAACAAAAAATTCCATTCAACTCTATCAAATGCTTTTTCTGCATCTAAGGATATCACCATCGGGTGATTTAAAGATTATCGAAATCTATTAATCAAACTAATCACGCACAAAATGTTATCTGAAGCATATCTATTCTTTATAAAACCTGTTTGATTAATATGAATCAACTTTGGTAAAAATATAGCCAATCTATTCGCTAATATTTTAGCTATTATTTTATAATCTACATTTAACAATGAAATTGGTCTATATTTTCAAAGGATATCTATCTTTTTTAGGAATTACTGTAATTAAAGCACTAGAACAAGACTCAGGTAATTCATAATGTTCTCCAACTTGACATAATACATCCCCAAACACTGTAGATGTAGATAAATCATCATAAACAATTTTATAAAATTCAACCGAAAATCCATCATCACCAGGCGATTTACCATTTGGCATTTCCAACATAGCTATTTTAATTTCCGAATCAGTAAATGGTTCATCTAACTCCTGTATATCTCCATCCTCTAATATCGGTAAATTCAACTGTGATAAAAAAAAGATCAATCGATCAAGTTTCTTGTTTTTCTTCAGATGTATATAACTTTTTATAAAATGAATAAAATTCATAATTAATCTCACAAGGTTTAAAAGTAAAAAGAGAATTCTGTCTAACAGCATTAATAGTCCTCGATATCTGTTCTTTCTTTAATTGCCACGTCAATACCTTATGTGCTTTCTTTCCCCATTCGTAATATCGTTGTTTAGTCCTATTAATCACACATTCAAATTGATAAGATTTCAAAGTATTATATTTCAATTTCAGCCTAGATAATTCTATTTTCTGATCTTCTGTATCATCTTTCTGAAATTCCTTTTCTAACTCATCGATCTGTTTCTCTGATTTAATCTATTTTTTTTAATTTTAGAAGTATAACTAATTATTTGTCCTCTCAAATAGGCTTTCATAGCATCCCATAATACAAACTTACTTTGAACAGAATTAGGATTTTCCTTTAAAAAAAATTAATTTGTTTTTTTTCAAAAAATCAATAAATTCCATTTTTAACAACATTGTATTAAATCTCCAACGATAAGCTATTTGAGTTTTCTCAGAAGCTTCATATGTAAATATAACAGAGAATGATCTGAAATCACCCTACTTATATATTCCACTTGCTGTATTTTCCCTTGTAAATGTGCCGATACTAAAAAAAAAAGTCAATCCTTGAAAACGATTCATGTCTAGATGAATAAAAGGAAAAATCTTTCTCTGTCAGATTAAGACGTCTCCAAATATCTACTAAATTAAGATCTTTCATCAACGCTTGGACCTGAATTGCCATCTTGGATTTTTTAAACTTTCTTCGGAGATTTATCTAATAAAGGTTCCAAAACACAATTAAAATCACCACCAACTAAAATATTATCATTAGCCTGACCCAAACATAAAAATGCATCTGAAATAAATATTTCATCATCTGCATTTGGGGCATCTTCTTTCTTTGGCTTGGCTTCGCGGACGAAGATTTATGGAGGGGGTAAAAAGTCCACGTCAGCTGCAGGCTCGTTTGTGGCTGACCAGTCCGATGCGGGACAGGCAGACACGATTGCAGCGGTTGCAAGGGAAAATTGGTTGGTTGGGGTTGGGTGTTGGGTTTTTCCTCCTTTGCCTTTTGTCAGTGAGGTGGGCTCTGCGGTCTTCTTCAAAAGAGGCTGCTGCCCGCCAAACTGTGAGGCGCCAAGATGCACGGTTTGAGGCGTTATCAGCCCACTGGCGGTGGTCAATGTGGCAGGCACCAAGAGATTTCTTTAGGCAGTCCTTGTACCTTTTCTTTGGTGCACCTCTGTCACGGTGGCCAGTGGAGAGCTCGCCATATAATACGATCTTGGGAAGGCGATGGTCCTCCATTCTGGAGACGTGACCCATCCAGCGCAGCTGGATCTTCAGCAGCGTGGACTCAATGCTGTCGACCTCTGCCATCTCGAGTACCTCGACGTTAGGGGTGTGAGCGCTCCAATGGATGTTGAGGATGGAGCGGAGACAACGCTGGTGGAAGCGTTCTAGGAGCCGTAGGTGGTGCCGGTAGAGGACCCATGATTCGGAGCCGAACAGGAGTGTGGGTATGACAACGGCTCTGTATACGCTTATCTTTGTGAGGTTTTTCAGTTGGTTGTTTTTCCAGACTCTTTTGTGTAGTCTTCCAAAGGCGCTATTTGCCTTGGCGAGTCTGTTGTCTATCTCATTGTCGATCCTTGCATCTGATGAAATGGTGCAGCCGAGATAGGTAAACTGGTTGACCGTTTTGAGTTTTGTGTGCCCGATGGAGATGTGGGGGGGCTGGTAGTCATGGTGGGGAGCTGGCTGATGGAGGACCTCAGTTTTCTTCAGGCTGACTTCCAGGCCAAACATTACCTTCTGGCAAACCAACAATTTTCACATTATTCCTTCTGCTTTGATTCTCCAAGTAATCAATTTTTCTTTCTAACTCCTTCTCACGTTTTCCTAGTTCTAGGATTGATTTTTCCACCTTCAACACTTTTTCTGTGTTAGAAGTCACTTGTTGTTTACAGTCCAAAAAAGCAGTCTGAAATTTTTTTAAATCTTCACAAGATGCATCCACACGTGTCTTAACCATATTTAATTCTGAACTTATACCAGCATTCATTTGAACCATTTCATTCATTTGAGATGTCAACAAATCTATTCCAGGTTTTATAACAGCTTGAACAATAGCATTCAATTGCATACACTGTGAATTGGTAAAGCTCAGCCCTGCTCTCTCTGATGTAGTGGCAGAACAAGGTAACTGCAGCTCCTGCTGCAACTCAACAGAAGGCATTTTAAAAGTGTTACTGCGGGTCTGGAGTCCCAGCAACGGCACCCCGACTTCCTCAGGGGGTTGCCGCTGGTCTTCCCCCATATCTCATTGTTTTCTCATCAATTCGCGAAGAAAAACAATTTCTTCAGATTGAAATGCTACCTGATGCATTTTCAACAATGGAGTCGTCTTCCTGCGTGCTCCCTCTGTTGAAATCGAAAGGCTTTCCAAATCGGGGTCCACTTCTTGGGAACATGCACATTCTTCCGGAGAACGGGTAATTCCAGTGCCATCCTTCACTTGGTGAGCAATAGACATTTTTTTTTCAGCTCCCACAGGCAATCTTTGGGGTTTAGACAATGAAGAGATTGAGCCTGGGGTGTATCAAGTCGTCTAGGCCCCAAATCTTCAGCACTTCGAAAATGTAACTTCTTCTGCACTTGAGGTTTAGTCTTTTTACCATTAGTGGCCATAATAATTCCTTATTACCTTAAACTAAAATTTAAAAAGTTTAAACTTGAAAACAAAGAGTTAAAAAACAGGTACTTAAAAGTCTGGCCAGAGAGGTCGAGATTACACGTCTAAACTCTACACCATCTTGCCACGCCCCCCAGATCTTAAATGTTTGACATCACTCGACACACTGACTTTTTCCAGCATTTACATTTTTACTTAATATTTCCTGCACAAAAGGTATCTTACTTTGTTTGAAACCCATTTCATCCATTTACTGAACCAGGTCAGGATCATATTTGAAGTAAAGATTAAAAAAATAGAGAGCACTCCAGACTTCCTTTGAATTCTTCTATTATTTCTCAAACAAGCTTAATCTATTGTCAATCTTAACCAATGTCAATGGCAGGCAATCTCTCACTCATTCTCATGACTGCAGTTGACCCCAGCCAATCAGTTGACCAAAGAGTCAAGCCCATGATATTGTTTGCCACCACAGACACAGAAAATAGCAGACAGCAACGAGTGCAGACCTTGGATGACATTTCCTCCTTATTCCACCCAAGTACAGGGCACTGAGAAATGAAAGGATTTCACCATAAAGACAAATCTGCAGACATGCATCAGACCAGGTGCTAATACCAAGTAAACTGGTGCAATCATTATGGGGCTAGAACACACTGCACCAAATTCCAGAAAGACTTCCTTATCCCCAAATACAGATCCAGAGTCTTTTATTTTATAAATTGATATGAAACATCAAAAACAAACACTATGTGTAATTTTCATAAACTAGATTTGTGTGAAAAAGGAAATAAAAACTGCTGACGGTGGAAATTTGAATCAGAAACAGTGTTACATCACAGTCGAGCAGCAATAAAATTCACCAAGACAGTGTTATTTTTAAAATAATATCTTTATTAATAACTATTAATAATAACAACTTAACTAAACTTAACCCCAACTATGCGGGAATATACCCATTTGAGCATGTAATACCCGAACTATTACAGCTTAGGCATAATTCTGAAAGTCAATTCAAAGTTCAGTCTTAGAAATCCTGTGGGTTTTTTTTTGTAATTCTTTATCGCACTATGAACCATATCAACCAATATATTTACAGATGCATCTCTTTAAATATTTACAGTGACATTTTCTCTTTTTTCTCCCATCCCTCCCTTTCCCCTTCCCACCCCCCTCCAAAAAACTGTAAATATTGAACATACAAAATACAATAAAACAATATCTTTATACAAAAGGAATACAAACAAAAAAGACGTATCATCTACTTATACACGTTAAATCTGATCGTGTTTATCTTCTTATCATTTTAGGTGGTGGTGGTCCGAGGACTGCTCTTTCTGTTATGTTCCATATATGATTCCCAGGTTTTTTCAAACATTGTAACTTTGTCTTTTAAATTATATGTGATTTTTTTTCCCAATGGGATACACTTAAACTTGGTTATATATTCCATTAATGTTTATAGTCATATGGTCCAACGTGGCCATCTTATATCTTTATTTTCAATTATTTTCTGCCTCTTCACCAAGAAATTCTGTGTTAAAACTCAGACTTTTAAACTGATGTTCAGAAGTAATTACGAAGGAGGTGAAAGTGAGACTGTGTGATCAGACTGCCAAAAACTCTCAAATCCTTGTTGAGTTGCTTCTAGAGAACTGTCCTTTCATACGAATGATTGTCACAACTCCCTTCTTCCTTGCATAGGGGAAACAAAAGACTTCCACGATACTTCCAAACTCCAGGCACAGGTCAGAAGAACATCAAAATGGTCATGATCCAAATGCAGGAATGATCCTGCCTTCTTTACCCAGATATGGGTTAATCAAAATGACCACTACGGTCACTACAGTGGTTCAACAATAATTCCCCTGACAAGGAGAATTATCAGAATTGTCCATTTCACAGAACCATTCCAACTCTGTGTTTAACAAATGATCAATACTGAAAAACTGTTTCTTTAATAAGAGTCCCAAACATGAGTCATTATCATATGACTCTCTGTAAGTGTCCCATCTGTTTTTCCTTGAATAAACACCATTGTTTCTTGGATCTTCTGCCAGAGCATTACTTGGTTTATAGTCAATACTCAACCCTGCCATGCAATCTGTAAAAATGTTTTGAAATCTATGAATGCTTTTCACCCTGCACCAACCCCCAAAGAAACACTCACAAAAAAACAGGAGCTTGTAGTAAACAGAAAATGTAGGACAAATTAAACTTTCAAAAGCTGATGTAGTTGTATTTGTGCTTAAAGATTCAGTTGCCTATAGATTGATCCCAAATTATGATAAACATGCTGTCATTGTACAGTGGTGGCAGATGAGGAGCGCCTGTTGCTATGGTGAGTTTTGTGGTACAAAGCAAAGATGATTTATTTTTAAAATATTTTTATTGAGTTTAATAATTTTGCATACAAAATTCAATGAGATATATAACCAGTCATCTAAAATGTAGGTAAAGAAAATCAGAAAGAATACAATAGCATTAGCCAGTTGCCTATTCATATGAAAAACAAATCAATTAACATATTTTAATGTATATAATTAAACCCATTTACAAATTATTTGGGTAAAAGAAAAAAGTAAAAACCTATAAAACTAATCTATACCCTCCCTCTAATCAAGGTTACGGTTAGTTATACACAAAGGAAGTTTGGGATCAGATAGCAACCTTGTGGCATTGAATGGCGATCTCTTGGATTCTTCAGAGTTCTTAATTCTTCCAATCGTAATAGTATTCCAAGAATGGGCTCCACATCTTACAAATTGAAATTTTTAATCTTTAATATTGTATCTAATTTTCTCAAAGCACATGTAACCACTGTGCATGGGTAGTTGAAAAATTATCCTTCCATTTCAGTAAAATTGCTCGTCTGGCTATCAGCGTAGTAAAGGCGAAAACTTTTCCCTGAGTTGCAGACAGAGCTATATCTGGCTCACACAAAAAACCAAACCGAGCAATTAAAGGACAAGGCTCTATTTTAATTTTCAAAATCATCGATAAAGTTTGGAAAATGTCTTTTCAAAAACTCTCTAAATTTGGGCATTCCCAAAGCATGTGGATCAGTGAAGCTTCAAACATAGTTGATCAATAGCTGCATAGAAAACGAGATAGAATACACATGTCTAAACTGAAACTATGTACCACCTTAAATTGCAAAAGGCAATGCCTTGCACAAAATGAAGAATCATTAATCAAAGATGATTTCTAGGCACGTGTCAATGTACGTTTCTGTGTTAAGCCATTTACACACCGCAATGGACAAGGAGTTTGCTGTTAAATAACTAGGTTAATGTAATTAACCTCAGCCAATTTTTGATCTGTGGGTACCACTTTACCCTGCCTCCTTCCAAGAGGTAATACCGATGAATATAATCTTTGCTACTACTGTAGAAAGCATTGCTTGCATCCAACACAACAGCAGGCCAATTGCATTAAAAAAGTAGTATTTGGATCAAAGATCCTTGAAAGCTTACGTTTGAGGTAAGAAGACTGGGCATGTCGAAAGTTAGTTGAGAGATCCTGAAGAGCTTGTGCAAGAGAAGAAACTACATTACAAAGGACCCGCTCCTCCTGCTCTGTGCAATTTCGCCCTTTGCTCTGCAGGTTCTGCACTGACCGCTGACACCTGTGGAACATCTAACAGGGAAGAGAAAACAATAGCACAAAAGTAAGAACATTCAGTCCACCTCCCAGAAACCACAAAGTGCCAAAAATCAGAAAACATTAACACTGTACATACACAGACCTATGGTCTACTTAATCCTTGGTTCAATTGTATGCACGTCGCCAAATGTTAAAAAACCGTGCATGATTAGAATACACCTGTGTACCTCAACCTAACATCTCTTTTAATCTCACTTTCCTCGTGGATGACACCTGATGAAAATTTGAAGAGAGAGGCAGAATCTCTAGAAAAAAACAGGCTTTACTCCTGTTTCCACACCCAATGTCCTACTTCTCTTGGGCAGCCCCATGTCTCAGCTAGTAGAACTGTGGTCTTGTACCTCCAGCGACCTGAGTTCAATCTGACCTCAGTATTGTCCGTGAGATGTTTGCATTTTCTCCCTGTGAACTTGTTGGTTTCCTTCCACATCCTAAAGACATGAGAGTTGGTAGGTCGACTGATCACTGCAAATTGGCATAATGTATAGGTGAGTGGTAGAATATAGGAGGAGATGATGGGCATTGTAGGGTTAGAGTGGTAGGTGCTGGATGACCAGCACAGACTTAATACTGCATGGTTCTAAAGTTGTAAATGACAACCTCCAGCATAAATTTATCTCATCTTGCCTCATAAACACACCAGCTATTCATTTGGTAGCAGCTCACACATCTTCTCTAGAATGCATTGCCAGAAGGAACACATCCTGAAAATTTTGAGGACATGTCCTGTCACAGTCATAGCAGAGCCACAAGGTCAGTTGTTTTGCGCAAAGCCTTCGCCCTTCCTTTGGGTCATCTGGGAAAGATACCACTTTGTGGTCCTTGCCAATAGAGAGGCCCAAGAAGGTCTCAATGACCTTCATCATGCAAGCAATAATTACAATAGGTCTGGGCAAAGGGGAGAAATATCAAACAAGATTATCACTTCCAATGACAACTACTTATGGTTACTGCCAATAAGACACGTGCATCCTAATGGCATAATCGGAAAAGGGCACTGGTGCAACAGGGCAACTGTAATTGTTTATATGGCAAAGTAACGTACTGTGAACATTTAAAGCTAATCAATGGATTTGACAAAGATAATTCCACGCAAAGGAGTCCACAACCTCTTCAATATAAAACAGTAACTAATCCAAAATGAATTCAGAAATAACCTTTTTACTCCAAATGGTAATATATTTCATTACTTCATGCTGAATGTTAAGAGAATAGATGCTTTGAGAGAATTTTGTTTAATATATGAGCAAGAAAGGTATGCTGTCAGAGTGATCCATTGTAAATAAAATTAAAGCAATTTCTTGTGGACATATTAAAACCAGGCAAAATTGCAGAAGAAAACCCTCTTGGGCCTGATGGTGTGTTTTTTTTTAAATTGTAAGCTCAATGTACATCTTCCCAACAATGATATTATAAACTGCAACTGCAGCGAGCTTGGCAGAATTGTTGGATAAAGCAAATAATTGTAGCGGTAATATTCTACATGCACCATGCATATAACTTAAATTGAGCATGGAATGCCCTGATTACTACAGTCCCTCCACACATCAGCAATGTTCACATGCAAGGCATGTAGTAAGGGCATTAATTCTCAATCTTTTTCTTTCTACTCACATACCACTTTAAGTATTCCCTATTAGTAAGGGAATTAGTAAGGGATTGCTTGAGGTAGTGTGTGGATTGTAATAGATAAATATTTTGGGAGGAATTTGGTAAAATTAGAGTAGGTTACATAAATACACACATTTTAAAACTGATCTTATTTGAAGGGCTGAAGAATTCATATTCAATAACATTGCAGAAAGAATGGAGAATGCTAAGCACATTTCACAAGTAGGTGCTAATTGAACTGACGTCATAAAATGAATGGACTGGAGACAAACTGGCTACCAGTACCTTTCTGCAAAGTGCTCACAGAAAGGTCACTCCTGGGTTTTGTTTATCCAAGACAAAATCTTGACAAAGGAGAAGAACTCCTGTTGTTTGCTGAAGAAGGTGGGGGTTTTGCAAGTGAGAGAGTCACATGGGCTTTCTGGCAGTGAGAGAGAGAGAGAGAGAGAGAGAGAGAGAGAGAGAGAGAGAGAGAGAGAGAGAGAAGCTCTCTCAGCTAGTGTGTGTGTTGTGGGTGACACTGAAAAGCAACTGAACAGAAGAAGCCAGAAACAGCTGGATGAAACTGATGAAAAGCTCCAGAGCAGTGGATGGCTGGAAGTGCTATCGGTCTGATGTTTCTCTTGGAATAAGAGGAACAGAAAGGAGCTCTGTCGTAACCTGAAAGAAAAAGGTTACCATCTGGAAAAACCTGATGGGGAAAGTTTCATCAGTGAGACATTGAGGTGACTAATGGTAGTACCTCAGTTGTAGAAATCCTGAAACAACAAATCTCTCTCTGCAAACCCTACAAGAACCTTCCTGAGAAGTAAACATTTACCTTTCGAGCACCAAAGCCTGGTGACTTTATACATGTTAAATTCTGTGCACAGTATAAGAATTGCCTGCATTCAGGGAACTTGGAAGAAGGAGAAGTGAGATTGAACTGTGAACCAAAGAACTTTTTTTTTAATAAACACACACATTACATACATGTGCACTTAGAATTAGAATGGGGCTAATTTGGGTTAGTTAAGTATAGAGTTAAGTTAAAGTTTAATTCTATTTCCATTTTAAAAATTGATTAAAAATAACTTTTGTTTTAAAAACCACTTGTCTTGGTGAATGTCCATTGCTGCTAGGTTTTGGGGTCCTTTGGGCTCATAACAGGATGGAAAGAAAAAGTTTGAAAACCACTGTTTTAATCATACCTAATTGACTCGTTATGTGCACGGTTTCAGAACTCCAAAGGAAATGGGCCAATGACAATTTTTCTCAAGCAAAATATTTCAGTAACAATTGGGTCTAGAGCAGTGATTCTCAACCTTCCCTTCCCACTCATATACCACCTTAGGCAATCTCTTACTAATCACAGAGCACAGATGGCATGGGTTACTTAAAGTGGTATGTGAGTGGAAAGAAAAAGGTTGAGAATCACTGTGGTAAGATATTCAACGTAAGAGAAGAGTGTTTATAGAATAGTCAGTTAAGAGACCCTTCATAGCTTAAACAGCCTACAAAGTTCTGCAGTGGCTTTCCACTGGAATTGAGGATCATATCATGCCCCCTTCTCTCACCTCCTAAATGTTTCCTCTCTATTAATGCTGCCTCAGTATCTCTACCTGGGTAATTTCCTGGGTGGTGATTTCTATCGCGTGTTCCTCCGCAGTGCTGTCGTCCAGAGTTGGTCGATTCAAGTACTTGTCATGCAAACTGGCAAGCTCCTTCATCTTCTGCTTTATTCTAGTAATGTCAAATTGAATCTGGTGGGGGGGGGGGGAAATAAAATGCATCATATATTCACACACAGCGATCGATGACACTCTCCTTGCAGACCCCTCCATTGATATATGTACTTTTGCAAACTTCCCCAATTCATTTTACACTCACTAATATAGAGAACAGGCTTCAGCAACTGACAGATTATAATATGGCAATGGCCATTGTGGAATAATTCTCCTAACCCTTCTCATCTTGCCTGCAGCCTATAACCATTGACCACATCATTTTCTCATGTCTTTCCACCATAGTCCAGTTGCAATTCCCAATTTCAATCTTTCCTATCCATCTGAAAGAGTATCTTTCACTCTCGTGAATGACTTTGGAAAGCTTTCTCCTTCCCTGTCAAGAGACATTGCATGAGATCCTCTGTTCATGATACCAAATCTTGTCCTCCTCCCCCTCTTCCTTCCTTCTACCTCCAGTCACTTTCACCCAGTAACACACAAGTTTTGAGGACTTTGATCACTCATTAACCAACATTTGTACTTACTCTCCAAATTCACAGTTGCATCACAACTGGCCATGTTCTCATCACTTACTTGCTCAGCTCCATCAACCCATTTTGGAGGCAGTCTCTTGCTGAAACCAATGGCAGCTTCTGGATCCAAGCTGATTCCGGACACCAAGGCCATGCGATCATTGGCAATCTGTCAACAAGGCGAGCACTCAGTTAGTGGGCTCTCACTGCAAATCAGACAAATGTCCATGCTTTCTGGTGCACATTGTTTTCAGTCCTTGGGGACAATGACTCATCCTTTACTGTAGCTCTTTATTCCTGAACTAAATTTGTCCCTAGATTAATGGTCTCCATGCAAAGGAACCTCCAAAATACAACTTGGTTTTCAGCACAGAACTTTGGCCCTTACGGGTTAGTAGAATTTCAGCCACTGGCATCTGATGCAGAAACCTCTATTTCAAGATCGATGGAGACAGGGAGAGTGCAGCAGATATCAGAGCCAGAATAGTTACTGTGGCCATGGAGGTAGCTTTTACGAGGACTACAGTTCACAGTGATTGTCCAGATTCACATCCGTCAGCTGTGACATAGCTGAAATGACAGCAAACCACTTTGAAGGAACCTGACTTACCTGTGAGATTAAAATGCTGATCTTTGTTGAGATTAAATCGGTTTCCACACCTTTACCATGTATCCTGTGAATTTATGTCCAAAATGGACCCTGAAGAGTAGCGACATTCTTTTGCAACACCTGAAGAGTGCTCAAAACTATTTTCACTCTATCTTAGCACACGTGACAAGAAACTCAACTAATAAACAACAAAGATACATCAAAAATAAAGTTACACGTTGAATAGCTCAGAAACGGTCCAGTCTTCACGGATTAGGAATCCATAAAGGAAAACTAGGTGTTCCGATTTGAGAGAACTGGACCACAGTTTGGTTGAATGGATGATCAGTAATTTAGGTTTGTGGCCAGGTCAAGGTTTACACATAGGGGGGAAAAAAATGGTGTGAATATTTAGAATATATACCCATATTCTAAAGAGCAGGTTAGTGATGCCCTGGAACAACAAAACTCAATCATCACCTGCAAACATTTCAATTTTCAACAGATGGAATGTAGAATTTGATTCGCTGGAAAGTATCCCAAAAATCCGTCAATCTGCCTACAAAAATCATTTCCTATTTAAGAGCTCCCCTTATTTTTTTTTCCCCATGAGTAAAGATATTTTTATTACAAGAATTTTAGCTCTTAATTACTATTTGGTCCTTCTTCCTCTTCTCTGCACTGCTGAATACAACGTAAATCCACCTAACCCTCCTCTCTCTTGATTGGAGAAATTAAGATTTTATTTTTCCTCAATAACCCACCGCCTTTAAATTTGCTTCTTTTCTGAATTCTTTCCAACATCTAACAGATTGTTGTCAAAGGAAGGCAAATAGAAAAGAATCCAGAACTCCCAAGAATGGAGATGCCAAACCACAAAGCAACCTTAAAATGTTCACGGGCCCATTTGTGGAATATTACATGATTGGAAGACTTTGCTCCAGTGATTCTCCGTCTAGTTTCTGAAGTTCGCTATTTGATCCAATATCTTTACATCCTATTCTACAAGCTAACCTTGATTAGAGGGAGGGGATAGATTAGATTTCATTTTAGATTTTTTTCATTTTTAAGATTAATTTCTTTCCACTCACATACCTCTAAGTATTTCCTATGCCATTGGTTCTGTGATTAGTAAGGGATTGCTTAAGTGATAGTTGAGTGGGAAGGGAAGGTTGTGAATGACTCCTCTAGATCCAATTGTTACTGAAATATTTTGCTTGAGAAAAATGGTCATTGGCCAATTTCCTTTGGAGTTCTGAAACTGTGGACACAAGTCAATGAGGTACAATTATAACAGTGGTTTTCAAACCTTTTTCTTTCACCCTCATAGAACTTTAAGCAATCCCTTACTACTCACAGAGCACCAATGGCAAAGGGAATACTTAAAGTGGTATGTGAGTGGAAAGAAAGGTTGATAACCCTTGGTAGAATAAGGGATCGTCTAATGTAGTTTACTTGGTATCTATCCAGAATTATTTTTCAGAAATATGTTAAATAAACAAATATGGATAGGTTTTTCAATTTACGTTTATATTAATTTGTAATATGCATATGACGATATGTCATTTGTTTTATTAGAGAACTTTGATTGTAGGATTTATATGTTAAACAATAAAAATATTTTAAGAAAAGAACGTTCACTTCTATTCAGTCAACAAAATATACCCATATTCACAGACAGTGTGAAGGCCCCACTCTTTCCTTGTAGGACCATTTTCCCTCGACCAATTTAATCCCATATAGTACATTCTGTTCAAGTACAACTGTCTCCACATGAGAAAGATAAAGACTCCATTAAATGATTTGAAATCTTCCTTATCACTCCAAACAAATTGGCCAATTGTGCACTACTTTAACAAAAGTACCATCAGTAAACCTAAACAACTTTATACAAGTCCATGATACACAACAACAATCTCATAAAACAGTCAAAAAGATTTATGTTTTCAACCTTTGCCAGCTCAAGCATTAGACTGTGGAAGTCACAAATTGCTCACTATTATTAGGCAAGTAATCCTCCGAGTTCCTAACATGATGGAAATAATGGTGTGGTTAGAAAGTTCTAAGGTGGATATTGATAATACTGTTCCTCCAATAAAGGAAGAGGAGGAAGAAAAAAACTCAAGCGTTAAATTAAATCGGAAAAAGTCACCAGAAGACATGGCAAGACTAAAAAGAGATTTAAAATAAGGTGGAAGATGACTCACTGGGATGAGTGCCTGCAGATGCAGAGAAACAGAGTGCATGTTTAGACAGGATAACACTGTGGCACTGTACATATGCAGCCAACTCATAGCTCCAGCAATCTAGGTTCAATTCGGAACTCGAGTGCCAGCTTTGTGAAGTTTGTATGCTCAGGCAGTCTAATTTCTTCCCAAGACCTCCCAGTACCCTACTGGTTGTTGGGTTAATTACCCCTAATGTAGTTAGGTGGTAAAAGAATTAGGAGCCACATACAAGAGAATAAATGCAGAGAAATAAGTGGAAAAATGGGCCAGTCAGTCACACAAATGGTCTATCTTGCAAGAAAATGTAAGTATAAATACAGGATAGGACTCTGGCTGCAGAATTCACGGGCCTGAATTACAACATCATTGAACCATTAGGACACCATTCAACCCATCAACTATAACAGCCATACCATCAGTCCCCTTTCCCTGCTCTTTCACTATAATTGCAATTCAAATTATTCCCTTGAAATGCTACACACTTCCTTTCCTGAAAGCTCCATTTGATTTGGTTAATTAATTTTAATTAATATGGGCATAGCTGGCAAGGACAAAATTTATAGCCCACCCAATCGTTCTAGATAAAGTGACAGCAAGTTATCTTCCTGAACCGCCAAGATGCTTGCAGGGGATTTTGCAAATGGTGGTCTTCCCATTTCCCTGACGCTGTTATCCTTAGTGGCAAGGGCTGCAAGCTTGGGCAAAGTAGCCTAGATCGGTAGCTGCCGTGCACTTTGCAAGTGGTTTACACTTGATGTGACAGTGGCAAAGGTCATAGCAATCAAACCCGTTGCTTTGACTGGCAAGATTCTGAGCATCTTCAGTTGTTTGGAGTTACATTAACTAGGCAATTGGAGACTATTTACTCGTACTCCCATTGCATGTGCCTTGTAGATGTGGAAAGGCTTTGAGATGTCAAGCAGAGAGTCAGTCATTGCTGATGTCAATTTCTCAGCTGAAGCCACAGCCTTTAGGTGGCTGGCCAATCAAATTTCTAGTCGATAGTGAACCACAGAAAGTTGATTGTTGGGGACTTAGCAATGCAATTCTATTGAAGAGTAAACGGATAGACTTCACCTCATTGGAAGTGGTCACTTTTCTGGCAGTTTTGTTCACAAATATTAGTTGCCACTGATCAGTCCATGCCTGGATGTTATCAGCAGTTACTGCAGACACGGACTCCCTCATTAGTTCAGAGGTTGTGAATGGAACTGAGCAATGAGATCATGAGCATGCACAAGGCCGAGAAGATCACTGGGCTCTCCCTTTCTTCTAAGGACAACATTCACTGGGAGCATTGCTTAAATAGGGCTCAAAGAATTATCAAGGATCCCTAATCCATCGCACACAATCTTTGTCCTACCACCACCAGGAAAGGGGTAGAAGAGCAGCAAAATCAAGACTATCTGGCAGGGAAATTGCTTTTTCTTGCAGGTTGAGAGACTGATGAACTGTAACCTTGGGTCTCTTATAAATGAAATGAATAAATTATTCCAAAATATTTACATATATTTATTTTATATTGTATTTTATGTATATGTGATTATTATGTCCTGTTTGTATGTGCATGCAACATGGTCCAGAGCAACACTGTTTTGTCTGGTTATATCTATACAGTCAGATGATATTAACTTGAACATCCCCATTTCTGACCTTTGGTCAGATGAAAGTCATTGATGAAGCAGCTGAAGATGCTTGGGCAAAAGAAATACATCTTCATTCAAACATTTGTCATTGGGTCTAAATCCTGGAACAACCTGAGTGGCCCGGGACTATTCCTGCCAACCCAATTTCTTTAACATTGTCCCATTACAAAAAGGAATGCAAGAGTGCCAACTTGCCCTCAGTTCTAGGAATGATTGACCTTGGACAACCACAATCACAACCACCTTCCCTTGTCTTCAGCACTGGTCACCAACGATGCCCAATGACTTTGGTTTCATTGTAATGCCCTTGGAGAGGACAGGAGACTTTGGAACTTCAGGGGCGCAGGACTCTCAAATCTTTGAAGGGATTTTCTTTTGGTTTTCTTGATAGTGGCGCTGAATCGATGGCAACTTTTTCTGTGCCTTTATAGGGCAAACAAAGGAAAAACTCTGGGTATTTTTCTGAACAAATAGAATCTTGATCTTGAATAAAGGGGGCATTTTACTTCAATTCTATATGAACTAGTCATGATCTTGTAATTCTCTACTGAATCTCCTCTGAGCTTTCTTTACTCCACGAATAATCTCAGTTTCTCCAATCTAATCAATTTCTTAAATTTCACATCACTTAAAACATTCCAGAGAAGATGACCTCCAGGACAGTTCTCAGCACATACAACTACAAAAACACAGAATGGGGTTTCAACAGGAGAACCCAGAGAACAATGGTCAGGGAAGTCTCCTTGCTTCTGGTGTGTTACAAACAAACAGAAGACAGGGCATTCAAGTGATGAAAATTCATCCTTGGAAATAAATGAACCAAAACCTTGATGTAGGGCATGAGACTTTGGCAGCTGTGTACAACTATTGTTGTTTCAAATCAAAGGCCATTACTGCTGAAAAAGTTGAGTTTTGATACAAATTCAGACTTGATGTCCGAAGGCAATTTAGGAATTTCTGTTAAGGGTGAATTTTCAGCACAAGATTAGCCTGGGCTCAAAAACCAAAAGGCTCAATCTTTGCAATTTAAAAATGATAAATTGGACAGTACCTCATCCAACTCCTGCAGCGATTGGTGATCCATCAACCCAGCCAACCAGGAAGACCAGAAAATAGAGAACAGATAGAGGTTGTCAGATTTGACAGCAAGAAAAAAAAAGTTGACAGTAAATTCACAGAATCCAGCATTCCCAAACACCAACTACAGAGTCCAAATATAAAGGATAGTCAGTTAACATTATCTGGAGAAAACTAAAATCCCTCTGAACAATGGCATCAATCCTGGAATGTTCCTCCTTCTCTCACACAGCAGAAGAGAGGGTCAAAAAGTTTCAATGAAGTTAGATTACGTGAACTATCTAACATGATGAGGGATCTTTGGTGGGATGGAAGAGGGGGGCATAGAATCAACTGTAATGAGTCAACTGAATTTGTCCAAAGAATGAAAGGTGTGCTAATAATTTAGCAATACACAAATGTGCTGGAGAAACTTAATAAGCACGCAGCATCTATAGGAAGTCAGGTGTCAGATCTGATGAAGGGCTCAGGGCCAAAAACATTAGTTACCTTTTGCTTCCTACTCATGACCTGCTGAATTTCTCCTGCACATTTGTGCATCGTCCTCAACCCCAGCATCTGCAGTCTTTCTTGTTTAACTTAGGTCACCGGAGGCCTAAACCATTAGCTTTCCATAGATTCCCACTGTTTATAAAGATTAACATTTCTAAAGCAACACATCTCTCAGAATCATTCCTGAATATTTCACCAACTTTGAATTACTTTTGAAATGCAGTTTCTATCATATGTATAAATGTAACAACCACTTTGCAAATGACAAAGAGTTCTGCAAAAGCACAAGATCAATAATCCCAAAGCCTAATTTTGAAATTACTGATTGAAGGTGACATGCTGACCATAAAAATCTATATATTTCCATGGCTCTAATTAGCAGCTCAGTACAATAAACCAGGAACTCAGAAGCAAAATTCCCTCTGCAAATAAGTTTCAACCCAGATTATCCAATGAAAGAAGTTATTTAGCCTTCAGTAGTTTAAACATTTGCACCTTGGGAGACATTATCTGCATACATATGCAACAATAATATCACACTTTATCAATCACTGATACCTTTGTACTTGGATCTCAAATTCAACATCCACCATATCATATCCTCTGGACAAATACTGTGAAGGCTCATCCCAACAGCCCTAAAACAAAATTCTACTATTTAGACACTGACTCCATTTCTTTCTTCAGTAGCTAACTGACGGACAGTTGGCACCTACCATGCCTATTGCCCCCAACTTTTGATGGTTGTATACCTTCTACTTTCCCTAATACTGAAGTCTTGCATCCCAACATTCCTGGCCAGAATTCTTTTGTTCACATGGCACTGACCGTTGGTGAATCTCTGCACTTCTCCCCTCACCTGACAGCTTTATCCTCATCATTTGCCCCAGTCTCATTCCCCAATTTTCTTATCTCCCTTTCCACTTTTAATATCTTCTTTAGAAACTTGCCTCTTTGACACTACACCTTCCACGTCTCCCTGTTTGGCTGAACAACCATTCTGTTGATTAAGTGTCAATGAAAGGCAATATTGTTAGTGCAATTGTATCCTCTTACTTAAAATATATAATTATAGCTCACAAGTACATCCCTTGGCATTGCCAGAAAACCACATTCATTCTCACCCCCAAAATGCCAGTGGAAAATGCAATAAACGTGCAGTTTATTCTAAAAATAGAAAGCATATCAATTTATAACAAGGCTGACCCAAGAATTTCCAAAGTAACTTCCTAACTTTAAAACCCTAACTACATTTTAGAAGTTACTTTGGAAATTCCTTTTGGATGTAAAGGATGTCGTGTAAATGCACTTCTTTCTTTGAAGCTCTCATTCTTTCAGATTTCTGTAGAGGGAAAGCTGTGGTTTTTTTTTCACCTTAGTTGTGACAGAATTTTTAATTTTTCTGTATTTGCCCAGTTTGTTCACTGTTCTCTCCTTCAGTTTACAGACCGGTAGAAATTCGGCCCGGCCTGCAGGAAAACCTCAGGTTTGTATGTGATCTCGTTTATATTCTCTGACAATAACTAGACCTCTCTGACCCTCTCTGCCTCCCCACCCTTCTTTCTCTTCACACCCTCATCCACACCTCTGTCTCCCTCTCTCCATCCCTACCTTCATCCCCCTCTCCCTTTCTCTGTCCCTCCCCCTCTCTCCCCATCTCTCTCTTCCCCCTCCCCTCTCCATCTCTCTCCCTCCCCCTCTCTCTCTATCTCCCTCTCCCCCTTTCCCCTCCTTCCTCTCTCTCCCCCTCTCCTCTCTTCATCTCTCTCCCTTCCTCTCCCCCTCCTCTCTCTTCGTCTCTCTCCCTTCCCCCCCTCTCCCCGTCTTTCCCCCTTTTCCCTTCTCTCTCCCTTTCTCCCCCACTATCTCTCTCTCTCTCTCTCCCCCTTCCCTCTCTCCTCCATCTCTGCACCTTGTCCATCCCCTCCCCTGGGCACCACAAGGTCCTGATGTCCCTCCAGTCCTTAGGATTCCGCAGGGTCTTGCTGATCCTCCATTTCCTCTAAGGCCTCAGCAGAGTCCCCCTGCCCATCACCCTCCAGAGGCTCCGCAGGGTCCTGCTGCCCCTCCCGAGACTTCTCTGCGCCCTTCCTCTCATCCTGGCCTGTGGCTGCTCCCTTCGAGCCCATCCCCACCTCCCCCTCCAGGCCTGTCCCCTCTGCCCCCCTCATGTCCTTGGGCAGCCGGAGGCGCCCTCGCTTGGCGTAGTGCTGGATCCGCGCCTCCAGGGCCTCGCACGTCTGCCTCTCCATCAGCCGCTTGTACCTCTTTGGGTGGACCCCCTCCTGGAGGGCAGCAGGCAGGTTGGCCACCGGCTCCTGGCTCCGGCCCCACACCGTCAGAGCACACTGCTCCTCCTCCTCCGCGGCCTCCTCCTCTGGAGCCAGCGGAGTTGGTGGGTGCCCCATTCCGGTGAGCATGGAGTACAAGATCCGGGTTTTGATGGCCTGGCAGGCCCACTGCTCCTGGAGGTGGGCCAGGTTGAAGGCGTGTACCTCTGGGTCAAAGATCCACTCCAGGTTTTCGTAGGCGCAGTCGTAGAGGATGAGTGGGTAGTCGACTGCCATGCTGTACTGGGGCTTGCAGGGGTTGCTGTCCACGTCCAGCAGCCGGCTTACCACCTTGGGCTCCTCCAGGCCCCGGCCGACGAGGAGAAGCACAGCAGCCATGCAGCGCACCTGGTGGTACAGGAAGGCCCGGGCCCGCACCTCCAGGCAGCAGAGGCCGGGGCCCTGGGGCCGGAGGCGGGCAGACAGCACTGTGCGCCAGAAGTTCACCACCCCATTGGCCACATCCATGCGGCACAGGTTGCGGAAGTCGTGGCTGCCCTGCATCAGGGTGGCCGCCTGGCCCATCCGCTCCAGGTCCAGCCCTGCTGACGGGAAGAGATAGCGGTAGGTGCGGTGCAAGCAGCTGAAGCGGGCACTGAAGCCGGGGGGTGCAGGTGCCCAGGCCAGAGCTCTTATGTCCCGCGGGAGGACACGGTTCAGCAGGTGGGTGTAGGGGAGCTCTTGCACGGCCCCGGGTAGAGGGGAACCGTCCAGCCCCACTGTCCGAGAGCGCAGGTACAGGGAGATCACCTGCCCAAAGGCACTGACCCCCTTGTCTGTGCGGCCACAGCGGTGGTAGTTTGCCGTCTGCCGACTCTCCACTAGCCGTGTGGTGGTCAGGGCCTCGAACAGTTTGGCCTCCACTGTGTTGCTGGTGTTCTCCTGACTGGCGAAGCCCTGATAGCCCCAGCCCAGGTAGGCTAGCCGCACTGCCACCAGCCTCCGGCCATGCTGGCTGAAGTCAAAGGGCCGCTGCCTCTGCTTGGCGCGGGGTCCCGGAGGCAGGGGGCTCCCAATTTCATCTGGGGGAGCTCCGCTGTGGGGACACACATTCCCTCTATCACAGGAACATCTGCCGTGGGGACACTGATTCGTTCTGTCACAGGGACCTCCGCCGCAGGGACACAGATTTGCTCTGTCACAGGGATCTCCATTGTGGGAAAAATCCACTCTGTCACAGGTACCTCCACTGTGGGGACACTGATTTGCTCTGTCACAGATAACTCTGCCGTGGAGACACTGATTCACTCTGTCACAAAGACCTCCCCTGTGGGGACAAGGATTCACTCTGTCACAGGGACCTCTGCCGAGAGGATCTCCGCCGTGGGGATACAGATTCGATTTGTTATGGGGATCTAGGCCATGGGAACACAGGGTTGCCTCGTTGTGGGGCCTTCCACCCTGTGGGCATCCAACGTGAGGACCCTGGGGCCTGTCACCTAAGGCCCCTCCATTCTGTGCTCCTCCGCTGTGGCAACACAAGGCTCCTCCATCCTGGGTCCCTCTGCCGTGGAGACACGGTGCTCCTCCACCCTGAGCCCCTCCGTCCTGGGGACACCAGTCCATACCGAGCGTCACGCGGCGCCACGAATCACTTCCGGTCGCCACCACGCCAGCGCATGCACGGCGTGGTTTTTCTTCGGAGCGGCGTCGTCCTCCCGGCGGTGGAGGGGGGACTGGGGAACCCGCTTCCCTCCTCTCAGGCGCCGGCGGTTGGTGATCACCCCCGATTCCAATTGTTCAAATGGAATTTTGACAACACACACAAATGGACATAAAAATTAATAATTAAATTATAAAAAATTAAATCCATTCCACTCAACATTAGCATGAGTAAAATGCAAAATGGGCACCCATCACATTCATCTCCACTTAGAAGTGCTCTTCACTGCCACCCGAACAAAGCAGCCATGACCTTTATAAATGGGACAGTCAATGGGTGGTCATTTATGATGTGGAATTATTTCCACTGCAGACTGCCCCAAGTACTTCAAATTCAGGCTTAAATCAAGAGGGGGTATAAAGTCAGGAGGGTGTTCAAAACCCAAAAATAATACATGCAGCATATCCTTAACCTACAGATCAAACTTCACTCAGATACACATCATTTTTCAAGTTGCACACTAACTCACACCAACACATATTGCATTTTCCAATATCAACAGTACTTAACTGACCAAAAAATGTAATAAACATTAGACAATGTTTTATGATTAAACCACACCAGTAATATTCTTCTACATTTCTTCCCATTGATGGCAAGCAAGAAGAATCAATTTTTAGAGAACAAGATGAATATTACAGTTATAAGCAAGAATAAAACATCAGAAACAAACTTTCATTGGAACTCTTGTACCACAATTATATTTTCAAATGTACTTCTGAAGAGGTCAGCACCAACTTGGGGCGGCACCAGGAGTTTCTACTGACTGGTCAACACAGGAGAGGTGGCTGTATAATCACTGAGGAAAATATCTTATCCATGTTCTTCTCTTCCTAACCCAAAGACTCCTGTGCAATGCCATGTGCCCCTTTCCATTACTCTGCTATAGCATTTAACTTCAGAACAAACCTACATTATTTTCCACGGTTCCAGTTAATTTCCGCAGTTGGATGTTAATTTTGGTGATACTGTAGAAGTTCACGTGACAGTCTAACATCCAATATGAATGGTTCTAGGCAAGGTTCAAAGAATATGAGGAGACTCCAATGGCTAAAATCACAAGTTTCATATCATGAACTGAGCCCAAATCCAATGTTTCACATGCATTACTTTATGTGAAGCACAGGATTGCAACCTCACAACAATAAACTATTTATACAACAATTGCAGACATCCTGTGTTGCCTGCTAAGACCCAACCACAAGTCGCCTGCAGCCCGTGTGGGTCCTTCAGCCATTGAGCTCCTCGTTGGTTCACTGCTAGTTACTTTTCCTGTAGGGTCATCACCTCTGCTTATCAACAGGAGGTGTTCTTCTTGCTTCTGGTGCCCTGGTCTGCTGTTCCCTGGAGTCTGCAACCCTTTGTGGCCGCTGCGTGCACAGTTGCCGCCATCTTGGGCACAGACCTCCATGGTTGCAAACACCATCGGCTCCTTTAGCAGGCTGTTTAAAGCCTGTACGGTGATGCCGGCATTAGGACCAGATGGTTGAACCTTTGAGAGCAATGGTCTCCCAGGTCAACACCAACGGCAGCGCTGCCATTGCAGCTGCTCTTTTAATATGCTGTGACAATTACCATGAATCAAACGCCATGAGGTAGTTTAAAATAACAAAAAAAAGCAGCCACAAATGTGATGTGGCAGGGACTAGACCATTTGCCAAGTTAATTTGTTGCAGCATTTGATGTGCTTAAGCATTTGAACTAATCATGAAAAATAGGAAGCTGAAGCCAAGGAAAAACTGCTGGAAGGACTCGGTGGGTCAAGCACCGTCAGTAGGAGAAAAAGAATGGACAATATTTTGAGCCAAAACCCTTCACCAAATCACATTTGTGGCCGCTTTTTTTAGTTATTTTAAACTACCTCATGGCGTTTGATTCATGGTAATTGTCACAGTATCTTGATGAAGGGTTCTGACTTGAACTGTCAACTGTTTTTCCCCACTGATGCTGCATGACCTGTTGAGTTACTCCCGCAGATTGTGTTAAGACAACACTTAGAAACCACAATAATGTTGATACAATAAATAATATCAAAAGTTTAGAATGGCACGGTTAGCACAACGCTGTTACAGCTCCAGCGACCCGGGCTCATTGTCTGTAAGAGTTTGTACGTTCTCCCCATGTCTGTGTGAGTTTCCTCTGGGTGCTCCAGTTTCCTCCCACCATTCAAAAACAATTGGGTGTAATTGGACAGCACAGGCTCATGGGCCAAAAGGTAGGCTGGTTAAGAAGTACATGATGCAGAAGCAAGATGGCAGTGAGAAGTTTGTAGGATGATCCAAGAGCTCCCGAAGGAAAAGAGAATAAAAGACAGATAAAAGGGGACCTCCTGACAAAGGCAAATTAATCAATGTGATTCAAACAGGGGAAGGCAAGATTTCATATAAACCAAAAGAAATAAATGAAACATTTGGAAAGTTAAATCTGAGTCAGGGATTGATCCTACCAAAATAGATGATTTCTTGTTTGGATCTACCAAATTTGGATCAGGAAGAGCGAGAGGGGCTGAGTGTCCCCTTCTTTAACAGGGAGATTGCATGGACTCTGAGTTTTCTGCAGGCTGGCAAATCACCAGGAAAGGCTGGTTTCCCACTGAAGTTCAAAGATCTTTTAATGCTCATTCTTATGAAGGTGGTGGATCAGGTGGCAGAGACGCACACCCTCCCGGAGTCTTTCTCCGCAGCAATCATCAAGGTGATTCCAAAAAACAGACAGGGACCCATTGAATACCACCTCGTACAGACCCATCTCATTATTGAACACAGATTATAAAAATCAGTGCAAAAGCATTGGCCAATAGGTTGGCAGAATATTTGCCGAAAATTTACGCATCCAGACCAAGCTGGATTTGTAGAAGGGAGACCATCAGCAAACGACACAGCTAGATTGCTTAATATAGTACATCTGGCACAGTCAGAGGTAGATCCAGGAGGGGCTAAATCTCTGGATGCAGAAAAGGCCTTTGACACATTGAAATGGGACTTTTTGTTCAAGGTACTGGAGAAATTTGGATTGGATCAAACATATATTAATTGGGTGAGGAAACTTTATTGTAAACTCCAAGCAAAAATTATTACAAATGGGCAGATGACTGTTCTCCCTTCTTCCATCTGGTAGGAGGTACCTTCACACTCGCACCCTTACGTCCAGATTGGGCTACAGTTTTTTTTTCCCCAGGCCAACAGACTCCTGAATTCCCAGAATATGTGCATTGAGTATTTAACAACATACATCTTAATATTTAATGTGTTTATTCTAACTTGTATTTATGTAAATATGCTCCATGGTCCTGGAGAAATGCTTGTCTTTACCGTGCGAGCATGGGATGAACAATAAATAAAGGTGACTTCACTTGAGGCAGTGTGTCACATAGATGTCTTAAATGGATAAGTCAAAGGAACTAAGACAAATTTCTCCCCAACGGTTTCAAATTTGAAACAATTCACATATAGATTTTGAAATTAAAATGTAGTCGAACTGCTCAGTGTGGGCAGGAATAGATGACAATTCCTGCCCACAATGAATTCTTTCTTTTTTTTGGCTTCGCGGGCGAAGATTTATGGAGGGGGTAAAAAGTCCACGTCAGCTGCAGGCTCGTTTGTGGCTGACCAGTCCGATGCGGGACAGGCAGACACGATTGCAGCGGTTGCAAGGGAAAATTGGTTGGTTGGGGTTGGGTGTTGGGTTTTTCCTCCTTTGCCTTTTGTCAGTGAGGTGGGCTCTGCGGTCTTCTTCAAAGGAGGCTGCTGCCCGCCAAACTGTGAGGCGCCAAGATGCACGGTTTGAGGCGTTATCAGCCCACTGGCGGTGGTCAATGTGGCAGGCACCAAGAGATTTCTTTAGGCAGTCCTTGTACCTTTTCTTTGGTGCACCTCTGTCATGGTGGCCAGTAATGAATTGATGACAGTTTAATCACTAAAAGCTGACACCACAGAACTCAATATATAAATCCCAAAGCTTTGGGTTGAACATAATGGACTACATAATAACAGCAACATGGATATTCCCATATAATAATCTCAGGTCACCAAATTGTTGATACATTAATATAACATTAATGTGCATTGTTCGTATACATAAACTAATAAAAAATATGATCCCTGTGCACCCAGTGAACGTACTGACGTATACCCCATTAGACTTCTGGTTGTATTTTCATTGCCTGAATATCACATCACATAATCTGCTGATTAAACCGATGTATAATTCACATACTATAACCTAGAAAATATATAATCATCTTGAAACCCTGTCAGGTGAATTCATTTATTCCAGATCGCTGAAATGTTGAAATGCTGACATATAATCATCTCTGTCCATTATCCCTGCACTAATGCTGATGTTCCATCTCAGAATCCTATACTGATATCAAATAATTACAAAACACCATTATTGCAGATAGACTGAAATAAATTAAAATGTCTTGCCAAAGTGAACGTAACGAGGAACGCAACGATAATACGTACCCAGGTTCTGTGCGTATATTGAAATCAATAACAATAATCCACAACAGAAATGAGGTGGAACTGTTTTTCCCAGAGGGTGATGAATCTGTGGAATTCACTGCCCCCCAGGAAGCAGTGGAGGCTGCCTCCATGAATATATTTAAGGCAACTTCTTTTACAGAGAAGGGGGAATTAAGGGATATGGGTGGGGGGGGGGGGCCTGTAGGAGGTAGGTGGAGTGGCGCAGGCTTGATGGTCTGGATGGCCTACTCCTGCTTCTTCTGTTGAGGCTTATCATCCTAAACTTTTCACTGCAGAGATTATTATAATAATAATAATCTCAGAGCACTGACCTTGAGGATGCTGTTAAATAATAGCCCGAGTTGTGGCTATAGCTCTGACACTCTGCAATAGTGTGTGTCACAGAGGATAAGCTCTCTTACAGCCCTCAACCTCTAGCAACAGCCTCAGGAACCTTGGCTGTGATCGTGAGCCCAACCCCAGAGCCCTGACTCTGTACAGAGATGAATAGACACTGACGCCAGTGCCCGGGGCCCTGCCCCTGCCCGGGGCCCTGCCCCTGCCCGGGGCCCTGCCCCTGCCCGGGGCCCTGCCCCTGCCCGGGGCCCTGCCCCTGCCCGGGGCCCTGCCCCTGCCCGGGGCCCTGCCCCTGCCCGGGGCCCTGCCCCTGCCCGGGGCCCTGCCCCTGCCCGGGGCCCTGCCCCTGCCCGGGGCCCTGCCCCTGCCCGGTAGACGGATAACTGGTGCTCCAGTGCCGGCCCGAGTTGCTACTCCTCTTCTGTAGTACGCGGCCCTCGGACGGAGACTCACCGCAGCGCCGTGGCCCATGGCCGCCTCCGCCTCTCTACTCACTTGCTCGGCCTGCAGATGCCGGCTCTGGACCGCTCGGTTGCGCATCAGCACGAACGGCTCCGTCAGGCTGCGGGTCGCCATGGCGGCTGACGACAGGCCGCAGCCCGGGCCTCGCTCGCTGGGGAAGAGAAAGAAGGGAGAACCCCGAGCCGAGAGAGGGCCGATCCAGGTTCGACGCGTGCAACCTCCAAATGCGTCCGGCTGCTATCTGACTGCGGGGGGGTGGGGGTCCCACCACTGCCGGGTGCGCATGCGTGCAATAGCGCCATCAGACGACAGCCGCCCGGCGTTGCAGCCATGGCTCCCAGCCTGTTTCTCTCCCCATGGATGCTGCCTGACCTGCTGAGAGTTTCCAGCACTTTTTTTATTTTCGCTTCACATCCTAATCCCACTCTCTCAAAACATGAACCTCCTGCTAAATGCATCGCAGCCTCTGACCCCACATCCACTGCAGAGATCTGTGCGAGCTGCTGCCTTAACAAAGACTCCAATCACCCTGGTCACAACCTCTTCTCACTGCTCTGCTCCCTTTGGACAGAAGCTTTAGAAACCTGAAGACCAGCGCCTCTTGCTTCAAGAACAGTTTTTTGTCCAACAGATTGGGCTCTTGGATCTGGCTGTTGGGCTCTTGAACTTTACAACATAGAACAATACAATACAGTACAGGCCCTTTGACCCTCAATGTTGTGCCGACCCATATACTCCTTCCAAAAAATATTCTAATCCTCCCTCCTTTCATCAATGTCTACGAGTCTCTTAAATGTTTCTGGCTCCACCACCATCCCCAGCAAGGCTTTCCAGGCACCCACAACTCTCCATGTAAAAGAACTTACCCCTGATGTCTCCCCTAAAATTCCCTCCCTAATGTCCTCTGGTGTCCACTGATCCTGCCTTAAGAAACAGGTGCTGGCTATCCATCCTATCTGTGCCTCTCATAATCTTGTAGACCTCTGTCAAGTGTCCTCTCGTCCTTCTACGCTCCAAAGTGAAAAGTAGTCCCAGCTCTGCTAACCTTGCCTCATAAGACTTGTTTCCCAATCCAGGCAACATCCTGGTAAATCTCCTCTGCTCCCTCTCCATAGCTTCCACATCCTTCCTATAATGAGGTGACTGGAACTTAGAGTATGGGGTGGTAACAACCCAAATCATAAACTATCTCTTTCTGTACAATAATGTAATATATATTATTGGAGTTGTTTTTTTTTATAAAAAAGCATCTGTTTTGGCTGCTGCAAAGAAGAATTTTGATGCATGTGTACATTGCAAGAACAGAATTATGCCATTTGGTCCATCTGTCCTCCATTCGAATCAAAGATGATATATTTTCCCATTCAAGCTCATTGTCCTCCCTTCTCCCCATAATATTTAATATTCTTACTAATCAAGAATCTATCCATCCATGCTTTAAATCTCTCCAATGACTTGGCAACTGTGCCTCTTACAGTCAGATAAAGAGAAGCAAAAGAGAATCCCCCTCAGAGTCATTGAGTGTCCATAGATTCGCCTCAACTGCTTCCACAGTCTCCACAGCCCCATAGAGACCAGTCCAAACCACTGGCAACTAGAGCTCCAGATCTGAACCTCCGACACAGTCAGGAGACCTTCACGGCTCCCAGCAAACCCGTTCCCCCCCCCCGCAACATCCGATATTTGGTACCTCTTCATCCAATTTCAAGCCAGTCTCCAACAGTCCGCAGCTCGGTGCGTCACCCAACAGCAGTCTCCAGCAGCCCCCACATCCTCCGTGGGTTCCTCACCTCGAGTCATCAGCAGGTCTTCGCACGAATTTGTCTTTCAGCTGTAGAGTTCACTCTCTGGTCTGCCACTGTGGTCACCGTCCTATGGTTCTCCTCTGCTTCTCCTTCTCAGACAGACCATCCTTTTATTATGATCTCAGACTCTTCCACTACTGCAAATATCTTCTCAACATCCAGTCTATCCATCCCTTTCACTGTTCAACAGGTTTCAATGATGCCCTCGCTCTTTATTCTTAATTCCAGTGAGTACAGGCCCAGCGCTATCAAATGCTCCTCATTATGATAACCCTCTTGTTCCAGGGATCATCCATGTGAACTTCCTCTGGACCCACTCCAATGCCGACACATTCTTCCTTTGATATGGGGCCCAAAACTATCGGCAATAATTCAAATGTGGTTCAACTTTATCAAATTTCAGTATTACATCTTTGCTTTTAGTTTCTAGTCCCTCTCAAAATGAATGTTGTGATATAAATGTATTATCATTAGGCTCAATAACAAGTTTTTTTGCAACAGCTAGCTTACTCATGAACCTCCCCATACTACACCTGAACTCCTTACACTACACCTGACCTCCCCATATTACACCTGAGCCTCTTCATACTACACCTGAATCTCCCTATACTACACCTGAACTCCCCATATTACACCTGAACCCCCCATACTCCACCTGAACTCCTTATACTACACTTGAACCTCCCCATATTACACCTGAATCTCCCTATACTACACCTGACCTCCCCATATTACACCTGAGCTTCCTCATACTACACCTGAATCTCCATATACTACACCTGACCTCCCCATATTACACCTGAACTCCCCATATTACACCTGAACTCCCCATACTACATCTGAACTCCTCATACTACACCTGAACCTCCCCATACTACACCTGAACCCCTAATACTACACCTGAACTTTCCAACACAACTCATGAACCACCCCATACTACACCTGACCTCCCCATATTACACCTGAATCTCCCCATACTACACCTGAGCTTCCTCATACTACACCTGAATCTCCATATACTACACCTGAACTCCCTATACTACACCTGAACTCCTTTAACTATTCTTGAACCTCCCCATACTACACCTGAACTCCCCATATTACACCTGAGGCTCCTCATACTACACCTGAACCTCCCAATACTACACCTGAATCTCCCCATACCACAATTGAACTCCCCATATTACACCTGAGCCGCCTCATACTTCACCTGAACCCCTCATACTACACCTGAACTTCCCAATACAACACATGAACTCCCCCATACTACACCTGAACCCCTCATACTACAGCTAAGACTCCTCATACTACACCTGAACCTCCCCATTCTATACTAACCCGAACTATAGACTTGTTTAAGACCACCAAAAAATCCATCTGCATGCTTAAAACCTCACTTTTATTTTTTTTCCCCCAACTGTAACTGTGGATATTTATCTATCCTTTTATTATTTCTTTAACTTAATTGCTGTAGTTGGTTTATCTTGTGTACCTGTGTGGCTGCAGCAAGTAAGAATTTTGGTTCATCTGTACATTGCATTTATGTACACGACAATAAAGTCTCGTCATCATCATTACTGGCGAAGGGCTCATGGCCAAAACATCAACTGCCTGTTATTACCCTTTTTTTTGTAATTTTTTATTTATCACACTATGAACCATATCAACCAATATATTTACAGATGCATCTCTTTAAATATTCACAGTGACATTTTCTCTTTTTTCCCCCATTCCTCCCTTGACGGCAACCACAACTCCCCTTTCCATTTGGTTTGCGAACTTACTCGCAAGCGTCAACCAATTTCATACCCCCGCCCCCCCACCAGAGAACACTATTTTCCTATACATATAACAAAGCTCTCTCTTTTTTCCCCCCTTCTTCCCCTTTTCTTATCCATCTTTAAATCTTTATATATACATTATCTTTACTTTATATTTTTACATATTTTTGTATATTTTATTGCCGGTCATCCTTTTTGTCACTCCTCCTCCTCTCTTCTCCTGTCCTGCAAATGTTCAGCAAATTCTTGGGCTTTCTTTGGGTCCGAAAACAATCTATTCTGTTCCCCAGGAATAAATACTTTGAGTACTGCTGGATGTCTTAATATAAAGTTATAACCTTTCTTCCATAAGATTGTTTTCGCCGCGTTGAATTCCTTCTTCTTCTTTAAAAGTTCGAAGCTTATGTCCAGGTAAAAAAATATTTTTTGTCCCTTATATTCCAACTGCTTATTGTCTTTCTAACCTTCTTTCTTGCCTGCTCCAGTATGTTCTCTCTTGTATATCTTAGAAGTTTTACCAATATGGATCTCAGTTTTTGATGTGGTGGCGGTTTCGATACTAGTGCTCTATGCACCCTTTCGCCTGTTATTACCCATTGATACTATGTGACCTGTTGAGTTTCTAGAGCACTCTTGTTTACAGACTAGACCCTAGCATCTGCAGAATTTCTTGTTTATTATGTGCTCTGTCCCAATTCTCTATCCATAAGACATTCTTTACTCTAATAGTACCCTTCCAGTGGGCCATGGCTCAAGTGTTTTCATGTGGGCCACGGAGACTTCCCAATCCACCGAACTCATGTCTCGGTCCTCGTGGGTGACCTTGGATGGGGTGGCGAGCAATCTGCCCCTGAGCTCAGTGAGCTGATCTGGCCATCTCTCAATACAAATGGCTTGGTGCTTAGCACTCAGTCTCAGTTCCTGTCAGACCTCCACACCACTGCTCGCGCTAAGCTATGTGCGTGCGCAAACATTTTGCAACCAGCGCCCAGACGAAATTAATGTGCGCACAAACCAGTTCAAAGTATTGAATAAAGTCTTAAACTAAATACGTGCAATCATACTTGTATTATATGAAAACATTCCAATACAGTTTTATTGGTTGTGCTAAAATGATCTTGAAACAATTTCAAGTTTACATTGGCACAAGCATTCTGTGCGCACAGACTTTTGTTCCAAGGAGAAAAAAAATTTTCACAGCATAGCATTTTTGCGCACACTGACAACTAAAATTAGAGGGAACATTGCTCCACACAAGATTATTCAGGCATATGTTTATTTTTATGTTCACTGTATGCTTGTAGTGTTTTTTTTTTGTTCTTTGAAAGTGTTAAATAAAATACTTTAAATTATATAAAGATGTGTTTCTTACAGAACTGCCTTTGATTTGAAAATATTTCACAGTCATTGCCACCAGTGGGCCATGGCATGTTAGGCTGGAAGCCTGGGTGGGCCTTACCCCAAAGGAGGTTGAGAGTCACTGCTTTAGGAAGACATTCTTTGATAGGAAAAATGGCCCTAGGATAGTCCCAAGGAGACTTTAAGAAAAAGAGATATACTCTCCTGCCAGAGACACACAGGAGACTGCGGATGCTGGAATCTGAAGCTAAACACTCTCTGCTGGAGGAACTATGAGGGTCGAGCAGCATCAATGGGAAAAAAAAATCGTCACCATTTAGAACCAAAACTCAAGACTAAACAAATGATAGATTTTTTTCCATGTATTAACTGGGACTCCCATAGTGTAAAAGGGCTGGATGGCTTAGAGGTTGTCCAATGAGTTCAGGAAAGTTTTCTAAATCAATATATAGAGGTACCGACTAGAGAGAGTGCAATACTGGGATCTCCTATTAGGGAACAAGTCAGGACAGGTGACAGAAATTTATGTCGGGGAATGCATTGGGTCCAGTGATCACAATGCTATTAGTTTCAAGATAATTGTGGAGAAAGATAGGTTGGGTCCTAGGGTTATGATTATAAATTGGAGAAAGGCCAATTTTGAGGAAATGAGAAAGGATTTTTAAAGCATGGATTAGCATAGGCAGTTTTCTAGCAAGGATGTGCTTGGTAAGGTGAAGGCCTTTAAAGCCTTGTGTTAAAAAATCTCCAAATATAAGCTAAGAAATTGTAGGCTGCTGGGCCTAATGCCAGTAGTTGGGTAAGTTATTGAATAAATTATTCAGTGATTGGATATACAAGTATTTGGACAGTCAATGATTAATTGGAGATTGTCAACATGGCTTCGTGTGTGGTAGGTCTCATTTAACAAATCTTATCGAGTTTTTTGAGGAAGTTATCAGGGAAAATTGATGAAGGAAAGGCTGTGGCTGTTGTCTACAAGATTTTAATGCGGCCTTTACAAGGTCTCCTTTGGGAGATTAGTCAGGAAAGTTCAGTCACTCAGTATTCATGGTAAAGGGAAGAAAGGAAGAAAGGGGGGAAAAAGAGGGTGAGCTTTGTTATATGTGAAGATGAAAGTCTTTTCTGGAGGGGATTGGTTGGGAGAGAATAACAGTCACTGCGAAATCAGTTGACGCTTGCGAGCGGGTTCGCAATCCAAATGGAGAGGGGAGATGTGGTTGCCCAGCAAAGGACAAGGGGCAACTCAGAGAGGTGGGGGACATTTGGGGTTAAGGGAATTTTAGATGTGGGAATAGTGGAAATATTTTATGTTTTAGAAATGTTGTCTTACAGTGCGTTCAAAAAAAGAAAACAGAAATGGATAAGAGGGAAGGTGGTGATGAGGAAGTGAAAAGGAAAGGTAAACAAAGTATGAAATGGCCATGTTGAACTATATGACTATAAATATTAATGGAATTCATAACCAAATCAAAAGGAAGAGGCTGTTAAATTTATTGAAGAAAGAAAAAATTGATATAGCATTCGTGCAGGAAACACATCTGACTGAAGTGGAACACAAGAAATTAAGGAGAGATTGGGTAGGCCACGTAATGGCAGCATCATACAATTCAAAAGCCAGAGGAGTAGCTATATTAATCATTAAAAATGTACCAATCAAAATAGAGGAGAAAATAATAGATCCAGTAGGAAGGTATGTAATGATAAAGTGTCAGATATATTCAGAATTTTGGAATTTGCTCAATGTATATGCACCTAATGAAGAGGATCAAAAATTTATGCAAGATATCTTTTTAAAGATTGTAGATATGCAGGGGAATATACTGATAGGAGGGGATTTTAACCTTAATTTGGACTCAAAGATGGATAAAACTGGAAAAAAAGACTAGCAGAAAGAACAAAGTAACCAAATTTATGGTTATATCGATGCAGGAAATGTAACTTTGTAACTTTTGGATATATGGAGGAGACCAACATAAAGGAGAAGGAATACTCATATTTTTCGAGTCGACATAAAACATACTCAACGATTGACCTGTTCCTTTTGTCAGCCCACATCCAAGGGAGAGTTAGAAAAACAGAACATAAAGCTAGATTGTTATCGGATCACTCACCCTTGTTATTAGCAATAGAGCTGGAGAACATCCCATCGAGAACATATAGATGGAGATTAAACTCCATGCTACTTAAAAGACAGGATTTTAGAGAATTCATTTTTTTTAAACTTTATTTAAGATTTTATAACATGAATAAAATAGAAAGTTACAGTAAAAAGATTAAACATAAGATAATAAAAATTACAATACTACATCGGCAGACTAAATAAACTAAACCCCCCCCCAAATTAGTACACAACATTAATGATCTAGCTTAAAGTTAGTCTAACCCCACCCGCCCCCCGAAATAAAGAGTGAAAGACTGAAGAGTTAATAAAATGAACAATAATTATATTAAAAAACCCTTACACAGAAAAAAAAGATAAAACATAACAAATAAAGATACTAACATCAAAAAAAAGAAGAATTTTTTTTTTAAATTATCAATACTAAAATATCAAACTTAAAAACATATTTAAATCAAACTTAAATCCATATATTTAGCAAACGGAGTCCACTTCAACCTATAAAAAGACATCCTATCCTAAATTGAAAAAGATATCCTTTTCATAGTCAAACAGAACTTCATCTCCAAATACCACCTATCTAAAGTTAATATATTTCTATCTTTCCAAGTAAGAGCTATACATTTCTTGGCCACAGCTAAAGCTAAATAGATAAAGGAAATCTGATAATCTTGTAGGCCCAAATCAATTAATGATTGCATATTCCCTAATAAAAATATACCAGGATCTAATACAAGACAAATATTATATAAACTATTAAATATAGATTGAATACCCTTCCAAAACTGTTGCAATTGATCACAAAACCAAACAGTATGCAAAAAAGTATTAGCCGTCTGGTCACAATGAAAACAGCAATCCGACTTACTAAGACCAAAATTTTTTAGTTTCTGCGGTGTTAAATATAACTGATGTATAAAATTGTAACTAATCATCGCTAATCTTGCATTTACCAATTTCCTAATACTATTCTGACAAATTTCCATCCAAGCTTCTTCAGCTATTATAAAACCTAAATCTTTTTCCCATTTCAACTTATCCTTATCCCAATCTTTTTTACTATCAATTTCTTGTAAAATACAATACAAATCAGATATATATACCTTTTGTGGTATTGAAAGTACATATTCCTCAAAATTAGAATCAGGCAATAAAATCATATGTCGACCACATATCTGTTTTACAAAAGATCTTAATTGATAATACACAAATACAGAGTTTCCACTAATACCGAATTTCCTTTGTAATTCATCAAAAGAACAAAAACATCCCTCAGAAAAACAATCGGATAAATTTTTTATTCCCTTCCTTTCCCACTGTTTCAAAGTAATATTGGAGACTGTAAAAGGAACAAGTTGATTGTTATATAATGGCAATCGTCCAGACCATTTATTTTTGAGCCCCAATTTATTAAGTTTACTTGTCCATAAATTTAATAAATACTTCAATATTGGGACATCATAAGTTCATAATAAATTTTTATTCCATCGAAACAAAAACTCATGAGAAAATTTTTATGAAATAATCACCATTTCTATCTTTGCCCAACTGGGCAGATCATCCATATTCATTAATGCACTAAGAAATTTAAATTGAGCTGCTTCATAATAATGTTGAAAATTCAGTAATCTTAAACCTCCAAATTGAAAATCCCACATCAGCTTTCTCATCGCTACCCTCGGAAATTTTCCCTTCCATAAAAAGTCTCTAATTGCTTTATATAAATCCTTTAAAAAAACTTTTATTTAAAAAATAAGGAATTGATTGAAACAAATATTGTATTCGGGGAAAAATATTCATTTTTATAGTATTAATCCTCCCTAATAGACCCAAAGGCAAATCCTTCCACTTAATCAAATCTAATTTAATCCTTTTTATTAAAGGAAGATAATTAATTGATAATAAATCTTGAAATTCTGTATTAACATTAATTCCTAAATATTTAATTTGTGTGGTCCACTTCAAATTTGTAATCCTTTTATGAAGATCCAGCTGCACTGGATGGGTCACGTCTCCAGAATGGAGGACCATCGCCTTCCCAAGATCGTATTATATGGCGAGCTCTCCACTGGCCACCGTGACAGAGGTGCACCAAAGAAAAGGTACAAGGACTGCCTAAAGAAATCTCTTGGTGCCTGCCACATTGACCACCGCCAGTGGGCTGATAACGCCTCAAACCGTGCATCTTGGCGCCTCACAGTTTGGCGGGCAGCAACCTCCTTTGAAGAAGACCGCAGAGCCCACCTCACTGACAAAAGGCAAAGGAGGAAAAACCCAACACCCAACCCCAACCAACCAATTTTCCCTTGCAACCGCTGCAATCGTGTCTGCCTGTCCTGCATCGGACTTGTCAGCCACAAACGAGCCTGCAGCTGACGTGGACTTTTTACCCCCTCCATAAATCTTCGTCCGCGAAGCCAAGCCAAAGAGAAGAATCATTTTCACAAATTGTTAAAATTTCACTTTTGGTCCAATTTACTTTATAAACAGATAATTGACCATAAATTTCTAAACCTTCTTGAATTGCTGGTAAAGAAATACCCGGATCCACCAAATATAATAAAACATCATCAGCAAATAGATTAATCTTATATTCCTCATTCAAAACTCTCATGCCTTTAACATTTTCATTTTGACGTATTAATTGTGCCAAAGGCTCAATAACTATAGCAAATAAAGCAGGTGACAATGGGCATCCTTGTCTAGTAGACCTCGTTAAATTAAAAGATTCTGAAATCTGCCCACTGACAGCAATTCTGGCCTTCGGACTATTATATAACGCCTTTATCAATCCAATAAATGAAGAACCAAAACAAAATTTCTCAAGTACTTTAAACAAAAACTTCCATTCAACTCTATCAAAAGCCTTTTCTGCATCCAGTGAAACCACTACTGGATAATTCATCTGAGATTTAGATTTATTTATCAAAGTTATTAAACGCAAAATATTATCTGGCCCATATCTATTTTTTATAAATCCCATTTGATCACTATGTATTATTTTAGGCAAATATTGAGCTAATTGATTAGCCATAGCTTTTGCTACAATTTTATAATCTACATTTAACAGCGATATTGGTCTATAAGAAGAAACCTGTAAAGGATTTTTATCTTTTTTTGGTATAACTGTATTTATTGCATTGGAACAAGACTCAGGTAATCGAAAAGTGTCATAAATTTGTTGTAAAACATCCTAGGAAATATATCAGCATAAAAAGTTTTATAAAACTCTATAGAAAACCCATCTTCACCAGGTGCCTTTCCATTTGGCATATCTCTTATCGCCATTTCTATTTCCTTTTCTGTAAAGGATTTATCTAACTCCTGTCTATCTTCTTGATTCAATTGTGGCAATTTAATATTTTTCAAAAAAGAATCTATAGCATCATCAGTTACATCTTTACATTCCGAAGTATATAATTTTTAAATAAAAATTACAAAATTCCTTATTAATTTCCTTTTGACTAAAAGTAATACCCGATTTCTTTCTAATTACTGGTATAATTCTAGATAATTGTTCCTTTTTTAACTGCCATGACAGAACTTTATGAGCTTTCTCACCCTATTCATAAAATTTATGTTTAGTTCGATTCATTAAACATTCAAACCGATAAGTTTGTAATTCATTATATTTAAATTTTAAATTAGATAACTGATTCTTTTGCGTTTCAGTAGCATTTTTTTGAAATTCTTTTTCAGTAACAATTATCTTTTTCTCTAAATCTTCAATCTCTTTAATTCTCTCTTTCTTTAATTTAGAAGCATAACTAATAATTTGACCTCGTAAAAAAGCTTTCATTGCATCCCATTTAGAGAATTCATTGAACGACAAATTAAAATGTACTTTGAAATAAATACGGAATCAGTGAAAGATAAATTTATACTATGGGATGCAATGAAAGCGTTCATCAGAGGGCAGATAATAAGTTATGTAACTAAGATGAAGAAGGACTACAATCAGGAAATAGAACAGCTGGAAAGGGAAATAGCAAGTACAGAAAAAGAATTTGCAACAAGGGAAGATACAACAAAAAGAAGAGAATTGGCAGATAAAAAATAAAAGATGAAACACTACAAATGTACAAGGTGGAGAAGAACATAATGAAGACAAAGCAGAAGTATTATGAGCTAGGTTAAAAAAACGCACAAAATACTAGCTTGGCAACTTAAAACAAAACAAACTAAAAGAACGGTATTGGCATCAAGGAAAAAGGACAAACAAATTACATATAACCCAACAGAGATCAATCAAAACTTCAAGGAATTCTACGAGCAATTATATCGAACTGAGAATGAAGGGAAAGAAGACAAAATAGATGAGTTTCTATCTAAAATTGAACTACCAAAATTGCAAACACAGGAGCAAAATAAATTAATAAAATCATTTGAAATAGAGGAAATACAGGATATATAAAAAAAAACTACCGAACAATAAAACACCGGGAGAGGATGGACTCCCAATAGAATTCTATAAAACATTTAAAGACTTATTAATTCCTCCTCTCCTTGAAGTAATGAACCAGACTGATGAAACACAAAACATGGCAGATTCATGCAAAACAGCAATAATTACAGTAATACCAAAGACGGGGAAAGATCCACTAACACCAGCATCGTATAGACCAATATCTCTTATTAACTCAGATTATAAGATAATAGCTAAACTATTAGCAAACAGATTGGCCGACTGTGTACCAAAAATAGTAAAACTAGATCAAACTGGATTTATATAGAAAAGACAAACAACGGAAAATATCTGTAAGTTCATTAATTTAATCCATGCAATACAAGGAAACAAAACGCCAACAGTGGCAATTGCCTTAGACACAGAGAAAGCCTTTGACAGAGTAGAATGGAATTATTTATTCAAAATACTACAGAGGTTCAACCTACCAGAGAAATATATTAATTGGATTAAAGCATGATATAAGGGACCATTGGTGAAGGTGACAGTAAATGGATATTTAAATTTAAATTAAGCAGATCAACTAGGCAGGGATGTCCACTATTTCCCTCATTGTTCACAATAGCTATAGAACCCTTGGCAGAACTGATAAGAACAGAAAATAAAATAAAAGGGGTAAAACTAAAAGAGAAGGAATACAAAATCAGTCTATTTGCAGATGATGTCATAGTATATTAACAAAAACAGAATTATCAATAAAAGAAATACATAAGAAATTGAAGGAATATGGAGAAGTATCAGGGTACAAGATCAACACAAAAGTGAAGCAATGCCAATGAATAATGTGGATTTCACAAAATTTAAGAAAGAATCACCATTTAAATGGCAAACACAAGCAATCCGATACCTAGGTATTCAACTAAATAATAATCTAGGCCATCTATACAAACTAAATTATCAGCCATTAATGAAGAAATTACAAGATGACTTAGAACAATGGAAAGATTTACCACTAACACTGATAGGAAGGGTAAACTGTATTAAAATTAATATCTTCCCAAGGATACAATACCTATTTCAATCGTTAACAATTCAGGTGCAGCAGGTTATTAAGAAGGCAAATGGAATGTTGACCTTCATTGCTAGAGGAATTGAATTCAGGAGTAGGGAGGTAATGTTGCAACTGTATAAGGTACTGGTGAGTCTGCACCTGGAGTACTGTGTCCAGTTCTGGTCTCCATATTTGAGGAAGGATATACTGACTTTGGAGACGGTCCAGAGGAGGTTTACCAAGTTGATCCCTGGGATGAAGGGGTTGACTTATGATGAAAGATTAAATCGTCTAGGATTGTATTTGCTCGAGTTCAGAAGAATGAGAGGAGATCTTATAGAAACATATAGGATTATGAAGGGTATGGATAGGATAGATGTAGGAAGGTTTTTTGAGCTGGCCGGGGAAACTAAAATGAGAGGACACAGTCTCAAGATTCAGGGGAGTAGATTTAGGACAGAGATGAGGAAAAATAGTTTTTCCCAGAGAGTAGTGAATGTTTGGAATTCTCTAACCAGGGAAGTGGTTGAGGCTGCCTCATTAAACATATTTAAAATTCAATTAGATACATTTTTACATGATAGAGGAATTAGGAGATATGGGGAGAAGGCAGGTAGGTGGAGTTAGGTCATAAATTAGATCAGCCATGATCGTATTGAATGGCGGAGCAGGCCCGATGGGCCATTTTTGGCCTACTCCTGTTCCTACTTCCTATGTTCCTATGTTCCTATGTTCACTTAACAGAGAAATTCTTCAATGAGCTAAAGAAAATAATAAAGAAATTCTTATGGAAAGGGAGGGAAACCGAGGATAGCGCTAGATAAATTAACAGTGTGGTACAAACAAGGGGGATAACAGCTACCAAACTTTAAGAATTATTATAGAGCAGCACAATTAAGATACCTATCAGATTTTTATAAAACATGGGAAAATTGATTGGACCAGATTAGAGCTAGATAAAATAGGGGAGAAGGTACCTGAACATATACTATATAAGTGGGATGAAAAGCTGGTGCAACATAGGAATTCACCAGTACTGCACCATCTGCTCAACATTTGGAAGGAGATTCAAGTAGAAAGGAAAAAAAAACAAATTACCAACTACCAAAATTAACATTGACGCAAAATCAACAAATTCCTTTCACAATAGATAACCTTTCCTTTAGAGAATGGGAGAGAAAAGGGATCAAAAGAATAGAAAATTGTTTTTTGGGAAATAATTTATTATCTTTTGAACAAATGAAGTACAAATATGGTATAATTCATGGTACAATGTTTGCATACCACCAACTGAAAACCTACTTAAAAGACAAATTGGGAAGTAGGCTAAGGTTACCAGAAGGAAGCAGTTTTGAATATGTGATTACAGACACAATGATAATTAAAAGATTTATAACAAACATGTACATCAAACTGCAAGAGAAAGAGAACGATGAAATAAGCTGCAAACCCAAACAGAAGTGGGAACAAGATCTAGGGAAAAGCTATGCTCCGGAACTATGAGAAATACAATAAACACGAGGTTATTCATGATACAATATAATTGGTTACACAGGCTATACACCATGCCCCAAAAGTTAAATAAATGGGACCCAACAGTATCAGATAGATGTTTTTGCTGTAAGAAGGAAACGGGAACAACAGTACCTGCAATTTGGGCATGTGAGAAAGTGGAAAAGTTTTGGGAAGATCTAAACCAGGTATTAAATAAAATCACAAATACAACATACCAAAAAATCCAGAGATCTTTCTTCTAAGTAATATAAGAAGTAAAGAACTTGGCCTTGATTTGGATGAAGCACAAAAAAGATTTATTATGATAGCCTTAGCTGTAGCAAAAAAATGTATATTGTCAACTTGGAAATCAGAAGATAGCCTGAGAATACAGCAATGGTACATAGAAATGAATAAATGTATTCCATTGAAAAAAATAACATAATTTAAGAAATAACATCACAGTATTCAAACAAATTTGGGAACCGTACATGGAACACAACAGAGAAGTCCTACCGTGGACCTCCACCCCCTAAAATGACAGAATGAGAAGAAGATGAAATGAACTGGCCCAGTGTGTAAAAGTAGATGACACAATTTTCTTGTTTATTTTCATTGTGTGATGACATTGTTTAATGTATCATATATGTTGAATGTTTAGTGGTTGGGGAAGGGGGTGGGAAGGAGGGAGGGAAGGGAGGGGGGATAAAGGGGAGAAAAGGACACTGTGTATATTCAAGAGGGAAATGTTTGTGTGTATTTTGGTCATAATGGTTCATAGTGTGAAAAATAAAAATTAAAAAGAACAAAACTCAGTATTCATGGTGAGGTAGTGTGGTAAATTGGATCAGCAATTTTGTAGATGACACAAAGATTGGAGGTGTAGTGGACACTGAGGAAGGCTGTGAATGCTTGTAGTGGGATCTGGACCAGCTGCAAAAATAGAAGAGTTTAATGCAAATAAGTATGAAGTGTTGAATTTTGAATGGACAAACTTAAGGTAGAACAATCCCAGTAAATGTTAGGGCACTGAGGAGTGTGGTAGAATGGAGGGATCTGGGAATACAGATACATAATTCCCTGAAGTGGTGTTCCAGGTAGATTGGATCGTAAAGAGAGATTTTGGCACATTGGCCTTCATAAATCAAAGTACTGTGTATAGGAGTTGGGATGTTAAGGTAAAGTTGGAGCTTTGTCTGCAGTTTGGTCAACTAACTGCAGGAAAGATATCAAGAAGATTAAAAGAGCGCAGATAAGATTTACTAGGATGTTGCTCAGACTTCAGGAACTGAGTTACTGGGAAAGGTTAAACAGGTTAGGACTTTATTCTGTGCTGTAATCTTCTGTGGTCTATGCTTCTGTTACTTTCCAAAGGGAATTTAATTTGATTGTTGTAGCATAGGTTTATAACTGTTACCACAACATTGTGGGTCGATGGACCTGTACTGGGCTGTAATATTTTCTGTTATACTGTAATTAGACAGAAACATCTCATTACGTTAAAGGCATAATATAAATCAGGTTGTTGTTGATTCAGAGTCTGCATGAACTGCAGTTTTAAACTGAGAGGTGAACTTTTATTTTTATTTCATAATTTCATAATTAGTTGGTAGTAATATAACAGAACAGATTTCACTGTAATTTTGGATAATGTTGTATTGTGATATTAGATTGGATTATGGATTCATACATTAGATTCACATGTGGACATTCAAGAGCCTGATAGCAGTTGGATAAAAAACAGCAGGTGCTGGCCTTCATCCATTGAAGACATTTATATGAGGTGCTGACTCAAGAGAGCAGCCGACACCATGAAAGACCATGATCCTCATCACAACCTCTACTTACTATATGAAAAGTGCAATAAATGTGAGATGTAGAATGGTGCAATATCATTTTATTCATCAGTTATGTTTAACAACACATAAGTTTTTTTTTAAATTGAATCAGATATTTTCAGATTTATGTTTTAGATGTGGACAGGAAATTGGTACATTTTTGCATTCTACTTGGCAGTGTCCTAGAGTTCAATCCTTTTGGTTAGAAATAGGTAATTTATTGGAATGAACAACAGGGATAAATTCTCATGGGATCCAATATTATTTTCATTGGGTGATACTAAGGCCATTGATCCTAAATTAAAATTGAATATGTATCAAAATAAGTTGTTCAAATTGCTTTAGCAATAGCAAGAAGATGTATTGCCATAACTTGGAAGTCTGATGCAGATTTGGGTATAGAAAGGTGGCCTCTGAAGTCCGGAGTTGAGAACATTACTTATTATTTAAGAGATAAATACTATATATTTTAGAAGAGATGGAGCCTATATTTACAAAGTGTGGGTGCGAATATTTAAATGAAACTCTGGCATTCCCTCAGGGACTCAGATTGTCAAAAGAAACTTTAATATAATAGATGCCCCTGTTGAGGATCTCCCATCCCCTTTTTCTTTTTTTCTGTTTCTTTTTAGTAAGGGAAGGGGTGAGGGTTCTTTATTTTTTTTGCCACAACCTCCGAAATCTTCTCTGCGCCCTCTCCAGCTTGACAACATCTTTCCTATCAAACAGTGTCAAAACTGAACATAGTACTCCAAAATGGGCCTCACCAATATCTTATGCACTGCAACGTCAACCCCAGCTTCTCTACTCAATAGTGCAATGCACAGAAGTGCTGGAGAAACTCGACAGGTCACGTGGCATCCATAGGAAATAAAGGGGAACCAACATTTCGGGCCTGAACCCTTTGTTAATTGTCTGAGCAAGTAGGTAGGTGCCTGATTAAAAAGATGTTGGGAGGAAAGGAGGTCAGAAGGGGCAGGGAAGCAGAGCAGGTCAACAGGTAAGATATTATAGGTGTTTATAGTGAGACTAAAATTCAATTTACTGTCAGCAATAAAAGTGTTACATGACATGAAATTCCTTTTTGCCTGCTTCAAGGAAGACCGATTCACCACTGGCCTAGGTGCTTCTTACAGTCAAGACTTACAGTCAGATAAAGAGAAGCAAAAGAGAGTCGTCTCCCCCCTCCCCCTCCCCACCCATTGGGTCACCGAGTGTCCGTGGATTCACCTCTAGCGCTTCCACAGCCTCCAAACCATAAGAGTAGAAGAGAGATTAAAAAGGTGAGAAATGATGGGGGGGGGGGGGCCTCTCTGAATGGAGAGGGAAGGGGTGGGTTGCGAAGGAGCAAAGGAGACAGAGGGATAGGAAAAGAGAGTCTCAGGGGAGGGGTTTAACAGATACTGGAGAAGTTAATGCTGTCTGTTTGCAAAATACCCATATGGAATATTAGGTGTTGTCCCTCCAATTTGTGGGTAGCTGCAGTTTGACAATGTCTGAGGCCATGGACAGTCAGAATGGGAATGGTGTGTGGAATTACAATGGTTGGCCCCAGGGAGGTCCCTGTTATTACAGCAGACAGAGCAAAGGTACACAATGAAACAACCTCCCAGTCTGCATCCAGTCTCTCCAATGTTAAGGAGACCACCACAGGAGCACCAGATGTAGTAAATGACCCCCTAGCAGATTCAGAAGTGAGGTGTTACTTCACCTGAACGGACTCATTGAAGCCCCGAATGGTGCTGATGGGAGGTGTGGGCACAAGTGTGGCATTTCCTTCAGCCACAGGGATATGTACCGAAGGGGCAATTAGTAGGAAAAGGGATGCGTAGACAAGAGTGCCAAAGAGACAGCAATTTTTGCAGAAAGCTGAGGGGAGGATGTGTCTGGTGGTGGGTTCACATTATAGGTGGTATAAATTGCATAGGGTATGATGGAAGTGGAGGCTGGTGGGCGTGGTAGGTGAGGACAAGGAGAATCCTCTCCTTATATTGGTGGGGAGTAGGGGCAGTGAGTGGACCAGGGTAGAGGGGAAGGTGGTCCAAAAAATGTTGGCTGTCCTTTACTTCCAATAGATGCAGAGTGACCTGCTGAGTTTCTCCAGCACCTTTGTGTATTGCTCTGTTATCACAGCATCTGCAGACTTTTCTGTTTAATGCTCAATACTTTAATTGAAGGCTAATATGCCAAAGGCCTCTTTGACCACTCTAGCTACTGGAGTCGCTACTTTCAAGGCACTACGTACCTGTACTCCCAGATCCTTTCTATTTTAATTTCCCAGATCTCTGGCATTCATTATTCAAAGGTTCAGTTTATTGTCACCTAATAATAAAAAATGTAAAATACATGATATACTTCATCTTTTGTCTGCTGTCAGGCAACAAAGTTGACATGAGCATTGCCTGTCACCCCTAATGATGGGAAAAAGGGGGTCCTTTCAGAGACAACAAATGTCCGTGGATTTGCATTCAGCACTCCCAGAGTCCCTGTAGCCGCACAGACTCCAGTTCAACCCATCGGCAACCCGAGTTCCAGATCCAAACCTCCGATATGATCAGGAAGCCTTCAGCGCCTGATGCCCTTCAGGATCCCTACTCACGCTCAGCACCATCCTGTATGCCGGTCCCAATATCTGTTCCCATGAGGTAAAACATGGATGCCTGCAAACACCATGGTGAAAATAAAAACCACAATGCTGGAGAAACTCAGCAGGTCAGTGTACTTTAGACAGTAATGATAGATATACAACTCATCATTCAGGTTTGAGTCCTTAATTGAGGTATGAAAAAAATGTAGGCATGTGCCCAAACAAAATGGTGGAGAGGGACAGGGGTAAGAGCAAGGTACCAAAGTAGGGAGGTAATAGGTGGATAAGGAAGAGCACATTAGCAAGCAGGGGAGGAGGGTCGACTCTATGAATGGAGAGCTGGAGGAGAAAAGCCAAAAGGATGAAAACGAGAGGGAGAACAGAGAACAGGCTAACATTGTCTTCTCCGGTGGAGAGGTCAGTGTTAATGCAATCCAGGTGGAGAGTGCCCACACAGAAAATTAAGTGTTGCTTCGCACAGTACTCTCCTAGTATGCATCCAGTCTGGGCACCACGAGACTTTCCAGCAGCCTGCATGAGTCATTTGACTATGTCACCAACAGCCCACAGCCTGTGTGGGTCCTTTAGCTGCCGAGCCTCTCGCTGGTTCGCTGCCATGCTTATCATCCTGTGGGGTGGTCTTCTTCTCTTTCTCAACAGAGGTGTTCTCCCCATTTCTGGTGCCCTGCATTAGTCCACTTCATCCCCGAAGTCTGCAACCCTTTGTTGTATGCTGCCTAGCACATGGTTGCAGAATTAAAAACACCGTTGGCTCCTTTAACAGGCCATTCAAAGCCTGTACAGCATTGGGACTGGTCGGTAGGACCATGCAGAGTAGCACTATCGCTACTCCCCACTCTCCTGTGTCTGCACTAGTGGCAATGCACCCATTACAGCAGCTCCGACAGTGCTTCCATTAACAGTGTGTAGGTCCTGCCCACATTCAACTTCCCAAAATGCAACACCTCAGTTTTCCGTATTAAATTCTATCAATCCCTGCCCACTTGCCCAATCGACCAAGATCCTGCTGTGATCTTTGGCAACCATCTTCACTACCTACAATACCAGGTACTTTAATGTCATTGTGACATGAATGTTTTCACTCAAATCACTGACATAGATGCCAAACTAGACCCAAACCCTGTGGCACACTAGTCACAGGCCTCCAGTCTGAGAAAACAACCTTCTATCACCCTCAGATTTCTTCCTTGCAGCCTATTTTCTAATCATTCTGATATCTCTCCTTCGATCCCATGAGATCTAATCTTCCAGAGTTCTCTACCGTGCAGGCCCTTATCGATAGCCTTGCTGAAATCCCTATGTACGTCTGCCATTTGCCCTCATCCACCTTCTCCCTACTGGCTCCATGAATCAGAGAGATTTGTCTTCTCCAGAAACCTGAGCCCATGGATCAGCTTGGCTGCCCTGTGTCGCTTGACAGTGTTTCGATGGGACACGAGGGCATTTCATCAGCTCAGAGTAGTAGACCTGCACCACCACATCTCCAACCATCCAGCACTGTGTTGATCTTGCATGTTTTCCCTGCGCATTTGTTTCCCTGGGTACTCTGGTTTCCTCCCATGTCCCAAAGACATGTGGGTCAGTATGTTGATTGCCCACTGAAGGCTGCCCCTACTGCGTAGGTGGGAATGAAATCGGATTAATAATAATGGGTGCATAGGGTTCAGATGGGCCAAAGAGTTCGATTCTCCACTGAAGTATTCCAAGATTACATTGAGCCAATATCTTTTCAAGAGGGCCAAAAAAAATCAGCCTTCCTCAATACTCTGTCCTTCACTCATCTCTCCATCACTACAGCTGATCAGCAGATCATTGTCACATGGTCATTTATACAATTTTGTTTGCGTTAGGTGTAGGGCACAATATGACATTTTATATTAATGAATAAACAATGCAGCAGGTACACATTTTCCTGGGTTATCATGTTTTAATATGCTGTAAGCATTACAACTCCTTGTTCTGTTATCAGCTGTTTGGTTAAGTTTGAAAGACATGAAAAATAAAGATCTAAACAGAAAGAACATTCACAAAGTAAGAATATTTCTTCAGGCGTAGAGGTCTCTCTCAGAACACTTTTTCTCATCTTTAAAGCTTGGAATGATTTCCTGGATCTGCTTAATTTTAAATATGTTGAAATAAAGAAATAACATTTTTATATTATCTTTACAGAAAGAAGCATTTTTAAATGTTAAGATCTGTTGTAATAGATCAGTCAATTTGTATATGGTACAGTCCCACAAACACAAAAAGTTAAACAATCAGATAATCTTTATCAGTGATGTTGATTGCAGGAGTTCATCAAACATAGTGACTAATAATACAGTAATAACAAGGAGTCTCAGAAAATTCTCATTCTCATAATGCTGCAAGATGTTTTACATGCCATTGAGGGTTAGTTGAAATCCCTTTTTTTGTAGGATTTGTTTGAACAGAACTGGCTCCAGCTATTTGGTATACATTCCATATTGTAGAAAGAATGTCAGCCTAGAGTGCACACTCAAGTCTCTGGAACACAACTCCAGCTCACAAGTTTTCCTGCAAAGTAGTGACATCTGCTAGGTCATGGCTGACAGCGTAAAAACATAGCAATGGTCTGGGTAAAGAGTCAATGCAGGGGCAGAGTTCCACATTTTGTGCATCAATGAATTTCAAACGCATGCTCTACTTCCATCATTGTGACAAACAGCCTATGGAATATTTGGCACCAGCCTGTAACCGTTCTACTGTTTAACCGAATGATCCACCCATCAACCCCTAACGGGAGACTCCTTCACAAATCAATTGCATTGTGCAAAGTATTTCTTCAAATTCCTGTAGTCCCTGGTTATTTCTGAAATTCACATCCTCAAATTTAGAACTTCTAATTGAAGTTTAAATATTCTTAACACAACCATTGCTTCTCTGCTTTCAGAATCAAGCTTTGACTCATTCTTGAGGTCAGTGACTGCATTCAGATCTTTTGTAATTTCCTGATCCATATTATTTATCTGCACTAAATTCAATCTGATCAAACCCAATTACTTGCAACTCAGATCCTTGCTGAATCTTTCCTTCGGGCATCAGCTCAAGATGAATGGAGGCGAGATACTTCCAATCATTTTGGGCCAAGAGTCCAATTGGCCATTGACTTTGTGCTAATACCTGGCAGAATCAATCTGTTCCATTCTCCTCTCTTCTCCTGATTGGTTCCACAAGTGGAAATGCAGCTCCCTTTCGAAAGGCCTAATTGATTTCACCTATCAAAGCTCATTTTAAATCACTAGTCTGTGTTAGAAAGCTTCTCCTCTCAAACCTATGCATCTTTTGCCTTGCCCTATAAATCAGTCATCCCAGGGTCTCAAACAACTTAATGATTAGACATGTTTAGCTTATCGAAAGCCATCATGCACGCTTCCATCAAACTTTCTTGGCCTCTCCTGTTGAACTTCGTAGCTGAAATCCAATATTCAAAGAAATGCCAGACTGCTCTGCTATATAACAGTGGGCATCTATAATGCATGAACATATAGGACTCAGTTCCAAAATCTATGCTGATTGAGGGAGATGGGGCAGACATGGGGAAAATAAGTTCATGTGTCAGGAGGCAAATCCTTTGTCATCCTGCAACATTAATGGAAATAATCAAGCCATTTACCATATTCCTGTCTGTGGAATCCTATTTTGGACAAAATGGCAGACGATTAGTAATGGGTTTATCCTTGTTAAATGTTAACTTTGGCAGTTCACTTGCACTTTGGCCAATCTAGAAATTCAGTCAATCCTTGCGACGTGGTCTCTGCATTGGAGAAACCAAACGTAGATTGGAAGACTGTTCAGTCCTCATTGGTGAGCCTGAGCTTGTCACATTTATTTCCTCATTCCACTTTGATCACTGCACTCTTCCAACAAACTCATGTTGCAACCCCTGGGGGTTGACAATGAATTCAATTATTTCAGCTAAGTGCCCACCTCTGATGCAAGATCATCAATTTGCAACACCAATGGTTTTCTTTCACCACAGCCACTATCTGACTTATTGGGCATTTCCAGTGCTCTCTTTGCTTTCAGAATTCAAGTCACTGTCTTGATCTGCCTTTCACTCATGTGTTCTTGGGTTTTTATTCCCTTCTCATTGCCCTTCTGTAACTCCCTCATTCTGTACCAGGTGAAACTGCACTCCCAACAGACTTGATAAAATAAATTATGGATTGTCAGTCAGTGGGATACTGGTTCCCAGCACGTGCCAGTGAGATTGCTCTCCCCTCACATCCCAATGGCTGTCGAAGCCCAAAGGTGCTTCCCATTGTGCAAGACTAAACAAGCTAACCATTCACATAAAGGGCACAACAGCACAAGGTACATTCACTGACAGCTTGGCAACAAATTGGCCTGTGAGCACCTTGTACTAAATTACACTGCTCTCCAAGGCAACAGCATGGAGATTAAATAACTGGGTGCCACAATATTAAATATTTAACGCTGCAGGTTGTTTCAGATTTCAACATTGAGGTGAAATGGTTGAAGTACTGGTGGATTTTTTGGACAATGGTTACCATCTGCTGTGGGACTGCAATGCTCAGTTGCTCAATCACCTGGATTTACCCTCATTCCCTCCAACTTGCTGCACAGTTCTGCTCTTAGTCAACTGCATATGCTTTCAACTCTCCTGGCTTAGGCTACAAGATCATATCATTTCATTAGAAAAAGCCAGTCCAAAGGTTACTGTGATCAATGAATATTCTCAGCAATTATTCAGCCAATGGAACTAAAACAAAAAAAATACTTGGTTTTGCCTTTAAAAGAATGTTATATAAATGAAGGGTGTGTAGAAACTCACCACATACTACAAAAGTTTTATTCTTTGGGTTGCATCTGAAGGGAGTCCTTTCTGCCTTATAGTTTAGAGGGTTGCATTCAACATTGCCATTTTCTAGACAATACTTTACTCACATGTTGAAATAACCAGCCCCTGTATTGTTTATGGAACAACTGCTGACAAACCCCTCATACCAGAAGAAATTTTGGAAAATAATGAGATCAAGTAAAATCAATTAAATTTGGGCTTTATTAAGATGCTACATAGCCAAACAGAATTGGTCGTTACGGCATAGACTATTTAACTACTAATATTCATTGTATTCTTTCTGATAAACAGTTAATTATGTACAAAATAGTTGCCCGACTCTGTATTCCAATGTTGATGATCAAAGCTGATAGTACACATCTAATTTCACTGTAGTGCCTAAGGCATATGTGGAGACGACTATTCCACAATGCAGTTCTCAGCAGCAATGGTCTTCAGTCAGTCCACTTAGCTCCCAACGTGGGCTGAGCAAATAGCAGGTAACAAACTGCACTGGACTTGAAAGTTACTTGTATTGAGTGTGAAATGGAATACAGGAAATCCTTTATTATTTGTCAAATATAAGCATGGGACAATACCTTAAGGAATAAATGGGTCTAGCCATTATAATATTTTGTTGTGTTTTCTTTCTAAACCTTGGCCACTCTGAAAGACCACATGATAGAAACTATTCAACTTTTTACCTATGGAACAGGGGAAGGAAAGGGCTCTTGTGGAAATATTACATGGAGTTAGGACCCTCCTTCCCTGCCAGCCAATCCACTTCTACACACCAGATGTGAGAGGCAACATCAGCATTTGTTCTGTGTACTTAAGAGGTAAATCCTGTGACAGGTACCATCATCTAACATGATTAAAATGACATCTAGAATATGTCGTCACCACATCAAAATGGGTTGTTCTCCCTTATTCCCCCCTGCCAATAACTTGAGATCTGTGTGCAACTGACTGTACAATTTTATAATTAATACAAGGTTTCTCCCGATTATCTTTCTGTACTTGTGCAAAGGGGTAACTGAAAGGCAAGAACCTGTGATATGCTGTACATTAAAGTGTTTTTTTTGTATTTTAATTTTCGATCATGAAATAATTTCTACCCCATGATATGGCAGATCAAACAAAAAACAACCCAAGCTAACAGATCACCAGCATGCTGCCTTTCTACAACACCAGTTTCCCTACAATTGTCCCCAGGATAAAGAACAGGATAACCATGGCAATCATCCGAGCGGCTGGTCCTTCTTCTTTGATCATCGTGTTGCTGGATGGTGTAGGATTACCCACCTGAGGCATCCTCCTCATTCGCAGCCCGTCATCCTCCTGGAATACAAAAACACATTCAGGAGATCATAAGTCAATAGTTGGTGTCCTGATGAGGAAAAGACTTCCCATGTCAAACATCTCCATGAGTAGATGCTTCCTTCAGCACCGGCCACCCTCTCCACAGTGTCCCATCAAAAAATCCAAGGACGGGTACAATATGGGTTTGATTCAAAAAATTACAAGCACATTATGTCACCAAATTCTTTCAAAGATTAGATCAAGTTTTCCTTTTTCCAATCCAACAATATGTATGATGAATGCGGACACGGGTTCTAATGATGTCAGAGTCAAACCCCATTTGTGAACCTTTGCTTCCTCCCACCACTTCTCCACACACACATTGCTGAGATGTGGATTTCAGCTTGCCTGCTGAACATGAATTTACCAAATAGACCTTTACTGCCATTCTTCCTGGAGAGAAGCATCCAGTCACCATGTCAACTTAATAGTTACTGCATGCTGAGAATGACCACAGAGGCGAGATCGGCGCTGGAGGTTTTGGTGCCAATGAGCTTGTTCGATGGAGGTAAAACAAAGCAAATGGAACTTTTTCCAAAAGTGACCAAGGAGCTTTGCTTCTCCTGGGGTCCTGGAATAGTTACTCCTTACTCACCTTCACCAAACAAATGAGCAGTTATTATCACATTGATATCAGTGAGTCCTCGGCTTTACAAGTTGGTTATCACTTCCTACCTTATCTACCTCAAATATTATTTTCCTAGCTGCGATGCATATTGGGATACACAGAGCTGTGCACCGTGATCATTCAGGAAACCTTACCTTTAAATGTTTGTTCTCCTCACGGAGTCTCTGAACCTCTGACTTAAGTATCCTGCAATCATCCATCAATTTCCTCATGTCTGAATCATCCAAGGTAGAACTGGTTGATTTTGACATCATGGAAGCTTCTGTTTTCAGTGAAGTGGAAGTGACTTTATTTATCTCCAGCTCATGCTGCAGAAAATGATTAAAGTTATAATAAGTCTTCTAATTTAAGCTCATCTTAAAGAGTTGGAATAGAATTTGTATTCTAAACGTCAGTTCTGTTACGAGTTAGTGTGAAAGGAGATGGGATGGAACTCAGTGGTAGTATTTTCACCTCCAAAAGTGAGTACTGCATTGGTGCTCATCTTACAGATAAAACCTCATCATAAGGGAGCCCTTCTAATTCACCCTTTCAGTCCATAAAACTATCTGTTTCTGCTTGGGAAGTGTTCCTATGCACTCATAAACAGGTTATGAATTAGTAAAAATTCACCACTTGACACATTTAGTGCAAAAGATATTATTTAGACATCAGGATTTTCTTCCACTGAACTGAAGGATATAATTTGTTTCCCCACCCCTCCGGAGCACCCCAAGATAACTGGAATCACAAGCTCACTAGACTGATGGAGTAGGGGCTACTTCCTAGACTGGTCTCTGGGAAAGGGAAACCATTAAAGGGCAGTTCAGACACTGCTTGAATGAACAGAAATGTTTGCTTTGTTGAGGCTGGAATTCAGCTCAGGCTCCAAGACTGGAAGATTCAGTGTTCATTGGGATATCAGGGCACGGAGGCAGTGCAATCTCCGATACAATGACGCATTAACTATGACTACTTAAACATGACAACAAATAAACGATTTCCCTTTGAAGATTGCTTCCCATGACTCGTCATTACCTTTCTGGAACTGTTGGCACTGAAAATGTTTAAAAGGAGGGAGTGCTGGATATGTCAAGCCAGAAGCATCAGGATATGAAAAAATAAATGATGGGCCAACCTTCTGATTGAAGTCTTGAGCAGGGTGGGTTAACAGTCTTCTGGCGTCCTTTCAGAAGAACCAGAGATGTGGGGAAAATATTGGGAAGTGGAAGTAATGAATACTAGGCTAAAATGTTTGTTGCTGGATCTTGGTTAAGAGCAATTACAGAGAAGTCAGACTTCATGTTTAGTTTTCAGGTGCCTTGCATGCCTTTTGTTTACAACATTAAATCAGTTAAGTTCTAATTTTAGCCAATCTTCACACTCATGGGAGTTTGCACAACCACTCATTTCGTGCACAAAGTGGATGGAGGTGGCCCTTGAAAGTGCTCGCTCACATGCATGGGTACGTTAAGCAAAAATTAGTGGGAAGATAGAGGACTGCAAAGCCTTTAAAAGCTTACAGAAGGCAACTAAGGAAGTCTTTAGGAAGAAAAAGGTGGACTTTGAAAAAATGCTCGCAAATAATATAAAAAAGTATGCTAAAAGCTGTTTCAAGTATATTAAAAAAGCGAGGATAGATGACCGATATAAAATTACGTTGCAGAAATTTTAATGAAAAACAAGGAGATGGCAGAGGAACTGAATGAGTATTTTGCAACGACTTCAATGTGGAAGACATTAGCAGTTTCCTGGACTTTTATTGGTGTCAGGGAAGAGAGGCAAGTGCATTCACAAACACCAGAGGGAAGGTGCTTGGGAAGCTGAATGGTCTAAGGTTACACAAGTCTCCCAGACCAGAGAGAATGCACCCTCAGGTTCTGAAAGAAGTAACTGTAGAGATTGATCTTCCAAGAATCAATAGATTCTGTTCTGGCTCTGAAGGAATGGAAAATTGCAAATGTCACTCTGCTATTTAAAAAGGGAGGGAGGCAGCAGAAAGGAAATGACAGACCTGTTAGCCTAGCATCCAGTGGTTGGGAAATTGATCAACCTCTGGAATTTGCTAGCATGGACAGCCATATTATTAGGTGTATCTAAGGTATCTAAATCAGGTTTTCAAAATTTGGGGGAGATGGCAGGGGAGTGGGGCTAAGAGGGAAAATGGATCAATTCATTCTGAACTTCCCATGGCGGCACGCTTGGTGGAGTGGTTAGCACAACGCCTTTACAGCGCCAGCGATTAGGACCGGGGTTCAAATTCCGCATTGTCCGTAAGGGGTTTGTACGTTCTCCCCGTGCCTGTGTGGGATTTCCCCGGAGTCTCTGGATCCCTCTCACCATTCAAAACGTACCAAGGGTGTAGGTTAATTGGGCAACGCGGACTCGTGGGCCAAAATGGCCTGTTACTGTGCTGTAGGTCTAAATTTAAAAAATTTAAATTTCTTTGATCTGAATCAAAACTGGAACCAGTTATTTTGCCCTTTTAGTAACCTGCTCAAGATCATCACCCCTTTGTGGGGAGTCATTTACAAGTGTAATGCAGAGTGATAGGATTCCACATACCTCTCCACTCCAGGGAGAGGGCAAGCACTTTAATGGTGGTTACAACTTGTGATAGGGATCTTGCTATCAAGATGAGTGGACAGTTTCCCTCAGTCAGGCTTGGTGTATATCACTGCAGCTGAATGAGAAGGATGTATATAATTTATATGCTTCCAATCCTGTAAAAATAGCCTTGTTTTTACTGGAAGGAAATGCTGCCATTAATTTTCCTCTATTTTTAAGTGGACTGTTTCCCTCTGGAGTTGCAGTGTTTCCACAATATTCTATATTAAGCTCCTAATTTCCTGAAGGTTAGCCCACATAGAGAGTAAGGAAAACGACAGACCAGGTAACTGAATTTAAACATGGTTCTTTCAGCTACAATACTGAACCTCAGGTTGTCACCATTTAAAATTCTCCTACTTCCTGTTCCTGGAGAGCAAAAACATTTAATGACTTATCAATAGCTCCCAGAGACAGTCAAAATAGCTGGAGAAGCAGACAGGGAATTCGCAACTCCTGGAAAGTACTGAGGAGCTCATTGATTAACGCAAACATGTGATGAAGGCTAAAATTCCAGACTGGGAATGTGGGTCCAGAGAAATTATATTGTATAAGCCTCTGCAGTAGATGCAAAACATTTGAACCCAGTGGCGTTGTTGTTAACAGCAGCAGTACTGCAATTGAAAACACTGAGCATTACAGGGGAATATCACAGCACATGTACAATATGCATTATGACATTACTCTTCAGAGCTGGTTAGGAACAAGTGATCAGTCTAACATTGTGTAAGTTTACAAAATTTTCCTTACATTTCTCTTCGCATATAGTGGGCGCCACTGGAACATGAAGAGAAAATGTTGCAGAGTTAAACATTCAAGAAGGCAGCACCTCAGATCTTCTAAAATTCCATGACTATTTGCACTGCTCAGTTGTCTTCCTTTATAAACTTCCTCCACTCAAATTCTGATGCTTTTATGTATGGACACATGGAAGGGGTGGCCCCAAGCAGGAATTTTGTTTTCACAAATTACCAGCACCTTTGGGAGATGGTTTTCACACAGTGAAGATGAGGTCACCTAGCCATGAATGATATAGTTCATCTCTCTGCCCAATCCTTCTTCTCCAGTTGTTGAGAGACCGGTCACTACCACGATGACAAATCCTTCCTAAATCGCTTGTCACCTCGTTACCTGTGGTCTTGAACATTAATTACCATAAGCCTGAACATAAGAGCAGAATTCGGCTATTTGGCCCATCAAGTCTGCTTCACCATTTGAATCATGGCTGATGCATTCTTCCTTCCAATCCCATTCTCCTACCTTCTCCTCTTTAATACCCTTACTGATCAATCTATCAATCTCCACTTTAAATCCACCAAATGACAGCCTCCACAGCTGTCTGGTGCAACAAACTTGACAGACTCATCACCCTTGTTCTGAAGGAATTTCCCCTAATTTTTATTCTAAAGGGAAATTTTTTTAGTCTGAGGCTGTGCCCTCTGGTCCCAGACTCTCCCACTATTGGAAACATCTTCTCCATGTCCACTTTATCTAGCCCTTTCAATATTTGGTAGGTTTCAATGAGATCCCATCCCACCCCCCCACCCCATCCTTCTAAACTCCAGCGAGAACAGCCCCAGAACAATCAAACACTCCTTGCATTCAAGATTCTTTGTCATGTAATTAAACAGAAAATGTAATATTACACAGAATTTTCTTTAGTCTGTCATAAGGCAGACAAAGAGTCACCATTAGTATGGTTCAGAGCTCCTTTCAGTCAGAGAAATAGAAGCAAAAGAGAGTCCCTTCAGTCCCTGAGTGGCCACCAGTGCTCCTGCAGTCTCTGCAGCCGCATGGACCTGTTCTATTCATTGGTAACCTGAGCTCTAGATCCAAACCTCCAATACGATTAGGAAGCCTTCAGTGCCTGAGGCCCTTTGGGAGCCCTACTTGCTCTCAGTACCTTCACAAATCCTGTTTCTAATACCTGGTTCCTATGACCCAGTGGCAAGCAGCCCGCAGCCTGCGTGGGTCCTTTGACTGTGAGTCACCACCAGCCCGGAGCCTGAGTCCTTAGACCGCAAGTCACCTTCAGCCACTGACACCCTCACTGGTCTGCAACCATGGTCACGTTCTTGTAGGGTCATCTCCTACGCTTCTCCTCAATAGCATGGTGTTCTCCCCGTTTCTGGTGCCATGCGATGGTCCACTGCTCTCCTGGAGTCTGCAACCACTCCAGGCCGCTTGCCAGCACAGGCACCACCATCTTTGGCACGGACCCCGCGGTGGCAGAATTTTAAATAATTTCGACTCCTTTAACAAGTCATTTAAAGCTTGTACAGAGCCACCAACATTAGGATTGGGCAGTTGGGCCTGCGGAGTAGAGCGGTCTCCACTTCTCATTCCTATAGGTTCCACAGCAGCACTTCCATTACAGCACAGCCACAATTTATTTTTGTTCCTTTCACATCCGGGATCATAAAACTTCTCTGGACCCTCTCCAACGCCAGGGCATCCTTCCTTAGATGAGGCTCAGAACTGCTCACAATACTCCAAATATGGTCTCACCAATGCTTGTTAAAGCTTCAGCATTACTTCCTTGCTTTTATATTCTAGCCCTTTTGAAATGAATACTAAAATTGTATTGGCCTACTCAACTACCAACCCATCCTGCATTAACCTTTCAGGAATCTGCACGAGGACTCCCAAATCTCTCTGGACTTGGGCTTTCTGAATTCTCTCTCCAACTATTAAAAAAAATTATGGAACATAGATCAATGCAGCAGAGTACAGGCCCTTCAGCCCTCAATGTTGTGCCGACCCATATAGGTGTCGCTGTTTTCAGTGCTGACCTTTGCACTGCAGTTAGCAAGTCCCAGGTCTGGGGAATTCTTGGTAGCCCTTATTAACACAGGCTCTTTGACTACAACTACTGCATTTCCATGCGAGTATAGGAATCCTTAACTTGCAATACCTGTGCAAGGTTGGCTCACCCACCATGCACTGATGCGGAACAACTCATCAGGAGGGGTGTGGGCAATAGCTGCAATTGATCTATACCACTTGCTGCATGGTACAACCGGGACAGGGACAATGCAATTGTGTGATTAGCAGGTGATACTGATCTATCTGATTCCCTCCACAGGAAAATAAAGTCTGAAACAGTTTGCCCCATCACTCAATCAGAAAAAGCTGATTCAAACTTACTGTTTTCTCATTCTCAGAAGGAAGCTCAAAGACACATCGTAGTTTGGAATCCATCAAATCATCTGATTTTGCTTCTTTCCACTGTAAATAACCAGAGAAAGATTTAATCACAATGGTGAGTAGTTTCTGCTCATCAATTTCCTACAATTAGGATGCAACAGGAGACTTGAAGAACTTCACACTGCTCAGAGTGGTTCAGTGGGAGCCCAGCCAAAGGTTCTGGAGTGTGACAGTGTTACACTCTAGCACCATCTATTTTCAGCCAACATGGCTAACTGCTGCAAACTGAAAATTCATAAATACGAAGGGCAGCTGCTCAAGGCAATGGTTTCTAGTATTTTATACAAGCTGCTCTAAAGGCATGGACAGAAATTCAAATATAAACCCTGTACATATAAACAAACTGAAAAATGTAGAACCTAATCCTTAAATCATTGCTTGTGGCCAGTAAAATCGGCTAGTTAGCATGGTCCTGCCTCAGTGATTAGAGAATTCCATCTCATTAGATGAAGGTAGATAGGTGTAAAAGGTCACACATCTCAACATACTCTGATCACTTAGTAAAAACCCAATGCTGGAGAAACTCAACAGGTCAAACACTGTACTTTCTATAGCAAAGATAAAAGTACATAACCAATGTTTCGGGCTTGAGTCCTCATCAAGATATGGAAAAATGTCGGTAGGATTCTGAACAAAATGGTAGGGGGGGAGGGGTTGGGGGAAGAGCACGGTCCCAAAGGCAGGAGGTAATAGGTGGATAAGGGAGGGAGGGCACAGCAGCAAACAGGGGGAGAAGGGATGGCTCAGTAAATAGAGAGGAAAGGGGGTGGAGACCTAAGGGAAAGAAAACAAGGGGAAAGGGAAGGGAGGGAGAAAGAAGAGTAGGTTAGCAGAAACTGGAGAGTCGATGTTAATGCCATCCGGTTGGAGAGTGCCCAGATGGAAATCAATTGTTATTCCTCCAATTACGGGTGGGATTCCATCCATGGCCTCATGAAAATAATTTGCAGCCTGGGAGATCATTTACCCGAGTACTTTCGCTCCCTCTGGATCAGTGACGGGGATTTCCCAGTGGCCAGCCATTTCAATTCTGCATCCCACTCCCAAACTCATGAACCCCCTCCCCCTATTATTTTGTTTGGAATTCTGCCATCATTTTTCCATACCTTGATGAAGGTTATGTATCTTTATCCTTGCTATATAAAGTACACTGTTTGACCTGCTGAGTTTCTCCATAATTGTGCTTTTACTCAACCATGGTGTCTGCAGACTGATGTTTTACTTCTCTGATCACTTGCTTTCCATTATAACCCCTTTCCAGGTGATTATATACCCAAGTAAGTTTAAAGCTGAAATTCACTGCAATGTGGAGGAGATGAATGAAGATCAGGGCTTTCATGTCGAAACTCTTAAATGGAGTCCTCCAGGAGAACCAAAGTGCTTTTACTTTTTGCACAAAAGATAGGACATTAGTAAAAGATAGGAAGGGTGAGGGGGAATCGACAAGGTGGGAGCAAGAACTGAGGCAGATGCAGAAAGGATTGATAAAAGGGAAAGCAAGTGTCTGAGAGGACAGTGAAGATCCAAGGGATAGTGGTGGGGCACCAGGGAAATGGGTGGTCTCAGTGGGGAGATTTAGAATGATCATATTGTTAAGATAGGGAAATGGGTAGATGGGGTGGTAAATGAGAATATGAAATATTCCGTTCTTTGACATTCAGAAGTGTAATCAGGAAGGATTTTACTCAAGGTTCTAGAAATGTTTAATTTTCTCCTCCAAAAGGTCATCAGGGTCTGCTGAACGTTTGTATTGAAATTGGCAAGAAACCCTAATATTAAATTTAGAGCAACTAAAGATGGATACATACTACCGCTTCCATATCTTGGCAGTCTGCTGGAGCAAACATGGACTGTACCATAAATTTGTGCTTGCTTTTCTCATTCGGGTCATAATCAAAAGGTTGTAGCATCACTGTGAAAAGAAAAGGAAAAGATTGATTAGAGATGGCACTTCCATTTGATGTGATTCTCCTTTCTGGGCACTGACGACTTCACAGTAACTACCCAGCTTATACCAAGTTCATCTCTCACAAGTATGACACATATCCTGGGCCCCATCTGCAGTTCATTACAAATAGCTCATGAAATTAATAGACAAAATAATTCAGAAGAGAAGGAGATCAAAAGAGTCGGAAAATAATTCAGAAAATAGCAAGGGGATTTTATAAGAAGAGCTTTACAGCTGGCTTATCACAATATGCTAAAACAGTTTCTCAAATAGCTGTGTGTGGGGCACGTCATGTCTTACAAAATCTGAATGATTTTTTGAGGAGGTGACAAAAATGGTTGACAAGGAGAGAGCAGTGGACGTTGTCGACATGAATTTTAGTAAGGCAGTTAACAAGGTCCCTCTTGGTAGGCATTTACAAACGATACATTTGCATGGAGTCCACAATTTATACTTGGGACAGGGTGGCCTGTAGAAGACCGTGAATCTTTGAAAGGGTTTTATTCTGGCTGGAGGACCATGACCTTGGTGTCCTACAGGCATCAGTGTATACAAAATGACTTGGGCAATACAAAGATTGGTGGAATTATGAAGAGTGTGAAGGGCCATTAAAGAATACCACAGAATTTCGATCAGTTACAGATAGGAGCAGAGAAATGGCATATGGACTTTATTGCAGGCAAATGCAAGGTGTTGGAAGGTCAAACATAAGTGGAACATATACGGTTAATGACAGGACTCCTAGAAGGATTGATGTGCAGAAGGATCTGGGTGTTCATGTCTATAGCTCCTTGAAAATGGCCACCCAAGTAGATAAGGTGGTAAAGAAGTCATATGCTTGGCTCATTGTGGAGAGAGGGATTAATATAAAAATAAGGAACTCACATTGCAACACTTCTCCGTGCATTTCTGGTTCTGGAAGAATGCTTAGGCTTTTAAAATGATGTGGCCTAGATTAGAGGATGTGAACTATGTGGAGAGGTTGGACAAACTTCTGTGGGGCACCAAGGGGTTCAAGCTATTATGAGAGGCAATGAAAGAGTGTCAGAATATTTTTCACAGGTAAAAATGTCACATAGTAGAGGATGTACACTGAAGGTGGTGGGGGGGGGGGCGGGGGGGTGAAGGAGAGGTGCCAGGTCATTTTTTTTTAAATGGAGAGAGGTGGGTACCTGGAATGGGCTGCTAAGTGGAGTAGTGCAAATAGATATAGGCTTCTACATAGACACATGAACTGTTGGGAATAGAGGGCTATGTATCATGTCCAAAGAGCAGAGGTTTAATTTGGACATCATGTTTAGTACAGACACATGGACTGAAGGGCCTGCTCCTGTGCTGTTCCATGTTCAGTTTCTAATCTATAAGGTACCGCTGAGCTCAGTCACTTTTCCAAGCTTCAATTTGTACTGCTGCCTCATTGCTTCACTGACTTGGGCAAGTCCATCCAGAGTTGTACATTCTGTCTGTGACCAAGGCATTGCCCGAGCTTGCTCTATTTCCTCTTACAGCTCAAAGACATGCTGGTGGGTAGCAAATTATTCCTTGGTGTGGATTAATGAAAAGAAATATCAAAGAGGAGTTGATAAGCATGAGTTGCAGGAGGAGAGGGAAATACAGAGAAGGGGGAAGGGGCTGTTGAAATTGCTTTCCAGCTCACCAATTGGGAAATGAGAAAGCAATTTGCCCACGCATATCAACAAGACAATTAACAAAAAAATCTGGACAGTGATATTGACATTGGGGAAAATGTTGGCAAAGATGCCAGGCAGATTTTTCAATTTGTGTCATGGAATCTTTTATCCACATCCAAACCCACCATGTTTTTAGCGATGGAATTGGACTATGTGTGTCATGTTTTTGCCATGCCCTGAGCCCACGACATATTGTCAATGGTAAACATAACGCTACTACAGAACCAAGAATAATTAAAAACTTGCCATAAGCAAAGGTTTAATAAATGCTTCACAAAAAGTAAGTGGAGTGTGAAATGGGAGAGTTTGTGTAAGTTAGGGGAGGGTGCAACAGAGTATTTGAATTTGCAAAAGAAAAGAAAAAGCAAAAATTATGTGGTGGTGAAGTGAAGGCATTAAGCAAATTCAGATACTTTTTCAACAGCTTTTACTTCAAAAATAAATGATAATCCAACCAAGAATCTGATTAAATTTTAATGGTTATAATTACAAAAGGAATTAGTTCTACAAACATTTATAGAACATGAGATGGGTGAGTTAATATCTACAAGTTGCTTAGTCATTAAATAGTCAAGTCCTTAAAACTCTCCATTCACTGTGGCACATACCTTCATTTCTACCATGTTACCAAGTTAAACAATCTAAAGCTCAATGTACTGTCAATAAAGAAAATAGTTTTACTTCAGGGAAAGGTTAAACAGGTTAGGACTTTATTCCCTGGAGCATGGAAGAATGAGGGGAGATTGATGGAGGCTTCTAAAATTATGAGGGGTATATACTGCATATGAGTTAATGCAAGCAGGCTTTTTCCACTGAGGGTGGGTGACAAGAACTAGAGAACATGGGTTAAGAGTGAAAGGTGAGATGTTTGGGGGGAAACATCGTCACACAGAGAGTGGTTGGAGTGTGGAACGAGCTGCCAGCTGAAGTGGTGAACGTGAGCTCGATTTTGATATTTAAGAAGAATCTGGATAGGTACGTGGATGAGAGGGATATGGTGGGCTATGGTCTGGGTGCAGGTCAATGGGACTAGGCAAAATAATAGTAAGGAGAAGACTAGATGGGCCAAAGGGCCTGTTCTGTGCTGTAGTGTTCTATGGTTCTACACTTGTGAATGGAAAACGAAATAATGAAAAGGATTTCTACAAACATCCGCTTACAGGAAAACCAAATACTTAATCCACATGCCCTAACAGTACAGAGGAAGCCAATCCCATGTTTGTCCTAACATTAGTAGCAGTTCCAATAATAGCACCATAAATATAGCAAATAAACTCAAATTCTTGCAATGAGAGTCACAAAAGCGTGGACCATAAATTATTAATTTTTTTTATTTTAGAGATACTGCACGGTAACAGGCCCTTCTAGCCCACAAGCCCGTGCCGCCCAAACATTGTGTCATGAGGACTGTTGAACATCTGTTTGCATTCAGCCACATTTCACTCCCTTAACCAAAAGACATGGCTACTTAGTTTTATGACAATCTGACAATCAGCAAATTTTGTCCCTTTTTTCTCTTGAGGCTAAACTTTGAACTTATTGGGTGATTTGGCTTGATGCTTATTTTGTAGCATGAAATGAATCATTTTAGAAATAGGAACACATTTCCTTCACAGGCACATCTCAAGTGCCTCATTGCAGCAACAATCTATTGCCCAATCTAATATTAAATGTTCTCCCAACTAAGAATAAGGAGGCAAGGGAGAAAGTTTCATCAAAAGCTAGGCTAATATGGCTTTCAATATCCAGAGCAGAAATGGATAGAAATCAACACCCAGAGTTCATATGTAGTATTGTTATCAGAGCTCCAGAATAAGCTCCAATTAATCCACGTTATTTCCTCATGCATGATGTAATGTGAACCATCTAATCATCCACCTTGAATGAAATGACAATTCCTTTCACATGAACAATAGCAGAGAAAACTTTTAAATATGAAATAAAATGTTGTTAGAAGACAAACCCGTGAAAATTATAGATTCCTCATTTAGATACAACTGTATAGTTTCATCTATATGGAGTTGCATCCTTGTTAAGTGTCACATTCACGTAACAGGGGAATCTGGTGAATATGATGGAAGGATACAAGCATTTTAAGCAAGGAACTACAGTGGATTTGGATGATGATTTATTGTTGTATAAGGGAATAATTTGTCACCATTATCACATCCAAGGCACTTTACATACAACTGTTCTAAGATAAATAATTCCATTTAAAACCAAATAAATGGTACTGAGTGAGCACAGCCATAATACGACTAATCAAATGTCCCGATTTTGCATCTAGAGAGGCTACAAATTCATGAAAACATTCTTGCAACCTTAGAGTGTAACAGAAGACATTACAACTTCCAATAAATAACAACTTACTGACTGTGGCTATTGTAGCAAATTCATCGGATGCAAGGATCGACAACGAGATAGACAACAGACTCGCCAAGGCAAATAGCGCCTTTGGAAGACTACACAAAAGAGTCTGGAAAAACAACCAACTGAAAAACCTCACAAAGATTAGCGTATACAGAGCCGTTGTCATACCCACACTCCTGTTCGGCTCCAAATCAAGGGTCCTCTACCGGCATCACCTACGGCTCCTAGAACGCTTCCACCAGCGTTGTCTCCGCACCATCCTCAACATTCATTGGAGCAACTTCATCACCAACATTGAAGTACTCGAGAGGGGAGAGGCCAACAGCATCGAGTCCACGCTGCTGAAGATCCAGCTGCGCTGGGTGGGTCACGTCTCCAGAATGGAGGACCATCACCTTCCCAAGATCGTGTTATATGGCGAGCTCTCCACTGGCCACTGAGACAGAGGTGCACCAAAGAAGAGGTACAAGGACTGCTTAAAGAAATCTCTTGGTGCCTGCCACATTGACCACCACCAGTGGGCTGATATCGCCTCCAACCATGCATCTTGGCGCCTCACAGTTCGGCGGGCAGCAACCTCCTTTGAAGAAGACCGCAGAGCCCACCTCACTGACAAAAGACAAAGGAGAAAAAACCCAACACCCAACCAACCAATTTTCCCTTGCAACCGCTACAACTGTGCCTGCCTGTCCCGCATCGGACTTGTCAGTCACCAACAAGCCTGCAGCAGAAGTGGACATACCCCTCCATAAATCTTCGTCCGCGAAGCCAAGCCAAAGAAGAAAGAAAAGATTGGCTGAGAGTGTAGCCACGCCTACTGGCAGGTCTTAAAGGGTTGCTCCTCGCCAATAGATTAGAATTAAAATTTGAGGGTTACATGCATGTCTGCAAGGTTTGGTGGTATTAGCAAGCAGGATCTATGTTGGGCCAAGTGCTGGTGGTGCAGGGTTTTGGTGTTGCTTTTGTTCCCGAGCAGGGCCTCAGCCCCTTTAAACTTTCTGCTCTGGGCTACGCAAATTCTAAAAATGTGGAATATGGTTTGGAAAAGCTTTATAGTAATATTCTAAAAGCAATGGAAGCCTTCAATGCAGTGATCATAATTGCACTTTGAAATTATTTAATCAAAGAAAGTTTATTGAAAAGAAATACCGCACTCAAGAATTATGGCATCTTGTTGTTAGTGTGCTCTCTATCATGTCCATGCCCTCCTCCTTGGTAAATATTAATGCAAAGTACTCATTTACTTCCTCACCCACTTCTTCTGATTTCAAGCATAAATTCCTTCCTTTGTCCTTTCCATTAATATCCTCTTGTTTTTAATGCAAGTATAAAATGTCTTTAATCGTGTTTGCCAAGGACATCTCATGGCCCCTTTTGACGTTCCTACTGCCCTACTCGAGCTCTTTCCCGCAATCTTTATATTTCTCCAGGACCCTGTATCATTGTAGCTTGCTGAACTGATATAAAGTTTATGTATCATCCAATTATTCAGTGCAACACGACAAAACACCGTTCTCCAGTCCACGGTGAAAAAACGTACAAACAAATACAGATAGACGTCACATACATACAAACTATACATTTATACACAGAACATATATACAGACGTATCACATACATACAAACTATACATATATACACAGAACCAACACACAGACGTATCTTCTTTGGCTTGACTTCGCGGACGAAGATTTATGGAGGAGGTAAAAAGTCCACGTCAGCTGCAGGCTCGTTTGTGGCTGACAAGTCCGATGCGGGACAGGCAGACACGATTGCAGCGGTTGCAGGGGAAAATTGGTTGGTTGGGGTTGGGTGTTGGGTTTTTCCTCCTTAGCCTTTTGTCAGTGAGGTGGGCTCTGCGGTCTTCTTCAAAGGAGGTTGCTGCCCGCCAAACTATGAGGCGCCAAGATGCACGGTTTGAGGCGTTATCAGCCCACTGGCGGTGGTCAATGTGGCAGGCACCAAGAGATTTCTTTAGGCAGTCCTTGGACCTTTTCTTTGGTGCACCTCTGTCACGGTGGCCAGTGGAGAGCTCGCCATATAACACGATCTTGGGAAGGCGATGGTCCTCCATTCTGGAGACGTGACCCATCCATCGCAGCTGGATCTTCAGCAGCGTGGACTCGATGCTGTCGACCTCTGCCATCTCGAGTACTTCGACGTTAGGGATGTAAGCGCTCCAATGGATGTTGAGGATGGAGCGGAGACAACGCTGGTGGAAGCGTTCTAGGAGCCGTAGGTGGTGCCGGTAGAGGACCCATGATTCGGAGCCGAACAGGAGTATGGGTATGACAACGGCTCTGTATACGCTTATCTTTGTGAGGTTTTTCAGTTGGTTGTTTTTCCAGACTCTTTTGTGTAGTCTTCCAAAGGCGCTATTTGCCTTGGCGAGTCTGTTGTCTATCTCATTGTCGATCCTTGCATCTGATGAAATGGTGCAGCCGAGATAGGTAAACTGGTTGACCGTTTTGAGTTTTGTGTGCCCGATGGAGATGTGGGGGGGCTGGTAATCATGGTGGGGAGCTGGCTGATGGAGGACCTCAGTTTTCTTCAGGCTGACTTCCAGGCCAAACATTTTGGCAGTTTCCGCAAAGCAGGACGTCAAGCGCTGAAGAGCTGGCTCTGAATGGGCAACTAAAGCGGCATCGTCTGCAAAGAGTAGTTCACGGACAAGTTTCTCTTGTGTCTTGGTGTGAGCTTGCAGGCGCCTCAGATTGAAGAGACTGCCATCTGTGCGGTACCGGATGTAAACAGCGTCTTCATTGTTGGGGTCTTTCATGGCCTGGTTCTGCATCATGCTGAAGAAGATTGAAAAGAGGGTTGGTGCGAGAACACAGCCTTGCTTCACGCCATTGTTAATGGAGAAGGGTTCAGAGAGCTCATTGCTGTATCTGACCCGACCTTGTTGGTTTTCGTGCAATTGGATAATCATGTTGAGGAACTTTGGGGGACATCCGATGCGCTCTATACAGACGTATCACATACATACAAACTCTACATATATACATAGAACCTACATACAGACGTATCACATACATACAAACTCTACATATATACACAACCTACATACAGACGTATCACATACATACAAACTGTACATATATACACAGAACCTACATACAGACGTATCACATACATACAAACTCCACAAAAATACACAGAACCTACATACAGACGTAACACATACATACTATGCATATATACACAGAACCTACATACAGACGTATCACATACCTACAAACTATACATATATACTCAGAACCTACATACAGACGTAACACGATCTTGGGAAGGCGATGGTCCTCCATTCTGGAGACGTGACCCACCCAGCGCAGCTGGATCTTCAGCAGCGTGGACTCGATGCTGTCGACCTCTGCCATCTCGAGTACTTCGACGTTAGGGATGAAAGCGCTCCAATGAATGTTGAGGATGGTGCGGAGACAACACTGGTGGAAGCTTTCTAGGAGCTGGAGGTGATGCCAGTAGAAGACCCATGATTCGGAGCCGAACAGGAGTGTGGGTATGACAACGGCTCTGTATATGCTAATCTTTGTGAGGTTTTTCAGTTGGTTGTTTTTCCAGACTCTTTTGTGTAGTCTTCCAAAGGCTCTATTTGCCTTGGCGAGTCTGTTGTCTATCTCGTTGTCGATCGTTGCATCTGATGAAATGCTTCAGCCGAGATAGGTAAACTGGTTGACCGTTTTGAGTTTTGTGTGCCTGATGGAGATGTGGGGGGGCTGGTAGTCATGGTGGGGAGTTGGCTGACGGAGGACCTCGGTTTTCTTCAGGCTGACTTCCAGGACAAACATTATGGCAGTTACCGCAAAACAGGACGTCAAGCGCTGAAGAACTGGCTCTGAATAGGCAACTAAAGTGGCATCGTCTGGAAAGAGTAGTTCACGGATAAGTTGCTCTTGTGTCTTGGTGTGAGCTTGCAGGCGCCTCAGATTGAAGAGACTGCCATCCGTGCGGTACCGGATGTAAATAGCGTCTTCATTGTTGAGGTCATTCATGGCTTGTTTCAGCATCATGCTGAAGAAGATTGAAAAGAGGGTTGGTGCGAGAACGCAGCCTTGCTTCATGCCATTGTTAATGGAGAATGGTTCAGAGAGCACATTGCTGTATCTGATTCGACCTTGCTGGTTTTCGTGCAGTTGGATAACCATGTTGAGGAACCTTTGGGGGCATCCGAGGCACTCTAGTATTTGCCAAAGCCCTTTCCTACTCATGGTGTCGAAGGCTTTGGTGAGGTCAACAAAGGTGATGTAGAGTCCTTTGTTTTGTTCTCTGCACTTTTCTTAGAGCTGTCTGAGGGCAAAGACCATGTCAGTAGTTCCTCTGTTTGCGCGAAAGCCACAATGTGATTCTGGGAGAACATTTTCGGCAACACTAGGTATTATTCTATTTAGGAGAATCCTAGCGAAGATTTTGCCTGCAATGGAGAGCAGCGTGATTCCCCTGCAGTTTGAGCAGTCTGATTTCTCGCCTTTGTTTTTGTACAGGGTGATGATGATGGCATCACGAAGGTCCTGAGGCAGCTTTCCTTGGTCCCAGCAGAGCTTGAAAAACTCATGCCGTCCTGGCCAGAGAAGAAACGAGCCTTCTGTCGCGCATGCAGCCATCTTCAGCACAAACTCCGGAAGATCCAAAATGAGTAGTGGACTATTCTCGTCAAACGAACCCAGCTCAGCGTGGACATTGGCGACTTCAGAAGTTTTTACGAGGCTCTAAAGGCTGTGTACTGCCCCTCACCCCGTCCAAAGCCCGCTGCACAGCTCAGACGGCAAAGTCCACCTCAACGACAAGATCTCCATCCTCAACCGATGGTCAGAACACTTACAATCTCTTTTCATTGCCAACCGCTCAGTCCAAGAATCCGCCCTGCTCCAGCACCCTCAACAGCCCGTAAGGCTAGAGCTGGATGAGGTCCTCATCCGGGAAGAGACATATAAGGCAATTCAACAAATGAAAAGAGGCAAAGCGGCAGGTATGGATGGAATCCCCCCAGAGGTCTGGAAGGCTGGCGGCAAAACTCTGCATGCCAAGCTGCATGAGGAACACATACATACAAACTCTACTTATATACACAGGATCTACATACAGACGTATCACATACATACAAACTATACATATATACACAGAACCTATATACAGACGCAACACATACATAAAAACCATACATATATACACAGAACCTACATACAGACGTATCACATACATACAAACTATACATATATACACAGAACCTATATACAGACGCAACACATACATAAAAACCATACATATATACACAGAACCTACATACAGATGTATCACATACATACAAACTATACATATATACACAGAACCTACATACAGATGTAACACATACATACAAACTATACATATATACTCAGAACCTACATACAGATGTAACACATACATACAAACTATACATATATACACAGAACCTACATACTGACGTATCACATACATACAAACTATACATATATACAGAACCTACATACAGATGTATCACATACATACAAACTATACATATATACAGAACCTACATACAGATGTATCACATACATACAAACTATACATATATACTCAGAATCTACATACAGATGTATCACATACATACAAACAATACATACACAGAACCTACATGCAGACGTAACACATACATACAAACTATACATATATATTCAGAACCTCTATACTGTGCATCATATATACATAGATTAAAAATTAATATTATTTGTAAATAGTAATCATATATGCCTCATTTTTCTTCTTACCCAAGTCCATGATATCTCTCGTCATTCAAGATTCTCTTAACTTGCCATCCTTATCCTTCTTTTGCACTGAAACAAGCTGGTCCTGAACTCTAATCTCCCACATGTCAGTTATGAGCTAATCTGATTCTGGTTTTCTCTCTCTAGCTCCTGTCTTTCATAACGTAATTTGCACTCCTCCAATTTAGTACTTTTTACAAGGCCCAAGATTACACTTATCCATAACTATCTTGAAACTCAAAAGTGATGACTAGTCCCTAAATGGTCCCCCACTGAAATTCTCATCATCTGACCGGACTCATTTTACTGAGACTCCAGGTTGAATTATGAGACCTCAAGGCTGCAGATGATACGGGTAGCACAAATAAGGAAGAGGCTCTCAAGTTTATGGAGAAATGTAATTAATTTTAGCAATGGAAGAAGGATCATTTGACAGCAGGATGGAGATATTTCTGAGTAAGAAATCAAGAGCCAGGAATACACATCCAATTGGCAGGAAAGATAGATATTTCAAATTAAAATATTCCATCGAAAGCCCTCCCAATCAATATGTGAATTATATGCCCCATTCTACTGTTTCAATGTCACAGTTGCAGTCATGCTCCAAAATATCTCTAGCACTATGGACTATATTTGCAAAACAGAGAAGCTGTAATGCAATTACAACTTGATGTACAATGATCATCTTTAATTGAATTTGCCCTCTTCCTGCTCACACAGCAGCGATTATGCTGGGATAACTAGCAGACTTCCTGCCATTTCATTCAGTGAAAAAGAGACACAAGATCAAGACATTCTAAAATCTGATACAATTGTGAATATTTTACCAGTTTTTCCATCATGCCATTACTTATTTGGTCTTATAAAGATTTTGGTCATGTTTTAATCTTTTTTTGGAATGTTATTTTTCCAAACACCGTGCTTTGACTCATTTCTTTTTCCTACTCTGTAATGATTTAAAACATTTGGAGTCATAATACGAGTTATAATTAGTGAAACAGGCCTACAGAAAGGGCAAAGCCTTATGAACAATACAATGCAAAGGAAGAAGTACAGGTAGAAAGAGCACAGGTGGTAAAAGTACAGGCGGCCATGGCATTATGGAAAGGGGTTTATCTTACTAGTAAACTATTCGGAATTATCCATTCTGTGAAACTACATAATCTACACATCAAGTAAAGAATTGAAATAATTGAATTTTTTGACGTATTTTGTGAGCAAATTTTTAATCTATATCACAGATTTGTGAATTCCATAAGAGTGATTTTCTGTTATATGAACAGGTGTAACATGGAGGTCACCTGTAGTTAAAGCATAGAATAAGCACAGGAACATCAGCCCATGTGACTGTGCTGAACATGTCAAAATAAAACTAAAAACCTGCTACTTGCACCTGATAGATATCCAGCCACTCCTTTAATATTCATGTGTCTCTCTTGAAGTCTCTTAAGTGCTACTATTGTATCTGCTTCCATCTCCTAACAGTCCAATCCAGGCACCTGTGTTAAATATTTGCCTCACATATCTCACTTAAAATTCCTCCTCTTCACCTACCTTCTAGTGGGTATCACTTTTACCCAGGGGGAAAGATCAACAGCTCTCATGATTTTATCCCCTCAGCCTCCTATTCTTCAGAGAAAGCAACCCAATATCTCCCACAACTCATCCTCTAAATCAGGCAACATCTTGGTAAACCTCTTTTCAAAGCCTCCACATTCTTCCTGTAATGGGGCAATGTGAATTACACACAGCATTCCAAATACAGCCTAACTAAAGTTTTATATAGTTACAATCGCAAAAAGTTAGGTTGCAGGTGCAGCAGGTTATTAAGAAGGCAAATGGAATGTTGGCCTTCATCGCTAGAGGAATTGAATTCAGGAGTAGGGAGGTAATGTTGCAACTGTATAAGGTACTGGTGAGACCGCATCTGGAATACTGTGTCCAGTTCTGGTCTCCATATTTGAGGAAGGATATACTGGCCTTGGAGACGGACAAGAGGAGGTTTACCAAGTTGATCCCTGGGATGAAGGGGTTGACTTATGATGAAAGATTAAATCGTCTAGGATTGTATTCGCTCGAGTTCAGAAGAATGAGAGGAGATCTTATAGAAACATATAGGATTATGAAGGGTATGGATAGGATAGATGTAGGAAGGTTTTTTGAGCTGGCCGGGGAAACTAAAACGAGAGGACACAGTCTCAAGATTCGGGGGAGTAAGACAGAGATGAGGAAAAATAGTTTTTCCCAGAGAGTAGTGAATGTTTGGAATTCTCTAACCAGGGAAGTGGTTGAGGCTGCCTCATTAAACATATTTAAAATTCGGTTAGATAAATTTTTACATGATAGAGGAATTAGGGGATATGGGGAGAAGGCAGGTAAGTGGAGTTAGGTCATAAATTAGATCAGCCATGATCGTACTGAATGGTGGAGCAGACTCGATGGGCCATTTTTGGCCTACTCTTGTTCCTACTTCCTAACTTTTATGCTCAAAGCTCCACCAAATGAAGTCAAGCATATCATATGTCATCTTTACCACCCCATCTTCTTGCATGGCCACTTTCAATAACTTAAGGACCTGGACCCCTAGATTCCTCTGGATTTCAAAGCTTTTAGGAGCCATTCCATCAACTGCATACTGCAACACTTCACACTTGTCTAGATTAAACTCTGTCTGCTATTTCTTTTGCTCATGCCTGTAATTGATCTACACCCTGTTTATTCTCTTGATAGCTTAGTACACTCTCCATAACTTTGCCAAACTTGATAACCCATCTAATCTTTCATCTGTCATAAATGGAAATACCAATACCCTGAGCGTAAAGCCATCCAAAAGGTAATGGACACAGCCCAGGCCATCACAGGAAAAACCCTCCCCACTATTGAGTACATCTGCAGGGAACATTGCTGTTGGAGAGCAGCAGCAATCATCAAAGACCTTCACCACCCAGCACATGTTCTGTTCTCACCATTGTCATCAGCAAAGAGGCACCACCAGGTTCAGGAACAACTGCTCCCCCCCCACCATCAGACTCCTCAACGACAAACTCAATCAGGGACTCATTTAAGGACTCTTATTTGTGCACTTTATTGATTTTCTTTTTGTTCGCTCTGAATTGCAGTAAGTTTGTTTACATTCATTATCCGTTTACATGTATTTGCTGTGTACAGTTTATTTTTGCACTATTTTTGGTAATTCTGCCATACCCACAGAAAAATTGAATCAGGGTTTTATATCATATTTGTACTCTGACAATCAATCTGAAAATATATATATCAATCACAAACAGGAATCCAAACACCGAACCCTGAGGAACACATGGATTACAGGCCTTCACCTATACCTTGTCTTCTAATGGGCCAGTCAATTCTGTATTCCTTCCCCCTCATTAGTCAGATGTCTACCTGTTTTTCTATGAATGCTGTGTGACCTGCTGAGATTCTCCAGCACTTCTGTTACTGCACTAGACCCCAGCATACAAAGTTTTTCTTGTTTATTGCCAATTCTGTATCAAATGCTGAATAAATATTAGTCAGACCACAGTGAAATCACATTTGTGTTGCACACACTATACTAAGAATCCATACAGCATTTGCACCCTAATGGAACTGATATACTGTAATATTCACTGACAAATTCTTAATTATCATTCTGTTACTATGGACAGTTCCTACTGCAACTGTCTAGTTGTATATCAACATTTTTTTCATAAATACAGTCACAAGAAGTTGTGACAAATAGAAATTAAGAAAATATTTATGACTTTAAAATTGGAATGAAGTAGTTGATTACAGTCTGAGAGTCACAAATGGTATAAATTATCCCAACAACTGCTCAAGATAAATGGCTTAAATTAAAACAGCTTTAACTCTTTAAAACATATGCAAGAATTCATGTCTCAATTGGCCATTTTAATTACTTATGTTGATGGAAACCATGTTCTCCAACATATTTAGCTAGTCAGGTCTTTATTTATTTATTTTGTGCAGTTGTTTGAACCTTGTTGACTGGAGTTTCTTCTTTAAAAAGTTAACCATCTGTAAATTAGTCTCTTAAGTAGGTGGACTGGGGTTATAGCTTCCAGTGTTTGGAAGAACAAGAGGTGGCCTTACTGAAGCACACATCCCTATGGGGCTTAGAGATATGCATGGGAATTCTACATAATAGACTGCAGATGCCTGAATCGGAAGCAAAAACAACTCATTGGAAGAACTCAGCTTGTTGACACCATCTTCAGAGGCACTGGTGACATGAGACGAACCAGAGGATTGGAGAGTTGCAAATGTTGCTCCCCTGATCAAGAAAGGGAGACAACTAGTTTATTGGCTACTATCAATGCCAGGTATAGACTGGTTCACTATCAGCTGTACCTCACCCCTCAGAAATTGCTTTAGGTGTGGTACCTCACCCCTCAGAAATTGCTTTAGGTGTGGTATAGAGGTTGGTTCCTTCTTACACTCTACCTGGCTCTGCACGAAGGTGAAACCCTGACGAAGATCACAGAAATCACCTTCCCAGTGGTCCCAGAGCTTTGTCTACTGGGAAACTTTAAGAGTGTTGGTAGATTGCTAACTAATGTCCAAATTAAATTCACAGAAATCACCTAATGTGTGGCCACGAAATGTATAGCAGTGACATGGAAATCTGACTCCCCTCTCCTCATTGATAGGTGGTCTTCAGAAATGAATAGCTGCATTCCTCTTGAAAAAAAATCACATATAGTCTTTGGATCATCAGTATGCCTTCATTGGGGAAGGTCCTGTTTCATGAGTCTTTATTTAATTCTATGAAGTAACAAACCACATTGAAGGTTGATTTCGTGAATATGGATTTCAACAAGGCATTTGATAAGTTTCCCCATGCAAGGTTCATTCAGAAGGTAAAGAGGCATGGATCCTGCAAAGCCTTGTTTGTGGATACAGAATTAGCTTGCAGTTGTTGTAGATGGTTCGTATTCTGCGTGGAGGTCAGTAATTTGTGGTGTTCTGCAGGGATCTGTTCTGCCCCCCCCCCCTCCCCCTTCCCACACCCAACCTTTGTGATTTTTTTTATAAATGACCTGGATGAGTAAGTATGCATATGACACAAAGGTTGATAGTGTTGTGGACAGTCTGGAGGGTTGCCCAGGGTTACAGAGGTACATTGATAGGATGCAGAGCTGGGCTGAGAAATGTATCTAGAATCAGGATTACAGTCTCAAAATAAGAGTTCAGCCATTCATAATTGCAATGGAACAATTTTTTTTGGATTTTTAAAGGAATCATGAATTTGACCTCATTGACCATGGTGAAGGCAAGAGAAGCCAAATGTGCCATATTCTACATTCATGTTTATCAACCAATGAAACTCTTCACACATAGCCTTCACAATGCCTTGTTCATTAGAAAAACAAAAATTAGCACTCATGATAACATGTTCAATCCAAGCACTGACAGTTGTTAAGAGTATGCTCTCATGTTAGGGTGTCCACATCACCTGCACTATGACACGTTCTAATGAATGTTAGATGTACTATCATTTCATCGGCTTTGATATTTCCAATAGCCTGCCACCAAAGCAATGATAGCAACTAAAACATTACAGGAATTAAATCCAACTCAAAGATCACCTGACAAAAAGGGCAAATGACCTTGCATTGGAAAATGTGGACTAGTTAGAAGTTGTGCTTCAACCACTGTTGAAGACTCTCACATAGCCATCTCAAAACTCTCAGAACTGGAGTGGGAGCAAGTCAGTCTTAACCCCAAAGGGCTGCCTAAAAATAATTACTGAAATGTCCAGACTCACTAAGGGGATGGCTATTTGTTTGTGGCAAAGGCCTTGTTTCAGTATAAGGCTCCACATTTTAGGAGAGTGAAAGAAGTGCATTTTTGTAGGTGACACACACAGCAGATAACATTGGACAGGAGAAATATTTGGGGTGTTAATTGAGTATATCACTGTTCCTTGGATAGCAACGAGTTATGAGTATTGTTAGAGGTAAGCTGTGCCAAGCAACTGGAGAGTATTCCATTACCTTCTTTCTTTGAATATTTTATTTTTGATTTTCAAAGACTCAAATTTAGGAAACAATAATCTTTCTTAGGGTTATAACATACTGAGTCCATTTTTTTCCCTCTCTACCTCCTTCCCTCCCCCATGCCCCAATACAGCCAAGAATAAAGTTATATAAATCATACAAATACAAAGAAAATAAAACAAGAGCATGTCATCTGCATCAAGTCCCACTTCTTTGATCCTAATCGTTTCCCTGCTGCGATAGGTTACTTCATTTCCTTCATTCCAAAGGGGTGAAAATTATGTTTGTATACTTATGAGTTTCAAATAGAGTTGCCACACTCTAATGAATGTGTCCTATTTCTTCCTCAAATCATACATGATTTTCTCCAGGGGAATGCAACTCTGGATTTCCATATTATGTTGTGTAATATTTAGCTGGGAGTCGGACTTCCATGTGACCGCTGTACACTTTCTGACTACCGCCAAGGTGGCCTTCACAAACTGAATTTGGGACTTGGACAGTTTCAAACACACGACCATAATGTTTCCCAGAAGGTACAATTCCGGATCCTGTGAGAAATCCTCTTTTGTAAATTTTTCCTATAAAGGAGGCATCAGGGTCTGTTATGTAAAGTAAAAGATCATCTGCATAGAGAGAGACTTAATGTTCAATCCCCTTCCTCCAAATCTCAGAAATACCTTGACACTCCCAAAATGCAATCATCTATAACCAGATCAAAAAGTAGTGGATTTAAGGGGCATGCTTGGCGGGTACCCCATTGCAAGTTGAAAGGCTGAGACAATTGACTTAGTAAGAATTGAAGCGGTAGGGCATGAATACAGTAATTTAATCCAGGTAATAAAACATGGTCCAAAATTAAATTTTTTTAAGATAGTAAATAAATACCCCCAGTCCACCTGATTAAATGTTTTCACAGCATCTAGAGAAAGAACACATTGAGGGACTATACTAGAAGGTAAATATAAAATATCTGTTAAGCGACAAATATTAAGAGTAACTTTTTTTTATAAAACCGGTCTGATCTTTCAAAACAATTGAAGGCAAAATGTTCTCCAATCTACAGGCCAGAATTTTAACATCCATGTTTAATAAAGAAATTGGCCTGCAGGAGGTGCACTCCATTAGATCTTTAACTTTCTTTGGTATGAGTGAAATACATACCTCATTGGATGATACCAGTAATTTACCACATTTATATAAGTCAGATAATACAGAACGTAAATGAGGTGCAAGCAATTGAGAGAATGATTTTAAAAACTCCACAGGGAACCTATCAGGTCCTGGAGATTTCCCAGCTTATAATAAAGAAATAGCTATTTCCTATTTCCTCCTGGAATAGAGGCTTATCTGAACTCATTCTATCGTTCAATGATAATGCAGGAATATTTAAACAATCCAGAATATCCTCCATCATATAATCATAATTTGTAAATTTAGAAGTATAGAGTCCAGAGTAGAATTTCCTAAAAGTATCATTTTCCATTTGAATCTTTGTAATTTGACAATTAGGTTGAAATCCCCTCAACTTACTAACTAAAAGTTTACCTGATTTATCTCCATGAATATAAAACTGAGATTTATTCTTCAAAAGTTGACGTTCAATTGGATGTGTTGAGAGGAGATCAAATTTAGTTTGGAGTTCGATTAGTTTTTTTTATATAATTCAGGGTTTTTATTAGCCTTCCTTTTTATTTACTGTATAAGAAATAATTTTTATATACCTATGGAACATTCATTTGATAAAACCAATAAATATATTGAAAAAGAAAGAGAAATAATTTTCCCCTAAGATAAGCTTTCAGGGAGTCCCTAATGCCTAATGAGGTAGTAATTTCAAAGACAAAAAGTTATCTGTCCCTCCATAAATAAAAAAAAAATCATTATCTGAGAGCAATATTGAGTTAAAATGCCAACACCTACTAAACTGAGAGGAGTCAGGAAAGAACAAAGATAAAATGACAGGGTCGTGGTCTGATATTACAATATTTTGATACTCACAAGAACGTGTCTATGAAATCAGTTGGTTATCAATAAGAAAGGTCAATCCTTGAAAAAGTATGGTGAACATATTTTTAAAAAAATACTCTGTCCTATTAGGATGAAAAAAAAACTCCTGACAACAGAAATACCACAATTTGATTTATAAAATAATGAATTGCTAAGGCGGACTTACTCATTATAGCAGGGTTAAGAGAGGAATAATCCAAAACAGGACCTAACCAGCAATTAAAATCCTCATAAGTACCAGAAAATATAAACTCAGGTCCAGTAGGGACCAGAAAAATGTTCAAAAACCCCATGTCATCTAAATTAGGAGCATAGATATTAGCTAATATTACCATCTTATAATAATTTCCCAGAGACAATGACATAATGACCATTTTTATCTGATTCAACACTATGCTGAACAAAGGGAATATTCTGATTAATAAGTATTGAAACCACCCCCCCCCCTCCCCGCTTTTAACTTGAAAAGTAGAATGAAAGTGTTTTCTCCTCCACCAGGACATGAGAGTTATCACATCCATGAATGTGTGTTTCTTATAAAAAAGAAACTGAATTGCAGTTTTAAGCTGCTTGACATGTGAGAACAACTCTCTTGATTGGATAGTTCAACAAAATTGAATCGATTAGCCATTTTTAAAAACTAATAGTGTGGATTGATTAAGACACGTTATTCAATCTCATATGTCAGCTTTGCAGTAGAATCATGAAATCAAAACAACATTGAAGATAAGCTGTATAAAGCCAGTGTTAAGTTCCCAGTGCCATGGCAACATTAGAAAAACATTCTCCTACCTCCCCCACCCTAGCCTTTATTCTCCAGATCTAGAGACCTGCTGTAAAAATCAAGAACAAGCTCACCATAAATAAAATGTACCCAAATACCTTCCTGCTAAGCATTTTATCTCATGCTCCTAGGCTTCCACTGTAAATATTCTCTCCTCTTCTAATTAGAACAAGATTATGTTTAGCAAAAAAAATTTACAAAGTTTCTCATGCATTTTAAAAAAAAGTAATAGGAACATTAATTGTTTAATGTTCTTACTCCTCAATCATCAGACTCCTGAACAACAGACTCATTCAATACTTATTACTGAATATTTGTTTTCTGTATTTGCAGTTTGTTTACATTTCTTCCTTCTTGAGTACATTTATAGTTTACATTTAGAAACTCTGCCTGGGCTACAGGAAAAAGAATCTCAGGGCTGCATATGATGTCATGTATGTACTCTGACAATAAATTTGAACTTAATTGGTTTTAAAATCCTTTTTATTTGGACATTACCTCCCTGACAATGGAGAAAGGGATGGCTTTGAGAAACATGGATATCTGATCTCTCCCTGCCTTCCAATTTCATATGTAAATAACAATCGTTGTTAGATGGTTCTTGCTGTAATGCAAAGAAATGAAAAATGAAAATTTTTTTTCAATGAAAAAGTAAACATTTTTATGATTTGAATTTTTTTTTTTTTACACACATATTCAAAGAATGTAAAAGGAGCAGAGAGAGAAAAAGAGTTACTTCAACACTGTAGTTATTTTTCAACATTCACTTTGAGTTGCAATAAGGAGTTTCCCTGCAAGAAATGCTATACCAGAGAACAAGTTCCATACTTAAAGTTAAAACACAATGTTGGAGAAACTCAGCTGGTCAAAAAGATACATAACCAATATTTCAGGCTTCTCCAGATACAGCATTGACTGCTGCTCTCCCTGCTTCTCTCGACAACAGAAGGGCTCAAGCCCAAAATATTGATTCTGCATCTTTACCTTTGCCATATAAAGGACACTGTTTGACCAGCTAATTTTCTCCAGCATTGTGTTTTTACTTCAACCAACATATCTGCAGACTTTTGAGTTTTACTTCTATATTTGGCACAGCAGTTAGTTCAATGTCTTTACAGTGCCAGCGATCAGAATTAGACCCTGGTTCGAATCCCACACTGTCTGTAAGGAGTTTGTATATTCTCCCCATGTTGGCATGGGTTTTTTTCGGGGGCTCTGGTTTCCTCCCATCATTCAAAAAAGTACCAGGGGTGTAGGTTAACGGGGTGTAAATTGGGCGGCACAGACTCATGGACTAAAATGGCCTGTTACTGTGCTGCATGTCTAAATTTAAAAAAAAATAATTTAACTTAATGTTCTCTGGAGGAGATCAATGACAATGACATGCACATGTTATTTTATATACATTTACCAAACAGTTGCTTCGTTAAATCTCTACGCTAAATAAGTTTTGACTTCAGGTATCTCCAACATTTCTATTCAAAGAAATACAAGGGTTAGCAGTCAAACAATATCAGTAAGATTTTCCCAAGAATTTCCATCTGCGAACTCTGCCATCAGAGATCTAGTTCTTCAATATAAAGACCAGTTCACTTTGGTCGAACATTTTTTAGTTAAAATATAATTCCTCAAAATTATCTCACTCAAAAGGGTGGACCAATAACCAACCCTTGTGTTCCCCAGAAAATAACCCCTAAACAAAATTTGTTTGAATGGACAGAAAAACTATCAAACTGATAGGATGTTTCAAAAAGAGTACAGCACCTTTTATGTTCTTAATAAAGAGAAAATTCTACCTGAAATTGATATTAACTATAGATTATTTAAATTAATATTCTTTCCATTTTTTCCTTTGGTTATCATACATTCTTGAATAACCAAATTTTGTTTACAGAGGACATTTCCAGGAGAACACAGATTTAGTTATTGGTTAGCTATTCTGATAGAGATAATTTCATGAGCAATTAAAACTTAACTCCAAAAAGAATTGTGTGAATCACAGTCTTCTGTTGGCTAGATTCTATATAGCTAACTTCCTTTCCTCATTCATTCTTGTTGGCCATTTGTGAGTACATGCCTGGAAAGTCTCATGATTAGATGGAATTCATTTGGAATCCATTATTTGAAAAGGATTTCACTATAGTTTTGATGTATTCAAAGTGAAATCTTACCAGGAGTTTCAAAAAACAATCTGAAATAGATCTACATTTCTCTGTTTTCACAATTATTTGCATTTGACAGTACAGTATTTAAGTCAAACTGAATAAATCAGTTCACATAAGAGATACAGAAACAAAGATAAAACTGAGAATAACGATTAAATTATCTATCTCGTATTATATCTTGCTAAATATTATGATAAATCGATATACATCTACAAAAATAGACAGTATCCACAAAATCACAGCACACACAAGATGAACAAGTTTCTGCTGCCAATTACATTACTGCTTCAAACCAAGGGACTATTTAGTTTCTAACTCCTTAACTTCTGGTTAATACCAGTAAAACTGAGCCAAAGGAAAGAATTTTCATTTTCTCATCATCCCCACAATTCCCAAAATTTAAATTCAACTCTATTAACATTCAAGTTGGGCTATGAAGGATCAAAATCAATGAGTAGGCAACAGACATCCCCAAACAAAGTCCCACTGTTTATTTATAACACGTCATACCTGATACATTGATTGAAGTTCTTGCATCAATGACTCCACTGTTAGGCCTGACACAATACCTACGCGGAGCTGTAGTCTTCACTTTAAAACAAACATTTTTATCTGAAGGGTTACTCAGTTTTAGGTTTGTAGTAACAACATCTGTGAAAGGTCCTGTAACCAAAACAGAAAGTTAAAAGATTAATAGATATCACAGTATAGGCATCTTTTCATTCAATTTATTTACTATTCCAACTGATCACGAGTATTCCCCGACTTACAACCGACTCAACTTATGTCCATCCATACATACAACCAAAATTTATTTTTTAAAAATAAAGAAAAATTATACTGTTACGGGTGAAAGTAGGGGCCTATCTATGGAAAATAATGCCTATGGCATTTAAGGCCATTAGACAAATCTAGGTAACTGGACTTGATTGTTTCTGGTTTCAACCACGAGAGCTGCCCTTGACGATAACAAAGATACAATGAATTTCCAATGTATCTCCATTTCGAGATACGACCGGTCGGTCAGAACAGAACATGGACATAAGTTGAGGAATACTTGTACTCCCAAATTTGTGATCTTTAAGGCCATTAGAAAAATCTAGGTAATTGGACTTGATTGTTTCTGGTTTTAACCACTAAAACTTAAAGCACTTTTTTTTGCACAGTGCTAGCAATAAATTTCCATCTTTTTATTGAGCTTTATAGAACAAGCACACATTGTACAGAGAACACAAGGTTACCAAATGTGAAGGATACAAGTACGTTTCCAAAAATAAAACAATAGCGATATACCTCTTCCCCATACAATGTTGTCAGAATGACAAAAAAAACCTAAGAACTCTAACCCCCTAACAAAAAAAAACCAGGGAAGTTTTGACATGAAATTAAAGGTAGTATATTTCTGCTGAATCTGTAAAACATTAGTAACTGAGGAAAAACCCATATACATAAATAAATACATTTAATGATCATGGGCACAAAAATAGTCCATAAAAAGACTCCAAATTTTATGTAAATTAGTGTTAGCATACAATGCAGAACACCTGATCTTTTCTAAATTAAGGCAAGACATGACATCACCACTGAGTACTAGTGGGTGGAACAGGACTTTTTCTTCTAAGCATAAGAGTTGTCAATAGTACGACTACCTCAGTATCATCTAACACTCCAAACAAAGCCGTTAAAGGATTAGGTTCAAGATTACCACCTAATATTATTGACAAAACGCAAAAAATCTCCCTCCAATAAGGTTCAAGAGCTTGACAAGATCAGAACATATGTATCAAGGTTGTTTCCCTGTTGTGACATCTGTCACATCAGGGATTAAGATCAGGAAATATATGGGATAATTTGTCTTCAGACATACAAGTCCTATGTACAACCTTGAACTGAATAAAAGAGCGTCGAGCACACAGTGACTTATTGTTAATTTAAGAATGCAATTTTAGTATGAGATAGAAAACTGTAGATCATGCTCCCATTTTCTTTTAATCTTATCAAGGGAAACCTGACGTGATTTTGAAAGCATATAAATGTTATTAAATCCTTCTGGGAGGGTTGTAAGTTGAAAATTACATGCAGCATGTTGATTCACAAGCCATGGGAAAATTTGGTAATTGAACCGGTAAAAAGTTTCTGATCTGGAAAGATCTAAAAAAATGTGAATTTGGTAAATTAAACTTTGCTGGTCGCTGTTCAAAAGACACGAGGCAACTGTCAAAAAGCAAGTCTCGAACACCATTATCATACAAATTGACAAACCTTGAATACATAATTAGATGATGTAAAACTTGATAATGGAAAACCTTTTAAATCAAAAAAATTTCCTGAACTGAAACCAGATACATGAGGAATATTTTACTTCAGGGATGATATCATTCTTTTAACTTTAGCTAAAGAAAAAGGAAGTGCTACTCCTAAAAAGGATGAAATGGAAAACTTCTCAGCCAACCTCAATTCCAAAGAGATCCAAATTGGGCGACCCAATCTATTAAAATATTGAATCCAAAGCAAGAAAGAATGCATGTTGATCCCACTGCCCTTTTTCGATTTACGATTTTTTTGAGATCTGATGGAAAGTAAGTTGAGGACTACCTACTTAGCAAAACAACATGGGATATTGTAGTGTACCCATGAACTTTTTATTTGTAAGTAGGGATCAGTGTGGAGACCGACATGGGGTTGCGAGGAGAGAGAGGGGCAGTGGGATGAGTGTGGGGACCAACATGGGGCTGCGAGGAGAGAGCAGGGCAGTGGGATCAGTGTGGATATATTGTATATAATTTCCCATAGCTAGCGATTGCCTTTTCTAAATTATTGCAGACTTGCTTGCAGTAACTGAATAATTATAGGACTACAGACATTGCCTGAATGGACGGTAAGCGGCGCATATCTGTATTACTTTCTACTAGTGTTCCAGAAATGGCATATGGGAAGAGATCGAGAAGAGTGGTACTGTATTCTCTGGAGTTTGGGAAGAATGAGAGGAGATCCTATCAAAACTTACCAATATTGCAACAGCTAGATTCAGGAAGATGAGCCCGTTCACCAAGACTTTTTCAGCATGTGCTTAGGTGATGAACATCATCACCCACAGGGAAAAAAAATCACTGATAACTAAAGTATTCATAAAAAACTACATACAAGTCCTATGAACAAACGTACCTTCCCAGAACAGATGAAATTAAAGCACAATTGTCAAAACTGTAAAAATCAAATCAATCCTATTTTTCTGAGAAGGGGGGAACTACTGACACTGCAATTACTGATCAATCTTTACTTGATGAAGCACTGGATCCGTAAACAGGAACCAACTTGATTGAAGAGGGGGATTTTAAAAAAAGTGTGGAGAATGGATATGGATTTTTGCATTAGTATGAATTCATTGCTGCGCCAAGATTAATTAAATAATTCATTAATTTGATTTCCTCAATGCTCATCAAATGTACCACTATTAAGCAAAGAAACAACCCCTGAAATTGTCTCTGCTCAAAGAAGAGAGTCTGACATTAGGTTCATTCACAGGCAAAACACTTGAATTAAAGGTATGGATCCCCCAATAATCATTAATGGATACAGATACTATTTATTGTCACGTGATAAAACAGACATGTCATATTACAGAAAATTGCCTTTTGTCTGTCATAAGGCAGACAAAGATTCGCCATTAGCATTGCTCAGCACCGCTTAGAGTCAGAGAAAGAGAAGCAAGAAAATCCCTTCAGTCACTGAGTGTCTGTGGATTCACTGTGCGCTCCCACAGCCTCTGCACCTGCACAAACTCCTGTCTGATCCATCAGCAACCTGGGCTCCAGATCCAAACCTCTGACTCAATAAGGAAGTCTTCAGTGCATGAGGCCCTTTGGGAGCCCTTCCTGCCCTCAGTATACTCTCAAACCCTGGCTCAAGATGCGTGGTTTCTATGAGCCAGCCTCTAGCATACCACAACCTGTGTGCATCTATAAGATGCAGAGCCCCTCTCTGGTCTTCTGCTGTGGTCATCGGCCTAGAGGATCATCTCCACTGCTTCTCCTTCTCATTGGGGAGGGTGATCTCCCAGTTTCTGGTGTCTTGCGCTTGTCTGGTGCTCCCTGGAGTCTGCAACCCCTCGTGGCCGCTGCCGAGCACAGTTGCTGCCATTTTGGGCACCATCAAATCTGTGATAGATGGAGACCTAGGTACTGATGTTGGAATTCTGATAAAAGAGTGTAGGAAATGCATGGATCAGTCCATCATGCAACATGTTTCATCAGTATGTGGAAACAATAGCCTGCCTGCTCACTGTTTTATTTTTGTTTGTATAAATAGACCTTTAACCATACAATCTCTGAAAATCAGCATCAGTATCAGCATGTCATCGGGAAAGGCAAAATGATCTTCAAATGTTACTACAAACTATAGGCAAGACCAAAAAAAAAGAAACATTCTGCAGTAAGTCAAGCAGCAGATAAAATGTCTTAAATGTCTCAGGCTGAACATTATTTACCAGAGGAAATGAAAAGCACTACTCAAAGACCAATTAATAGTAGGGTCACAGGGGTTATAAAGCCAAGAGGATGTACTGTATGCATGCAAAAGATCCCATATAATTGACTCTCCTCCAATATAAGAGTTTTCAAAACTCTAATTAGAAGCCAGATGGTTGGCATCACAATTCAATGATGCAATACAAAGGCAGGCAGATGCTTCATGATTAGATGGTTTAACAGATGTTCATTTTTATTCCTAAAATAATAAAGATTACACCAATTTGATATTTTTCTTACAAATTCCACTTTCTATTTTCCCTTCAAAGTGCTGAGTCTTCCCAGGGTGCATGTACAAATACATTTACACAAATACTTCTAGGAGTGATTATTAGTCGCAATAAGAAACGAGCAGCTCAGGCTATTTTCCTCCTCAGGCAAGAGGCACCAAAATCAACTTGTGTCTTAACTGGCATTCATGCTGAGATTAGCTCATTCAGCGGATCTGCCTTTGCCAACTCAGAAACTGAGCTAATCATTTCCAGAATTAAAGGAAAAATGTAGTTCTCAGCAGGGCATTCCACTAGTGCAATTCTTCTTCGGATGACGATAAAAGTTTGTCAAGCAGTCATGCACAACATACATATGCACCAGTTATGCAAGATACAATACTACAAATTAAATTGCCACAATTTCCCAAGACAGAAAAAAATTATAATAAATATTAAAGGAGAGAGAATTATTCAGTTACAGTCGGTGCAAGAAAAAGTGACAGTTTAAGAGTGCAGACAGACCCTTTGGCAGTCCCAGAGTAGTTTAAGGTTAGGGTAGTTGAGAGTACGTCAAGGGCCTGATAGTTGTTGGGGGGAAAAAAAAGTCTTTAAAAGTCTAGAGCTGTGGACTTTAGGCTTCTATACCTTCTGCCTGAAGGTATCAGGAAGAAGACATTGTAACTAAGGTGATGTAGGTCCTTTATGATGTTAAATGCCCGTGATGGACTTGGCTAGGTTTGTCATTTTCTGCAGCCTTCTGTATTGCTGGGCATTCGAGTTTCCAAACTAGGTTATAATGCAGCCAGACACGATACTTTCCACAGTACACATAAGGCTGATAGAATATTCAATGACAAGCTAAATCTCTTCAGACTTATTAAAGTCGAGGCACTAGTGTGTATCAATGTACTGGCTCCAGGAAAGGTCCTCTGATATGTGGATGCCCAAGAACTTAAAGATACTAACTCTCTCCATTGTGATCCCATCAATGAGGAGCAGTGCATGGCCCAAGTGTCTCTCTTCCTGAAGTCCACACAAGCTTGTTGATGCTTAGAGCAAGATTGTTGTCCTGGCACCACATCAGATTCTCAATCTCTGTTTTCTAACTCATCATTATTATTTATTTGGCCAGCAACGGCAATGATGCCAATAATTTATATCTCGAGTTGGAGCTGAACTTTGCTATGCCATTGTGAGTGTAAAGGGAATGGAACAGGGAACTAAGTATGTAGTCTTTAAGTGCCTACGTTGATGGTCAATGAGGAGGTAGCAATCATGCCAATCTGTACTGGGAGCTGATGAGGAAAATGGGGATCCATTTGCAAAGCCAAGCCGCGCTTGTTTGTCGTTTATACCATACCATTGCAGTGTACAGTGAAAACAAGATAGTGTTTCTCTGGACCGTGGAGCTGGTTATTTACATGGCTAAATTACATCAGAAACCTTTTTTATAAATAACATATCACTTATAAGTATCATGTTACACATGATAACCCTGTGTCACTGGAGTTCAGAAGCCTCACGCCTTGATGGTCGTGGGGGTGGGGGGGGGGGGACTGTTTCGCAATCTGGTCGGGTCGTGAGGGCCCGAACGCTTCGGTACATCTTCCCGGATAGCAGGCGGGAGGGGTGTGTGGAGTCCTTCACAATGTTTATAGCTTTCTGCAAACAATGTCCATCATAGCAGGGAGAGAGAGACCCCAATGATTCCCTCAGCAGTCTTTACTATCCACTGCAGGGACTTGTGTTCTGGAATAGTGCAGTTCCCGAACCAGGTGGAGATGCAGTTACACAAGATGCTCTCAATGATTCCCTGTAGAATGAAGTTTGGGTGAAGCTGGACTTTCCACAACCTCCGCAGGAAGAAAAGGGCCTTCTTGGCCATGCATCTGGTGTTGGGGGATCAGGAGAGATTTTCCTCCAGGTGCATGCCAAGGAATTTGGTGCTCTTGACTACCTTGATGGTGGAGCTGTCAATGGTCAGTCAAGAGTGATCCCCCACCCCCCACCCCCCCCCACACCGTTCTCCTGAAATCAACCACCATCTTTGTTTTGTTGACGTTCAGGTGCAGGTTGCTGTCTCTGCACCAGTCCGTAAGTGTTTGCACTTCCTCTCTGTAAGCTGACCCATCATTCTTACTTCTGAGCCCCAACACTGTCAAGTTGTCAGCGAACTTGATATTCTGTTCTGTAAAAAATGTACATCTCTTGCCACAAATTTGAGACACTCACCTATGAAGTGATTTTTGATAGTATTGGCATAGCTATTGCCTCCGATACAGAACTTATAACACAGCAATGTCCAAGCAACCACTGTATCCATGCCAGATAAAATGGCACTTCATCTGGCATGGATATAGTGGCTGTTAGGGCATGGTCACTGTCTCCAGTTTAAATTAACATCCTGGCTCTTGGATTATAGCCTTGCAGATTACAGCGCAAATGTTCATCCAAGTACTGCTACCCTTTCCAACAATGTTTCAGAATGCCATCACACATGGATGTAATTTTTTTTTTTAAAGAACTCTCCTACGATCCTTCTACTAATTAACAAATCATAACTGAAAAAAAAAGGGCTTTAATCAGCTATGTTTGTTATTTTCAGTACTTCAATTGAAAACTGTGTGTGCTAAACAAGGCATTGTGCATGTCTGCAAGCAACACTACTGGATATATAAATACTAAATCACTGAAACTAGACCATACAAGCAACCAAGAATAGATTCTAAAAATCAAAAAAAGTAGGGGATACTGGAAATCTAAACTAAAATTAGAAAATACTGGAACAACTCCATGTCAGGGAGACCTGTAGCGAGAGAAACAGAATAACGTTCCAGGTAAATGACTCTTCGCTAGAAATTGAAAAAGAAGAATTGAGGTAGAGAGGCAAAAGGAACATCTGTGTAAGGATGGAGACCCAGGTTGAACACCTGCTAACACTGTTATGATGAAGGCCAAAGGAAGAGGTCAAAGACAGAAGGAATAGATAGAGAATTCAAATGAAAATCCAAGATTGTTTCTGTTGACTGCAGCCAATCTATGTTGGTTTGTCCATGTAGAGGAGACCACATGGTGAGCACAAAATGCTAAATGGGAAGAATTGCAAGTGAAATTTTGTTTCACCTGGAACTGTTGGGAATCTGGCTGGAAGGGAGGGAGAGGCAAGGGTCGAGTTTCTGCAAAGTACCACAAAATGGAAAAGACAAGAATAGTGTATTAGCAGAAGTGGCAGAACATTAAAATTGACAGACTGGAAGTAGTGTATAATCCTTTTTCTGACTGGAAGTCCTAACAGACCAAAAGAACTTTGAGAGATACGCAAATAGAAAATCATACCTGAAGTTTAAAGTGCATCCTTTGGAGAATGAGAGGAGAAAATGCAATGAAGAATAAGGAACTGACACAAAAATGAAATATTTTGTGCCTATCTTCACAGAAACTTACCTAGAAATAAAAACTGCATGAAGAGCTTTAATAAATCAGCATCAATCAAAAATGTCTTTGAGTAATTATTGGAACTGAAAGCAGAAAATTCCTCAGGATGTGATGATCTATATCCCAGGGTTGTTAACAAAATGCCTACCAAGGATATATCCATTGTAATCTAACAAAATTCTTCAAGTTCTAGAATGATTCTTACAAATAGGAAGGTAGCAAATGTAACCTCATTAAAAATGGGAGAGGGAAAACAATGTGCTGTGTCTTGCAGTGGCTGACGTGAAGAGAGAGCTCGGCAAGATCAACCCGCAGAAAGCTGCCGGACCAGATAACATACCCGGCAGAGTGCTCAGGGGATGTGCGCTCAGCTAGCAGATGTTCTCACTGACATCTTTAACATCTCCCTGAGAAGTGTCGTGGTCCCAACATGCTTCAAAGCCACCACCATTGTCCCCATGCCAAAGAAGTTGTCTGTGTCTTGCCTCAATGACTACCGCCTTGTCATGCTCAGGTTCCTCATGATGAAGTGCTTTGAGAGGCTTGTCATGGGGCACATCAAGCTCCTGCTGCCCCCATAACTAGACCCCCTGTGGTTCGCATACAGACCCAAATGCTCTAGACGATGCCACCGCCCTCCATCTAGCCCTCACCCACCTGTAAAACAAGGACTCGTATGTTTGAATGCTAGACGCTGTTTACATCCGGTACCGCACGGATGGCAGTCTCTTCAATCTGAGGCGCCTGCAAGCTCACACCAAGACACAAGAGAAACTTGTGCGTGAACTACTCTTTGCAGACGATGCCGCTTTAGTTGCCCATTCAGAGCCAGCTCTTCAGCGCTTGACGTCCTGCTTTGCGGAAACTGCCAAAATGTTTGGCCTGGAAGTCAGCCTGAAGAAAACTGAGGTCCTCCATCAGCCAGCTCCCCACCATGATTACCAGCCCCCCCACATCTCCATCGGGCACACAAAACTCAAAACGGTCAACCAGTTTACCTATCTCGGCTGCACCATTTCATCAGATGCAAGGATCGACAATGAGATAGACAACAGACTCGCCAAGGCAAATAGCGCCTTTGGAAGACTACACAAAAGAGTCTGGAAAAACAACCAACTGAAAAACCTCACAAAGATAAGCGTATACAGAGCCGTTGTCATACCCACACTCCTGTTCGGCTCCGAATCATGGGTCCTCTACCGGCACCACCTACGGCTCCTAGTACGCTTCCACCAGCGTTGTCTCCGCTCCATCCTCAACATCCATTGGAGCGCTTACATCCCTAACGTCGAAGTACTCGAGATGGCAGAGGTCGACAGCATCGAGTCCACGCTGCTGAAGATCCAGCTGCGCTGGATGGGTCACGTCTCCAGAATGGAGGACCATCGCCTTCCCAAGATCGTGTTATATGGCGAGCTCTCCACTGGCCACCGTGACAGAGGTGCACCAAAGAAAAGGTACAAGGACTGCCTAAAGAAATCTCTTGGTGCCTGCCACATTGACCACCGCCAGTGGGCTGATATCGCCTCAAACCGTGCATCTTGGCGCCTCACAGTTTGGCGGGCAGCAACCTCCTTTGAAGAAGACCGCAGAGCCTACCTCACTGACAAAAGGCAAAGGAGGAAAAACCCAACACCCAACCCCAACCCACCAATTTTCCGCTGCAATCGTGTCTGCCTGTCCCGCATCGGACTTGTCAGCCACAAACGAGCCTGCAGCTGACGTGGACTTTTTACCCCCTCCATAAAACTTCGTCCGCGAAGCCAAGCCAAAGAAAGAAAATTGAATTCAGTACATATCACAGTACCTGATAAAAAAAGTTGAGTCTGTTGGGTCTAAACACCTCCCTCTGCAACTGGATTGTCGACTTCCTGTTGGGGACACCTCAGGCAGTCCGGATCAGTAATAGCACCTCCAAGACCATCACACTGAGCACAGGGGCACCCCAGGGCTGCGTGCTTAGTCCACTGCTGTTCACTCTGCTGACCCATGACTGTGCAGCTAAACACAGCTCGAACCACATCATCAAGTTCACTGATGACACAAATGTAAGTTGCAACTCTAAGGCCTGATCAGTAAGAATTACAAGTTAGTGTACAGAGATGAGGTGCAGTTGCTTACAGACTGGTTCAGAGCCAACAACCTGCATCTGAACTTTAATAAAAAAGAGATGGTTGTTGACTTCAGGAGAGCCTGGTGGGAGGGGGGGGGAGGGGGAGGGAGGAAGGGGTGAAAACTGCACTCCACTGACCATTGATGGCTCCACCATTGAAGTCATCAAGAGTATCAAGTTCCTTGGAGTGCACTTGGTGGAGAATCTCACCTGGTCTCTTAACGCTTGCTCCATAGCCAAGAAAGCCCAGCACTGTCTCTACTTCCTGCAAAGGCTGAGGAAAGTCCATCTCCCACCCTCAAACCTCACTACATTCTGCAGATTTATTGAGAGCATCCTATGCAACTGTATCATGCCTGGTTTGGATGCTGTGCCACCTTGAACCGCAAGACCCTTCAGAGGATAGTGAAGTCAGCAGAAAAGATAATCGGGGGCTCTCTTCCTACCATGAAGGACATCTATAACACTCGATGCAGGCGAAAGGTGTGAAGGACTCCACACACCCCTCACATAAATTGTTCTCCCTTCTGCCATCTAGTAGGAGGGACCGTAGCACTCAGGTCGTTACGTCCAGATTGGGAAACAGTTTCTTTTCCCCCAAGCCATCAGGCTCCTGAATTCCCAGAACATATGTGGATCGTGCACTGTGGACTTTTACTGTATATGTCTTAATATTTCAATGTGTTTAACTTCTATTCTAACTTATATTTATGTAAATATGTTCTGTCGTCCTGAAGAAACACTATTTTGTCTTTGCTGTGCGAGCGTAGTATGAATGGTAAATAAAGATAATTTGACTTGACTTGGTGGAAATTCACCAGAGTGCTACTTGGGACAAATCAGAAGAAACAGGAAAGTCTGTGACTGTTTTCTTTTGTGCACAGATTGGCTGAGGTGGGAACTGATTGAAGTATACAAAATGAGTATAAATAGGGTGGTCCCTCCTCCATTTCTGTATACTGTGAACAGTTATGGGCCCAACACTGATTCCTGTAGCACCCATAGAACCCTGCAGCACAGAAACTGGACTTTCGACCCTTCTAATCTGTGCCAACCTCTTATTCTGCTGAATCCCAGACTTGCACCCAGTCCACAGCCTCCATACACTTCCCATCCATTTACCTGTTCAAATTCTTCATAATTGTTAAAACTGAGCCCTCATTTACTACTTCAGCTGACAGCATGCTCCAAATTCCCACCACTCTATGTGTAAAGAAGTTCCCCCTTGTGTTTCCACTAAACTTTACTCCCTTCACCCTTAACCTATTTCCTCTGGTTTGTATCTCATCTACCCTCAATGGAAAAATCCTACCTACATTTACTCTGTCCTTCCCCTCATCGTTATCAAATTTCCCCAAATTCTTCTACGCTTCAGGGAATAAAGTCCTAACCTTTGCCTGAAGTCTGGGCAACATCCAAGTAAATCTCTGCACTTTATCTTACTGATGTCTTTCCTGTAGTTAGGTGGCCAAAACTACAGACAATACTTCAGATTTGGTCTCATCTATGTCTTATACAATTTTAACATAACATTCCAATTCCTTTACTCAATACTATGATTTATGAAGGCCAACATGCCAATAGGTCTCTTTACAACCCTATCTACCTATCTATCCACCTATGATGCCAGTTTTAAGGAATGATGTATCTGTATTCCCAGACCCCTCTGTTCTACCACACTCCTCAGAACCATTTACCATGTGTATGCCCTTTTTTGATTTGTCCTTACAAAATGCAACACCTCACACTTGTCTGCATTAAATTCCATCCACCATTTTTCAGCCCATTTTTCCAGCTGGTCCAGATCCCTCTGCAAGCTTTGAAAACATTCTTCACTGTCCACAACGCCTCCAAACTTTGTGTCATCTGCAAACTTGCTGATCTAATTTACCATAATCGATGACAAACAACCATGGCGCCAACACCAATCCCTGGAGCACACCATTAGTCACAGGCCTCCAGTCTCAGACCAATCATCCACTACCACTCTCTGGCTTCTCCTGTAGAGCCAATGTTGAATCCATTTTACTACTTCACCATGAATACAGAGAGTCTCAATGTTCCTGACTAACATTTCATGAGGGACCTTGTCAAAGGCCTTACTAAAGTCCATGTAGACAACATCCACAGCCTTTCCTTAACCTCCTTGAAAAACTCAGAATGGTTAAGACCTACCATGCACAAAGCCATGCTGACTATCCCTGATCAGTCCCTGGTGATCAAATACTTGTATAGCCAATCTCTTGGAACACCTTCCAATAACTTACCTACTACAGATAGACCCCGACTTACAAGGTTCTGACTTACGATATTTTGAAATTACGATGATCAGAATCCATTTTGAATAAAGGTAAGTTGGGGTCTACCTATATCAATGTGGTTGTTTTTCCCTCTGAAGAAAATGCTCACGTCCAATTAACGTACACAGATTGCTTCTCACCACCACCACACACCCCCACCCCCATCCACCTGCAAATGTCATCATTTCAGTGCTCCTCTTTGGAACACATGCACAGATTGCCATCACTGGGAGGGAAAGAAAGCGACAGCTGCCGGGAACCTGACATCCCCGTTCCTGTTGGGAGCCTGCGCTTCCGAGCTTCCGGCCGACCTGTGTCTGAACATTCGATTCATTTAATAATTGTTTCTACACTTGCATCAAGGTTGGGTCTTTTTGTGTAGCTCTTGTTATTTCCACTACTTGTTTTCTTTTGCCTGGAGAGTATTAATTCTTTTTTTAATATTTTTTTTGAGGCTTATTCCAAGAATGCATAAGACTGTCACAGTATGTTTATCTTTCATCTGTGCAGATTGATCCCAACTTACTATATTTTCAACATGATGGAAGTCCTGGAACCGAACCCCATTATAAGTTGGGGTCTACCTGTATTGAAGTCAGGCTCATTTTTCAGGGTTTCTTTTAAAGCCCTTTTCTTTAATAAGCAACGGAACAATATGAGCTACCTTCCAATCCTCTGGAACCACACCCATGGCTAAGGATATTTAAAATATCTCTGCCAGAGCCCTTGCAATTTCTACACTAATCTCCCTCAAGGTCTGAGGGAATATCTTGTCAGATCCTGGAGATTTATCCACCTTTATTTGCTTTAAGACATCCTCTTTAACCTGTATAGGGTCCATGACCCCACTGCTTGTTTTAATTATTTCTCTAGACCCTCTGTCAGTTTCCTGAGTAAACAATGATGCAAAACAAAAATTTTCAGATCTCCCCCATTTTTTCTGGTTCCATACATAGCCTAACATTCTGATCTTCAAGGGAACCAATTTTTTACCCTACTATCCTTTTGCTCTTAATAAACCTGTAGAAACTCTTAGAATTTTCCCTTCACATTGTTTGCCAAAGCAACCTCATGGTCTTCTTCTAGTCTTCCTGGTTTATTTCTCGAGTATTTTCTTGCTTTTTGTTTAAATATACTCCTCAAGAACAGGTACTCCCCAACTTACAACCATAATTCACACCATAGGATCGGTCATATCTTGGAATGAACGTATGTCAGAACTGCGTACATTTGTTTAAAAAAAAGAAAAAATATAAAATTTATGTGATTTATGTTGTATTTGACAAATTATAACAGGGATACAGGGCATGTAAGAGCCAAAATGTGTGTACTTAATTAGTTGGCACCCCAGGGACCATAGGTTGGGTGCAGCCATCTTGATTCCTGGGCACATGTACGAGTCTTCGGTTGGTGCATGCATGGTGGATTCCCATATTGGAGTTCGGTTGGCGCATGCGCGAGAGTTAAGCGCACTAACGATATTGAATTTTCACCCTTAACTCTCACACATGCGTCAACCAAACTCCAATACGCGAACTGCACATGTGCACAGGAATCAATATGGTCCGTTTCACACCTATGGACCCAAGGACACCAACTAATAAGATAAGTATGGACATTTTGGCTCTTATGTGCCCTGTATCCCTGTTATAGTTTGTCAAATACAACATAAACCGCCTAAATTTTATATTCTTTCTTTATTTTTTTTTTAAATTTTGGTCATATGTGCAGATGGACAAAAGTTGCATAGGTCACAAGTTGGGGAGTACCTGTATCTCATTTGCTTTGTGTTGGCTATACCAGTCTTCTTCCAAACCAGATCCCCAATGTACCTCAAAACCAAGATTCCCTATGACTATTAACTTTGTCTTTAATACTGATAGTAACATACAAACTCTGAAGTCTTACCTTTAAAGGCCAGAAAACAATTTATCCCAATCCACACTTTCTAGATTCTTTCTCATTTCCTCAAAATTGGCCTTTCTCCAATTCAGAATTTCAACCTGTTGCTTAGACCTATCCTCCTCCATAATACACTTGAAACTAACGGCATTATGATCAGTGGACCCAATATGTTACCCTACACATACTTCTGTCACCTATCCTGTCTCGTTCCCTAATACTAGGTACAGTAATGCACTCTCTCTAGTTGGTATCTCTATCTATTGATTTAGAAAACTTTCCTATACACATCTGCAAACTCCAAGCCATCCTGCCCTTTTATAGTATGGGAATTCCAGTTAATATGTGGAAAGTTAAAAGCTCCTTCTCTCACAACCTCATATTTCCTGCAGCTGTCTGCTTGCTCTCTATTGACTATTGGGCAGTCTATAGTAATACAACCCATGAGTGTAGTCATACCTTTCCTGTTCCTCAACTCCACCCATATAACCTCAATAGACAAGCCCTTTGGTCTGTCTTGTCTGAGCACAACTGTGACATTTTCAATGCCACTCCTCCACCTTTCATCTCTTCCAGTCTATTGCATCTGAAACAACAGAAGCCTGGAACACTGAGCTGCAGTCCTGCCCCTCCTGCAACCAAGTTTCACTAATGGCCAACCCATCATAATTCCTTGTACCAATCCACGCTCTAAGCTTCTCTGCCTTTCGATACTACTTCTTGCTTTGTGTTACGAAATGGGTTAATAAAATTACAATAAAATACATCTTAAAAAGGTATAGATTGTGGGGGGTTTAGTTTAGGTCACACTTCACAAACATCTCATTTGAAATGCAAAAACCTCTGCAGGTGGAGCCTTCATGTCTACCATTAACTTTTCAGAAACCATGAAGAGAGTAGAATTGAAATGGACCATTGTCTTTAAAGGTACAACATCTATGAACAAATGTCCAGGCTCAGAAACTGATTAATCTTTTATTGCTAAACTGATGCCAGCGATCCAAATTTCACAGTCTGCATCCACAGGCCTCTGGACAACTCCAGTGGGCCAAATGTGTATTCCCAGTACCCTTTGGCTGTGGCTTGCAGATTGTTTGCACTTGGATAAGCACCTAGGCAAGGAAGGAATGAATAATATTCTACTGCGAACCTGGTTGCATCCCAAGATTGAGGAGGCTGCAAGAAAAAGAAAGCAATCATGCCTCATATGCCAAAGAAATAATCCAGGAAAAAGGATAAAACGTGCAATGGGACACACAGTATTGCATGGGGGGAGGGGGACCATTCCAGTGCATTCAATTAGATTTTATTGAACTGCCGTGTGTATATTGCTATAATTATTGTTTGGTTATGATAGATGTTTTTAGCAGATGGATTGAAGTGGACCCAACTGCGAGTAATAAGACATCTATGGTCGTATGCATACTTCTCACAGAAGTAATCCGAGGTTTGGCCTGCCAGCACAGATTAGCTCGGATAATGGCCCACATTTTGTGGGAATGATTAACAAAGAAATGTGTCAGGCTCCTGGAATCAAACAACAATTCCACTGTACACATCATCCAAGAGTTGCAGGGATAGTGGAAAGAGCCAATGGGGTTTTAAAAAATAAATCGGCAAAATTAATGAAAGAATTGAGTCTGAGATGGGTCAAGCTTTTACCTCTGGCTCTGTATCAAATGAGGATAACCCCTCATTCTGGGAAGGGAGTCTCACCATCAGAACTGATGTACGGGAGACCAGGAAAGACCCCCATGGGACACAGATGTGAGCCCACCAAACCAGATAGATGTAACCTTGATGGGCAAATATTTGCACCAATATTTTCATCAATTAACAGCCTCTTTAAAGTTTCTCCATTCACAGGTACAAGAGGCTTTCAGAGTAGCTGGAGGGCAATCGAATTGGCTCCAGGTTACCACTGGGGATCAGGTCCTAATCAGGGACTGGGAAAGGGGTAAGCTGGGACCTCGGTGGAAAATTGAGGGTCTGCAAACGCCGACAGCTATGAAAATGCAAAGAATTGAGCAGTGGATCCACCCCAGTGACTGAAAATGATGGAAACCAGATGCCATATGAATTATGGACAAACTCTTTTTTAATGTATACTTTCTTTACTGTTTGTTTATGACTATGGGAAGGTCTTCTGACGCCCTCTCAGACAATTTATTTTATCAAATGCATTTAAAATTATATGGGAACAGGATAGTTTGCTATCCTCTCATGCATTCTATTCAGGGTTTATTTGTGCACAACCGACAAATGAGAACTAGGAAAATCTAATCATAAAGGACACCACAAATAAATGCATAGAGATTAAAGGAACGCTTTCCAGGGCAACTAAAGGAAGGTGTATAGAGAGCCAGCCAAACCTACTTGACCGGATAGACAAATATGAAATGACTAAAGGAGGTTGCCATGGTACTCGATTTTATAATGTGACCACTTCCAAGTCGGCCCTGTCTGAACATTGTTTAAATAACAGTTAACCCATGTATTTTGATGGAACTGGATGGGGATATGGGACAGTAAAGTTAAAAAAATAATTTGCCTTGTGTAGAAGAACACTGTTGGCAACTTGATTGTCATATTCAGAAAGAGCAATTCTCATTCCCATGTTTAAGAAAATAGTGGCTGAATCCAACAAAGGGAACTCAATGAGTTTGTGGAGAATGTCTTAGGAAAAACCGAAGATATTGAGTTCAGAAAGGAAAAACCACCCTCAATTTTGCTAACATATATACAAATCCCCAATATTGGTACCAACAAATGTTACCAGTTAAAGAAAGGATATGTACTCCTTTTTAATGGAACTTTTACTACTGCCATTAAAGGAAACAGCGGCAAGGGTGCTGGCTATGAACAACTGCAATGATCACATCTGCAGCTTGACGGCTGGAGGCTGTTAATTGAGAATTAGTGGAATTGATGCTTTTCAGACAACAAACAAGTGGATTATCAATTAGCTTCCCAAGATGGTGTGTGCGCTATTGTAAGAGATAGGTAAATTACCAAGGTCACAGATGAATCCTTTAATATCTCTAAGGCAATACTGATATCCATGATTGTCAGTTTTTGACAGCGTCTCATGGAAAAGGATGGGTGGTTTGCTTGGCTAAAATGGATATTTGGAGGATCATAGGGATCGATCATTCTCCATGCCGTCGTGATACTAACAGCAGGACTAATTGCTTTCTGTGTTGCTGTTACCTGTACGAAGGTCTGCTATAAAACCATAGTGACAAAAATATCTGCCTCTATCCCACTGTAACATCATAACTACGATAAAAGGAAATAAATGAGATAATGTAGAAGAGACTCTTCAAAATCCTTAGAACATTAGAACCCTTAGGGCATTTTTAGTATCAATGTAGTTTTAGGGAAGAGCAAGGAGGGGCCTAAAGTTGAGGTTCTGGATTGGAGAAGAGCAAATTTCGAAGGAATAAGAAGGGATTTGGGGAGTATTGAGTGGGATAGGATATTTTCAGGTGAGGGTGTAAATGAAAAATGGAGGATATTCAAAAAAGAAATTTTGAGGGTACAGAGTAGTTAAGTCCCAGTGAGGATCAAAGGAAAGGCTGGAAGTCATAGGGAGGCTTGGTTTTCGAGGAATATTGGAAATTTGGTTAGGAGAAAAAGGGAGGTGTACAAGAGGTATAAAGAACATGGAGCTGACAATTTGAAGGAGGACTACAAGGAGTGTAGAAGGAATCTTAAGAAAGAAATTAGAAAGGGCAAAAAAAGGCACGAAGAGGCTTTGGCAGACAGAGTAAAAATAAATCCAAAGGGTTTCTATAAGTACATTAAAAGTAAAAGATTACTGAGAGATAAAATTGGACCCCTTGTAGATAGTGAGGGAAGGTAGGCTGAGTGAGAAGTCAGAGGAAATGGGAGAAATTTTGAATGATTTCTTTGCCTCGGTATTCACTAGGGAAAAAAATATTGAACCAGTTGAGGTAAAGAAAAATAGTGGGGAGGTAATGAAGCATATAAGGATAACCGAGGAGGTAGTAATGGCTGTGTTGAAAAAGATAAAGGTGGATAAATCTCCGGGACCGGACAAAATATTCCCAAGGACACTCAGGGAGGCTAGTGGACAGATAGTGGGGCCATTAACAGAGATATTTAGGATGTCACTGGCCACGGGGGTAGCGCCAAAGGATTGGAGGGTGACGCATGTGGTTCCGCTGTTTAAGAAAGGGTCTAAATGTAAACCTGGGAACTATAGGCCTGTGAGTCTGACGTCTGTGGTGGGCAAGTTGATGGAAAGTGTTCTGAGGGATGGTATTTACAAATATTTGGAGGTACAGGGATTGCTAGGGAGTAATCAGCATGGTTTTGTCAGGGGTAGATCATGTTTGACAAACCTGATTGAGTTTTTCGAGGGGGTTACAAAAAAGATTGATGAAGGGAAAGCTGTGGATGTTGTCTATTTAGACTTTAGTAAAGTTTTTGACAAAGTTCCCCAGAGGAGGTTAGGAAAAAAGGTGGAGGCATTAGGTATAAATGAGGAGGTAGTGAAATGGATTCAGCAATGGTTGGATAGGAGGTGTCAGAGAGTAGTGGTAGAAAATTGTTTGTCCAATTGGAGGCCGGTGACTAGTGGAGTTCCTCAGGAATCGGTCCTGGGTCCACTATTGTTTGTTATATATATTAACGATCTGGAAGTAGGGGTGGAGAATTGGATAAGCAAGTTTGCGGATGATACAAAGAATGGTGGTGTTGTGGACAGTGAGGAAGATTACCGTAGATTAAAAAGTAATTTAGGAAGGCTGGAGGTGAGGGCTGAGAAATGGCTGACGGAATTTAATACAGATAAGTGTGAGGTGTTACATTTTGGAAAGGCAAATCTAAATAGGTCATATGCATTAAATGGTAGGATATTGAGATGTGCAGAGCAACAAAGGGATTTAGGAGTTGTGGTAAATAGTACCCTCAAGGCTGATACTCAGGTAGATGGTGTGGTGAGGAAGGCATTTGGAATGTTGGCTTTCATAAATCGGAGTATTGAATTCAAGAGTAGGGAGGTTATGATGAAATTGTACAAGGCATTGGTGAGGCCAAATTTGGAGTACTGTGTACAGTTTTGGTCACCAAATTATAGGAAAGATATAAACAAAATAGAGAGAGTGCAGAGAAGGTTCACGAGAATGTTGACAGGATTTCAAGGTTTGAGTTACAGGGAAAGGTTGTGTAGACTGGGGCTTTTTTCTCTGGAGCGTAGAAGATTGAGAGGGGACTTGATAGAGGTGTTTAAGATTTTAAAAGGGACAGACAGAGTAAACGTGGATAGGCTTTTTCAATTAAGAGTGGGGGAGATTCAAACTAGAGGACATGGTTTAAATTTGAAGGGGGAAAATTATAAGGGGAACATGAGGGGAAATTTCTTTACACAAAGGGTGGTAGGGATGTGGAATCAGCTTCTGACAGACGTGGTCGAGGCGGGATCATTGGTTACATTTAAGGAAAGACTGGATAGTTACATGGATAGGAGAGGACTGGAGGGGTATGGACCGGGTGCTGGTCAGTGGGACTGAGGGTGGGGATTTGTTACAGCATGGACTAGTAGGGCCGAACTGGCCTGTTCTGTGCAGTAAGTGGTTATATGGTTCAGTGTCGAAGAAGAGGTGAAAGGTGAGAAGCAGTATGATGTTCTGGAGCCTATCACTCACTGACTGGTACTAATTGAAACAACCTTATGGTGCCTAAGGAGGGAGTCAAAGCTGAAAATGCAGGAATGCGTGAAGAGATAGGGGAAGATAAGGGGTCCCGATGTTTTCTTGGAGTCTGAACACTGTTTTGAACAGCATGTTTCTCGACCTTACTAGTGGGGAGGGAGAAGAGGGGAAGGGAGTTGCTGCTTGTCCTACATGTAATGCTTTACTTTTAGGTCACACGAGTTTGTGACTGATGTAACATTTTTCTAACTTGTTTGAATGTATACATCCATCCCTTTGTTGAGCAGAGACTGCTTCAAGTGTGATAGCAGTAGAAGCCTCTTCCTTCCAGGAAGCTACCTAATAAAGAATCAACCCATCGAGTTCTGTGTGCTGGGACTGCTAAAAATCAGAACCACAGTAAGGCCTCACTTGGTGTATTGTGTGCAATTTTGGGCTCCTCATTTAAGAAAGGATGTGCTAACATTGGAGAAAGTTCAGAGGAGGTTCACAAGGATAATTCGAGGAATAAAAGGATTATTATATGCGCAATGTTTAACGACTCTTGGTCTGTATTAATTGGGATTTAGGAGAATGAAGGGAGATCTCATTGAAATATTTTGGAGTTGAAAGGCATGGACAGAGTTGATGTAGAAAAGCTGTTCCCATGATGAGAGAATCTAGGTCAAGAGGGCACAACTTCAGGATTGAAGGTAGTCCACTTAGAACAGAAATGCATAATTCTTTAGCTAGAGAGGGTAGTGAATTTATGGAATTTGTTGCCACATGCAATTGTTGAGGCCAGGTTATTGGGTGTATTTAGGCAGAGAATGATAGGTTTAAATTTAAATTCTTGATTAGCCAGGGCATCAAAGGCTATGGGGATGAGGCTGGACAGTGGGACTGAGGGGATAAATGGTTCTATTCATGATTGAATGGCAGGGTAAACTCAATGGTCTATTACTGCTTCTATGATGTACAGTCTTACGACTGACAATCACCACTGTGTGTATGGATTAGGCAAATTAGATTGGTTTTGTTTCAGTTTTTTATGATAGACATTACAATAAACCAAGAACTGCTCTGATTATCCGTTTAATGTAGCTAGATCAAGGCCCACACATCATACGAGGCAATGGGCAGGAAGACGACTGAATACAGTATTTTATTATCACCATGAATGAAAACAGCATCGTCTCCAATTAATCAATTCAATCATGCTGTCACAGTAAGACCATTCAACAACTTGTGTGATCTTTGTAAATGGCCATTTATAACTCATTGTAGAATGATTCTAGCATCTTAAATTGATTCATTCAGATATGAATCAGTATTATTCAAATTTAAAATCCTCTCCAAAATGTACCAAATGTTCAATGTAAAATTGTACTGTTAGTCAATATTAAATCGCCCATTAACACCAACAAAACATTTAAACACATTGTTGACATTCCTACCTTGCTGTTGTATTTCAGATTTCATACATGACATTACATACAACCCTGAGATTCTTTTTTCTGCAGGCAAGGTAGAATTACCACTTACTGGCAGTGCAGAAAAAAAACTATACACAGCGTATACACGTAAACAAATAAAGAACTATGAACAGAAGATGAATGCAAAACAAATTGACTGCAATACAGAGAGAATTTTAAAGAAATCAATAAAGTGCACCAGTAATCCTCACTGATTGAACTTGTTGTTGAGGAGTCTGATGAAGTACCAGCTGCTTCTCAACCTGGGGGTGCGAGTCTTTACCTCTTTTCTGATGGCAGCAGCAAAAACAGAGCAAATTTTGGGTGGTGTGGATCTCCAACAGCAGTGCTCCCTGTAGATATTCTCAATTATAGGGAGGGTTTTGCCTGTGATGTCCTGGGCTGGATCCACTACCTTCTGCAGGGCTTTTCACTCAGGGGTATTGGTGATCCCATACCAGATTGTGATCCAGCTGGTCAGCACACTTTCCGCCACACAGTTGTAGAAATAAGCCAGGGTTTCTGGTGTCATACCAAACCTCTGCAAACTCCTGAGGAAGAAAAGGCGCCAACGTACTTTCTTCACAATGCCATTGGTGTGTTGGGTCCAGGAAAGATCCTCCGAGATAGTGACTCCCAAGACCTCTCCACCTCTGATCCCCAAATGATCACTAGATTGTTGACTTCAGGAAAGGAAAGCCAGAGGTATACAATCAGCTCCTTAGTTTTGGTGACGTTGAGTGCAAGTTGTTGTTGGTGCTCCATTCAGCCAAGTTTATAATCTCCCTCCTGCATGCCGACTCATAACCTTCCTTTACACAACCCACTACCATGGTATCATTGGCAAATATGTAGATGGTGTTATTGCCCCAAGAATAATAATGATTTTGCTTCAGAATAAAATATTTTTCAAATGTAATCACTCCTTAATATCAGAATAAAAATAACCAATTTGCTCACAGAAAGACTGAAATGATATAGGCTCCTGATCATCTGTTTTTTTTATTTAGAGATACAGCACAGTAACAGGTCCTTCCAGCCCATGAGCCCGTGCCACCCAAATACACCAATTAACCTATAAACCCCATACGTTTTTGGTGGGTGGGAGGAAAGAAAACCTACGCAGATACTGGGAGAAGGTACAAACTCCTTACAGACAGCACTGGATTTGAACCGAATTGTATTCCACTAATTGTACTGCCTTGCTTGAAAAAGTGTTAAGGAAGCTTTGCATCCACCTGAGAGCGACTAATACCTCAGTTTTGCATCTCATCCAATATATTGCCTCTTTGGATAAAACAAAGCCTTTTGACACTATTGGAAGACCAGAAATTATCCCTGGTTCCTAGCCAATGCTCACTGGTTTCTTTTTTGTTGCAGGACAATTGACCGATGCAATAGCTTTCCCTGAGTAATCCACTAACTAACAGATACAGTACTTTGAATTTGAGACTTCCTACATAACTGTAACGTATCTCATTTTAATGAAAACACAAGATGGGGGGGGGGGTGGGGGGGACGTGGCAAGATGGCGTAGAGGACAGGCGTGCGATCCCACCCTTCCTCAGCTAGTTTTTAAGCACCCGTTTTTAAAGTTTATAAAAGTGATTAAAAGTTGTACTTTGACTTTTGGGAACATTAGTGGATCATAATAGCTACTAATGTAAAAAAAAAACGAAAACTCAATTGCAGATGAAATTACCTTTTAAAAGTGCTGAAGAATTGAGGCCTACCTGTTTAATTGAAGCCACGGACTCAACGGTTGGAACGTCCAAGGCGCACAGGACTCCTGTCCGGCTCAGTATGATGCCGGCGCCAATCTTGCCTCCACAAGATGGCGCCAGCCTGACGACGAGCTCAGCCGCACCCAACATCGCGGAGAAACCAGAGAGTGGTAGTGGATGATTGCTTCTCAGACTGGAGGCCTGTGACTACTGGTGTGCCTCAAGGATCAATGCTAGGACCTTTGTTGTTTGTCATCTTAATTGGATCAGCAAGTTTGCATATGACACTAAGATTGAATATGTTGTGGACAGTGAAGAAGGTTTTCAAAGCTTGCAGAGGGATTTGGACCAGCGGGAAAAATGGGCTGAAAAATGATAGATGGAATTTAATACAGACAAATGTGAGGTGTTGCATTTTGGAAGGACAAACCAAGAAAGGATATACGCGGTAAATGGTAGGGCACAGAGGAGTGCAGTAGAACAGAGGATTTTGGAATACAGATACATAATTACCTGAAAGTGGCATAAGTGGATAGGGTTGTAAGAGAGCTTTTGGCACATTAGCCTTCATAAATCAAAGCACTGAGTACAGGAATTGGAATGTTATGTTGAACTTGTACAAGACATTGGTGAGGCCAAATTTGGAGTATTGTCTGAAGTTTTGGCCATCTAACTACAGGAAAGATATCAATAAGATAGAAAGAGTGCAGAGAGGTTGCCCAGACTTCAGGAACAGGTAAGGACTTTATTCCCTGTAATGTTGAAGAATGAGGGGAGATTTGAATGAGGTATTTAAAATTATGAGGGGGTAGACAGAACAAATGCATTTAGGCTTTTTCCACTGATACATGGGTTAAGAGTGAAAGTGGAAAAGTTTAGGGAACTTCATAGAGTGGTGGGGTGTGGTACAAACTTCCAGCTGAAGTGGTGAATGCGGGCTCAATTTTAACAGGTTCATGGATGAGAGAGGTATGAAGGGCTATGGACTGGGTGTAGGTTAGTGGGACTAGGCAAAAAAAAATGGTTTGCCATGGTCCAGAAGAGCCAAAGAGGCTTGTTTCTGTACTGTAATGTTCTATTTCCAAAAACAAATTGGAGTAGGACCTTAATCAAGATTATTATAGATGTTATCATACCTACATCGACACCATTTGGCTCCATTACATGACAAGCTTCAAGTTGGATTTTCTTCATCTGTGTAAGAGTTTTTCTTTTGCACTACCAATTAATTCTGCCACACTCGCAGGAAAAAGGAATCTCTGGGTTGTATGTGATCTTTGCACCACCCAATTGGACCTACTCTCACCTTGCACTTTTTAATTCTTGTTGGATTTAGATGCAACCAACATGTTAGGCAGAGCAGTTGAGATAACTTAACAGAAAGAATAAATTTTCCCTGTACAGTATTATTTTTAAACAATTTGCTTGAGTCAATACCTTTCAAGACTGCTCACAGACCTGTTGAAATAGGTTCTCCGCATCGACCGGAACAAAACATTCCGACTTTAAATGCCTCATTTCGATCTCCATAATGAAAAGAATGGGAGTTCCTCTCCCCTCTTCACACACCTGAAGCTTTTCTATTTTGGGTACCATTTTGGTAAATCCCCTCTGCATCCTCTCCAACATGTTAGCATCATGTTTGTATGTATTGGCCATAATAGTACATAGCCTAAAGTCAAACCAGTGTTTTTATAAACATTCAGCCCAACTTAAAAGATTTTTGTATTCTGTACATCTATAAAGACAAACATGCTTTTATTTTCAAATAGCCTCCCCTCCATGTCATGCCTCTTGAACAATGTATATCAGTAAATCCTCAGCCCCAAGTCCCTTTAAAAGATGAAATGGGGTTTTCTAAAAATCAGAATGAAATAAAGCAGTCTTGGAATAAATGGAATAGGATATAAACCAGGCCAAAGCAGAATGCCATTAATAATCAGCAATATTAACAAATAGTTAGCCATGACTGTAACAGTCATAAACTAATCAAATTAAAAAAATATCCCATAGCAACATGGAAAGCTTCTATCTGACCAACTGATTCTATGCTGGCTCACAGAACAATTCAGTTACTCCACTCATTTTCCTATAACCTATTCTCCCAACAGCCCAACAGTTCTACCACAAACCTTTAAATGAGGGGCAATTTAGATGGGCCAATTATCCTTGCAAACTTGCATATCTTTGGGATGTGAGTGAAATCTGAGCATGTTGAAGTGCATGCCATTCAGAGAACACTGGCAAACCTAGTCTTTGCCCCCCAGTCAATTCTACATGGTCTGGAAACACAGATTTCTGAAGAGGACACGTGAACAAACTCTGAATATGTTGATGATACCGACTAAATCCATACCAAGCAATCAATTCCTGATGTTGTTTCTTTCATTCTTTCCAAGGCAGAAACTTTGAGCTACAAGGATAAATCCAATCAAGTTCACCCTCAGTAAAGAGATGGAAGGCATCACAACAGTACTTTGAAGGGGCACCACCTCCATGATAACCTGCTCATCAATGTCCCTCAGGCCAGTGTTGCATTTCCAAGCATCTTTAACAGCTGCAATGTTCCCCCTTCCTGATGATTGCAATGTACTTTTCCATCAACAACTTATTTGAAAGGTTGGGAGGCCATTCACAAATCTGTAGTGGATGCCAAATTAAGGTGATCAACATGCCCAAAACTCAACCAGTTCCCTGACAACTTCCTTATCCTATACAAATGGGTTTAATTTATCAATCTTTGAAGCTTTATCATTCATCTGACAGATAAATGAACTGTAGGCTTTGTACTTTATTCCAATGTACAACCTATCTCAGAATGCATATTCTGGAGTAGGGTCTTGAATTACAATTTTCTGACACGTATGTAAGAGCGCCATCAATTGAGCGAATCCTGGATTTGCCACAAGCTGTTAACATTTCTCTTGGGATCAGCTGGAAACCGAGACTTTTAAAATTCACCAGAACTGGCTGAAGTCCTGCTCTTTCAACCAGGATTGAGATTTTTGGTGTGCACCAGTGCTGCCATTACAGCAGTTCAAGCAGAGCAGCCATTTTTTTGTAGTCAAACAAGAAAGTCACCAAATTATAGGAAAGATATAAACAAAATAGAGAGAGTGCAGAGAAGGTTCACGAGAATCTTGACAGGATTTCAGGGTCCGAGTTATGGGGAAAGGTTGTGCAGACTGGGGTTTTTTTCTCTGGAGCGTAGAAGATTGAGAGGGGACTTGGTGTTTAAGATTTTAAAAGGGACAGACAGAGTAAATGTGGATAGGCTTTTTCAATTAAGAAAGGGGGAGATTCAAACTAGAGGACATGGTTTAAGACTGAAGGGGGAAAATTATAAGGGGAACATGAGGGGAAATTTCTTTACGCAGAGGGTGGTGGGGATGTGGAATGAGCTTCCGGCAGACGTGGTCGAGGCGGGATCATTGGTTACATTTAAGGAAAGACTGGATCATTACATGGATAGGAGGGGACTAAAGGGGTATGGACCGGGTGCTGGTCAGTGGGACTAGGAGGGTGGGGATTTGCTACGGCATGGACTAGTAGGGCCGAACTGGCCTGTTCTGTGCTGTAAGTGGTTATATGGTTATATATCTAGGTCAGGCTAATCAAAGTCAACTCATTTTAAAAGGTACATGTGAAAGCAGTCCACAACCAACTGAGCACAGGTAAATATAGCAGCCACATAAAGTTGGTCACAGGAATATTGATAGAAAATAACTGTAACAACAAATTCCACGCTCAATGTTCCTTTTATTCTCACATAAGACATAGAAATGTAATGCACATTATACATTTCCACTTGAGCATTGCCCATTGCCCCAACAATAAGAGAAGGAGAAGCAAGTGAGACAGTGAGTGTCTGCGGATTCACCTCCAGTGCTCTTGCACCTCTGCAGCCACACAGCCAATCCATAGGGAACCCAAGCTCCAGATCCAAATCTCTGATACGATCAGGAAGCCTTCAGCGTTTGAGGCCCATATTGAGAGCCCTCTTGTCCTCAACACCCTTTTGAATCCTGGTTCCAATCCTTTTTTTCCCCCAAGAGCCAGCCTCCAGCAGCCTGCTGTCTTCATGGGTTCTTCAACCACAAGTCGCCAACAGCCCGTAGCCCATGTGGGTCCTTCAGCCGCTGAGCCCCTCGCTGCTCCACTGCAGAGATCACCTTCCTTGTCAGGTTATCTCCTTCACAATGGGGGAAGGGCAAGGGGGCTGTTCTCATTTCTAGTGCCTGTGTCAGTCTGCTGCTCCTCCGGAGTCCACAACCCTTCGTGGTACGCTGCCCATCACAGGCTCCGCCGTATTGGGTCAGACCTCTGTGGTTTCAGGATTTTAAAAAAGCATCCTTACTACTCTAACAGGCCAGTTAAAGCCTATGCAGAGCCATTGGCATCGCAACTGGGCATTAGGACCCTGTGAGCAGCACTGTCTTTGCCCCCTACTCTTTTTGGTGTGCACCAGTGCTGCCATTACAGCAGTTCAAGCAGCGCAGCCATTTTTTTTGTAGTCAAACAAGAAAGTCTGCAGACATGATTTTAGTTTAATGTACAAAAGTGCTAGGGAAACTCAGAAGGTCACTCAGCAACCATAGGAAGCAAAGGAATATAACCAACGTTTGGGCCTGAGCCCTTGGCCAATGTATGAGCAAAGAGCAGGCAGGCACCTGAATAAAAAGATGGGGGGGGGGGGGGAAGGAAGGGTAAAAGAGGTATGGGAAGGAGCACAGGGGTCAAAGGTGGATATGGGTGGGAGGGCAGAAATTTAAAAAGCTGAGAATAATAGGAGAGGGGGTAGCTCTCTGAATGGAGGGAAGGGGTGGGGAGTTGGAGGAAAGAGAGGAAGACAGAAGGGCCAAATGGAAACCGGAGAAGTCAATGTTAATGTCATCAGATAGGAGAGTGACCAGATGCAATATTATTGTCGATCCTCCAATTTGCGGGTGGCCTTGGTTTGGCAATAGAAAGACATGTCGGTGTGGGAATTAAAATAGGACATTGTTTCCTTGAGCACATTCCCCCTTCCACTGCAACAAGTGGGACCGCTCAGTGGCCAACCATTTCAATTCTAAAGTTCCAGAGTTGCTCAGAGAAACTGTTCATTTCATTCCTCTATCACACAATGTAAAATGTGTTAAAAATAAAATTTGAACTGAAGTACATATTGAAAAAATACCTGAGAGTTTTCAGTGGGCAAGATGCACCTTTGGAGTTACCAGTGGAGGATATTTTCAAAACAATATACTGGCATCCCTTGTTGTAAAATGATTCATTTATGTGATCTGAGCTTTTTCTGTACTTTAAAAAGATCTCAGCTCAAACTATGTGTTCCTTGGGATGAACCTGTTTCATATCCTTCCCTTCTCCACTTTTTGCCATTAATCTGGGTGTTGGTTAGGACAATTAAACAACCTTACAGTTCAAGTTCAGTGTTTAGAGGATGTTTGCAAGGACTGCTGTTGGGTGAACTGGGATAAAAAAAGTTTTATAAAGTTGATTTGTGGCATTCAGTAACCTACACCCCCAGTTCATTTTGAAGGGTGGGAGAACCGGAGGAAAACCAACACAGACACAGGGAGAACATACAAATCCTTACAAATAGTGCAGGATTCACACTCTCGTCCCGATCACTGGCGCCGTAACAGCGTTGCACTACCCATATCTTCCATCATATTCAGAATAAAGTAATGAGAGATCGTAGAATCCAAGCTGCCACTCCCTAGCAATGCCCTGCAGTAACTGTGCTAGTAAAAATGTAATCTGTAGCCTTGGCTGAGCAATGGCACTGTTGCCCCACCCTACTCTATACCACTCCTCAGAGGCAACCTTTTTACACAAGCATGGAATTTTTGAATTCATGCAAAGTTCCCAGTACAGCAACATGCAACAATGGGAGAGTAGTTTATGCTATGATTACCACTTGTTGTCTTCATGCATCTGGTGCAATATTCCATGAGCACTAATTCTTGGAAACACATCCTTTGCTGATCTAGGTAAATTGTAATAGAGCTGAGTTCATGTTCTTGTATGGAATGGAGGAACAAGGAAAGTCATTGACTACAGTGAAGGTAAAGAACAGTTAATGATTCATTCACCCTTAACAACTTAAATGTTTAAGCAAAGCCCAATACTTCAGACTTTTAAGATTTGAACTCTGTTAGGAACTAGAACAATCCACTAGAAATCAAAAGTCTGAAGAGACTCTTAAGGTACGGATAAAATTTACAGAGAGCTCAGAGTGATCTTAGACATTGAGAGCTCCATTTCCCTATCGGAATACACAAGTAGAAGCAGATAGATGTGCACAGATCCTCAGTCTCTATCCCCCAGGTGGAAGATAGATAGAACAAAATCCTGCAGCTTTCTCCCCTGCTTAGAATATCTATTGAAGGTCAAGGAGAGATCATCCGCTCTACCTGACTCTTGTTTGGAATAGTAAATCATATGAAATCTAAGGATAGCAGAACAATAACATGCAGTAATGAGAGGAAAACAGGCAAGTTTCTAAAATAATTCACTCCACAAATGCACCACAACAAAGCTGCAATTTTTCCTTTTAAATGTCAGGACTCCAGCAGTGTCTGGCAGTAGTGACGATGATATTTAAAAATAAATATTTTATAAATTATGGAACAAAAAATAGAAGTTAATCTCTTGAAATTTAAATAAGATATATTTTGAAAGTGTGTGTTTAGGTTTGGAAATTAACATATTGAAATAAACCCAACATATATGACACAATGTAACATATGAAACACATGAATCCCCAAAAACATATACCGGTAAATCTCTTGACATTCGCTTTTGAACAAGCTTCATTTTATGCCACAAATAAGACCACAAGAAGTACTGGTAGAATTAGACCATTCAGTCTATCAAGACTGCTCCGCATCCTGTAACTTTCCACTACTTTTTGCAATATTGTATGCCCTCTCTTTTGCTTTTATGGCGTCTTTGATTTCCCTTATTTGGAAATGCCTTATCCTTCCTATAGAATGCTTCTTCTTTTGGATGAAATCATCCTGCGTCTCCAGAATCCCCAGGCATTGTGCTCTAATGTCTTCATGGCTTGATTCCTTTTCAAATCAACTGTGGCCAGCTCCTTTCCATAATGATCATCTCGAATAATATCCAAATACTGGTAGATCCTGCCCCTCAGAATCTCCTCCTGCCACTTTCTAACCAGAGATATTAAGCTCACTGGCCTGCAGTTCCCAGGCATGTCCTTCTTAAAATAAGAGCATCAATCTCTCCAGCCATCCAATGCCTAACCATGGCTGATGATGATGCAAGTTTCTTTGCCAGGATTTCCACATTATCCAAGGATACACTTCTTCAAGCCCCAGGGATTTATCTACCTTAATGTGCTTTAAGATTGCTAGCACCTTCATTTCTGTAAAGTAGCTGTTCTAAGACATCACTACTAATTTGACTCAATTCCTTATCTTCCATGATCCTTTCCTCAGTAAATACAGATGAGAAATCCTTAAGGCCACCATATGTTGCTCAACATATTGTTGAACAGACTGATCTTGAAGGGGGTCTTTTCTCTCCCTGATTCGCTTTTGCTCTTAATATACATATATAAATCTTGTCTGCCTGTCCTCTTTTTGTCTCCTGATTTCCTCTCAAGTGTACACTTACATTCCATATAATGGATTTGCTTGATCCCTGGTGCCTTTTCCTGACATTTTACTGAATGGAATAGCCCTAAATGGGCTCTCCCATTATTCTGAGCCTATGACTCTTATTATTTATTTATTTTTCACACTATGAACCACACTGACCAAAATACATAGACATTTCCCTCTTGAATATACAGTGTCATTTTTCTCCCCTTTTTCCCCCCTCCCTTCCTCTCCCCCTTCCCATTTATTCAAAGTTCAATCTATAAGATACATTAAACCCGTTAAACAATGACGTCACTTAATAAAAATAAACAAGAAATTTTTATCTTTTACTTTTACATACTGAGTCAGTTCATTTCATTGTCTTCTCCTTCTGTCATTTTAGGTGGTGGAGGTCCATGGTAGGATTTCTCTATTGTGTTCCATGTATGGTTCCCATATTTGTTTGAATATTGTGATGTTATTTCTTAAATTATGTTATTTTTTCTAATGGAATACATTTATTCATTTCTCTGTACCATTGCTGTATTCTCAAGTTATCTTCTAATTTCCAGGTTGACATAATACATTTTTTTGCTACAGCTAGGGCTATCATAATAAATCTTTTTTGTGCTCCATCCAAATCGAGTCCAAATTCTTTATTTCTTATATTACTTAGAAGGAAGATCTCTGGGTTTTTTGGTATATTGCTTTTTGTGATTTTATTTAATATCTGGTTTAGATCTTCCCAAAATGTTTTCACTTTCTCACATGTCCAAATTGCATGTATTGTTGTTCCCGTTTCCTTTTTACAGCGAAAACATCTGTCTGATACTGTTGGGTCCCATTTATTGATTCTAGACTCTGCAGTCAAAAGAAACATCCTGATGTTCTCACCCCATCATGTCCAGTATGAATTTCCTAAATTTCAAAGAAAACTTACCTGGTACTTCTGAACTCAAGAGAATACTGACAGAATCTACTAGATCTCTCCACAAAATCATATTTTCATAAACAAATCCCTGTGGCAAGCATATCTTTCTTTAGGCAAGGAGACAAAATTATGTACAATACTGTAGATACAGTCTCACCAAGGCCCTGTTTAATTGTAATTAAACATCTTTATTCCAGTACTTAAAATTTCCTTTTGTAATAAATATTAACATTCCATTTGCCTTCCTGATCACCTACATGTTGGCTCTCAGTAAAATGTGTACAGGATATATTTGGCTCCTTTGGGCAATTAGGAACCTTGCAATACAAATCGCTAGATCCTTGAATGTGACAATGTTGATGGATAACATGATTAGGAATGCAAACAGGATTCTGGCTTTCATTGGTTGGGGGCGGGGGGGAGGGGGTTATGCTCCAACTTAAAAACTTTAGTTACATTTTAGCTGGAATACTATGTACAAGATTTAGGAAGGCCTTGATGCTGCAGACGATGCAGAAGGGATGTGGCTTCAGACAGAGCAATTCAATAAAAAGTCTGGAGAAGGTTTGCCTTTTCTCCCGAGCAAAGAGGGTTAAGAGGGGAATTACTGGAGGTATATAAAATTATTGGGGATTTAGAGGTCAATAAAATTAGAAAGGAAAGGTCGAGGATAAAAGGAGGAAAGAGATTAAGAGGATCTACAAAGGGGATCTTTTTTCATCCAGAGAGTGACAAGTGCCTGGAATGCACTGCCTGACAGACTGATTGATGCTGGATCACTGATAGCATTTAAGAACTATCTAGATGAACACTTGAATCACTTAGGGCAAGTGCTGTATGATGGAGCTTAATGCAGAAGGGCGTCCATTGGCTGGCATAAATAAGTTGGGTGAATGTCCTGTTTCCATGCTGTGCAATTTTATGAATAGCAATATGCAATCTCACTCAATGTAAAACTAACAGCTTTTGTTGTGCAATCATGAAAACCTCACTTTTTTTTCAAATTATATTGCATCTGCCAAGATCTTGTCTTATCACATGCTAAATGATCGGGCACTGAGGAGTGAGGAGGAACAAAGGGATCTGGGAATACAGATACTAATTCCCTGAAAGTGGCATCACAGGTAGACAGGGTTGTAAACCGAGCTTTTGGGATCTCAGCCTTCATAAATCGAAGTATTGAGTACAGGAGTTGGGATGCTATGGTGAGGTTGTACAAGTCATTGGTGACCAAATTTGGAGATTTGTGTGCAGTTCTGGTCACCAAATTACAGGAACGATATCATTAAGACAAAGATTGCAGAGAAGATTTAATAGGATGTTGCGATGTCTTGATGTTGAGTTTCAGGGAAAGATTAAACAGGTTAGGACTTTATTTCTTGGAGCGTAGAAGAACGAGGAGAGATTTGATAGAGGTTTACAAATTATGAGGGGTATAGACAGAGTAAATGCAAGCAAAGCCTCTTATATTCTCCTCACTTCTCAAAATTCTACCTGATGAGATTTGGTCCCCTCGGCCAAATCGTTGTTATTGATTGTGAAAAGTTGGGTGCAAGCGCCTATCATGGTGCAAATTGCTCCGCATCACAGCTTGCCAAATTGAGGATATTTTTATTGGTAAAACACAAGATTCTGTTGACACCGTGGTTAAGTGAAAAAAACACAGAGATGCTGGAGAAACTCAGCAGGTCAAACAGTGCCTTTATGTAGTAAAGGTGAAGATACATCACCAACATTTCGAGTTTGATCTTGATGAAGGGCTCAAGCCCGAAAGGTTGATGATGCATCTTCACCTTTGCTACATAAAGACACTATTTGACTTGCTGAGTTTCTCCAGCATCTGTGTGTTTTTTCAGGATATTTTTATTTCTCATTAAATTTAAAATTTAGACATATAGCACAGTAACAGACCATTTCAGCTCAAGAGTTCATGCCGCCCAATTTATACACAATTAACCTACCCCCCCCCCCCCGGTACATTTTGAATAGTGGGAGGAAACAGGAGCCCCCGGGGAAAACCCATGCAGACAGAGGGAGCATGAACAAACTTCTTACAAACAATGCGTAATTTGAACCCTAGTCTCAATCACTGGCACTGTAAAGACATTGTGTGAACCACTATGCCAACCGTGCCACCTTTTATATCCTTGTATTCTGTCCAATAAGCAATTCTCCACCCATATCAGTAACATTAACCCCTAAACCCACGTACTCAGTTGCATGGTACCCGATTAAAGGCACCTGAAAAATCCTAATACACATCTACTGGTGTGGTATAGTACACCTTATCTACTCTACGTGTTACATCGTTAGAGAACTTTGGTGGATTAATCAAACATGATTTTTCTTCCATAAACCCGCATAGACTCTGCTCAATTCCATTAATTTAAGAAGCTGTTATAACATCCTTCAATGTTGATTCTAACAAACAGTTCTGTATTTCATCATTTTCCTTCTCCCTCCTTTCTCAAATAGTGGAGTCAGAAGTTCTGGGGTGGAAATGGGATTAAGAGGAAACATACATCTCCCATAAATCAAATAGCAGAGCAGAACTCGATAGGCTGATGATCTAATTCGGTTCCTATCTTGTGGTCTTAGCAGTGATTTCCCTTCCAAACAGCTTTGTTCAAAGGAACCTTTTCAATGGAAACAGACACCCACTATACAAAAACACATTTCACAACTTAAAATACTGGGGTCAAATAAAGAAATGTATGCACCAGCCAGAGGAGCACTAAGGTCTGCAGAGAAGGCGGTTCCACACCAGCCCTCATCTGTTCCAAGCAGGTTGCTCTTGGTCAGGACAGAATACTTCACATGGTTTCAGTACACTGTGAATATGAAGGAAAGAAATAGATCAACATCTTCCATCCTTCATAGTGCAATGTGGATGAGAGCTGGCAGCTATTTGAAATTAGGATAAAGATCAGGCCTTATTTAATGCTTTACTTTTAAATGAATGAATGCTATACACAATATTTAGCATTATATTTCTTCTTAAGAATCTGCCACAAAGACAAAAGTAACTGTATTACCCCAACAGCAGTGAAAATGTGGAGCTTGCTACCATAGTGTGATTGAGAAGCATTACAATGAATGCATTTAAGGGGAGTTTGCAAGTAAGGGAGCAAGGAATAGAAGGCAACATTAACAGGGTCACTGTAGAATAAATTCAGTTTTGCCATTGCATTACAGCTGATTAGATTTCAGTTGTTTTAGAAAATAGTACACCTTCAAAAGAAAACACTGCTGCACAAATTGGCGTAAAATCTAGTCGACGAGAATACATTAAATATTCCAAATTCAGCAGCATTTGAGAAGACTAAAAGGCAACACTCAAATCTTGTTCAAATTCTTTTTTCCTACCAATGTTAAAAATGTCCAATAAAAATAGTGGAGCAAAATTATTTAGGATCAATTAGGCCACATCTTGAGAAATAACAACCAGAACACTGAACATTATTGGCACACAAAGGTGCATTGATTTTTACCAAACTCTCTTAAATCAACATTGTTCATAAAAATATCTAATTTCTATTGGCGAACATAATAGTGAATGAGTCAGCTGCTGCTGCTTCATTCAAGTCCTAAATCACAGGCCACTGGAAAAGCTGCAACAGGTTGGTGTTTCGTTTGTCAGCTGACGTTTACCTTGCTGAACATTGTTGTCCAAAACAGTTTATGCTTCTATTCCAGCAGAGCTGATGCATTCCAATATAATGCTAACACAATGCATAAACACTTATAAGAAGAGAGCCCGAAGAGCTGACAAGATCGGCTCCTTAGTGATTGAGGGGGACTGAAAAAAATCCGACTTTGCACGACTTGGATAGTGACGATTTTGACACTTGTGTCAAACTTTGCTTTCTTCCATTCCCATCCATTGCAAAAGCAGCCAGAAGTATTTCCATTCTGGCTACTCCTCTGCTTCTCAATGATATTTTAATGTTTCCTGGGTGAAAAGGTACAATATTTTGATAACTATTACGGTGTAGGATAGTTGCCATGGATGACCAATTTCTCACAGACCATATGGCATTTACAGGGGATCAACGTTTTTGAATAGCCCTTGGGATTAAGGTTTAAGATCAGTGGGAATGAAGAGCTGAGAAAATACTCCAAAAAAATTAAGAGGATTAGGGAAGCAGTCAACTTGATAGGAAAAAATGGTTTGATTGATTTTGGCTTTTCGTAATTTCAGAACAGATCAAAAGTCCTATTTTCCACAGTAACTCACAAAGAGGTACTTGCAATTGTTTTGAAGTACAAGACATCACAACAAGAGGAACTATGTTTCCATGGGTGGGGGAAAGAGCAGAGAAATCAGAAAGCCGGGTGGGAAAGAAAGAGAGCAGAAAGAAGTGGGAATGATGAGGAGAGAAAAGGAAAATAAACACTGATGGGTCTGGAAGAAGGAACAAAAAGCTGTGGAGGAGAGAAACAGACCTTTCAGCAAAATTTGCCCATGCCAACCAAATCTAACCTCATTCGGCCTAAATTCTTGTCTCGTTTCCTTTCGAAGTACCTTTTAAACGCTGTCATTGAAGAGTAGGAAGTATAAAGGCCCCTGACACAGGTGGTGAGAGATCTCAGACAGATGGAGGACAGCAGTGGGCTCTCGTGGATATAGCGAAAGGAGGAAGCGGTGTTGGAGGTGGTTGATCCAAGGGCTTAGCAGGCCTAGGGAGGAGGACCACGGAGGAGGGAGGAGTTGCCAGAACAGAACTCAATTTGGTGGAACGTGGGCATCCTTGAGGAGGTCGAAGGACAGCGCTCACATTGCGGTTTGGGTGATGATGGAGGGAGGGGGGGGGGGGGGGGGAAGAAGAGCCTTTCCTGGAACTGAGAGGGGACGGGTCCAGGACTCGAGCTGGTGTTTGGGGGTTGGCGGAGGCTTACGTTCGGGGTTAAGGGAAGAAGATGGGGGGGGGGGGGGGAGAAGAACAGAGGAGTGTGACGGGGCTGTCGGCCACTACCCGGGAGAGGGAGGAAAGTGGCGGCCGGCATCTGCCCCAGCGATGGGCAGACCCCGAGAACCGGAGGAGAGAGAGAGCGCGAGCATCTATGCGCCAGGAGCCGCCAGCACCGAGGCCCCACTGGCGGGCAGCGCAAGAGGCCGCCGCATAGACGTTGAGCTGACCCGGCGGCCAGCGGGGGCCGTGACACCCGAGTCTCCAGGCTGCGGCCTACCCGCCCTCCCCTCCGAGCTCAGTTGCGAAGGGCGTCTGAGATCGCCCAGGAGCGCCTCGGGTCTTGGAGGTCTCCCCCTTTCCCCCCGCCCCGGACCGCTGACCCGCCGCTTACCTTTGAATTTGAGCTCGTTGGGCGGCTCCAGCACAAGGACCTGTTCGGTGCGGGCCATGGCGGACAGAGCGGCACCGACAGAGGAGCGACCGAGGCAGAGCAGCGCCTGACGTCACAGCGGCCCGACACCGCCGCCAGCGGCGCCAGCTGGCACTGCAAGCCGCGCCGCGCTCGGAGCGCACTGCAACGCGGCGGCGATGGCCCAGCGCAGGGAGGGAGCGCACACCCACTGCCACGCTAAGGGGGCTCCAGGACCAGGCCAGAGCTCTGGAAAACCCCAGTGCCGATGAAGTCCGGCCGAAACCGCCTGAAACAGCCTTTTAGTTCCCAAGTCGTGGAGAGGACGCCAAGTCTGGGCTACATGGCTGCAATGCTTCAAGCACGGGACGGTTGTGGGACACCGCAACGGGGCTCTCATGCCCTGCCTCAGGACCACCAAACACGGCCACGCTAAGGGGGCGACCGCGAGAAACAGTGCCTGTAACACGCAAGACCAGAGGTCTCCCTTCTCGCTCAGTCCCCAGGGATCGAGGAGAAATTTGCTCGCACTCTAGATTTTGTGGATCCTCAGGTGCCGGCTGGAGTCAAAGATGAGGAACCCTCTTCCCGCAGGTGGGGCAGGAGGAACCCAGCGGGACGAGCAGCATCGGCGGGAGAATGGTCAACGTTAAACCCCAAATCCCTTCATCAAGACTGGGCTTGAGCAGTAACAGATAGGGTGAAGGCCTTTTTCCACTGAGGTTGGGTGCGACAAAGACATGGGTTAAGGGCGAAAGATGAACTATTTAAGGTTGGGGAACCTTCATGCAGAGAGAGGGAATTGAGAGCTGAAGTGGTGAATGTGCACCTGTTGGTGACATTTAAGAAAAATATGGGTGGTGACATGGATGGGAAGGTGTGAAGAGCTATGGTACAGGTCAATGGGACAAAGCAGAATAATTGTTGGGCATGGGCTAGATGGGCCGAACGGCCTGTTTCTGAGCTGGTGTTCTCGAGAGGTCATCTAAAGAGGCCACGGTGGGAAAGGTAGCTTTACTTTTGCTACATAAAGGACACTGATTGACCTGCTGAGCTTCTCCAGCATTTTGTGTTTTTACTTCAACCAGTGTTTACAGATATTCATCATTTACAGCAGGACTTGTCTCCTTGTACTTTGTTCTCTCTCTCTCTCTCTCTCTCTCTCTCCCCACTTCTGATTCCCAAGTCCCCACTCTCTTCACCACAGATGACCAGTCTCTGTCCATCTCCATCCCCATCAGGAAGATCTCACAGCCCTTTGCTTCTTACTGGAACAATGATCTGACCATTTCCCTCCACCAATAATCTATTCGCCCGGCAGAACTTGTTCTTATCCTGGCGGTGGAATGCATCAAAGCACACCTCCCTGAGTCACTGGACCCATTTCAATTTGTCTAAGGAAGAAAACATCCCACAGACTATGCTATAGCCTTGTCCCTTCACTCTGTCCTGACCCACTTGGAAAACGACACCTCATGCACCAGGCTGCTGTTCATTGACTTCAATTCAGCATTTAGTACAATCATTCCCCAAAGGCTGGTGGAGAAGTTTTCCTCGCTGGGACTCTCAACACCTCTCTCTGCAATTGGATCCTGGACTTCCTAATGGAAAGACCAATCTGTCCAGGTTGGTAGCAGAATGTCAAGCACCTTCACTCTGAGCACTGGTGCACCTCAGAGCTGTGTGCTCAGCCCGCTCCTGTTCACATTCCTGCTCCTGACAATGTCAGATCCAGCTCCGACAGTGTCATCAAGTTTGCAGATGACACAACAGCAGTTGGCCTCATCAGCAACAACGATGAGTCTCACTGCAGAGAAGAGGTGGAAAATCTCGTGAAAATGGTGCGAGAAATGAGCTGAGTTTCAACATGAACAAGACAAAGGAGATGATTGTGGACTTCAGGAGGACCAGGAAAGACCACCCTCCACTATACTTCAACAAATCTGTAGTGGAGAGCACTACTTAACTACTGACCTATCATGGACACTCAACATCTCTTCACTCGTCAGGAAGGCACAACAGCGACTGCACTTTCTGAGAAGTCTGAAGAGGGTAAGACTACTGGCCACCATTACCTCAACCTTCTACAGGAACTCTATCAAGAGTGTCCTGGCCGGCTGCATCACAGTGTGGTACGGTTGCTGCAGAGAAATGGATCAGAGTTCAATCCACAGGACCATAAAAGTGGCAGAAAGGATCATTGGAGTCTCCCTTCCCCCTCCCTCACATCACCACCCACTTCCCCCATTGACATGATCTACCAGGATTGTTATCTGAAGAGGGGGCACAAAATCAATGAGGACCCCTTTCACCCTACACACAGCTACTCCCATCTGGAAAGGGATACAGGAGCCAGCTCCACCAGGCTGAGGAACAGCTTCTTCCCACGGGCAGTGAGAATGCTGAACGACCAAAGGAATGGCTCACACTAACCTTCCGAGGCTCTCATATTCATGAAACAATATTTATTTACTTATTTGAATATGTGAATACTTGTCCTGCATATGTACTGTTTGTCTGTATGTGTGTTATATCTGGTTGTGTGTCTATCTGTTTTGCTCCGAGGACTGGAGAATGTTGTTTCGCTGGGTTGAATTTGTGAAATCAGATGGCAATAAACTGGACTTAAAATAACATCCCTCATTTGCTTTAAATCAATGGTGTCGCCATGGCCACTCACAGGGATCCCAGCTGTGGCTGCCCTTTCCTTGGCTACGTGGAACAGCTTAAGGCAAAGGAACCCTTTGGAGGCAGTGATCACAATATGATTGAGTTCATTTTCAAATTTGAAAAAAAGAGGAAAGAGTCCGACGTGTCGGTATTTCAGTGGAATAAAGGAAATTACAGTCGCATGAGAGAGGAACTGGTCAAAGTTGATTGGAAAAGCACACTGACGGGGAAGACAGCAGATCAACAATGACTGGAGTTTCTGTGAGAAATTAGGAAAGTGCAAGACAGACACATACCAAAAGGAAATAAATTTGTGAATGGAAAAATGAGACAATTGTGGCTGACGAGGAAAGTTAAAGCCAAACAAGGAAGCAAAAATTAGATAGAGGACTGGGAAACTTTTTTTAAACTTGGACAAGACAACTAAGATGATTAGGAAGGAAAAGATGAATTGTGATAGACAGTAATATCAATGATGATACTAAAAGCTTTCTAAAATATATAAAAAGAGTAAAAGAGAGGCCAAAGTTGAAAAAGAACCAATAGTAAATGATGCTGGAGAAATTGTAATGGGACACAAGGAGATGGCAGAGGGACAGAATGAATATTTTGGATCAGTCTTCACTGTGGAAGATGTTAGTTGCATACCGGACTCTTCACAGAAGAGAAGTGAGTGTGGTCAAGATCTCAAGAGAGAAAGTACTTGCTAAATGGTCTAAGGGTAGATAAGTCTCCCAGATCAGATGGAATGCAGCCTTGGGTCCTGAAGGAGGTAGCTGTAGAGATTGTGGAGGCATTGGTAATGATCTGCCAGGAATCGATGGATTCTGGCATGGTTCCGGTGGACTGTGAATGTCACTCCGCTGTTTAAGAAGAGAGCAAGGCAGCATAAATGAAATTATGTACCTATTAGCCTGACGTTGGTGGTTGGGAAGCTGTTGGAGTCAATTGTCAAGGATGAGGTTATGGAATACCTGGAGGTGCATGAAAAGATAGGCCCAAGTCAGCATGGTTTCCTTAAAGGAAAATTTTACCTGTCAAACCTATTGCGATTTGTTTTTTTTAAAGAGATCACAAGAAAAATAGAAAGGGGAGATGCAGTGGATGTTGTGTATTTGGACTTTCAAAAGGCCTTCAACAAGGTGCCATACATCAGCCTCCAAAACAAGATGAGAGCCCATGGAATTACAGGAAGGATACCAGCAAGGGGTAGAGCATTGACTAATCAGCAGGAAACAGAGAATAGGAATAAAGGGATCCTATTCTGGTTGGGTACCGGCTACCCGTGGTGTTCTGTAAGGGTTGGTGTTGGGGCCGCTTCTTTTTATGTTGTATATAAATGGTTTGGATTATAGAATAGATGGCTTTGTGGCTAAATTTGCAGATGATACCAAAGTAGATGGTAGGGGACGTGATATTGAGGATATGGAAAGGACACAGAGAGACTTGGATAGATTAGGAGAATGGGCAAAGAGGGTGCAGATGAAATACAATTTGGAAAGTGTATGGTCATGCACTTTGGTAGAAGAAATAGATGGGCAGACTATTATTTAGATGGGGATAAAATTCAAAATTCTGAAGTGCAAAGGGATTTGGGTGTTCATGCAGGATATCCTAAAGGTTAACCTCCAGATTGAGTCAATGGTGAAGAAGGCAAATGTGTATTGAGTACAATTTTGGGCACCTTATTTGAGAAAAGATGTGCTGGTTTTGGAGAGGGTTCAGAGAAGATATATCAGGGTCGTCATTGAATGATTACGAATGCTGAAAAGCCTGAACAGAGTAGATGTGGCAATAGGGTGTAATTTCAGGATAAAAGGGTGTCAATTTAAAACAGAGATGCGGGAAAAATTTCTTTACTTAGTCACGAGAGTGTGGAACTTGTTGCCACAGGTGGCTGTGGAAGAGAGGTCATCAAGGGTTAAGTGGGAGGTGGATCATCTCGTGATTAGAATGGCAGAGCATACTCGAAGGGCCAACTTCTGCTCCTACATCTTGCGAACAGTCTTTGTCCCAGACCTACCACAACTCTTCCTCTGTTACATCGAGGTCAGCACGGTGCCAGGTGTGCTTGGGAAAGGATATTTTCTTGACCCAAATCCTTCCCTGAACTTGGAAAGTTTCGCAATGCCATCTTTAGTAGTCTAAATGACTGCTGCAGGTAGCCCAAAGAAACCTATGGATAAGTGGGGGTGGGGGTTGGTGGTGTAGACCATGAGTTTTCAGTCAGCAATTTACCTTTAAATACCCACTTCTTCAGTTGACCAAAAGTTATGCTGCTGCATCAAAGGGGGTGAGAGAACATCCAACCGTTCTGGCCCCTTCAGCTCACAATGTTGTGCTGACCTTTATAAACCTACTCCATAACAATCTAACTCTTCCTGCCTCACACCCATAACACTGTATTTTTCTTTGAATTTTTTGGCCAGAAAGTAGCCCCAGTGACATTGGAAGTGGTTCATACTTTCCAGAATCTCACTGTGAGCCATTCTTGTTGGCAGTACAGGGAAAGATAAATGTTGCCAGTGAGGAAACGGTCCCTTGCAGCTCAGCTCAAAGTTGTCTAATGGTTGGTGTCTGCACTCCAGAACCAGAGTCAAGGTAACCTCAGCTGTGGAGCAGAAGATGCTGATCTTTGCCCAAGGTCAGAGGCTGAAGACTCGACCACGCTTCGACATACCACAGGACTGGAGAACAATACCACAGCATTAGAGACCTGAGCACAACACAATGGCCCAGCACAACTGCACCATCCTTGTAAGTAGACAGACACCAGATGGAGCGCACATTACAAAGTGCCTGTGATGCCCTATATTAGAACTGGATATCACCACACCATGCCGGTTAGAACATAAAAGCACAGAACAGGCCCTACAGCCCACAGTGTGGTGCTGACTAATGTATACCTATTCCAAAAGAATCCAATCCTTACCAACCTCATGCCCATAACCCTCTATTTTCATTACATCCATGTGTCTGTCAAAGTGTCTTTTGAATGCCCCTATTGTACCAGCTTCTGCCGCCAACCCTGGCCATGCCTTTAAGGCACCCACGATTCTATACAAAGTCTGCATGGCCCTCTGTGAACTTGTAACACTCTGCAACCCACCTGTAATTCTCCCCAGATGATAAGAACATGTTGAAATCCACCTTTAATGTGTTGTCACCTGCTCTAATGCTGGCTGTAGATCTGAAGCACACTGCAACACATCTGCCAGGCCTCACCACAAGACAAGGCAACTCCTTAGCATATCTGCAGCATCCCAACCTGCAGGTCGAGAGCACAAATTGCAACGTGCGTGTAAGGCACCATTACAGGACAGCAGCATGTGTTTCAACATGCCCTTAATGCCCAGAAAACATGCCAAGAGCAGAAAGCTATATACCAGGGGTGGCCAAACTTGATTAACGCAAAAGCAACATATAACAGATGTTAGGTGCTTGAGAGCCATGACAATCACGTGATCGCAAGCCACACCCACAAAAGCTACCATTGTGAGCACCGGCTCGGACAATTCCTGTCTTAGTGGACCTATTTCTGTGAGCCACACATTGTACATTAAAGAGCTACATGTGGCTCGCAAGGAGCGGTTTGGCCAGTCCTGTTATATACATTCATTTCCAACATGGCTGTAATTCCCCAGCATAGCGTGCCTACGCTGCTCCCTATCTGTAATGCCCTGACACACACACTGGTCTGAAGTAGCATGCTTACCGTATAATTTCCACATCCAGGACTGGAACCTACCTACAATACCTCAACACAGGACTGCAACAGAATTTAAAATGCCTGTAATGCCTCAGAACTGACTGGAAAAGAAACATCTGCTTAGGGACATATATTGAATCGATTTGTTTATTCTTTCATGCA